>NC_081405.1:152909112-153602862 GCF_030272615.1 Cryptomeria japonica | reverse complement strand
TATTAGAGCTTACCCAGTTAAGGGATTTCACTGTTGTAATTGTTAGAGAACGATAGCAGTTTGATGATCTGGTGAATAGCACTATTCTGCTTGATCAAATCCTTTTCATGCTTGTATCTGCCTTCACACATACTGTAGATACACCTTCTGCTTTGGCAACCAATCACACTTACACTTAACAAAAATTGCCAACACTACAACAAAACAACTCATCAACCTTATAAGCAAAACAATAGGTCGATAACACATCACAAACCGAAGATCTCATAGAGATTACAAAAAAATCAGTTCAAGTATGATCGTTAGATTACATAGCAATCATTGCACATTATTCAAGACAACCTTGATCGCTCCTTGATCTCCGCTTCATCGATCCCTGTAACTCATCATGCGGTTTCCACTTCATGCAATGTACTCGCTCATTCCCAAGATAAAACCGTTATCTCTATGTCCCAAAAACCATTTGAAACTCTTCACATACAATATGAATATGTGGCATAATCATTACCGCTCATTATTTGATCATAAACCAATACAACTGATTCACCAAGCTCCATTGGTTAGGGTTTAGCACATCAACAGGTAGGGTTATCGATTGATCTCACTGCTTCTCAAGTAATATGGGTTTCCTTCACTAGCTCACCTACCGGTTGCAAAACAACATCATAACAACATCATTACTGGTTATAATTGACATCAATGACAACATAATAGTTCATCAATGCAATCTTCATGCAAATACCAATATACAATTACATTCCCATCTGCGTCAACACATTACCTTGTCTCATGTTGATAGTATTTAGAAATAGTCATTATGAGTTTGGGTGACTGCATAGCTTGTGGAAAGATAGTTGCCTCCACCAAACCTGATCTCTTAATCCTTCTATATGGGGCTTCTAGTGTATGAGGTTTGACTTCCAGTTGAGTCTTGATATCTTCGATCTCTATGTGCCCGATTTCAGTATCGGTCACCCACTGAACTTCATCCTCCAAATTTAAAGCCAAAGTCTACCCTTGGTACTAATATTTCATTGTTATAGGACTTTTGTCGATCTTGGCTTCTTCCTTTGTCCTCTTATTACTTGAGGATGGGTCTATCAATATGATTTATCCTGAAAGAAAAGATCAATAATTAGCTTTTACTTCATATTATCAAATCATTACATATTTCAAAAATCTGGGGTTTTGAAGCATAAAATTCTTTAAATCAACTAATTTTGGGATTTTGAGGTTTCAGGGTCCCAAGTTAAAGAAGGGGCAAAACAACTCACTCTAGAACTTCGGGGTTCTAGGTTTGGCAAAGAACCTCAAAAGGTAAATTTCAGAACTCTAAGGTTCCAAGGTAAGTAAAACACTCCAAAGATTGGTTTCAAAACTCTAGATTTCTGGAGTTTCGAGATTGGGCAAGGCATCTCAAAATAGACTCTGGGATTCCGGGGTTTCGGGATCCTGAAATAGGTAAACCTCTCAAGAAAGGGACTTTGGAACTTTAGGGTTCTAGGGTCCCGAGATGGGTGAAACAAACTTACAAGGTGCAATAGTTTTGGGATTTTGAAGTTCTGGAATCCCCAAGTGGTTAAAACTCTATTGAAAGAGCACTTCAAAACTCTAGGATTCTGAGGTTTCGAGGTGCTGGATTGGGTAAAACTTAGGTGTTCCAGGATTTTGAGATCCCAAAATCCTAAAATGTTGAAACCTAGGGTTTCATGAAAAAGAAAATCAAACCGACCAATTTATTGAAAGCATGAAAAAATCTAATCTAACCTAGCTAAAAGGAATGAAAAACAAGAAAACCAAAACAAACAAACCAACCTGACAAGGCAGTGAAGCGAAAAACATGAATGGGTGAAGAAGCAGAACACACAGAGGGAGAGCTCAAATTTTGTAGCGGAGAAATACACAAATGAATAAAAATCACTCACCTTTCCCTATTTATACCCCCCCATTTGGCGATCATACAACCTCACTAAACATGACCTTGAGATTCTCGGGTTCTAGAATCCCGAGACAAAACAAAGGGAAGATCAGAATTTCATGGTTCTGGGATTCTGAGGCCCATGCAAAAACACACCTCGAGACTTCAGGGTTCTAGAGTTTCGAGATGAAACACAAGGTGAGTCCGGGATTTTGAGTTTTCAAAATTCTAAAACTCAAACAAAAACACAACAAAACACGAAGAACTCGGGATTCCAGGATTCTAGAATTCCAAGGCTTCCACACAACAAAGAAAAGAAGACTTCGAAGCTTCGAGGTTCGGAGGTTCTAGGGTCTTCAATAAGACTTTGGGAACTTTGGGGTTCCGAATAACCGAGGTCTTGAACCAAATGATGAGAAGGAGACTTTGAGATCCCAGAGTTCCAAAAATCCGAAGTCTCAACAAAAACAAAAAAAAAAGAATGCTTTGAAACTTCAAGGTTTCGAAGCAGAGACAAAAACAAACAAAAGGACACATCATAACTTCAGAGTTCTGGGATTCTGAGGTGTCCAAAGAAAAAACACAAGAGAAGGCAAAAATAAAGAAAACAAAAGACAGGAAAAGGGGACCCGCATTTTCATGTCAAAGAAAATGATGGGGGTAGATATGCAAGGCATAACAAGTAGTACTTCTATTGTTTTGAAGTCTGAAGACATGGTGGGTGCCTTTCTTGGTGAAGAGATGTGAAGGAAGATATCCATCAGTTCAAAGGAATCCCTAACTGTTCATGGGATACTTAAGGAAAAAGGAAAGAATAATGAAAGGTGTGATAAATCTAATTCAAGATGGAGATCCAAATCTTTTGGAAATTTCAAAGTCATTTGCTAGAATATTGATAAATCAGGAAACTTTCATAAGGATTGCAAAGAAGAAAAAGGACAAATTTGATTCTAATTCAGAGTCTAAAAAGGAAGATGGTGATGCATTCATTGTAGCTTTGGCTACTGATGTAGGTAAAGATGTGTGTCAGGTGCATCTTTAAATATAACTTACAATAGAGATTGGTTTCTAAATATTAAGAATGTAATGGAGGTAAGGTGTACTTCAGTGATGATTCTCATTTAGATATTATTGGTCATGATAAAGTTAGAATCGTTTTTCCATATGGTGGACTAAATCAGATTGGTGGTGTGTTGGATATCCCTGGACTAAAATAAAATTTGTTATATGAGAGAAAAATAATAGATGCAAGTGTGCAAATAATAATTTCTGATGCAAGATGTAAAATAGTTAGAGGTACCATGGTGATTGCTAGAGGTGTCAAATTTGGCACATTGTACAAGCTAGAAGCATACACTCTTGAGTGTAATAACACTTCTATGAAAATCAAATCTATGGATACTTCATTGGAATATGTGAGGATTTCACATTCAATAGATGGACATGTCTTTTGGGTACCTAAGGGTGTTATTTCTTCTAAAGAAAAGTTACTTGCAGAGAAGACTATGTTATGGCACCAAAGAATTGGCCACATTGGAGAAAAGGGTCTGGACCTTGAAAAATAAAAGTCATTTTTAAGGTTTGAATGATTGTAATCTTGATTTTGATTTTTGTGAGCATTGCATTTATGGAAAACAAAGTTGTGTTTGAATAGTTTTACCTGAGTTCTCATAAAACATGTGGTGCATTGGATCTTTATTCATTCTAATGTGTTGGTTTTGTAGATGTTCCTTCCATTGAAAAATCCACTTATTATATTTCATTTATTGATGATTTTAGTAGAAGAACATGGTTATATTTTCTAAAGAGTATATCTAAAATTTTCATTCAATTAAAATAACTTAAAGAAATGGTTGAGTTGTATATTGAAAAGAAAATAAAATCTTTGAAGGTTGATAATGGCATTGACTTTTGCTTTAATAATTTTCATAGATTGTATAAAGATAGTGGGATTAATAGACAAAAGATAAATCCATATTCTTAATAGTATAATGAAGTTGTAGAAAGAATGAATAGAACTCTGATGGAGAAGGCTAGGAGTATGTTTATTGGTGCTAGTTTAGAAGAAAAATTTTGGGTTGAATTTGTTGCTACTACTTGCTACCTGATTAACGGGTCTCCTACATCAACTCGTGTTGATAAAATGTCTATGGAGGCATGGTCGGGGAATAAACCTTCTTTCAAACACATTAAAGTTTTTAGTTAAATGAAACATATGCATATTTGCCAAAGGAAAAGTGAACAAAGTTGGAGAACAAGGATGTGAAATGTATATTCATTAGATAAAGTTATGGTGTGAAAGTATACAAGCTTTGGGATCAAGGGTAATGCATAGTAGAAGTGTTATTTTTAAATAAATAAAGTCTCCTTCTATTACATTGCAACCATAACAAACTAAATAACAAGATGTGATTAAATTTCTTTCTACACCTGAAAGACTTGAATTGAGACCCCTTGATAGGCAACAGGTTGAGGAGAGCTAATTTAGCTCTGAATCTTCAAAAGAGGAGGAAGAACATCCAACTTAGATTTTCCAAAGGTCTACAAGACATAGACGACCACCTAAAAGGTATTAACCTAATCATTGGAGATGTATTTCTCTTTGAATACTAATATGGATTAACCTAGATTTGTAGAAGAGGCATTAGGTATGAATGATGTAGAATGCTAGAAAATTGCTATGAATGAAAAAATGAAAGCTTTGAAAAATAATGATGCATGGGATGTTGTACCATTTCTTGAAGGATGTAAACCTATTGGTTGTAAATGAGTGTTCAAAAAAAATATCGGTTTAAATGGATGTATTGAGAAGCATAAAGTAAGGTTGGTTGTGAAAGGCTACTCTCAGGTTGAGGGTGTTGATTATGGTGAGAAATTTTCTCTTGTTGCAAAAATGGAGTCCATTAGATTTTTTCTTTCTATTGCTAGTGCTTATGATTTATAAGTTGAGAAAATGGGTGTGAAATATTTTTTCCTTCATGGTGATTTGGAGTAGGATATTCCTATGACACAGCCAAAGCACTATGGTCTCTAAATAAAGGAAAAATGTGAGCCCTTATGCTACTAGATCCCAGCCTATCAATTCTTGAAAGATAGCTACCTTGCAATTTTTATTGAGGTATTTTATTGTGTAGGCATGCACTAATTCAACACTGTTACTTAAAAAATTTGTGAGTGTTATTATGGTGTTTTGATGTGTTTGTTTGGTAGGCTCTCAAAATCTTCCCTCGGTCAATCAAGAAAATCTTCATCCTAATCCAACCAATCTTCCAATATTTTCATCCAAAAATATCTATCATTCATCCAATTCAATCTCTTATAATCCCACATTCATTAACTACTAGTAGAATCCAAATATCATTAATCCATACCCTAACGCAACAAAACCAAAAATTGTGATTATGATGATGAGGAGGATAGTCTTTTTGAAAAACCTAAATATGATCCCTATGCTGATAATGAGATTCATCTGGACCAAAATTATCTATCCCCATCAACCTCAATTGATCTAATCCTTTCTATATCTTTAATAATAATTAAGATGTCATTCCTAGATACTTCCTTAGTATTGGTGCCAATCTCCCACTCTATCCTATCTTTGAAAAGGTAAATCAACCTCTTCCTCCATCTATGTCTCCCTCTTACCTCTCACCTACATATCCCTCTTATTCAACATCCATACCTCCATTTCCTCCCTTATCTACATCCTAATCTGAATCTTTGTACAATACCTCCATCACCTCTACCCAAAATCTAAGTTCATTATTTTATAAACCTCTAATCCATATCCTACCCCTCCATCTAATCTCAGTCCTCCAATATATAATCCTAACCCTCCAATTAATCTTAATCATCAATCTAGTCCTAATCCCCTAGATCATAGTCCTAATCTTCCATATAATATGAATCCTCCAATCCCTAATTATAATTCTCCTCTGCATCCTTATGTTCCTCCTAATCTTAGTCATCCAAGACATGATCCTAATCCAAGATCTATCCCAATCCAAAGGTTGTTCTTATCATTAACATGCTCATAATCCTTGGGTATGCATTGTTGTTATTGTTAACTTTGTTTTGTATTAAATAAACAAAAATCTAGGGTGATTAACCCTTTACAAAAAAAAACTAGTGATAGAGTTACATAAGACATTAATAGGCTAATTACAATACATGATAATAACTAAAAACAACCTACATCAAGAGTGTGTTATAATTCCACCGAAAACTTGAGTAAGAGAAACGAGAAAGTCCTTCCTCATCTACAAACAATAGTCCAAGAAATACTGTCATTCAAAATCCAATTACAAGGGGAAGCCAAAGGGGAAATATCCATAGAGGGCCTTTCAATAGATGAACAGTGAGTAGTAATATAATGAGACAAAAGAAGATCATCCAACTCATGAGGCTGGAGCTAAAAAAAACCTACAAGAAACTCAAGCTACTAACATGGAGCGTGGGGTTCCCCAATGGGGTCCATAGGGCATGATAAGGCCACCTAGAAGCAAGAGGATATGCATTATCATGGGAGGAATCATTAGATGAAGAAAGATAAGCTTAGACAGTCAAATGATCACCATTAACATTCTTCCACCAAGTATCAACTCTTTTATGATGCAAAAGAGAACAATCCATGGTCAAGTGACCCATTGAGAATTAACAACATAAAAAAGGGAGACTCTCATGGTCAAGATATTGATTCCATGGTCTATCTTCAACCATTATAACCACATCCCATGAAGAGTCTTGGAAATGTCAATATCTACCAAAATGTAAGAAAAAATAGACTACCCCATAAAGGAAGTAGAATCATCCACCTTCAAGAAGTGACCAATAAAGTTGTCAATGTCCTCATATAAGAAACCTACAATAAATGAAGGGGAATAGTAGAAAGCCTAACCCTCAATGAAACACATTAAGTGGTTTGGTAAGGGCATTGAAGAAGGATGTCCAAGGTTTGACCAAGAGAGAGTGCTCTCCCCAAGCCCGTTGCTAACCCAACACCAAATTTATGTTCTTAAAGACGCAAAGAAAGTAGTAGAAAACCTTTAGCACAATTATGGAGCTTAGTCATTAAGTTTTTTATCCTCCTCATTGTCAATCAATTAATAAATCAACTGGTTTTCAACTTGACTTGGAGAACAATCATTGTTTACTTTTGGCTTTTTGTGCATTCTTGTTTGTTTCGTGTATGTGTTATCATTTTTTTCATCTATCATGGTCTTTGCATCATATTACCATAGGGGCATTATGGTCTTCCATATCATGGTTTTATAAGGCATATGTTTCTATTTGACCTTTTTTATCACGTACTTGGCATATTGTCATCCTGGTTCTTTTCAAGATACGAGCAAGTGAAAGCAAAAGAATCAAGGCAATACAAGAAAACTTTCACTGATGAGACTATAAATTGTCTCATATTTAATCCATTAAAATCATCTATTTCTTCTTATTATATTGATGTTAAAGTGGATTTGAGTAATAATTAGAATTTCTTTAGCTTGTTTAAGGTAAAATGAAAGGTAGATATTTGGTTTATTTTTAGTAAATAAATGTGATCCAAATTGCTTTTAATATGTCTCTATGAGTGTGAAATATGTTACAATGCAACTGAATGAGTTATTAAATAACTCATGACAAGAAGAAGACTAAAAAATAGTTGCAATAGAGAGCTCTAGACATTAACTCCAAACAGGTCCAAAAAAGGCTTTGAAGACATTATGAGAAGGAAAAGAAGACTCCTCTAGACTCCTAGCACACTCCAACATTCATGCAAAATCATGGAGATTCGGTCATTCCTAAATCAATGGGAAAAGTATCTATTTCATGGAAGTTGCGGTTGCACACTACACTATGTTATCTTTCTCCAACAAAGATAACTCACTAAATCGTTACCTATTTTTTTCCTCAGGCTAAAATTAGTCTCATGCAAGGGTCTATGTCTTGTTAGAAAAGAAAATTTTATGGTCCTAAGATTTTTAAAAGGTTCTCATAATATATACCCCATGTTATAAAGTCAAAGTCAATTCTCATGCATAACTTTGGAGGGAATAATAATTCAAAGAGATAAAAGGGAGCAACTAGGATTTCACGTGGTATAACCTTTTGTTCATATGAGCATGAGTTAACTAGGGTTTGGGTGTACAAGATTAGAGTCATCCTAGGAAGAGAACTCTATGTTCATTAAGGCAGATTCAAAATGGCGGCCATGTCTTTCTCATGATTTCTCAACAAGGTCTTATGAACCATTTTTCCGCGTGATCTTTCTCTATCTTTGGTTGTCTGGTTGAAAGAGAGGGGGTTAATTTATTATATCTGCAGTTTTGTTGGATTGAAGAAGGTGTTTCTTGGGAGTTGAACATGAAACCTATATTTTCTTATAAATGATGCCAAGTCTTGAGCCATGTATGATCCATGCACTTTTCCTGAAATTTTATTTTCACAATCTCCTAGTTGTTTTTCTAAGAAAGTAGGGTTGTTCCCATGGATCTTTAGATATGAAAAGGACATTCTAAGTTGAAATAAAGGGAAATTTTGTTATTGTTTCTCTATTTTAGGATTCCTTGTTCAAAGTCTTTATGGAGTTATAATATTTAGGATCTACCTCATTTATTCATCAAAATGCATGAAGTGAGAATGTCCATAGTAACAAAAAGGCCATCAAAGGTAAAGCAAAATATGTTAGATTCAGTGAGGTGCAACTATAAAGGCCTAGAAGGTTAAAGTCACTCACAGTCTTATCAAAATGTCCTATGGTGCAGTCCCAAAAACTTGATAATAGTCCTATTCTTTGGATACTTTATGATAGGGATCATGAATAGAAAATGGACACCATTCATCAATAAGCAATCCTAGAACAATAGTCTCGGCATAGGCAAAATACAAATCCATGCAATAATTTATTGCAAAGGGATTTATTGAAACTTCAAAGAACCATAAGCAATACCAAGTGAATTAGATCAAATGTTCATTAGAGAAGACCTCAAAAGTATGAGGTGTAAGACAAATTCAAAAAGATCATGAATAGTAGTCAAGATTTCATCATATCTTGAAAATTACGATCTGGGTTCTTGAGATTTTTGGATAGAAATTAGCCAAAAACAAGGCAAAAAAACCCAATAAATTTATCACCAACTCAGTTTGTAGTTTATGATTATTTTTCACAAGTCTAGAGAAAAAAAATTGAAAAGGAAAAAAAGTCAAAAAGCACATTCAGGTTAAATAGATCCCTCCATGAAGACAGTTTGTTGATCAAAGTATAGTCAACGGCAAGGTTTAGAAATGAGAAAAAATAGTAAGATAGTCTTGATGAATTTTTTGAATAACCAATGAAAACACAGCTGGAAAATAGCAGCAGTCCATTGACATTTGATAACATAAGATAGAAGACCTTGAAATCGACACACTTATAAAATGACAATGCTTGTAAGAAACAATGCATTCATCAAATGTTTGTACCAGTCCCAAGGAGTGGGAAGGGATAGACTATGCTCAAAGTGCAATAGAGAACGTGACTACAGTCTTGGTGGTTGAAGCTGACGAGTACCAAAAGATATAGTGAGGACTTGTGAAAATGTATTGCAGCATATGTAAGAAGACATTTGCATTGCAAAATGCTTAGTCCCCTAGAATGAATATGAAGACAATGAAAGACATCTACCAAAACCTTGTATCCCCTAGAACCCTATGGTTTTGGCTTGAGACCTGTATACAAGTATCATGGAGACTTATCAATGGAAATGAAAGAGCTAGTTTTTGAAAGTAAGTGATAGTCACAAATAATGAAAAGTTGAATGCAATGTTATTATAAATCAATGATAGTACCCTTTGTGAAAGAAATGGTACCCGCACATACCCTCAGGACAATAAACATTCAAAAGCAATCTATGTTACCATGCAAAGACAGAGATAAATCCATGACTTTTGTTGAGCTTTTTAATTGTAATTGAGTTTGGAATACTAATTCACAACTTAGGGATTTTTATCCACACTAAGCAACCTTTCATGAACTAAAAGCTATGTTTAATTATCAACCCAGGGACGTGAACTTGAAATGGGACAACATTGTATATGCATTATGGAATCTTTCTAAGCCATTGTATCAATTGTGTATAGAAAATAAAATCAAAATAATAAAATGAATTGAAAACATGACAATGTCGGAAATAAAATTAACTACACAACAGTGATTGTAGGAAGACTAGTTCTTTGCAACAACAGTGGTTGGAGGATGACTAGTTATTTGCAACAGCAGTGGCTGCAGGATGATTGGTTATTTGCAACAGTAGTGGTTGTAGGACGACAGTTCTAAAACTAGTGAAATCAAATATGCTGAAAACAAAACCTATCATAACCAACTCACTAATTAAAGTAAAGCATAAATAATAAAAATCTAAACTATGATGAAATCACAGTTCCTCAAGTGGCCCTTGCTTGAGTTGCTTCAATCTGTCATTAGCATTCCATCTTCAATAAACAAGTTTCAATTCTCAAATAATCTTCTTATTGTAAATTAAATATTGCATGGACATGTATTAGACTTTCTGATTGAAATTGGACACCATTAACAAGAATCAACACTAACTGAATACTCTCTACATTATTATTAACATTATTATCAACACTACTTTCTCACAACTCAACAAAATCTCATATTTATGCTTGAGGCTTGAGAGTTGAAGTAATTAAAAACTCAACAACTTATTAAAAATTTCATTTCTCCTATGATGGAAAGGAGATGACTTATTCTACACATGACTGATAATAAAGATTAAACTAACAAGAGTTGAGAGATTTTTAATCCTCTTTGAACTCTACAACTATAAAGTACGGTCATGGTTGAACATGTGTACAAAACATGTTATAATTATTTATGAATCATTAAATATTGTTTCCACAATATTCTCCAATGTTTCTTAACTTTAATAAATACAAATACACGAACTCATGAAGAAGTAGAAGAGTCTAAGTTGAACTAGAACTCAATCCTTAACTATTGCCTGGAAATCTACTAGTTTGTCTCAGTCAAATTATGGTGAATGTTTCTCATTAACTATTGTGAATCAGCTCAAAAATTTTAAACCCATTTTATATATCCTTTTAATATTTCCATATGATTTTGAAAATCTAAATTTCGTTACAAAACGAGTGAGATATGCATGTTTTACTGAAACTGGTCTTTTGACTTTTTTTGCACTTTCAGTGAACTGCTACATCTGTAAATTGCCAACTTGCTCCTCATTTCTTCTAGTTGTATGAACAACTCAAACCACTCAAAAAAACTTTTTAATCCTTATTAAGTACTTTACATTCAATAATAACCATTTATTATAATATGATACATCATCATTTAGCATCAACTAGCTAGACACACATATGCATATCAAACATCATTAATCCTAGTTAATGCTTCACAAAACCAAGGTAATATTTGGAAATTACTTGGAAGGAAATTATAAACATGAGATAAAAAATTAAATAATATTGTCAATTTATAGGCTCATCAACTTTCAATGATCTTGATAGTCACATAATCATATCTTGAAAAGATATATTTAAATGTCAAATGCAAACCTTAGGGAAAATCCTTAATCAATACGAGTCTGAAAGTATCCTTGGACAACCATATGATATTTTTGGGGTCATTCTCTCTTATTTCTCTTTGTGAAGAAAGATAGTTATGTCTAAAACAGGGATAGAGAGTCACAACAATCCAGTGAAGAACTAGGCAGTACACACAATGAAATGACAGTGCACAAAGATCTTCATTTGCAGCTCTAAGTTCAAGTAGAGTATAGTCACTAAAGGGAATATAAATACAATATTATTCCAAGTCATCAAAGGTGAAATATGATGTCAATAATTCATAGACCAATGAATGATAAACCCGAGATAGAGAAGACCTTCATGATGAATATGATAGAGATAGCCATATTTCCTGTAGAAGAGCATTTTAGGGATGTTTTGCAGCGAAAGGTCACAGTCACTATCAAATAGCACTATCATTGCAATGAAAAAGCAGTGAAATACTTTGTAATTCATTTTTATAGTAGCCCCAAGCACCAAAAGTGAAGCACTACAATAATCATACAACCCTAAGAAGAAGACAGTGAATACAAGAAGTGTAAGGCTTCATTAAGGACTAAATCATTGTGACAGCCAAATGAAAAATAATCATCATAGTCATGTTGCAAGAGATGTGATTATCATATAGTATATCCTTTGGCATAGAGTTGTTAGGGCAGTAAGAGATCAAAGAAAGCATGAAGAGCAAATAAAGATAAGTGCAGTCCTAAAAATGAGCAGTGATAATAGTGAACTTTGAGGAAGGTATAGTGTTGGCCATTTGGATGAATTGATTATGTGTTGCATTGATGTTTTGTCATTGATGTCAACACTAGGTATTTTGGTTGCTTTGCTGGTATTCTTATGGTCCCAATAAGTTATTTGGTTTCTGGTTGGATTAGATCATGATGATCTGGTATGTTGCGGTATGTTGGGGTTATGGAGTTGGCTTATTCATGATACTCAGATTCATGTTCAGTTAGTTAGTTTTTATCTTGTGATCGGATGCTATCCTGTATGCTGGCAAGCTTGGTTTGTTGTTCCAGTGAGGGTTTCACCGGCAGAGCTTTGATGAAGATCTTTGATGTTATGCATAAGTAAGGGGTGTTGGTGCGACTTCTAGCAGAAATTCAGGATGTTGATGGTGATCATGTTTGAGACTTAGTTGATTTGGATCATTGCTTTAGCGTGTGTGGACCTATATTGGGTCCCAGTATTGTCTAGGTTATGGACTGGCTTAATGTAATGTGTGGATTGAACTTCTCGATGTGTTTCCGGGATGTCTTATGGGTTGGATATTATTTGTATGGTCTCTAGCTGACATGTTTTGTAATTATGTAATTGTTTTATTGTCTAGTGGCCGACCTCATTGTTTGTGGTCGAGGGTTTGTATATATATGATGTAAGATCTCATTGTAGATCATAAGTGAGGATGTATATGTGTGAATAATGTTATAATCATTTAGGTAGAGAATTTGGTCGATCATTGGTGATCGAGTTGGGTTTATGTAAGAGGATTTCATCCTCTAGTATTGAGCTTAATAGGAATTGTACTCAGGCATAGGAGATGTTATCTTTGTAGTTCATTCTTTCCTCCGAATTGTAGTCTAGATTTCTATGTAGTCAGTGAGACTCCTTTTGTGATGAGCAGTGTGCTCTAGGTTGTTGGCCTTCCTACAAGTGCAGGCCCCTCAATTGTAATCACATACTTACTGCACAAGTATTATCTGACTATGGGTAGGCTTCCCACCGTGGTTTTTCTCTTCACCAGGTTTCCACGTACAAATCTTGGTGTCATTTGGATGGTATTTATTATTTGATTGTTGTTTATGGTTAATTGGTTTATCTTCTATTTTGATAATTGGTCTATGCATTATGGTATTGATCTTTTGAGTTCTGGTATTAAATTTTTAATTGCTTAGGTTCCGATAATCTAGTGACAACTGATTCACTCCTCCTCTCAGTTGTCTCCTGATTATTTGAACTATATAACAATTGGTATCAGAGCTCTAGTCCTCTCTACAGAAGCTTAATCGCTTGAGGAAGATCCTATGGTGACTAACAGTTCAAGTTCATTTGTTGCCATCTTTCAGAGAGATATTCCTAGGCTTGATGGAACAAATTATAGAGTATGGAAGACTCGGATGGAAACTCATCTGAGATGTCTTGGTAAGGAGATTTGGGAAATCATAGAGAATGGTGTTACACCTTATAATCTAGCATCTGGAAATCCTCCTCTGGAAAACTTGGATAAGGAGCTTGAGAATAATTGTAGAGCAACACAAGCCCTATTCTATGCACTTTCTGATCAGCAAATAATGGGATTAACTGACAAATCATCTGCAAAGGCTATATGGGACAGGTTGGAGACTCTTAATGAAGGTGAACCTACTATGAATATTGCTAAACTTTATGGTTACCAGGTGAGATATGAAAACTTGAAGATGGAAGAAGATGAAAGGATTACAGCATTCATGGAAAGGGTAAATGAGATTGTTATGGAAATTCAATGTTGTGGTGGAACTCTGAGTAAAGATGAGATAGTTTCTAAAGTTCTGAGAGCTTTACCATCAGCTTATAAGATGAAAGCTACTACAATTAATGAATTGAGAACAATGGCTAACACTTATGTCAATAGAGATACCTTGGTTGGGAAATTATCTGCTTTTGAGCTTGAAGAATTTGGACCTTTTGGATCTGTGAAGTTTGAACCTATTTTTTATGCATCTACATCATCATTTGGCAAGCAACATTGGAAAGCTTTGTATGCAAAGGAATTGGATGATATGAAGAGAGAAGATGAAGAATTTGAGAAACATGAAGCCCTATTTGCTAGAAGAGTACCTAAAGGACCGGTAGGAAGTAAGTATGAAGGAAAAGCACCTTTTAAATGTTTTGCATGTAATAAGATAGGTCATTTTGAATCTAGATGACCTGAAAGGAATTCAAGATTTGAAGAGAGATAGAATATATTTTAAGCCTAACCATGGATATTAGAAAAAGTATAAGTACATGAAAATCATAGATAAATCATGCTACATGGTGGATGAGGAAGGTGTGACTGATTCTGATGATGAACTGGCACAAGACTCTGCTATTGGTTTTCACAATGGAAAAAAATGGGTGTTCCTAGCTATCAAGGAAGATGTTTCGGCACTAGAAGACAAAGTACCTAAAGAGAACGCACTTGCTGCTAAAATTAAAGATAAGGATTAATGGGTAATTGACAGTAGATGTTCATATCATATGACTAGAGATAAAAGGAAGTTTCTATCTCTGCAAGAATTTGATGGCAGTCTGGTTAGATTTGGAGATGATAAAGCATGTATGATCAAGGGAAAAGGAACTATATCATTGGATGGTAACCACAATACTAATAATGTTTATTATGTTGAAGGTTTAAGGCATAATCTTTTAAGTGTAGGACAATTGGTGGATGAGGGATTTCAATTACAGTTCAAGGATGGAGAATGCAAAATCATTAATAGATATAGTTTGGAGATTGCAACTGGTACTTAGAAAAAGGTAATATATTTCATTTGAATTATGGTGAGAAGACATGTTAGATTGCACAAATTGATGAGAGTTGGTTATGACATAAAAGGATATGTCATGTGAATTTTGATTGCATTGTGAAGATCAGTTCAACTAAGGCAGTTAGAGATATACATGAGATTGTGAAGCCCTATAATCTAGTATGTAAGGAATGTCAAATGGGAAAATAGGTCAGAACCTCTTTTAAGAGTATACAAGATAAATCTAATGATGTTCTTGATCTTATTCATACTGGTTTGTGTGGCCCTACTAGAGTTAAAATTTTTCAAGGTGATAGATATTTTATGCTAATCATTGATGATTATTCTAGAATGGTGTGGGTTACTTTTCTAAGGGAGAAATCAGAGGCTTTTGAAAAGTTTAAAATATTTAAAGCTAAAGTTGAGACTGAGACAGGATTGAAGATTAAATATTTAAGATCAGATCATGGTGGAGAATTCACATTCAATGAGTTTAACAAATTTTGTGAGAAGCATGGTATAAGGAGATAATTTTCTACTCCCCGGACACCTCAACAAAATGGAGTTGTGGAAAGGAAGAATAGAACTATCTTGGATTTTGCTAGAACAATGATGATGGAAGCTAATCTACCTCATATCTACTAGAGAGAAGTAGTGAGTACAACGGTTTATACATTCAAATGAGTACATATCAAAGGAGAAACTTGTAAGACACTTTATGAATTATGGTTTGGCAATACACCTACAGTTATGTATTTCAAAATCTTTGGTAGTAAATGTTATATTAGGAGAGATGATTTCATTGGAAAATTTGATCCTAGATGTGATGAAGGAATATTTCATGGTTATTCTAATGAAAGCAAGGCATATAGACATTATAAGAGGATAATGTAGAGAATTGTGGAAAGTGCTAATGTCAAGGTGGATGAGCTGAATAGAAGTAAAATCAGTTTATGAACAAGAACTGGCACCGGAAATGATCATAATTGAACTGGTAACACCTTTATCGAAATAGAATGTTGAACCAGTTACTCTAGCAATATCAGAAAATTCAACAGTAACTGAAGAACCGGGAAGAGGAACAGAGAATCAAAAGACTCCTAGGTATGTAAGGATGAATCATTCAGAAGATCAGATCATTGGGGATAAGAATAATGGAGTGATGACAAGAAGGAGATTGGAAACTGATGCACTGCAAAATAGACAAGGTTAGAAAATGACAAACAACACAAAACACAAGGAATCGTTAGTGTTAGTCAATCAAAAACTAATCTAAACAGGCATATCAAAAGAGATACTAAAATCATGCTAATATATCTAACAAATGAAACAAAGATAATAAGGCATCTCCAAATGCCTCTTAGCATGTTCTTAGCTCCTTCTCCCTTGCTCCTCTCCTCTCCAAGTTCCAAAATAGTGTAGCTCTCAGCAGCTTTTTGCACTATGGATGCTTATGGAGGATTGAGATTTGAGTATTTTGCTCCAAATGTAAAATAAAAAGCTAAAATACTAGATGTTATTAAAATGATTGATTTTTAACCAAAATAACAAGATATTAGTTTGCTATGCTAAATGCTCTCTAAAATGCCTATAGGTTAAATGCATACAAGTTTTCAGGATCTGGATTATGAAGAAATAGGCTCTATTTATAGAAAAAATGGAGCAATGGATGGTTGAGATTGAGCAATCTCAACAAGGGTCAGGATTGAATGATTTCAAATCCATGTGAGGGCTTTCAACCCAATCCCAGGATGACAAGTGTCAATGTAAGATAGGTTGAGAGGAGGGGGAATAAGCATTAAATGCTTGACATGACCTTGGGAGTTAAGGTCAAGGTTAGTTGAATGAATAAACTCTTTATTCAAAGAATACAGTTTTTATCCAATGGATAAACTCTTGTGCAAAGGGAAAAAGGGATAAACATGGTCAAAGAAATAAATGTTTGGGGAGACAAGTTTGAAATAACCATAAATGGTTATGTAAGAGCCATAAATGGTCATGTCAGAGCCATTAGTGGTTTTGGAAGACTTTGGAGGTTAATTTGTTGAACACGCAAAGCATTAAATGTTTTTCAAAGACTTTTGAAATCTTTGAGAAGTGACTCCATTTTGCTTAGGAATGTGACAATAATTAGGGGATGGATTAGGTTAATTAGGAGGGGGTTAGAAAAATCTAGACAGAGATTTAGGAATGCAATTGGATTTGGTGGGTGAGAGAAAATAGGATTTTATTAAAATAAAAATTCATTTATTTCAATAAATGTGTGCAAGTTGCATTTGTAGGAAAATGCAAGTGGGGGGGGATAATGATTTATGATGCCCTCCTAAATGACACAAGGTTAGTCAATGATAAAATAACACAAAAGACACAAAAACTGTTAGTGTTAGTCAATCAAAAACTAATCTAAAAAGGCATACCAAGAGAGACACTAAAAACATGCTAATATATCTAACTAAAGAGACAAAGATAATGAGACATCTCCAATTGCCTCTTAGCATGATATTAGCTCCTTTCTCCCTTGTTTCTCTCCTCTCCAAGTTCCAAAATAGTGTAGCTCTCAGCAGCTTTTTGCACTATGGATGCTTATGGAGGATTGAGATTTAATATTTGTGCTTCAAATGGAACATAAAAAGCTAAAATACTAGATGATATTAAGATGATTGATTTTAGCCCAAATGACAAGATTTTTGTTATGCTATGTTAAATGCTCTCTAAAAATGCCTATAGCTTAAATGCATACAAGTTTTCAGGATCTGGATTATGAAGGAATGGGCTCTATTTATAGGAAAAATGGAGCAATGGATGGCCAGGATTGAAAGGTTTAATCAAGGGCCAAGCTTGAAAGTTGGGGATCCATGTGCACAATTTGCACCAATAAAATGGTGACAAGTGTCAACATAGGGTTGGGTTGAGAGAAGGGGTTGGAGGCATTGAACACCTGAGAAGACTTCATGGTTATCTAGAAGGTAAGGGTCAAGTCTAAATTAGGATTACCCACTGGATCAAGAGTTAATCCAAGGATAAACCTTTGTAAAAATGATTAAGAGATAATCATGGTCAAAGCATTAAAGGCTTGATGAGACCCTTGGGTTGGATGAAGGTTGAGTCAAAACAAATGTTTTAACCATGTAGGAGGGTTTGAGTTAACCATTAATGGTTATTGGAGACTTTGGGGATTAAGTGGTTGAAAGTTGGAAGCCTTCAATAGTTATCAAAGACTTTGAGGAATTAAGTGGTTGAAGGTTGAAAGTCTTTAATGGTTATCAAAAACTTTGAGGTTTGAGAAGTGACTTCTCATTTGCTTATGAATGTGACAAAGTTTAGAAGATGGTTTAGGCTAATTAGAAGTGATTAGAAGAATCTAGAAGAGGATTAGATTTGCAAGTGGAATTGGTGGGTGAGGGAAAATAGGATTTTATTAAAAATAAAAATTCATTTATTTCAATAAATGTGTGCAAGTTATATTTGTAGGAAAATGCAAGTGGGGGGGTTTTTTAAATGATTTAAATAAATGTTAATTTATTTAAAAGAGGAAAAGGGGGATTTTAATTAAATAAATTGATTTTATTTATTTAATTGATTGGAATTGGATTCAATGAATTAATTAAAATAAATTGAATAATTTATTTAATTAATAGGATAATGTTTGGAGATGAATTAATTAAATATTAATTTAATTAACTGATGGCTAGTGTATTTTTAACCAAATAAATAGCAAATATTCATTTAATTAAAATGGACAGATTTGTGTGACTACATTTGCCCCTCTTTGAGATGGTGTGGTTTATCATGTCGTTTCAAAGAAAGAAAAATAGGTGTGAAGAAAAATGCCCCATAAAATGTAAATTTAATGGGTGGTATGCCCCCTCGAGAGATGGGCCGAAAAATTTTGAAAAATCGGGCAAGCTCTCGAAAAAGAATGAAAATTGGCAGGGTGGTAGAAGAGAAGGAGTTAGTTATATTGGTAAAAAAAAGAAGAAATTAGGGATAACAAGGAGAAATGGGGGGCACAGAAAGTTCACGGGGACCACGGTGGTGAGCGGGGAGAAGTTACGGTGACGGCGAAGGGTATAAATGGGGTGAAAGGGGGGAAAACAGGATCATTTGTGATCGCGACCATTTGAAAATGAGAGCTCTGATAGTGACATTTGGAGGAGCGAGCAACAGCTAGGATGTTGATTCCGATCACCGAGCACAAATTCGAGTGAGTCCGACGGTTCCGGCGCCCAAATGACTATGGACCAGCAGTACGCAAATTTGAAAACTTAACTTTTAGGCATTTTTGATAAGTTTTTAGCTGAGTCTAAGTCAAGTCGGAGCAAGAGCACTGGAACTTTGGTTTTGGCACTTTTGCTCCATAAACTAGCGCTATTGTGCTGCAATAGCGCTATTGTCCCCTTGTTTGAGTGCTGTTGTTTTTAATTAGTGCTATTGTATGCAAGTTCTAGCGCTTTTGCACTTCTAGCGCTATGGAGGGCTTAATTGAGCACTATTGATTTCAAATAGCACTATTGTATAGTTGTTTTAGCGTGTTTGTAGTTGTAGCACTTTTGTATAGTTGATTGAGCGCTATTGTTTTGAAACTAGCACTTTTGTTGGTTAAATAGCGCTTTTGTTTTTAAGATAAAGAGATGCCCCAATTTGAATGAAGAAAAGCTCCCGATGTCAATGATTGATGGATGGTGAGGTGAAGTGGGAGTTGTTTTGAACCATAGCAGCCTAATGAGACTTAGGTCATTTGTTAGGATAAATGTCTGTTGAAGTCTAGGTGGCCATGATTGTTTACCTGTTGAGACCCGAAGATACTTGATCAAAGTATCTGATGATAGTCTAGGTTTAAACTTAAGAAAGTTTGAAAACAAAAAAATTGATAGTGATTGATGAATGTCTATGTGCAAGAGGATCTGGGTGTGTTGCAGTTACGTAAGCACCATCCTGCGACACAGGGGTTGCGAGATCGATTGATGCAGGTAGAGATAGACTGTATTGCCGCAACTGGTTTGTACGAGGTGATGCACATGCCCATGACTCGGATGAATCACGGATTGATCACAGCATTGGCAGAGCGGTGGCACAGTGAGACGTGCACCTTTCATTTGGCATAGGGGGAGATGACTGTGACCTTGGAGGACGTGTGGCACATCCTTCGGATTCTGATTCGAGGGGAGTTGGTTACATATGATAGATTATGGGGGACTCTTTCATGTCAGAGGATTTTTGATTAGGAGGTGTATATTGATGATGGGTCGATCACATGGGAGGATATAGCGGCACTATATGAGCCCTTTCCAGTAGTTATGTCAGGGATTGTGGGAGGTCTTTTGTGTCTAGACAGGTGGTCACATGGTTTGGCGGTGGGGTGGGGACAGGTTATTGAGATGATGATGACTGAGGGGACCTGACTTGCATGGCGGTCGTGCGTGCTGGCGCACATGTATCAGGAGCTTCATGAGGTAGTGTACCGAGGGAGGGGTTCCTTAGCAGTGGGCATGACGCTGCTACATATTTGGGCATGGGAGCACCTACCAGTGACTCGATCGGTGAGTCTTAGATTCCATGCAGTGGATCAGCCGTACATGTTTATGTATAGTGGCATGATGAGTCAGCCACACTTGGGGAAGTTAGAGTGGTGGCGACAGGCATTGGATGATTTAGATGCAGTGATATGGCGGCCATACTTGGAGTGTGAGCCATGGGATGATGATGTAGAGGCACTACTGTATATGTTTATGACTCGATTCCTCATTGGGAGGACTACATATTATGTGGAGAGACAGGTACTTGGGCGAGTGATGAGGTAGTTTAGACGACAGCAGGGACTGCCTAGCGGGTCAGGGGAGTATGCACGGGTGATTCAGGAGAGGTATGCATGGGGTCCAGTGTTACCTTATGATCAGGCACTGGTAGAGTTTCAGACACTGCAGGCGAGGCCATGGGACCTACGACTGAGGGTCATTGATGCAGGTGTGTCGGATGAGTATACACAGTACCGAGCGGCGCACCTGATCCCACGGATATCGGATCC
The DNA here is from genome assembly GCF_030272615.1 of Cryptomeria japonica. Taxonomy (NCBI): domain Eukaryota; kingdom Viridiplantae; phylum Streptophyta; class Pinopsida; order Cupressales; family Cupressaceae; genus Cryptomeria; species Cryptomeria japonica. The sequence continues at coordinate 153,581,843 of NC_081405.1, read as the reverse complement.
AGCAGAGCCGATCCCAGCGTTTGAGGATGAGAGGGGACAGGGATAGGGACGGAGGAGGGCAAGAGGTCGAGGTGATGGAGGAGGAGGAGGAGGAGGAGGAGGAGGAGATGGAGGTGGCGGAGGAGGAGATGGAGGAGGTGGAGGAGGTGGAGAAGGAGGTGGGTTGGGGTTGTAGAGATAGCGGAGAGGGAGAGGTGGACTACCGCTACAGATATCACAGGGACCATTGGTACAGAGGAGAGTTCAACTGAGTGGGAGAGGGATGGAGACAGAGATCCCGATGGATAGAGGAGAGGGGACTACTGGAGAGGGTGGTGCAGGGGAGGCAGCGATGGACACTAGGGAGGGAGCCACTGGAGATCTGCGGGATCACATCATAGTACGCTTGCAGATGCAGATAGAGGATTTGGAGGCGAAGGTGGCAGCTAGGGATGTGCAGCTATTTGCACGAGAGTCAGAGCTGACGGTGGTGCTATGGGAGAGAGATACTGCGGTGGAGAGATTGGCTGAGCTGCAGGAGAGAGTGCGGGTTGGAGTAGGGGCACAGAGTCCTACAGGTGAGGTTATGAGGGAGATGCGACAAGCACAAGCAAAGATAGACTACTAGTGGGGTTTATATGAGCAGGTTGTGCCAGTTAGCCAGCGAGCTCTTAGCTATTTGCAGATGCGGCAGGCTAGATCAGAGCGATCGCAGAGGGTGTAGAGCAGTGGGGGTGTGATGGGTCCTTTGAGGCAGGAGAGATCAAGAGATGCAGGAGGGAGTGGGGGTTCGATGAGGCCTCCACGGAGAGATGGATCAGGTGGTGCAGGCACCAGTGGTGGAGCAGGTAGAGGTATTGGGACAGCATCGCGTCAGAGCGGCATTTGAGAGAGCATTCATGCATACATGTATTTGTATCATTGTTTATTTATTTATTTTGGACTGTATCTTGGATGGCTCTTGGTAGCCGATTTTGTAGACTTCATTGTATTCTGATATATGAGATGAGATATATGAGGAGATCCTATATTGTGGTGATATGCATTTGATGTTTATGGATGTTTATGCAGGATGATGAGTGATTGCTTAGATGGATGTGTGTATATGTATGCATTTTGATGAGATGTTTCTTTTATGCATGTGTTTATGATGATTTATGATGTTGGATACTGACATATGAATGCAAGTTTATATGTGTATGATGTATTTGATTTTTTTTTTTTGTGTAATACTTTATGTATGTAATGCCATGATGATGATATATGTTTATGAGTTATGAATAGGATTGTGGTGTTTTCTTTTGCAATGATATAATGATGAGATGATTTATGCGATGAGGTTAATGCAATGGTTAGATGAATGATTTTATGTATAAACAAAATGTAAAGTACAAATGCTTTATATGGTAATGCCTAAATGAATGTGTATGTAAAATGGATATATATATATATAATGGGATGAACCAATGTTTTGAAACAAATGGATTTGATGATTCTAAATGCTTAAATATGTTTTTAAGTAAGAATGATAATGTGATGATACTATACCTTATGGTTTGTTTAATAACTGCACCTTAATGCAATTAAAAAGAGGATAACGAATGCGATGTGAAATGAATCCTAAAATGAGCATAATAAAATACTTTAATAACTGGATGAATGAATGCAATTTTTTTTATTTTTTTTAATTTTATTTATAAATGAATGTATGCAATGATAAATGATAAAGGATAATGAAATGATGATGGATAATTGACCCTAAAGGAATGCCTAATAAATGATTAAAAGTAATAAAAGACAATTCGATCCCACGAATGAATCTAATTATTTATGATGGATGCAATGATGCAAATGATTAAATAAAAACTAATATCACACATGAATTATATGCAATATTAAGTTGGAAATGACAGGAATGGACTTAATGCAAGATGCACCTAAATGCAATGATGATATGACTATGAGGAATGCAAGGTTTTTGAGACTTTGCATGATGCATTGATGATGTATCAGAGTACTCGGTCATGATTGTATCCAAGACCAGCTTTATTGGTCACTTTTGCATGTAACTCCTACATATGAATGAATGAATGGATGGGTGATATGCAATGGAATGCAAGATATAAATAGATGAGATGGAATGACGATCCATAGTGCTCTATTTTCATCATTGAGATTTAAAATGTTTCAAGAGAATACAAGCATCTTGACATAATGATTCAAGATGACCTGAGTATTCCTTACATGGATTTTATATAGCAAGTTAATACAAACGACTTGATATAAGGGTCAAGTCAACCAGAGTATTGCTTGCGGAATAGACAAGGATTATCTCCGTTCATGCATGACTTGGATCGTCCTCCTTGATCTTAGGCTGATCATATCCTGAGACAAGTGCATACCGTACTAAGAAATAAAAACCATTATCCAATTTGGAGGAAGAGGAACCAAAGAATGAGCATTATACTTGCAAACAAATAGTATATACATAAAGAATAAAGAATAAAGATCCTTGGTAATGGTTCATGCCCATATGGTCGAGGTATACGTTGTAGTCAGCAAGCCATAGTGATCTATGACTGCATTTTGCACAAGATCATGTAGCCTGGTGAACTTCCCACGTAGACACCATTAGTACATGCCCTAGAACTTCATCGGAAATAATGCACAATCGATACAAAACAATGCTGAAAAGATCCCGATACAGATAAACAAATGATTGTACTCACAAATCAACCAAGTATTTGATAGCTTATCATAATTTTCTTGTCAAAGAAAATGTCACTTTTGTCTTTGTTTTGGTAAGGAAGGATGCATCCTTGTTTAAGACAGTTTTGGATTGTTGATGTCGTTTGTTTTGGTTGATTGATAAGTGGTCACCGTGTGAGTATTGTGTTCAATGTTTGTTTTGTATCTGCTTGGATGAATATGTACAAGGTGTTGTCTTGTTTTTGTTTGATTTTTTTGATGGTTTTGCGATGTTTTTGGACTTTTGTGGAATAGTTTTGAATGTTTTTGGATTTTGTGAGACATTTTCGAATGTTTGTTTGGATTTTGTGAAACATTTTTGAATGTTTTTGGATTTTGTGAGACATTTTTGAATGTTTTTGGATTTTGTGAGACATTTTCGAATGTTTTTGCCAATGAATCACCAGTAATGTAGATTCCACTTCCATCATCTAGATTTTAAGGGTATTGCCCCCAAGTGTAGACATGACTATGATAGAGCGGGATGCAAGACGCATGAAGTACTTTCTCTTTGTTGTAGATCAAATAGCAAGCCATGATTAGATGGATGGATGGATGTGTAAACATATGAATGGGATTGCAACGAGCCTGAAAGATACTGGAGCCATAGTCTTTACGAGTGGTGCCTGTTTGCAAGGTTTTCACCATCGCACTTACCCAAGGTGCCCCCAGAGTGGTTATTCACCGTTTGGATGTATGATTTTTCTTTACTTTTTTTTTTGAATGTTTTTTTATTTCTTCAGGACATTTTTTTGAATGTTTTTGGTATTTTCTGGTATGCAGGGGAGCCTGATGCTCTGGACAGCTTAAGTATAAAACCGTTTGAGGTGCATGTTGTTGATTGGATCTACAAGCAATTCTCCTTCTGATGTAGCCAACTGATATGCCCCAGACCCGAATACAGCAGTGACAACATATGGGCCCAGCCAGTTTGATTCAAACTTGCCCTGATGTTCTCTGTTTGGTTGGTTGCTAGGATTTTCTCATAGAACAAGATCACCTACCTCAAATGTACGAGATCAAACACAGTGATTGTAGCTTCTGCTCATGCGTTGCTGATAAGCTTTGAGGTGATTGTATGCAGCTTGTCGCTTCTCGTCAAGTAACTCTAAATCCTGAAGGCGTGAGACTCTGTATGCTTCATCATCAATGAGATTGTGCAAGGAAACTCGTAGTGATGGGATCTCGACCTCAATAGGTAAGATAGCTTCAGTACCATAGACTAATGAATAAGGAGTTGCGCCTGTAGGAGTCCGAATGCTAGTTCGATATGCCCATAGTGCTGGATTCAATTGAACATGCCAATCACGGCCGGCATCATTGACTATCTTCTTTAGGATCCTTAATATGTTTTTATTGGATGCTTCAGCCTGACCATTGCCTTGTGGGTAATAGGGAGTGGAAAAGCGGTGTTGGATATGAAATTTCTCACAGAGTTCATGGACATCCTGATTTTTGAAAGGAAGACCGTTATCTATGATGATGGACATGGGTACACCATACCGGCAGATGATGTAGTTGAGGATGAATGAGGTGATCTGCTTACCGGTGACTTGGGTAAGTGGAACAGCTTCGATCCACTTTGTGAAATATTCGGTGGCGGTAATGATAAATTTATGGCCGTTGGATGAAGATGGATGAATCTTACCCACAAGGTCAAGGCCCCATTGACAAAAAGGCCATGGTGTTGTGATTGGTTGCAGTTCCTGTGCTAGTGCATGTATCAGGTCACCGTGAACTTGACATTTCTTGCACTTTCTGACAAAGTAGTAGGAATCCTTTTCCATAGATGGCCAATAGTATCCAGCTCGCATGATCTTCTTGGCTAGTGATGAACCACTTGAGTGAGTCCCGCAAATTCCTTCATGTACCTCTTCCAAAACCTTTGTTATCTCACCTTGTTCCAGACATCGAAGGAGAGTACCATCAAGACTACGTCGGTATAGGGTTTCAGCAATAATGGTATATCGAGCAGTTTGGCGAATGAAGGTTTTATGTTGGTTATTCGATTGGTTGGGAGGAAGGGTGTGATCGCGGAGATAGGTGTAGAACTCACCGTACCATGGGGATTCAGACCGACAAGGTGACATATCATCTTGAATTCGAGAATATCATAAGCAGGGATCCAAAGTTATTCTACTAAGAACTCGTAGCATGTTGAATTCTATGGAAGATCTAGGAGAGATGCGATGGTAGCCATAGCGTCAGCAACTCGATTATGATCTCTTGGTATCTACTCAAAAGTGATAGTAGTAAATGATGTCTTTAGAGTGTCCACCATTTGCTTATATGGCATGAGTTTATCATCCTTGGTCTGATACTCATTTGTTGCTTGTCGAATGACCAGTTGCGAGTCGCCATATACTTGCAGTTCTTGTAATTTCCATTGTATGGCTAATTTGAGTCCCGTGATCAAAGCCTCATACTCCGCTATGTTGTTGGTGCATGGAAATGTGAGCCTGTAAGACTTCAGTATGCTGTTACCTTGAGGTGTGATAAACAGAATGCCTGCCCCCGAGCCATGCCTAGTGTATGAACCATCAAAATATAGTTTCCATGGTTGTGTTGTTATGATCATGAATATCTCTTCATCTAGAAAATTGGAAATGAGAGGATGATCACCTATGAGTGGTGCATCGGCCAACTGATCTGCAATAACTTGACCTTTGATAGCTTTACGATCCACATACTCGATGTCAAATTCACTTAGAATCATCACCCATTTGGCCAAGTGACCTGTCAATGTTGCTTTGCTGAGTAAATACTTGAGTGGATCGATCTTTGCAATGAGTTGCACCTTGTGTGTTAATAGATAGTGCCTCAGTTTAGTGGCTGCTAGGATTACTGCTAGGCAAGCTCGCTCAATAGGTGTGTAATTGAGTTCATAGCCCACCAGTGTGCGAGAGATGTAGTAAACAGTACACTCTTTTCCTTCTGCATTATGTTGTGCCAGTAGTACACCCAATGCTATACTTGTTGCTGAGATATAGAGTAACAACGGTCTACTTGGATCTGGTGGCATCAACAATGGTGGATTCATGAGATAGTCTTTAAGCGTCTGAAATGCTTGCTAGAATTTGGCATCCCACTGAAAGTGGATGTTCTTGTGTAGCAGGTGTGTGAAGGGGTGACACTTATCAGCCAATTGTGCAATGAATCTTCGGATGGATTGAAGCCGTCCTTGTAATGTCCTGAGCTGACTGATATTCTTTGGAGGTGGCATGTCCATGATTGCCTTTACCTTTGTTGGGTCAACCTCAATGCCTTTGCTTGAGACGATGTATCCTAGAAGCTTCCCAGAGGTCAATACAAAGACACATTTCTTTGGGTTGAGTCGAACATGGTATTGTTCTAGTCTATCAAAGATTTGATCTAAGATGTGGAGATGTCCTTCTCTATTGAGTGATTTTGCTAGTAAGTCATCTACATAATATTCCATCATAGTATGCATCATGTCATGGAAGATGGTAGTCATTGCTCTTTGATAGGTTGCTCCTACATTCTTTAGACCGAAGGGCATTACATTCCAGCAATATGTGCCCCATGGACATGTGAAGGCTATCTTATTTTGATCTTCTGGTGCGATCTTTATTTGATTGTATCCTGAAAAGCCATCCATGAGTGAAAGCATGGCATGTCCTGCTGTCAGATCCACTATGATGTCAATATTTGGTAGGGGGAAGTCATCCTTAGGACATGCCTTATTCAGATCTCTGAAGTCAGTACAAATGCGGATGCCCCCTTTTGGTTTGCCGACTGGCACGATGTTGGAGATCCATTCTGCATAATCAATTGGCCTAATGAAACCAACATCTAGGAGTTTCTTGAGTTCTGTTTTGACTAGCACTGCAATCTGGGGATGCATCTTACCAAGCTTCTGCTTGACAGGTTTGGCTCCTTCTGCTACGACGAGGTGATGCATGACTAAATCAGGATCAAGCCCAAGCATGTCTGCATATGACCATGCAAAGTTGATCTAACACTTTTGAAAGAACTCTATAAACTTAGGTTGTTCCTCTGGAGTGAGAAGAGATGCCAGATGTATGAGATGAGGATTTTCAGGAGTCCCCACATTGTATTCTTTGGTTTCCTCAATGAGAATCGTTGATCGTTCTTGTTGTGTGCTTGCAGGGAGAATGTCAAACCCTTCATCCTCAGGCGCCTCAGAGAGGTTTTCACCGTTGGATACGCTCTTTCTTTTTACTTTTGTCAGATCAAACAGTGCCACAGTGTGGTTTTCACTGGAAGATCCATGTTTTATTGTTATATTTTTGCAGTTGAAAGGTTTGGCATCCGCCCCGAAGTATGCGGCGCTATTAAGTTCAATGGCGAATCCAGCTTTGTGATCCCCGCTTGGTAGGTTATCCCTTAATTCCAAAAAGTCAATGATAGCCTCATCATTTTGGAAGAAGTCAAGACATGGGGGATTTGGTTGGTTCCATTCAATGAGTTCAGGATGGATAATGGGCATTACTTCATCGATTAGGTTAAGTGCATTAGATGTATCAGTGAGGGTTAAGACAGTGTGGTGAAGGTTGTTGATGGTATTCTCCTTGTTAGAATCAGGCGTAGGATGAGACGTAGGGTCTGTGGAAGATGTTTCCAGCTCAGGTACCCAAGTGGTCTTTATCTGTGCTTCTCCGTAAACAGGGATGTCTTTGCGTGGCGGAGGCAGTGATGTGTCTTCCTCATCTGAAGTATTAAGTTGTACCGAATCAAATTCCCACTCATGTGAGTCAGTCTTTGAATCACTTTCCAGCATCCGATTGCTATACCATACTGGGATGTCTTTGGAGTTAAACACGGCTAGTGTGATTGGTTTATGTATCTTTGTAGTAATTGGTGCTGTAGGGATTTTGATGGGGATCACGAAATCTGATACGGGGAGTATCGGTAATATTGACTCAGTGGTTTTTGCTGGAACTGCTGGTGCCATAGATGTTGCTGCGGGTTCTGATACAATTGTTGCTACGAATGGTTTTATTGATGTGATGGCTGCTGCGGATGGGATTACTGGTTCGATTGGTGGGATGTTTGGTATTGTAGATGGTTGCATTAGGGTTGTGAGCCTCAATGGGGTAGTGGGGATAGTGCTTGATGTTGCTTTGATAATAAAAGGTGTCCTCTTTGTCATAGGCTGACATAATGGTTTGCTGGGTTGTCCTTTGAATTTGAGTTTAGGAAATATTTCTTTCTCAAAGCCTAGGCCCGTATTACCTTTGGGCTTGAATTATGGCAACAGAGGTTCATGTCGTCCTTGTTTGCAATATCCTAAAGCACTCTGACCATCATACCCCATTCTTTGCATAATGAGGAGGCCTTTACCATACTAATCCGTAGGAAGTGTAACTCGTGGTATATCAATGGTGATGGGATCTTTATATATTCATTCCGCTAGGTCCTCATCTTGTGTCTCTGCCTCTTGACTCTTTCCAAGGATGAAAGGTGTCAAAGCACATGCTAACGTGATTAGTGGTTGCTAGAGTAACTGTTGTGGTTTACCATGTGTTCTAGGAGAAGTGGGCATCTGTCCCACACAAAAGAGTTGACTCAAGTTGTATTCCCCGGGACCTTCCTCTGCGAATTTCATCTTAAGCTTTTCTTGCTTGGGTATAGTGGTGTTTGAACTGGAAAGAGAGGTTGGACTTATATATGATGTGGAGGAAATGGATTCTATATTATTAGGGATAGTAATCTCTGGTTGATGGTTGATATTATGGCAATACGCAAAAGGATTTGCATTGCCCAGGATTGTGATCTCTGTACCGTTATGTGGGAACTTGATACATTGATGGTAAGTAGATGGAACGGCTTGCATAGCATGTATCCAAGGTCTTCCTAACAATAGGTTATATGGCAGAGGAAGGTCTAGAACCTGACAGATGATGTGTTTTACCACAGGGCCCACTCGGATTGGAAGTACCACAGCTCCTTTGGATGAATGCTCTACATCGTCATAGGCTTTGATTGTGATCTTCTTGCGAGGATCCACTGATTCTATTGCATATCCCAATGTTGTGACCAACTATAGTGTACTAATATTTAGGCCTGCACCATTATCGATCAAGACTCGTTTGATCCTATGCTGGTTGATAAATCCTTCAATGTGTAGCGAAGCATTATGATGTTGTTGGAAGGAAGAGTTGTCACTTTCGGAAAAAGTGAGACAAGGTGATGACTTTAGATTTCCAACCATGGCTTGAAATTGGTCTGTATTCAGGTTTGCAAGGACTGACACCTCTTGGAGTGCTTGATCCAAGATTGTTTTATGAGATGGTGATAGGCACAATAGCTCTAAAATGGATATAAGCGCAGGCGTTTTGTCTAATTGTTCCACAAGATTGTACTGCTTTGGGATGGAGGTGGTGCCTTGTGGAGCTGCCTTGATGGTGACCTTGCCACGACACGTAACAACATTTCAATTTGAGTTGGGATTTCTGAAGGTTATAGTTGCAATTTGTTCACTGGGATCATACAGATGATTTACAGTGTAGTTATACGTAGCCTGTGTATAATCAGTGGTATCAGTGCCTCGCCTGGAAGTAGAAGGACCCCTTTGATCTTGTGATGGAAGTGGATTTTTGAACATCAAATGATCATGATTAGTTGTTTGTGGGTCATGTCCTTCTATTTCAATTTCTCCTCGATCAATAAGATCTTGAATGAGATCTTTCAATCAGTGACAATTACTTGTCTTGTGTCCTCTCCCTTGATGGAATTCACAGTGTTCAGTATCTCTCCACCATGCCGGTTTGACTTGAGGCTCATAGTTTGATAGTTTAGGTAGAGTGACCAAATTATGAGAAATGAGTTGTCGCAAGACTGTTTCAATGGGTTCCCCTAAGGGAGTGTATGTGCGTTTTTATTTTTGCTGACAAGGTCTAGGTTCATCATGAGATGTGATGCGACCTTGATTGGAAGGAACATTTGTGTTATTCTGAGGTGGAGGATTTTTTCTTGCAAACCGAACCACAGGTTGTGCATTTTGGACAATTCGGGCATTCACAACCCCATTGTTGACGATATTCTTATTTTTATTCCAGAAGTTTGGTTTATCACTATTGAAGCGTGGGCGAGGACCATCTTTTGGTTCATTAAATATTTTGATGAGTCCTTTCTTGATGAGTGCCCGTTCACACTTCAAACCCTTGGTGATCATATCGTTAAAAGAGTCTGTGTCTTTGACATCCAGGTGAAATTCCATTTCTTCGTTTAAGTTGGAAATGAATATTTCCACTAGTTCTCGTTCAGGTAACTGAAGAGAACGTCTGCTAGACATTTAGCGCCATCGTTGCAGGAATACTGAGAATAGTTCACCTGGTTTTTGTTTGGTATTGCACAGATTAGCCATGGTGATGTTGCATTCAATGTTATGAGAGTAATGAGCTAGGAACTTCTCGATGAGTTCCTCAAATGTTCTAATGCCACCTGGTAGTCGGGAAAACCATGATGTGGTTGTTCCTCCCAAGCTCTGGGGAAAAAGGTGCATTAGGTAGGTGTCTTCATATGCCACTTCAAGACAAACGGAATGAAATTCTCTGACATGATCACGGGGATCTCCCTTTCCTCTATATTTTTCAAATTTTGGTGTTTCGAACCCGCATGGAAAGGGTGGCATATAAAGATTCCTATCAAAAGGACAGGGACAGATGTCATTAAGTGAGAATTGATTGGTCTTAACACCACTATGAAGTTGTTGGGTGAGATTCTCGACTTGTTGCCGCAACATCTCCATTTCATTTGGAGGAGGAGGTGGTGGGTTACCTCGAGGAATGTTATATCTGATGGAATCTCTACCTCTTTCCTCTTCATGGTGACTTTGTCTGTCTGATGCTTGTCTTAATTGAGCAAGATCAAAGTCAGAGGAAAGTTTTGCTCCTTCTTGAGCGAGTCTTAAGAAGTGAGCATCTGCATTGCTCCTGAGTATTTCATCAAACAATCTGTTAAAGAGAGGGTTATGTTGAGCCCTTTCGATTGTTGCAGGAGTGGGAGTACTTGGGTTTTCATCATCTGCATTTCCTCCAAGTGCTTCTTGAAATTCATTGAGATTGTCCTCTTCTTCTGCTTCTCTTTCTATTTCACGTTGCCTTGATTGGGATCGCGTTTGAGCCATTTTGTTTGCAAGTTTGTGTTGAAGTTGATTGAAGATGATGATGAGTTGTTTGATGAAAGATTGATGATTAGTGGATTGTGTGGTATGTAGATCTCTAGCACTCTAAAGTAGATGTAACCAAAAATTCCTTCTTTGAATTTCTTGCTTGTTTGATAAGTTTGGATGTGATAAGGTGTAGAGAAATCTGAGATGTGTTACAGATTTTGACTACCTAGCAATGAGAGGATTCACTCATGAACTAGTTTTAACCTGCGTAGATGTGTCTCTTAGGATGAGCTTATCCTAGATGTAGAAACAATCTAAAAGTGATGTGATGTTTTTGATTCAAGCAATATCTAAAAAGGAATCTTGGCACAAGAACCTCTTAATGTTTTGAGAGTTGGGATGGATTGATGATGATGAAGTGATGATGTATGAGTAAGATGATGGATGAAAATGTTTTCAACTTCAATAAAAACTTTATGTCACAAATGGGACAAACTCTACCTATTCCCTTTCGGGTGTTGGTGGTATTTCTCGAGTTGTGTTGTAGGTGATACAAACATTTGGGAAGAAGTTGGGATTAATCTTTCCTCATTGATTTTTGTGATAACTCAGAGCTCTATATTGCATAAAAGCTCTGTGATTCAATGATTCTGAATCAAACTCGTTTGTTTTGCCTTGAAGGTAAAGACACATGCGATGCAGAAAGACTCTATGTGAGACAAAGATTTGTCTATTGATATAGAAGAATTTCCTCTTTTTGATCAAAGCCTTTGAACTTAATGGTCTTCTTTTCAAGTTGATATTCTGACAACGCTTCTTCTTTCGCAAGATGTGAAGAATGGTCATAAAATTTGACTCTTTGTTGTTTGCACTTTGTTTTTGGTATTTTTGGTTATTTTTGAGAAATGTTGGATGAATACTTTGTTTTTGGGATTGATTTTCTGATTTTTCTTTGACAAGAAAACAAAGCAAGCACACAAACACAAGAATGTTGCCCCCAAAGGCACAAATGAGTATGGGTCTAGATCAACCCAATCCTTGGACTTGTATATGACCCTTCCTTTAGATGTGTTTTAAGGTGTATTTCCAAAGCCTGAAGTCAGCTCAATTTGCACTTGGTCTTTAAAACGAACACACTTCAAACACTTTTTATCCCTAAGGTCAAATGGCCAGTTGTGATAAATTTAGCCCACATCTTGATATTTCTTCGACTTTGGTACTACATACCTTATGAATCCCGCCGTGGCAGGTAAGGATGTGATATAATAAGTCTTGCACGAGCATAACAAATAGATGATCCCTATGATGGGAGAGTCACCACTTTTATCAAGCCACAAGTGACTTTTCAAAAAGCTATGTTTCTACTCAAGGAAATATGTATGGCGAGTATCTTGGGAGCAAAACCATCTATGCTCTTGTACTAAATTATATCTCAAATATCCTCAATCAATAAAATGGGTGGGCTACTATTTAAAGGTGTTTAGTCATGTTTGATGTTTTTGGACATAAGTTCATTCTGCAGTGACTCACTTAAGAGCCTTGTAACTGGTGGTGGGGCCCATTTGTCCTTTCAGCCAGTTACACTGTAGGAATAGCTATACCCAAGGCTACAGCTTTCGCTCTCACCTGATTTCTATAGCGGCTCGAAGGATTTACCACTCGAGGTCGTTCCCAAGAGTATCGATCCCTTGGCAGGCCTCTCTTAAAAAGATAAAATTTGAGTGTTACTAACACTTTTCTCTTGCACCTAGGACCACGAAAGTCAAGGGAGAGGATAGTGTGTGTTAGAAGTAGGTCCACTCGATTGACCTTTTGCACAAGTGTGCCAAGCACGAAAGACATTTGTTCTTTTTAATCCATCATTTCAAAATGTCATCTAACTATTTGGAGATGTTGCTCCAACAACCATGGTGTTCTTTTTAACTTCAAAAGCAATGTGTTTTATAATCTAGAATTCAAAAATCCTGGTCAACTTAATGAAAAACACGTTTTGTTGCTTGAAGTAAAATTTGTTTGCAAAAATCAAAAACAAGTGGTTTGTTCTTTTTACTTGCCCAAAATCGAAGTGTGCCTTGTGATTTTTAAGTTTGATGCAAGGAAAGAAACTTTGTTTGTTGATTTTAAGCACCAAAAGGACAAATGACCCTAACTAGAAAGCAATATAATTTTGTGGTTGTCAATTTTTTAAGCACCAAAAGACAAGTTTGTGATTTTTATGGTGAGTTGTTAACGTGCACAAACAAAAACATGTTAGTAAAATCAATGTTCAAGGGGGGCTTCCACAAGCCTAAGAATTTCCATTTTTGTGGTTACAAAGCGATTTTTACAACATTCTGTTGCAATAGCGCTAGTCTGTGTTTAAACAGAAGCGCTAGTTTACACAGAAGTGCTAAAAGAAGGGTAAAACCAGAGCATCAAAAGTGCTAAAATATCTTCAATAGCGCCAGAATTAGAACCAAAGCGCTAAAATAGAGTCAAAAGCGCTGAAACTTTTACAATAGCGCTATTGTAAGAACAATAGCACTAAAAGAAAAAGTGTCGGTAGTGCTAAAACGGGTTCAATAGCGCCGAAGCGCGACCTGTGTGACAAATTCAACAATCAGACATGTTAGTTAAAAAAAATGATATGTTTTTGGTGTTCGATTCACATCAGGTTCACCAAATGATGCCCTCCTAAATGACACAAGGTTAGTCAATGATAAAATAACACAAAAGACACAAAAACTGTTAGTGTTAGTCAATCAAAAACTAATCTAAAAAGGCATACCAAGAGAGACACTAAAAACATGCTAATATATCTAACTAAAGAGACAAAGATAATGAGACATCTCCAAATGCCTCTTAGCATGATATTAGCTCCTTTCTCCCTTGTTTCTCTCCTCTCCAAGTTCCAAAATAGTGTAGCTCTCAGCAGCTTTTTGCACTATGGATGCTTATGGAGGATTGAGATTTAATATTTGTGCTTCAAATGGAACATAAAAAGCTAAAATACTAGATGATATTAAGATGATTGATTTTAGCCCAAATGACAAGATTTTTGTTATGCTATGCTAAATGCTCTCTAAAAATGCCTATAGCTTAAATGCATACAAGTTTTCAAGATCTGGATTATGAAGGAATGGGCTCTATTTATAGGAAAAATGGAGCAATGGATGGCCAGGATTGAAAAGTTTAATCAAAGGCCAATCTTGAAAGTTGGGGATCCATGTACACAATTTGCACCAATAAAATGGTGACAAGTGTCAACATAGGGTTGGGTTGAGAGAAGGGGTTGGAGGCATTGAATACCTGAGAAGACTTCATGGCTATCTAGAAGGTAAGGGTCAAGTCTAAATTAGGATTACCCACTGGATTAAGAGTTAATCCAAGGATAAACCTTTGTGCAAATGATTAAGAGATAATCATGGTCAAAGCATTAAAGGCTTGATGAGACCCTTGGGTTGGATGAAGGTTGAGTCAAAACAAATGTTTTAACCATGTAGGAGGGTTTGAGTTAACCATTAATGGTTATTGGAGACTTTGGAGATTAAGTGGTTGAAAGTTGGAAGCCTTCAATAGCTATCAAAGACTTTGAGGAATTAAGTGGTTGAAGGTTGAAAGTCTTTAATGGTTATCAAAGACTTTGAGGTTTGAGAAGTGATGTCTCATTTGCTTAGGAATGTGACAAAGTTTAGAAGATGGTTTAGGCTAATTAGAAGTGATTAGAAGAATCTAGAAGAGGATTAGATTTGCAAGTGGAATTGGTGGGTGAGGGAAAATAGGAATTTATTAAAAATAAAAATTCATTTATTTCAATAAATATGTGCAAGTTGCATTTGTAGGAAAATGCAAGTGGGGGGGTTTTTAAAATGATTTAAATAAATGTTAATTTATTTAAAAGAGGAAAAGGGGGATTTTAATTAAATAAATTGATTTTATTTATTTAATTGATTGGAATTGGATTTAATGAATTAATTAAAATAAATTGAATATTTTATTTAATTAATAGAAGAATGTTTGGAAATGAATTAATTAAATATTAATTTAATTAACTGATGGCTAGTGTATTTTTAACCAAATAAATAGCAAATATTCATTTAATTAAAATGGACAGATTTGTGTGACTACAATTTAAATAAATGTTTAATTTAATTTATTTAAAAGAGGAATAAGGGGATTTAATTAAATAAATAGATTTTATTCATTTAATTGATTGTGAATTTGGTTTAATGAATTAATTAAAATAAATTGAATAATTTGTTTAATTAATAGGAGAATGTTTGGAGATGAATTAATTAAATATTAATTTAATTAACTGATGGCTAGTGGATTTTTAATCAAATAAATAGCGAATATTTATTTAATTAAGCTGGACAAATTTGTGTGACTACATTTGCCCCTCTTTGAGACGGTGCGGTTTATCGCGACGTTTCAAAGAAAGAAAAATAGGTGTGAAGAAATGTCCCATAAAATATTTAATTGAATGGGTGGTATGCCCCCTCAAGAGATGGGCTGAAAAATTTCAAAAAATTGGGCGATCCCTCGAAAAAGAATGAAAATTGGCAGAGCGTTTAGAAGAGAAGTGAGCAATACGGGTGAAAAATAGAAGAAATCGGGGGAAAAATGGAGAAATGGGGGGCTCGGGAAGCTCACGGAGACCACGGCGGTGAGCGAGAGGAAGTTATGGTGACAGCGAAGGGTTTAAATGGGGGGAAACAGATGAAAACAGGATCATTTGTGACCGCGACTAGTGTGAAACCAGAGCTCTAATAGTGACCTTTTGAAGGAGTGAGCAGCAGTCAGGATGTCGGTACCGATTACAAAGCACAGATTTGAACGAGTCTGTCGATTCCAGCGGCCAGACGACTATGGACCAGCGGTACGCAAATTAGAATTTTGAATTTTTATGCATTTTTGATAGGTTTTTTGCTAAGTCCAAGTTGAGTTGGAGCAATAGCGCTGAAACTATGTTTTGGTGCTATTGCCCAATTAACTAGCGCTACTGTGCTGCAATGGCGCTATTGGCCTATTGTTTGAGTGCTTTTGAAATTTTTTAGCGCTATTGTATGCATGTTTAGGCGCTATTGATTAATAAGCGCTATTGAGTGTTTAATTGAGCGCTATTGTTCTGAATTAGCGTTACTATGTGGTTGTTTTAGCGCGTTTGTAGTTTGAGCACTGTTGGATAGCTTATTGAGCGCTTTTGTTAGGGGTTTAGCATTATTGTTGATAAACTAGCGCTTTTGTTTTAGGATAAATAGATGCCCCGTTTGTATGAATAAAATCTCTCGATGCCAATGCTGGATGGATGGTGATGTGAAGTGGGAGTTGTTTTGAACCATAGCAGCCTGATGAGACTTAGGTCATTTTTAGGATAAATGTTTGTTGAAGTCGAGGTTGCCATGATTGCTTACCTATTGAGACCCGAAGATACTTGATCAAAGTATCTGTTGATAGTCTAGGTTTAAACTTAAAAAAGTTTGAAACAAAATAACTGATAATGATTGATGAATGTCTATGTGCAGTAGGATCTAGGTGTGTTGCAATTACGTGAGAAACATCTGGCAACACAGGGGTTGCGGGATTGATTGACAAAGGCAGAGATTGATTGTATTGCCGTGACTGGATTGTATGAGGTGATGTGCATGCCCATGATTCAAATGAATCACGGATTGATTACGGCGTTAGCAGAGCGGTGGCACAGCGAGACGTGCACCTTCCATCTGGCACAGGGGGAGATGACAGTGACCCTGGAGGATGTGTAGCGCATCTTGCAGATTCGGATTCGGGGGGAGCTAGTCACGTATAACAGATCCTGGGGGACCCTTGTAGTTCCGAGGTTCTTCGATGAGGATGTTTTTATTGATGATGGCTCTATTGCATGGGAAGAGATAGTTGCGTTATATGAGCCTCTACCAGTAGTTCTATCAGGCATCGTGGGAGGACTTCTATGTCCTCACAGGCAATCACATGGTTTGGCTATGGGGTGGGGGTAGGTGATCGAGATGATGATTACCAAGGGGACGCGATTTGCTTGGGGGTCGTGCATGCTGGCGTACCTTTACCAGGAGCTTCATGAGGTGGTTGACCAGGGGAGGGGTTCCTTAGCAGTGGGAGTGACGCTGCTCCATATTTGGGCCTGGGAGCACCTACCAATGACTCGACCAGTGAGTCTGAGGTTCTGCGCAGTAGATCAGTCGTATATGTTTATGTATAGAGGCATGATGAGTCAACCCCACCTAGGGAAGTTAGAGTGGTGGTGGTGGGCATTAGATGATCTAGATGCAGTCATATGGCGACCATACCTGGAGTGAGAGCCATGGGATGATGATGCAGAGGCACTGCCCTATGTATTTATGACCCGATTCCTCATTGGGAGGACCTCGTACCATGTAGAGAGACAGGTGTCGGGGTGAGTGATGAGGCAATTTGGATGGTAGCAAAGACTGCCTAGTGGATCAGGGGAGTATGTGCGGGTGATTTGAGAGAGGTATGTATGGGGGCCAGTGCTGCCATATGATCAAGCACTGGCAGAGTTTCGGATGCTACAGGCGAGATCGTGGGACATACGATCGAGGGTCGTGGATGCAGAGTATCAGATGAGTATACGTAGTACAGAGCGGCTCACCCGATCCTACGGATATCCGATCCAACAGAGTCGATTCTATATTTTGAAGATGAGAGGAGATGGAAACAGAGGAGGGCAAGAGGTCAAGGACCAAGGGCAGGTGGAGGAGGTGGAGGAGAGGGTGGAGACGGAGGAGGAGGAGGAGGTGGGTTGGGGATGCGGATTCAGCGGAGAGGGAGAGGTGGACTGCCACTATGGATAGCACACGGACCGCTGATACAAGGAGGAGTTCGACTGGGTGGGAGGGGTATGGAGAGGGAGATCCTGATGGATAGAGGGGAGAGAGCTATTGGAGAGGGTGGTACAGGTGAGGCTACTATGGATACCAGAGAGGGAGCTACTGGAGATCTTCGAGATCACATGATAACACATTTGCAGACCCGGGTAGAGGATTTGGAGGCAGAGGTGGCAGCTAGGGATGTGCAGCTATTTGCACGGGAGTCAGAGCTGGCTGTAGTGCTGTAGGAGAGGGATAGCATAGTGGAGAGATTAGCAGAGCTACAGGAGAGAGTTCGGGTCAAAGTAGGAGCACAGGGGCCTACGGGGGAGGTGATGAGAGAGATGCGGAGGGCACAGGTGGAGATAGACTACTGGCGGGGTTTATATGAGCAGGTAGTGCCAGCTAGTCAGTGAGCTCTTAGCTATTCTCAGATGTGGCAGGCCAGATCAGAGCGATCATAGAGGGTGCAGAGCAGTGGGGGTGTGATGGGTCCTCTGTGGAGGGAGAGATCAGGGGATGCAGGAGTGAGTGGGGGTTTGATGAGGCCTCCATGGAGATATGGATCAGGTGGTGCGGGTACCAGTGGGGGAGCAGGTGGTGATGGTGGTACAGCATCTGGCCAAAGTGGCATTTGAGAGAGCATTTTTGCATATATGTATTGTATCTTTGTTTATTTTTTGGACTGTATCTTGGATGGCTCTTGGTAGCCGATTTTGTAGACTTCATTGGACTCTGATAAATGAGATGATATATATGAGGAGAACCCCTATTTTGATGATATGTATTTGATATGTATGAATGTTTATGCAGGATGATGAGTTATTGCTTAGATGGATATGTGTACATGTATGCATTTGATGAGATGTTTCTTATATGCTTGTTTTTATGAGGATTTATGATGTTGGATACTGACATATGAATGTAGGTTTATATATGTATGATTTGTTTGATTTTGATGTAATGCTTTATGTATATAATGCCATGATGACGATGTATGTTTATGATGATTTAGGAATAGGATTTTGGTGTTTCTTATTGTGATATAATGATGAGATAATTTATGCGATGATGTTAATGCAATGGTTTGAATGAATGATGTTATGTATGGATATGTATCTAGATGTTTTTAAATGAATGTAATATGGATAAACAAAATGTAAAGTATAAATGTTTCTATGATAATGTCTAAATGAATGCATATGTATAATGGATATATAAAATGATATGAACCAATGTTTTGGAAACAAATGGATTTATGATTCTAAATACTTAAATATGATTAAGTAAAAAAATGATAATGTGATGATAATGCAACTCATGGTTTTAATAACTGCACCTTAATGCAATTAAAAAGAGGATAATGAATGCAATGTGAATGAATCCTAAAAATGAGCATAATAAGATACTTTAATAATGGATGAATGAATGCAACTTTTACTATAGATAAATGAATGTATGTAATGATAAATGATAAAGGATAATGAAATGATGATGGATAATCGACACTAAATGAATGCATAGTAAATGGCTTAATATAATCAAGGACAATTTGATCCCATGAATGAATCTAATTATTTATGATTTATGCAATGATGCAAATGATTAATGAAAACTAATGTCAAAAATGAACTATATGCAATGTTAAGTTAAAAATGGCATGAATGTACTTAATGCAAGATGCAACTAAATGCGACGATGATATGACCAGGAGGAATGCAAGGTTTTTGAGACTTTGCATGATGCATTGATGATGTATCAGAGTACTCGGTCGTGATTGTATCCAAGACCAGCTCAATTCTTACATAACTGTTCATATGAACCTTGTTTACTTTTGGCATATAAATCATACATATGAATGAATGAATGGATGGGTGATATGCAACGGAATGCAAGATATAAACAGATAAGATGAAATGACGATCCATAGTGCTCTATTTTCATCATTGAGCTTTAAAATGTTGGAAGAGAATACAAGCATCTTGACATAATGATTCAAGATGACCTGAGTATTCCTTACATGGATTTTATATAGCAAGTTAATACCAACGACTTGATATAAGGGTCAAGTCGACCAGAGTATTGTTTGCGGAATAGACAAGGATTATCTCCTTTCATGTATGACTTGGATCATCCTCCTTGATCTTAGGTTGATCATATACTGAGACAAGTGCATACCGTAATTAGAGATAAAACCTTTATCCAAATTGGATGAGGGGGAAGGAACCAAAGGAAGAGGAATGTTCCTGCAAACAAATAGTATATACATAAAGAATAAAGAATAAGGATCCTTGGTAATGGTTCATGCTCATATGGTCGAGGTATATGCTGTAGTCAGCAAGCCGTAATGATCTATGACTGCATTAGGTATAAGATCACGTAGCTTGGTGAACTTCCCACGTAGACACCATTAGTACATGCCCCGGTACTTCATTGGAAATAATGCGTAAACAATACAAAATAATGCTGAAAGATCTCGATATAGATAAACGAATGAATTACTCATAAATCGACCAAGTATTTGATAGCTTAACATAATTTTCTTGTCAAAAAAAATGTCACTTTTTGTCTTTGTTTTGGTAAGGAAGGATGCATCCTTGCTAAAGACAGTTTTGATTTGTTGATGTTGATTGTGTGGTTTGATTGATAAGTGGTCATCGTGTGAGTTTTTGTCAATGTTTGTTTTGTATCTATGCGGATGAGTATGTACAAGGTGTTGCCATGTTTTTGTGTGATTTTCAATGGTTTTTCGTTGTTTTGGGTTTTTGTGATTTTGAATGTTTTTAGTTTTTGTGAGACATTTTTTGAATGTTTTTTGGATTTTGTGATTTGTTTTGGATGTTTTTGGATTTTGTGATTTGTTTTGGATGTTTTTGGATTTGGTGAGACATTTTTGAATGTTTGAACTGAATGAATCACAAGTAATGCAGAATCCACTTCCATCAACTAGAGTTAAGGGCATTGCCCCCAAGTTTAGACATGACTATGAAAAAGTGGGATGCAAGACCCATGAAGTACTATCTCTTTATTGCAGATCAAATAACAAGCCATGGTCTGGATGGATGGATATGTGTACATATGAATGTGATCGCAACGAGCCTAAAAGATAATGGAGCCATAGTCTTTATGAGTGGTGCCTATTTGCTAGGTTTTTCACCATTGCACTTACCCAAGGTGCCACCGAAGTGTTTGTTCACCGTTTGGATGCATAATTTTTCCTTACTATTTTGATGTTTTTGTATTTCTTCAGGACATTTTTCTGAATGTTTTTGGTATTTTCTGGTATGCAGGGGAGCTTGATTCTCTGTATAGCTTAGGTATAAAACCGTTTGAGGTGCATGTTGTTGATTGGATCTGCAAGTGGTTCTCCTTCTGAAGTAGCCAACTGATATGCCCCAGACCCAAATACAACAATGACACCGTATGGGCCCAGCCAGTTTAATTCAAACTTGCCCTAATGTTCTCTGTTTGGTTGGTTGCGAGGATTCTCTTGGAGAACAATATCACCTACCTCAAATGTACAAGGTCTAACTCGGTGATTGTAGCTTCTGCTCATGCGCTGCTGATAGGCTTTGAGATGGTTGTATGCAGCTTGTTGCTTCTCATCAAGTAACTCTAAGTCTTGGAGGTGTGAGACTCTATATGCTTCATCATCTATCAGATTATGCAAGGAAACCTATAGTGATGGTATCTCAACCTCAATAGGTAAGATAGCTTCAGCACCATAGACCAATGAGTAGGGAGTTGTGCCTGTAGCGGTTCGAATGCTAGTTCGATATGCCCATAGTGTTGGATTCAATTGAACATGCCAATCATGGCCGACATCATTGACTATCTTCTTAAGGATTCTCAATATGTTTTTATTAGATGCTTCAGCTTGACCATTTCCTTGTGGGTAATAAGGAGTGGAAAAGCGGTGTTGGATGTGAAATTTCTCACAGAGTTCACGTACATCCTGATTTTTGAAAGGAAGACCGTTATCTGTGATGATGGACATGGGTACACCATACCAGCAGATGATGTAATTGAGGATGAATGAGGTGATCTACTTGCTGGTGACTTGGGTAAGTGGAATAGCTTTGATCCACTTTGTGAAATATTCGGTGGTGGTAATAATGAATTTATGGCCATTGGATGAAGATGGATGAATCTTACCCACAAGGTCAAGGCCCCATTGACAAAAAGGCCATGGTGTTGTGATTGGTTGCAGTTCCTATGCTGGTGTATGTATCAAGTCACCATGAACTTGACATTTTTTGCATTTTCTAACAAAGTAGTAGGAATCTTTTTCCATAGATGGCCAATAGTATCCATTGCGCAGGAGTTTCTTGGCTAGTGACGGACCACTTGAGTGAGTCCTACAAATTCCTTCATGGACTTCTTCCAATGCCTTTGTTATCTCACCTTGTTCCAGACATCGAAGGAGAGTACCATCAAGACCGCATCGGTATAGGGTTTCAGCAATAATGGTATATCGAGCAGTTTGGCAAATGAAGGTTTTACGTTGGTTGTTCGATTGGTTGGGAGGAAGGGTGTGATCATGGAGATAGGTGTAGAACTCACCATACCATGGGGATTCAAAACCGACAAGGCAACTTATCATTTTGGATTTGGGGATATCATAAGCGGGAATCCAAAGTTGTTCTACCAAGAACTCGTAGCGTGTTGAATTCTGTGGAAGATCTAGGAGAGATGCAATGGTATCCATAGCATCAGCAGCTTGATTCTGATCTCTTGGTATCTACTCAAAGGTAATTGTAGTAAATGATGTTTTTAGATTGTCCACCATTTGCTAATATGGAATGAGTTTATCATCCTTGGTCTGATATTCATCTGTTGCTTGTCGAATGACCAGTTGGGAGTCACCATATACTTGCAGTTCTTGTAATTTCCATTGTACGGCTAGCCTGAGTCCTATGATCAAGGCCTCATACTCCGCTATGTTATTAGGGCAAGGAAATGTGATCCTGTAAGACTTCGGGATGCTGTCACCTTGAGGTGTGATAAACAAAATGCCTGCCCCCGAGCCATGCCTAGTGTATGAACCATCAAAGTATAGTTTCCATGGTTGTCTTGTTGTGATCATGAATATCTCTTCATCTGGAAAATTGGAAATGAGAGGATGATCTCCTATGAGGGGTGCATCGGCCAACTGATCTGCAATAACTTGACCTTTGATAGCTTTACGGTCCACGTACTCGATGTCAAATTCACTTAGAATCATCACCCATTTGGCCAAGTGGCCTGTCAATGCTACTTTGCTGAGTAAATACTTGAGTGGATCAATCTTTGCAATGAGTTGTACCTTGTGCATCAACAGATAATGCCTTAATTTAGTGGCTGCTAAGATTACTGCTAAGCAAGCTCACTCAATAGGTGTGTAATTGAGTTCATAGCCCACCAGTATGCGAGAGATGTAGTAATCAGCACACTCTTTTCCTTCAGCATTATGCTATGCCAGTAGTACACCCAATGTGGTACTTGTTGCTGAGATATAGAGTAACAGAGGTCTACTTGGATCTGGTGGGATCAGCAATGGTGTATTCATGAGATACTCTTTGAGCATCTGGAATGCTTGCTGGCATCTGGCATCCCATTGAAAGCAGATGTTTTTGTGTAGCAGGTGTGTGAATGGGTGACACTTATTAGCCAATTGTGAAATGAATCTTTGGATGGATTGAAGCCACCCTTGTAATGTCCTTAGCTGACTGATATTCTTTGGTGGTGGCATGTCCATGATTGATTTTACCTTTGCTGGGTCGACCTCAATACCTTTGCTTGAGACAATGTATCTGTTAGGGTTTCAAGCAGATCCGAAGCAAATATGAACTAACAATTATATGTAGATTTAAATACAAAAGATAAAGAAATAAAACAAGGACATAGATAACACAGAGATTTAACGTGGTTCACCCAGAATGGGTTACGTCCACCATACACAGCCATCCAATCTTTCTTATTATCCAGCAAAAATAGTACATCAACCTTACAATGCCTTAAGCATCCCAGCTGCTTATAACATGCATTTTTAGGGCAACAAACAAAGTCGGCCTTTTTAGGGTTTTATTACAATGTCGGTTTTCATCAACGAAAAACGGCAAAAAAAAATTTCTCGGGGGCTGCCGCCCCCGAACCCCCACTTTTCTCGGGGGCTGTCGACCCAGCCCCAGACCCCGACAAGGATACATGTTGAGTGTATAGTACTTTGCTGATCAGTCACCACATTTCAACAATCTCCCACTTGGAGACTAATCAGGCTCCACACTGAACAATCTCCCACTTGGAGACTGATACTACACGACACCACTGTACATGCAACATCCACTAAATAAAACACTAGGACTCAACTGGTATAAATTCAACAATTATCAATCAAGAAGACCAACAGAAACTAATGAAGAAATCAGCTTCTCCTGTGGAACTGCCTTTGTGAA
The DNA here is from genome assembly GCF_030272615.1 of Cryptomeria japonica. Classification (NCBI taxonomy): domain Eukaryota; kingdom Viridiplantae; phylum Streptophyta; class Pinopsida; order Cupressales; family Cupressaceae; genus Cryptomeria; species Cryptomeria japonica. Next base: position 153,557,760 of record NC_081405.1, on the reverse strand, counting down.
CATATCAGCAGGATTCTCACTTGTGCGAATCTGACCCTCCTCCAAAACAGTCTGAATGAAGTGGTACCTGAGCTGAATGTGCTTTGTCCTTGAATGAAAAGCAGAGTTCTTTGCAAGATGAATAGCACTCTAGCTATCAGTATACAATGGGTGATCCTCCTGTATCTGACGCAATTCCTCCAGAAAACATTGTAACAAAATCATCTCCTTGCTGGCTTCTGTAGCAGCAACATACTCAGCTTCAGTGGTTGAAAGTGCAACAACCTTTTGCAACCTAGAAATCCAACTGACTGCAGTTCCCCCTATAGTAAAAACATACCCTGTAGTACTCCTCCGTGAATCAATATCACCCGCCAGATCAGAGTCAACAAATCCACTTAGAGAAGCATTAGATCCTTTGAAACATAAAGTCTTTGTAGTAGTTCCTTTCAAATACCGAAGAATCCATTTCACAGCATTCCAATGTTCCATACCCGGATTACTCATAAACCTGCTCACAACTCCCACTGCATGTGCAATATCTGGCCTTGTGCATACCATTGCATACATCAGACTACCAATAGCTGATGAATACAGGATGTTAGATATTTTATTAACTTCTTCATGTGCCTTTGGGTACATCTCCTTAGTCAATTTGAAATGACTAGCCAAAGGTGTACTAACTGCTTTTGCATCCTGCATGTTAAATCTTTTCAACAACTTCTTTATATACTCACTTTGGGACAAATTCAAGGTTCTATTTTTCCTATGCCGTGTAATCCTCATACTGAGAATTTGCTTAGCTGCACCCAAATCCTTCATAGCAAATGACCTGGCTAATTTCTATTTAAGATCATTTATATGTTGCATGTTAGACCCAGCAACAAGCATGTCATCAACATAAAGCAACAGGATAATATAACTGATATTATCAAATCTCTTAAAATATACATAATGATCAGAATGACATCTATGATAACTGTGTTCAGCCATGAAACTATCAAATTTTAAATACCATTGTCGGGGTGCTTGCTTTAGGCCATACAGACTTTTCTTCAACCTGCACACCAAGTTCTCCTTACCTTTGACCTCATATCCCTGTGGTTGCAACATGTAAATTTCCTCCTCCAAATCTCCATGGAGAAAAGTTGTTTTGACATCTAATTGTTCAAGATGTAAATCATCTGCAGCTACAAGACTAAGTATAGTTCTGATTGAAGTCATTTTTACAACTGGAGAAAATATTTCATCATAATCTATACCCTTTTTCTGTGCAAAACCTTTTACCACAAGTCTGGCCTTATATCTTTTCTGACCTCCTTTCTCCTCCTTCAATCAATAAACCCATTTGTTAGGCAAGGCCCTTTTTTGTACAGGTAAAGGGACTAAGTCCCAAGTCTTATTTTTCATCAAGGAGTCCATCTCCTCTTTCATGCCTAGTTCCCACTGTTGTTTGGCATCTACCTGCATTGCTTCTTCATATTCTTCTGGGTCACCAGAATCTGTTAATAAAATAGAATACAAAGAAGGAGAAAATCTTTCAGGGGGTCTACTTGTCCTTGTAGAACGTCTAACACTTACAGGAGTTTGTGGGTCAATCTGTTGTTGCTGAGCATTAGGTACCTGTGGCATTTCATTTTCAAGAATCTCATCCAACACCACATATTCTTGTTTGTCCTGTTCATGCTTCTTTTCATGCATCTATTCTTTATACATAACCTTCTCATTGAATATAACATTTCTACTTCTAATTATTTTCTTATTTTCAAAATCCCATAACCGATAGCCATATTCATCTATCCCATATCCAATGAAGGTACATTTCTGAGATTTAGCATCAAGCTTGGTTTTGTTTTCTTTATCAACATGGACAAAAGCTTCACAAACAAAAGTTTTTAGAAAAGAATAATTTACCTTTTTACCAGTCCATGCCTCCTCTGGAATACCACCATCCAAAGGGGTTGAAGGTCCTCTATTTATCAAATAGACAGCAGTATGTACAGCATCTACCCAAAAATGTAAGGGCAAACCAGCATGCAATCTCATGCTCCTCGCACATTCCATGATGGTCCTATTCATTCTCTCTGACACACCATTTTCTTGTGGAGTTCCTGGAACTATCTTCTGCTTTCGAATCCCATTTAAGGAACAGTAATCTTCAAATGCTTTGCTACAATACTCACCTCCATTATCCGATCTGAGACACTTCAACTTTTTTCCTGTCTCATTCTCAACTACAGCTTTCCATTTCTTAAAAGTTTCAAAAACATCTAATTTTTGTTTTAGGAAATATACCCATTTTTTTCTGGTTTAGTCATCAATAAAAATAACATAATAACAAGAGCCACCAAGAGATGATACCTGAGCCGGTCCCCATATATCTGAATGTACAAGCTCTAACTTCTCACTCTTCTTCTCTTTCCCAACCTTGAGAAATCTGACTCTTTTCTGTTTACCATAAACATAGTTTTCACAGAACTCTAAATCAATCTTCTTTAGTCCTGGCAATAGATTTTTGGAGTGAAGGATTTTCATCCCTTTCTCACTCATGTGCCCAAGCTTATGGTGCCACATTATCGAATCTGTTCTTGCAACATTTATTGTTGTTGTCCCTACAGTAACTTTATCTGTAACAGCTAAGGTAGAGTAAGTGTTACCAGTACACAAATATAATGTGCCTACCTTCACACCTTTAGCTACTACTAATGATCCTTTAGTGACCTTCCACATATTGTCTGAGAAGGTAACTATGCAACCTTCACTACCTAGTTGCCCTGCAGAAATTAAATTTCTTCTTAAATTAGGAACATGTCTTACCTCCTGCAGAAACCAGTCATTACCATTCTGCAAATTGATCTTTATCTTTCATTTTCCAACAATTTGATAGGGCTCATCATCACCCAAATATACCTATCCAAAATTACCTTGAACATAATCTAGAAAATATTTTCTATGGGGTGTAGCATGAAATGAAGCTCCAGAATCTATTACCCAGGAATCATTAACATTATCCAGACATAAGATTAAAGCATCTTGTAAAGTATTACTTGCAATATTATCTTCCTTACTGTCATTTTCATTTTTGTCTCCTTCTTTGTTTTTTTGAGACCAACAGTCTTTCTTTAGATGACCAAGCTTTCCGCAGTACCAGCAATCTTTCTTTCCTCTAGATTGAGAGCGTCCTTTCTTTGACTTCCCTCGTGACTTCTCATTCCCAGGGCCTTTTCCTCTTTCCTTTGATTTTCCTTTGTTCTCCACATTCAAAACACTACCCGATGATGTTGAAGTCTCACCTGTGCTTTTCCTTCGCATTTCCTCACTTAGGATAACACCAACAATATCATCAAATACCAAAGTATTTTTACCAGAGACAGAGTTACTTACAGCCATAACCAAGCTATTCTAGCTTTTTGGCAAAGAACATAAAATCAAGAGAGCCCTAACCTCTTCTGCAAAGGTAATTTTTACCGAAGACAATTGACATGTAGTTGTATTAAATTCATTTAAGTGCTCTGCTATAGATCCTCCCTCACTCATTTTCAAATTAAACAAACGCTTCATAAAAAATACCTTATTCGAAGCCGAGGGTTTCTCATACAACTTAGCCAATGTTGCCATCAAATCTATAGTCATTTTTCCTTCTGTTATATTGAATGCTACAGACGACGCAAGGCACAATCGAATGGATCCCATTGCCTTTCTATCTAAAATGTCCCTCTCTTCATCTGATATTGTGGTCGGTTTCTTTGTCTTTCCTTCCAATGGCCACCACAAATCCTTTTGATACAGGTAATCCTCCATCTGCATTTTTCATAACTGATAATTCTGGCCGTTAAATTTTTTGACCTTGAATTTGGAATCCTCCATTGCTCCCACTCAAATCTGAAAGTCCTGCCAATTTATAGAAAACCTCGCTCTGATACCAATTGTTAGGGTTTCAAGCAGATTCAAAGCAAATATGAGCTAACAATTATATGCAGATTTAAATACAAAATATAAAGAAATAAAACAAGGACACAAATAACACAGAGATTTAACGTGGTTCACCCAGAATGGGTTATGTCCACCATACACAGTCGTCCAATCTTTCTTATTATCCAGCAAAAATAGTACATCAACCTTACAATGCCTTAAGCATCCCAGCCGCTTATAACATGCATTTTTAGGGCAACAAACAAAGTCAACCTTTTTAGGGTTTTATTACAATGTCAGTTTTCATCAACGAAAAATGGCAAAAAAAAAAATTTGTACAGTACTTTGCTGATCAGTCACCACATTTCAATAGTATCCTAGAAGTTTCCCGGAGGTTACTCCAAAGACACATTTCTTGGGGTTGAGTCGAACACGATATTGTTCCAATCTATCAAAGATTTTATCTAATATGTTGAGATGCCCTTCTCTAGTGAGTGATTTTGCTAGTAAGTCATCAACATAATCTTCCATCATAGTATGCATCATGTCATGGAAGATGGTGGTCATTGCTCATTGATAGGTTGCTCCTGCATTCTTGAGACCAAAAGGCATTACATTCCAGCAATATGTGCCTCATGGACATGTGAAGGTTGTCTTATGTTGATCTTCTGATGTGATCTTTATCTGATTGTATCCTGAAAAGCCATCCATGAGTGAAAGCATGGCATGTCCTGCTGTCAGATCCACTATGATGTCGATATTGGTAGGGGGAAGTCATCCTTAGGACAGGCCTTATTCAGATCTCTGAAGTCAGTACAAATGCATATGCCCCCTTTTGGTTTGCCGATAGGCACAATGTTGGAGATCCATTATGCATAATCAATTGGTCTAATGAAACCAACATCTAGGAGTTTCTTGAGTTCTGTTTTGACTAGCACTGCAATCTGAGGATGCATCTTGTGAAGCTTCTGCTTGACAGGTTTGGCTCCTTCTGCGATGGTGAGGTGATGCATGACTAAATCAGGATCAAGCCCAAGCATGTCTGCATATGACCATGCAAAGTTGATCTGACGTTGTTGAAAGAACTCTATAAATTTAGGTTGTTCTTCTAGAGTGAGAAGAGATGCCAGATGTATGAGATGAGGATTTTCAGGAGTCCCCACATTGTATTCTTTGGTTTCCTCGATAAGAATTGTTGATCATTCCTATTGTACACTAGCAGGGAAAATGTCAAACCCTTCATCCTCAGGCACCTCAGAGAGGTTTTCACCGTTGGATACGCCTTTCTTTTTACTTTTCTTGGATCAAACAGTACCACAGTGTGGTTTTCACTGGAAAATCCATGTTTTATTGTTATATTTTTGCAGCTGAACGGTTTGGCATCCGCCCCAAAGTATGTTGTGCTATTAAGTTCAATGGTGAATCCAGCTTTGTGATTCCTTGCTTGGTAGGTTATCCCTTAATTCCAAAAAGTCAATGATGGCCACATCATTTTGGAAGAAGTCAAGACATGGGGGATTTGGTTGGTTCCATTTGATGAGTTCAGGGGAATAATGGGCATTGCTTTATCAATTAGGTTAAGTGTGTTAGATGTATCAGAGAGGGTTAAGACGTTGTGGTGAAGGTCGTTAATGGTACTCTTCCTATCAAAATTAGGCGTAGGATGAGACATAGGGTCTGTGGAAGATGTTTCCAGTTCAAGAACCCAAGTGGTCTTTATCTGTGCTTCTCCATAAACAAGGATGTCTTTGCATGGCGGAGCTAGTGATGCATCTTCCTCATCTGAAGTGTTAAGCTAAACATAATCAAATTCCCACTCATGCGAGTCAGTCTCTGAGTCACTTTCCAGCATCCGATTACTATACCATACTAGGATGTCCTTTGAGTTAAATACTACAGGTGTGATTGGTTGATGTACCTTTGTAGTGATCAGTGTTGTAAGAAGGTCGATGGGGATTAAAGAATCTAGTATGGAGAGTATCGATAGTGTTGACTCAGTTGCTTCTGCTACTACTACTGGTGCCATAGATGCTGCTGCTAATGGTACTATTGATGTGATGGCTACTGTGGATGGGTTTACTGGTTTGATTGGTGGGATAATTGGCATTGGTGATGGTTGTGTTGGGATTCTGAGCCTCGATGGGGCAGTTGTGATGGTGTTTGATGCTACTTTGATAATGAAAGGTGTCTTTTTTGTAGTAGGCTAACACAATGGTTTGTTGGGTTTTCCTTTGAATTTGAGTTTAGGAAAGATCTCTTTTTCGAAGCCTAGGTCTATATTACCTTTGGGTTTTAATTCCGGTAGTAGAGGTTCATGTCATCTTTGTTTGCAACACCCCAAAGCACTCTGACCATCATACCCCATTCTTTACATAATGAGGACACCTTTGCCATAATGATCTGTAGGCAGCTTAACTTGCGGTATATCAGTGGTGATGGGATCTTTATAGATCCATTCCGCTAAGTCCTCATCTTGGGTTTCTTCTTCTTGACTCTTTCCAAGGATGAAAGGCGTCAAAGCACATGCGAGCATGATTAGTGGTTGTTGTTGTAACTGTTGTGGTTTACCATGTGTTCGAGGAGAAGTGGGCATTTGTCCCACACAAAAGAGTTGACTCAAGTTGTATTCCCTAGGACCTTCCTCTGCTATTTTCATTTTAAGTTTTTCTTGCTTTGGTATAGTGATGTTCGAACTGGCAAGAGAGGCGGGACTTATTTATGATGTGGAGGAAATGGCTTCTTTATTATTAGGAATGGTAATCTCTGGTTGATGGCTGATATTATGGCAATACACAAAGGGATTTGCATCACCCAGGATTGTGATCTCTACACCATTATGTGGGAACTTGATACATTGATGGTAGGTAGATGAAATGGCTTGCATGGCATGTATCCAAGGTCTTCCCAACAATAGATTGTATGGCCGAGGAAGGTCCAGAACCTGACAGATGATATGTTTTACCACAGGGCCCACTTGGATTGGTAGTACCACAGCTCCTTTGGATGAACACTCTGCATCGTCATAGGCTTTGATTGCGATCTTCTTGCGAGGATACACTGATTCTATGGCATATCCCAAGGTTATGACCAACTATAGTGTACAAATATTCAGGCCTGCTCCATTATCAATCAAGACTCGCTTGATCCTATGCTGGTTGATAAAGCCTTCAATGTATAGTGAAGCATTATGAGGTTGCTAGAAGGAAGAGTTGTCACTTTCAGAAAAAGTGAGACAAGGTGATGAATTTAGACTTCCAACCATGGCTTGAAATTGGTCTATATTCAGGTTTGCAGGGACTAATGCCTCTTGGAGTGCTTGATCCAAGATAGTTTTATGAGACGGCGATAGGCGCAATAGCTCTAAAATGGATATAAGCGTAGGCATTTTATCTAATTGTTCCACAAGATTGTACTGCTTTGGGATGGAGGTGGTGCCTTGTGGAGCTACCTTTATGGTAACCTTGCCGCGACGCGTAACAACATTGCAATTTGAGTTGAGATTTTTGAAGGTTATAGTTGCAACTTGTTCACTTGCATCATATAGATGATTTACAATGTAATTATACACAGCCTGTGTATAATCTGTGGTATCTGCCTCGCCTAGAAGTGGAAGGACCCCTTTGATCTTGTGATGGAAGTGTATTTTTGAACATCAGATGATCATTATTTGTTGTTTCTAGGTCATGTCCTTCAATTTCAATTTCTCCTCAGTCAATAAGATCCTGAATAAGATCTTTCAATCGGTGACAATTACTTGTCTTGTGTCCTCTCCCTTGGTGGAAATCGCAGTGTTCAGTATCTCATCACCATGCGGGTTTGACCTGAGGTTCATAGTTTGATGTTTTAGGTAAAGTGACCAAATTTTGGGAAATGAGTTGTCGCAATACTATTTCAATGGGCTCCCCTAAGGGAGTGTATGTTCGTTTTTATTTTTGCTGACGAGGTCTTGGTTCATCATGAGATGTGATGCGACCTTCATTGGAAGGAACATTTGTGTTATTCTGAGGTGGAGGATTCTATCCTACAAACCGAACCATAGGTTGTACACTTTTTATAGTCCTGGCATCCACAACCCCATCGTTGACGATATTCTTGTTTTTGTTCCAGAAGCTTGGTTTATCACTATTGAAGCATGGGCGAGGACTATCCTTTGGTTCATTATAGATTTTGATAAGTCCTTTCTTGATGAGTGCCCGTTCACATTTCAAACCCTTGGTGTTCATATCATTAAAAGAGTCCGTGTCTTTGACATCCAGGTGAAATTCCATTTCTTCGTTTATGTTGGAAATGAATATTTCAACTAGTTCTCATTCAGGTAACTAAAGAGAACGTCTACTAGACATTTGACGCCATCGTTGCAGGAATACTGAGAATAGTTTACCTAGTTTTTGTTTAGTGTTGCACAGATCAGCCATGGTGATGTCACGTTCAATGTTATGGGAGTAATGAGCAAGGAATTTTTGGATGAGTTCCTCAAATGTTCTAATGCCACCTGATAGTCAGGAAAACCATGATGTGGTTGTTCCTCCCAAGCTTTGGGGAAAAAGGCACATTAGGTATGTGTCTTCATATGCCACTTCGAGACAAGCGGAATGAAATTCTCTGACATGATCGCAGGGATCTCCCTTTCCTCTATATTTTTCAAATTTGGGTGTTTCAAATCCTCGTGGTAAGGGTGGCATATAAATATTCCTATCAAAAGGATAGGGATAGATGTCATTGAGTGAGAATTGGTTAGTTTTGACACCACTATGAAGTTGTTGGGCGAGATTCTCGACTTGTTGCCGCAACATCTCCATTTCGTTTGGAGGAGGAGGTGGTGGGTTACCTCGAGGAATGTTATATCTGATGGGATCTCTACCTCTTTCCTCTTCATGGTGGCTTTGTCATTATGATGCTTGTCTTAATTGGGCAAGATCAAAGTCAAAGGGAAGTTTTTCTCCTTCTTGAGCGAGCTTTAAAAAGTGAGCATCCGCATTGCTCCTGAGTATTTCATCAAAAAGTCTGTTAAAGAGAGGGTTATGCTGGGCCCTTTCTATTGTTGCAGGAGTAGGAGTACTTGGGTTTTCATCATTTGCATTTCCTCCAAGTGCTTCTTGAAATTCACTAAAATTTTCCTCTTCTTCTTCTTCCATTTCTATTTCTCGTTGCCTTGACTGTGATCGGGTTTAGGCCATTTTGCTTGCAAGCTTTTGTTGAAGTTGTGTGAAAATGATGATGACTTTTTGATAAAATGAGAGATTGATGGTTGGTGAATTGTGTTGCATGTAGATCTCTAGCACTTTTAAGGTAGATGTAATTGAAATTCCTTCTTTGAATTGCCTGTTTGTTTTGATAAGATTTGATGTGATAAGGTGTAGAGAAATCTGAGAAGTGTTACAGATTTAACTACCTAGTAATGAGAGGATTCACTCATGAACTAGTTTTAACTTGCGTAGATGTGTCTCTTAGGATGAGCTTATCCTAGATGTAGAAACAATCTAAAAAGTGATGTGATGTGTTTGATTCAAGCAATATCTAAAAAGAGATCTCGGGACAAGAACCTCTTAATGTTTTGAGATTTGGAACGGATTGATGATGAAGTGATGATGTATGAGTGAGATAATGGATGAAAATGTTTTTAACTTTAATAAAAGCTTTGTGTCACAAATGGAACAAACTCTACCTCTTCCCTTTCGGGTGTTGGTGGTATTTCTTGAGCTATGTTGTATGTGATATAGATGTTTGGGAAAATGTTGGGATTAATCTTACCTCTTTGGTTTTTGTGATAACTCAGAGCTCTATATTGCATAAAAGCTCTGCGGTTCAATGATTCTGAATCAAATTCATTTGTTTTGCCTTGAAGGTAGAGACGCATGTGACGCAAAATAACTCTATGGGAGACAAAGATTTTTCTATTTAGATAAAAGAATTTCCTCCTTTTGATCAAAGCCTTTGAGCTTAATGGTCTTCTTTTCAAGTTGATATTCTGATGACGCTTCTTCTTTCGCAAGATGTGAAGAATGGTCATAAAGTTTGATTCTTTGTTGTTTGCACTTTATTGTTGATGTGTTTGGTTGTTTTGAGAAATGTTTGGTTGGATGAATACTTTGTTTTTGGAAGTGATTTTTCTAATTTTTTATTTTTTTTTGACAAGAAAACAAAGCAAGCACACAAACACAAGAATGTTGCCTAAAAGGCACAAATGAATATGGGTCTAGATCAACCCAATCCTTGGACTTGTATATGACCCTTCCTTTAGATGTATTTTAAGGTGTATTTCCAAAGCCCGAAGTCGACTCAATTTGCACTTGGTCTTTGACTAAAATGAACACACTTCAAACACTTTTTATCCCTAAGGTCAAATGGCCAGTTGTGATAAATTTAGCCCACATCTTCATATTTCTTCGACTTTGGTACTACATACCTTATGAATCCCACCTTGGCAGGTAAGGATGTGATATACTAAGTCTTGCACGAGCATAACAAATAGATGATCCCTATGATGGGGGAGTCACCACTTTTATCAAGCCACAAGTGACTTTTCTAAAAGCTATGTTTCTACTCAAGGAAATATGTATGGTGAGTATCTTGGGAGCAAAACCATCTATGCTCTTGCACTAAATTATATCGCAAATATCCTCAATCAATAGAACGGGTGGGCTACTATTTAAAGGTGTTTAGTCATGTTCGATGTTTTTGGACATAAGTTCATTCTATAGTGACTCACTTAAGAGCCTTGTAACTAGTGGTGGGGCCCATATGTCCTTTCGGCTAGTTACACTCTAGGAACAGCTATACCCAAGGCTATAGCTTTCGCTCTCACCTGATTTCTATAGCGGCTCAAAGGATTTACCATGCGAGGTCGTTCCCAAGAGTGATGTGTCTCTTGGCAGGCCTCTCTTAAAAAGATAAAAAATTTGAGTGTTACTAACACTTTTCTCTTGCACCTAGGACCACGAAAGCCAAGGGAGAGGATAGTGTGTGTTAGAAGTGGGACCACTCGACCGACTTTTTGCACAAGTGTGCCAAGCACGAAAAACACTTGTTCTTTTTAATCTGCCATTTCAATGTGATCTAACTATTTGGAGATGTTGCTCCAACAGTCATGGTGTTCGTTTTCACTTCAATGGCAAAATGTGTTGTAATCTAGAAATTGGAAATCCTGGTCAACTGAACTTGAAGCATGTATGAAGAAAAATCGCTTTGCAAAAAGTTTTAAACAAGTTGATTGTGTATTTTATGTGCACCAAAATAGAAGTGTGGATTGTAAATTCTTTTGATGCAAGAAAAATGGAAGTGTTGATTTTAAGCACCAAATGAAGTGTGTTTCCTAACTTGCAAGAAAACAAATGTTTGTTTTGTTCAATTTTAATGCACCAAAGAAACAAGTGACCCTAACTAGAAAGCAAGGAAAGTTTGTTTGTTCAAGTTTTAAAACACCAAAATAAAGTGTTTGATTTTAAAGGGTGAGTTTTTAAACCTGCACAAACAACAACCGGTTAGTAAAATCCATGTCTAAGGGGGGCTTCCACAAGCCTAAAAACTTTCACTTTTTCGGTTACAAGGTCCTTTTTACAACGTTCTATTACAATAGCGCTAGTCTGTGTTTGGACAGAAGTGCTATTTAACACAAACGCGCTAAAAGAAAAAGAAAGACAGAGAAGGCAAATGCGCTGAAACAGGGTCAATAGCTTCAAAACAGGGTCAAAAGTGCCAAAACAATGTCAAAAGCGCTAAACTTGATACAATAGCACTAATGTAAGAACAATAGCGCTAGAACAACAAGTATCAATAGCGCTAGAACGTGATCAATAGCACTAAAGCGCAACCTGTGTGACAATTTCAACATTCAAACATGTTATTGGTAAAAAAAAAATGATCTCTTGGGTGTTTGGATTCACGTCGGGCTCACCAAATGATGCACTGCGAAATGGACAAGGTTAGCAAATGACAAACAACACAAAACACAAGGAATCGTTAGTGTTAGTCAATCAAAAACTAATCTAAACAGGCATATCAAAAGAGATACTAAAATCATGCTAATATATCTAACAAATGAAACAAAGATAATAAGGCATCTCCAAATGCCTCTTAGCATGCTCTTAGCTCCTTCTCCCTTGCTCCTCTCCTCTCCAAGTTCCAAAATAGTGTAGCTCTCAGCAACTTTTTGCACTATGGATGCTTATGGAGGATTGAGATTTGAGTATTTTGCTCCAAATGTAAAATAAAAAGCTAAAATACTATATGCTATTAAAATGATTGATTTTTAACCAAAATAACAAGATATTAGTTTGCTATGCTAAATGCTCTCTAAAATGCCTATAGGTTAAATGCATACAAGTTTTTCAGGATCTGGATTATGAAGAAATAGGCTCTATTTATAGAAAAAATGGAGCAATGGATGGTTGAGATTGAGCAATCTCAACAAGGGTCAGGATTGAATGATTTCAAATCCATGTGAGGGCTTTCAACCCAATCCCAGGATGACAAGTGTCAATGTGAGATAGGTTGAGAGGAGAGGGAATAAGCATTAAATGCTTGACATGAACTTGGGAGTTAAGGTCAAAGTTAGTTGAATGAATAAACTCTTTATTCAAAGAATAAAGCTTTTATCCAATAGATAAACTCTTGTGCAAAGGGCAAGAGGGATAAACATGGTGAAAGCAATAAATGTTTGGGGAGACAAGTTTGAAATAACCATAAATGGTTATGTAAGAGTCATAAATGGTCATGTAAGAGCCATTAGTGGTTTTGGAAGACTTTGGAGGTTAATTTGTTGAACACACAAAGCATTAAATGTTTTTCAAAGACTTTTGAAATCTTTGAGAAGTGACTCCATTTTGCTTAGGAATGTGACAATAATTAGGGGATGGATTAGGTTAATTAGGAAGGGGTTAGAAGAATCTAGAAGGAGATTTAGGAATGCAATTGGATTTGGTGGGTGAGGGAAAATAGGATTTTATTAAAATAAAAATTCATTTATTTCAATAAATGTGTGCAAGTTGCATTTGTAGGAAAATGCAAGTGGGGGGGATAATGATTTAAATAAATGTTTAATTTAATTTATTTAAAAGAGGAATAGGGGGATTTAATTAAATAAATAGATTTTATTCATTTAATTGATTGTGAATTTAGTTTAATGAATTAATTAAAATAAATTGAATAATTTATTTAATTAATAGGAGAATGTTTGGAGATGAATTAATTAAATATTAATTTAATTAACTAATGGCTAGTGGATTTTTAATCAAATAAATAGCAAATATTTATTTAATTAAGCTGGACAGATTTGTGTGACTACAGAAACTAATGAGGTATGTTTAATTTCTCAAGTTGAACCGGTATCATTAATTGAAGCATGTAAAGATGAATGTTGGATGAAAGTTATGGAAGAAGAATTAGACCAGATAGAGAAGAATGACACGTGAACTTTAGTTCCCCGACCTAAAAAAAAAGAATGTTATTGGAACTAAATGGGTATTTAGGAATAAATTAAATGAAGATGCACAAGTTGTAAGGAATAAAGCGAGATTGGTTTGAAAGGATATTCTCATAAGGAAGGAATTGATTATGGTGAAACTTTTGCACCTGCAGCTAGGATTGAAGTTGTAAGATTATTTCTTGCCTATGTTGTACATAAGAACTATGTTATGCTCAAATTCATCATTGCTAAATAGGAAATAAGGAAAGTCATGAATCCCTTAACTATCTAAGCAATTCGAACACAACCAATGAAATAATACAATTAAGAAATAGGAATGTAAAATATGTTAATCAAAACTCCCTATTTCATGATCGCATATGACTTCTATTGTTCTTCTCCTCTTTGTGGTATGGTGGCTCTCAGATATCGCATTGGCAACCTACAAATGACACAAAAATTTGAAGTTCGTGATTGTTGAAAATGGAGATTTAATGCTCAATTTATAGATAATTGGAGAGGATTGATTGAAAGGTAGAACAGATTGATCAAGAGGTGGAACTCAGGTGAGCTCACATGCTGATTGATAGTTGAATTGTTGATTTGGAGGTGAGACATAATAGATTGAATACATTAAATGAGTTAATTGATTGAGAAAAAGATAACTAAATGAAGAAAAATAATGATTGGAGGAAATAATTGATTGATGACAAAGAAAGCTTTATTTAGAAAAAAAAAGCTAACTAGAAGATGAAAATAGAGATTGGAGAGATAAATGATTTAATTAATTAATTTAGCATGTGCTTGCACTTTAACTTAGATTTTCAATTTAATTTTTAATTTATTCAAATAATTGAATTAATTTTAAATTCAATTTAGTATTTGAATATATTTAGAACTTGACTTTAATTTTCAATTTGATTTTTGAAATCATGCACATGCGATTAAAATCAGAAGAAATTAGAAGAAGTGGAAGAATCAGTTAATTAAATAATTTAAAGAAACTATTTAATTATTTAGAAATGGACTTTAATTAAATAATAAAGATCATTTAAATTAAAGGAATTAAATCATAATTAATTAAATAATAATATTTAATTAATATTTAGAAGAGGGCTATTGATTAATTGAATAGAGATAGAAATTGAAAATGGAATTTATTTAAATAATAAAGATTATCTAAATTGGGGAATTAATCAAAATTAATTAAATAATAAATATTTAGTTAACATTAGAAAATGGTTAAAATGATTAAATATTGATAGAATAAGAAATAGAATAATTAGTAAGATGATGAGGAAATATGAAATTAGAAGAATAAGATTAATTAACGTAATTAAATAATTAAATAATTATTTAACTAATTAGACGAATAATTAGTACATGATCAATGAGACATTTTTAGGTGTCTACATTTGCCCCTCTTTGAGACAATGTCAAAATGATATTATTTCAAAGAAAATAAAAAATTATGTCCCGATGACACTTAGGTTGTAATGCCCCCTCGAGAGATTGTTTGTGCATTAAAGACATGAATGATCTCTCGAAAAAAGAAGAATGTGAGATGAAAGATAGAAGAATAGTTAGTTGATTAGAGATAGAGAGGTGATGTGAAAATGATATTGAGATAGAATATGAGAGAATGAACCTTAGAATGAAATAGAATAATGTTAGATGATAGAAAATGATTTAGAAAGAGATGATTAGAAAAGAATTAGCAAACTAGCAATAAGCAAATGAGATGAAAATGAGAATGATTGATTCGTGAACCTGTGTCATTTATTTATTGTGCAATATATATTCATCACTGAGCCTTATTATTGAACAATGGAGCTTAGCACATCAGGGTATAAGGAACCAAGATGTAAAGATATCTCATTGAAGAAACAAACACGTAGCAGACAAGGAATGAACCCCTCCATTCTGGGAAATACACTAGGGGTCGAGGTATGTGTGGAATTCAATAGTTGAATGCTCCTATCACAGACACCCACTAGAGAAATTTTTTTAGAACTTCATCGGTTCACACCACAAACAGCAAACAAAGAAAAAGATAGTGTCCATCATGGCTCCTCTAGTCACTTGTGGACATCCTTGAGTACCATAGGAACATAATCTTGTGGACATCCCTGAGTAGCATAGGAACATGATCTATCGCCAAATGATAAAAGATAAAGACTAACCTGGACAAAATTTAACAGCTATACTGACCTTGTGCCTTCTTTCTCAGTTGCTTGATGTGATGGTTGATAATGTCTAATCTCAGAAAGTTGTGAACCCTGTTTAAGACTAACCTGTCTGATTTCAAGTGTATCCTCTTTTGTTTAAGACAAGATAATGATCACTTGATATGGATATGATACGATTGATAAGATAGGTTGATCAATTCATTGTGGATGTTTGATTGGATAGTCGTATCCTTTGTTAACTTCATGCGAAGCATTTGCTGGATATCTGCTAGGGTATTTGTTTCTTGTGAGACATTTTATTGCACGTTTTTTGATTGATTGATTTTCGATTTTTTAATTCTTTTCCAAGAGCTTTTTCGATGTTTTTGGATCATGTGGATCGATATTTGAATGTTTTTGATTGATTTTTTCAGGACATTTTGCAGATGTTTTTGATTTTTTGAAGGATTTTTCAATGTTTTTGGATTTTATGTTTTTCACTGTTTTTGGATTTTAAGTTTTTCACTATTTTTGGACTTTTAAGTTTTTCACTATTTTTGGATTTTTAAGTTTTTCACTGTTTTGGGATTTTTAAGTTTTCACTGTTTTTGGACTTTTAAGTTTTTCACTGTTTTTGGATTTTTAAGTTTTTCACTATTTTTGGTTGATTTTGTTTTCATAACTTTTAACGATTTTTTGGATTTTTTTAGTTATACCCCCAGTATGCAGACCTATATGACATGATGATCTGTAGAATGCATGTAGAGATAATGAATTTTCGATATGACCTATGTTAATGCAATATGCATGATGAAGATATATTTCCTATTTGAACAAGGATAACTATTTTTTGTTTAGAATTTTGTAATACATCCATTGAATTGGAGATACAAAACATTTAGTAGATAAGCGGTCAATCCATCTTTAAGGTCCTTTGGAACATCCAAATTAACGCACTTAGTGACTAGGATTTACAAATGGAGACGCGGAAAACTTCCTTATTGGTTCTTGAAACTTTGATCTTCTTTTGCCCATGTGTGTGCAAATGAGTTAATTCATGCTCTTGTGTTCACTAGATATCCTTAGCATCCTATATGACTAGTTATGTGGATTATCCTAACTTCAAAGCATTCTGAATAGAGCCTCACTGCCAGCAAGCTTTTAGAGCTCTGACGAGGTTATAGACTGTAATTTCTCAAATATTGCTCCATTGCCAGCAGGCGTTCATAGCCCTGATAGAGTTAATTGCATGTTCCCATAGTCAAAAATTTTGTCGCACTTTGTATGCGTGATATTTCAGTAATATATCATCTCTTTTGCCTTGAGATGAATATTTGGCATAGCTCTTTTTTCCCTTTTTTTGCCTTGATTTGTAAGTAATGAAACCTACTTGGGTGTGAAAATTATAGCGGTGCTGAAGTAGAATTTTAGATTTTTCACTAGTTATATGATCAACTAGGTGTCTAGAATGAATTAGAGATTTTTTTAATATGTTTAAGATATAGCAATTGATAGATTTTGGGTTAACAAGTCTCAAAATAGTGAAATCACTACCCAACCATAAGTAAAGTGTGGTCACAGGGTAATGTTGAAAATGTATGACCTTAGGACCTCAAAGACTTCATGTCTTAATATCTAAGAAAAGAGATGACCCTTGTTTCTCTTGAATGCAAATAGATGACCAACTTAGATAGTTGTCTTGTTTTATTGATGCTGCTATATGCCAATGCAGAAACTATATGCAATAAAAATTGTGAATATGATATGCTTGAAAAAGAAACTATATGTGATGTAGTGCTTTGAATAAAATGATATGCAATACAGAAAGTAAAACCTAAACTAATCCAGCCCTTAGGTATAATATCATTTAAGGTGCATGTTTTCATAGGATCGAGGAGTTATGTGTAGGTAGTTCATTGGTCTTTGTTTGAAGAGTCGGATAAAGATGTTTTTTCCAATAGGATATAAGGACTCAGCTAAGTATACATGTTTAGTATCTCCAATGTTGATTTCTTTAGTTTTTGGATTTTATGGATCATCAGATGGAAATCCATCTCTCGAACTCATGAATTCAGCTATAGCCTTATCATTTTTAAAGCAATCCAATTGTGGTAGATTCTCTTGCCCCCAGTCTTTCAAGTGTGGGTACATGAGGCAAATAGATTCTAGTTATGGCGTTGTTACATGAGTAGGTGTTATGCTTGTTTCTATTGATGCACTTGAAGAGGATGATGAAGTCAACCAGGTGCTGATCTCACCATCTCGTGTTATGTTTGTTTTTGTCACTACATTAGCATTTGATGATGGCACGCATACAATCATTGACAAGTTGCTCCATGTACTATGATCTGGATTGGTGATTTCATTGATAAGGGGTTAACGAACAACTTGTGTAGAGGGATTGGGATCATGAGGAGAAATGGCAAGTTCATTTGAGAGGTAATATTGCGAAGAACATGGAGGATTATGACATGGAGATGAAGGGATGGAGGGACCTTGATCAAGATTTGGAGAAATAATGGGATCTTATTTAGAACATGAAGGTAAAGGTATGCTTTGATCTTGTCTTGGAAAGGGACTATTATGAAGGATAGAAGGGATGTCTTGATCTTGTTTAGGAGGTGGATGTTGGCTGGGACTTGAAAGGACACTTTGTTCTTGAGACAAAAGGGTATCATTATGAATGGAATAGAAAAGAGTGAGGGGATCATCATAAGATTCTTGGTTGGTGGGATCTTGATCAAAAATTGGGTAGGATGGAAGTGGTTGTTCTTAATCTTTATTTGTTTCAGGACTCATTTCTTCTGATTTTGGATCATCCTCTTGACACGAGGAAGGATTTTGGAAATGCATGGGAGATTGTTGGAATGTTTCAACATTTTGGCCTGATGAAGAAGGATTTTGAATGAGATCCTCTGAATCATGACTTGAATTAGATTGGATTTGTACGATGGATATTCATTGGGAGGTTGTGTTATTGGATAGAGATGGCATGGATTTATCTTGTGTGACTTCAGGGGATGATGAAATGGTGGATAGATATGGTTCATTTGGGCTTTGGTCGAAAGGGGTTTGATTTTGGTTGAAAGGAGTGTGATTTTGGGTGAAAGAGGTTTGATTTTGGTTGAATGAATTTTGATTTGGACTTTGGTTGAAAGAGGTTTGAATGTTGGGTTGGTGTGAATTTTTATTTGGACTTTGGTTGAATGGGGTTTGATTTTGGTTGAAACGGGTTTGATTGTTGGGTTGATATGATTGGTATGATTGATATAGTGGGTTAAAAGAAAAAGAAGGTTTACATGACTGTAATGTTGGTTGAATTGAGGTAGGAATGATTTTGTTGAAGAATGAAGGTTGGCATGTTTGAATGGTATCACAAGAAGAAGAAGGTTGGCCTGATACTAATTCCCTCGTGGTCATCACTTCTCTCATCATTTTTTCTAACCAGCCCCTATGGTTGTTAGGACTAGTCATGTCTATCAATTATTGTTGCAAAGAATTGATTTTTTGAGCTAAGATTTCTATGGATGGTGATGGAATAGGAATGGAAGGGATGAATCCTCCATCTTCTCTACAAAATGTATAATGCCAATCCATGATGTTTTCTTGATTGGTGTGGACATAGGATCACAACATGTAAGTTGTTTTCTCCATTTCTCTAAATGTGACAATGTTTGATTAAACTTGACCAACTTGTTTGAGTTGAGGTTGAGCTTGATCGATCCTCTGATCGCGTTTTGGACATTCAGGGTATGACTTTCTAGGATGATTATGCAAATGATGACGGACTAAGATAGATGTATATAAGGACCAATTTTAAGGATGTATATGAGGATGATAATGAGGATGTAAATGAGGACTGTGAAACTTCTAAGGATGATATGAGGATGATAATAAGGACGCAAATGAGGACTATGCAAGGACTGACTATGGTCACAAGTATATGAAATTTTGAGTTTGCAAGACTGTTTGACGTTTTAAAATGGACTTTATTTTCAATAATTATGTGTGTAGGACAAGTTTTGTGGTTTTCCAAGTCTGAGAATAATTGTTTGAAGGTAGGTATAGCTGACTAGACTGATTTTCAAACAATCTCAAAAAATTCAGAGATACGTAGGATAGGGCCTGAAATAGCCCAAATAACTAACTCAATACTGGTCTGATACAACGATACATAAAAAGATACAAAAGATAATATTAGGTTGGAAATTGGACACCATTCAATGAGGCCCTCGCAGCAAAATACCAAAACAAGACAGACATATAGAGAGTCTAGCAGCACTGGCTCCACTCCACAGCACAAACTTCTTAGGCATGCCAATCTCTCTTACCTCGAAGATCCGAAGATCTTATCATAGAGGGATTTCTATCTCATAATGCAAGGTACATGAGGGGTATCTATAGGGTACAGTCCGCACTTCAGGAATCACTAAATGTAGGATTTTGGGCTACTAAGTTGGTTCTTATTGCAAAATTTTGAGGGGTCCCGATCCAACAACAGATTCTCAGAGAAAGCCACTTAAGAATTTAGTTGAGCTTATCGGTGCAGGGAAGGCCCCCACATACATCCAATTCACTCAACACTCTAGCCGCCTGACTAGTATATTTATATAACGGCTCAAAAAACCCGCTTGAGAGTACGCTAGGAGAGATGATATCCCCAACGCATCCCAATTCGAAGTACCTCTGTGGGGTGATGAAATCCCCAGTCAAAGATACTCCTCTCTACTTGGAATAAAATAAAATTGAGTGTCATTGTCACCTTCTCCCTTTCTCCCAAGACCCCGAAGGCAGGTGGAAAGGTAGTTAATGCAACAGTAGGTCCACCCCAAACACGATAAAAGTTTTTTCCTTTAAGAAAATCAAATGTGAGTTAATCTATGTGAAGCCTGATTCACGTTTATTTCAAAGCCCAAATTTAGGTGTTGAATACACATGTGCATGTCAATTTTAAACACCAAACTCAAATGTGAAGGCATGCATGTCAATTTTAACCATTGTTAATTTTTAAGCCCAAACTGAAGTGTTACACATGCATGTCCATTTTAAACCATTGTTAATTTTAAGCCCAAACTAAAGTGTTACACATGCATGTCCATTCTAAACCATTGTTAATTTTAAGCCCAAACTGAAGTGTTACACATGCATGTCCATTTTAAACCATTGTTAATTTTAAGCCTAAAAAATGAAGTGTGGGGGAATGAGTGTTTATGATCTAATATTAATCTGTTCCTCTCTGTAAATTTGCCACAAGTTGCAAACAGATGATTAGTAACCAAATAAAATCCACAAAAAATAGAAAACTCAATTATGACAGAAATGAATGCATGATGATACCTGCGTGATTGTGTGACCCTGCATAGGCCATTGCGTTATTCTGTCAAAGCGACTGTGTGATCCTGTCAAAGTGATTGTGTGATGATAACAAGGTGATTGCATGATCCACAGGCAGACAACACCAAAAAAAAAAAAAAACTGAAGCTAATTTTGATCAAAAACTTGCAAAATAGATTGTGAGGCTCTAGCAAGGTCTCTCATCATCCATTAAATGTTAATCAAATCATATTTCACCCTTTATGAGAGAACTAAGCTATTGTATTTGTCGATGGTTGGTTGGTCTTCTAGATCTTGTATCTTCTTTTCCGCTTTGATAATTTACTGATGGTGTTTGGCTTGTCCTCTTTTCTCCTTTGTCCTCCTGGCACCTGAAATTCTAAATTGTACCTTACGTGCCATAAATTGTCATAACAAAAACATGCAATAAAAATAATGTGTTTCTAGATTACCCAATTTCATGCAGAATTACAGAGATCAGAGAACAGAAAAGAAATAAGAACAAAAATAACAGAACAACAATATTCCTAACGAATGCATAATAATGTCAGAGCGATTACGTGGTCTTGTGTAAGCAATTGTCTAATCTTGTAAGCGTGTTTGTGTGATGGGTTTCACACGAATGCATGACCTTGTTTGCTCGATTGCATAGCCTTGTCTATGTGATTGCATGATTATGCAAACGCGATTGCGTGATGAATAGATCTGATTTGAAATCTGTGCAAAACCTGCAAAAAAGGAAAAAAATTGTATGATTTGTAAAAATAACACAAAAAACAAAGAAGGTTAATTAGCTATGATTCACGTCGAGTTCACCAAAATGGTGTTATGCTCAATTTCATCATTGCTAAATAGGAAATAAGGAAAATCATGAATCCCTTAACTATCTAAGCAATTCGAACACAAACCAACGAAACAATACAATTAAGAAATAGGAATGTAAAATATGTTAATCAAAAATCCCTATTCCATGATTGCATATGACTTTCGTTGTTTTTCTCCTCTTTGTGGTATGGTGGCTCTCAGATATCGCTTTGGCTACCTGCAAATGACACAAAGATTCAAAGTTCATGATTGTTGAAAATGGAGATTGAATTCTCGATTTATAGATAATTAGAGAGGGTTGATTGAAAGGTAGAACAAATTGATCAAAAGGTGGAACTCAAATGAGCTCACATGTTCATTGATAGTTGAACTATTGATTTGGAGGTGAAACAGAATAGATTAAATAGATTAAATGAGTTAACTGATTGAGAAAAAACTAACTGAAGGAAGAAAAAGAATAATTGGAGGAAATAATTGACTGATGACAAAGAAAGCTTTATTTTGAAAAAAGCTAACTAGAAGATGAAAGTAGAGATTGGAGAGATAAATGATTTAATTAATTGATTGATTGAATTAATTAATTTAGCATGTGCTTGCATTGAAACTTAGATTTTCAATTTAATCTTTGCATGAGATTTATTCAAATAATTGAATTTATTTTAAATTCAATTTAGTATTTAAATATATTTAGAACCTAACTTTGATTTTCAATTTGATTTTTGAAATCATGCACATGTGAATGAAATTAGAAGAAATTAGAAGAATTGGAAGAATCAGTTAATTAAATAATTTAAAGAAACTATTTAATTATTTAGAAATGGACGTTAATTAAATAATAAAGATCATTTAAATTAAAGGAATTAAATCATAATTAATTAAATAGTAATATTTAATTAATATTTAGAAGAGGGTTACTGATTAATTGAATAGAGATAGAAATTGAAAATGAAATTTATTTAAATAATAAAGATTATCTAATTTGGAGAATTAATTGGAATTAATTAAATAATAAATATTTAATTAGCATTAGAAAATGGTTTAAATGATTAAATAATGATAGAATAAGAAATAGAATAATTAGTAAGATGATGAGGAAATATGAAAGTAGAAGAATAAGATTAATTAACTTAATTACATAATTAAAGAATTATTTAACTAATTAGATGAATAATTAGTACATGATCAATGAGACATTTTTTAGGTGTCTACAAGAACTACAAGGTTTATCAGATGGATGTTAAGTGTGCCTTTTTGAATGGGGATCTCGATGAGGAAGTTTATATTAAGCAACCTTATGGCTTTTCACTTTCAGATGATAAAACATGGTTTGCAGGTTAAAGAAAGCTTTATATGGATTGAAATAGGCACCTAGAGCTTGGTATGCAAGGTTAGATAAATATCTTATGAAGCTTGGTTTCACTAAAGGTAATGCTGACAGTAATCTATATTATAAAGTCACTAATGATGATATATTTATTATTGAAGTTTTTGTTGATGACATCATTTTTGGAGGTGAAAATAAGTTGTGCATGGAATTTTCTAAGAATATCGAGAAAGAATTTGAAATGTCTATGATTGGGGAAATAAAAAATTTCTTAGGTTTGTAGATTACTCAGATTGACAAAGGTATTTTCATTTGTCAAACTAAGTATGCTATGGAATTTTTGAACAAATTTGGTATGGTAGACTCTAAACCAGTAAGTACTCCTATGGTTACAAGTGAGAAATTGACAAGGAAAGATGAATTTGCACCGGTAAATCCTACAAGATACAAGTCTATGATTGGAGGTCTACTATATTTGACTCAGACTAGGCTCGATATAACGAATGTTGTCTGCATTACATCAAGATATCAAAGTGATCCTAGAGAAAATCATGAGTGCGGTGAAAAGAATTTATAGATATTTGCAAGGTACATCTAAATATGGTTTATGGCACCCTAAGGATGATGACTTTACTTCATGTGCATATACAAATGCAGATTGGGCAGGTGATGTTGATGATTGGAAAAGTACTTCCGGCGGAGCTTTCTTTCTTGGAAAGAAGTTGGTTTCATTTATCAGCATACAATCATGTACTTCTTTATCTACTATTGAAATTGAGTGTGTTGTTGCTGCTACTAACTGTACACAAGTTCTATGGATGAAGAAAATGTTGAAGGACATTCAAGTGCATTGCATTGGACCAGTAGTTATTCACTGTGATAACTCTACTGTCATTGACATATCAAAGAATCTGATATTTCACTCTAAGACAAAGCACATATCTATCAAGTATAACTTTTTGAAGGAAAAGTGGAAGAAAATGAAGTTAGACTGGTTTATGTGAACACTAAAGAGTAGATTACGGATATTTTCACTAAACCTTTGCCTAAAGAATCATTTGAGTAGCTGGGAGATAAATTATGGGTTTCTGCCACACCAACAGAAAATAGATTGATGCTTTTTGACATCAGTCTGGTATGTATTATCAGAGATATCATTCTTTTTGGATTGATGTGGGGATGGTACTGCTCAGGGGGAGTAGTTAGCCTTGTGATTCAATGGTTTTTTTGTTTTTGCTTTGCTATTTTTGTAAGATTTCTAGCATTGATGTCAAAGGGGGAGAGATATATGTGAAAAATAGAGCTTTAAAAAGATATCATTCATAGGGGGAGTTTGGTCTTTGTTTTAGAACTTCATTGCTATATCTTTGTGTGGGAGATTTTTGGTTGTCTTCCATTGGGGGAGATTTATTTGGCATTTCTTGGCACTTGGATGTTTTTCACATCTAGTGTTGCCATCAATGCCAAAGGGGGAGATTGTTGGCCATTTGGAGGAATTGATTATTTGTTGCATTGATTTTTTGTCATTTATGTCAACACTAGCTATTTTGGTTACTTTACCGGTATCCTTCTAGTCCTGGTAAGTTGTTTGGTTTCTGGTTGGATTAGATCATGATGATCCAGTATGCTCTAGTATGTTTGGGTTATGGAATTGGCTTATTCATGCTACTCAAATTCATGTTCAGTCAGTTGGTTTTGATCTGGTGATCGGATGCTATCATGTATGCTGGCAAACTTGGTTTGTTGTTCCAGCAAGGATTTCACTGGCATAGCTTTGACGAAGATCTTTGATGTTATGCATAAATGGTGTTGGTACGGCTTCTAGTGGAGATTCAGGATGTTGATGGTGATCATGTTTGAGACTTAGTTGATTGGGATCATTTCTTTAGCATGTGTGGACCTATATTAGGTCTTGGTATTGTCTAGGCTATGGACCAACTTAATGTAATGTGTAGATTCGACTTCTAGATGTGTTTCTGGGATGTCTTATGGGTTGGATATTATTTGTTTGGTCTTTGGACAACATGTTTTATAATTATGTAATTATTTTATTGTCTGGTGGTCAACCTTATTGTTTGTGGTCGAGGGTTTGTATATATATGGTGTAAGATCTCATTGTAGATCATAAGTGAGGATGTATATGTGTGAATAATGTAATAATCATTCAGGCAGAGGATTTGGTCAATCATTGGTGATCAAGTTGGGTTTATGTAAGAGGATTTAGTCCTCTGGTATTGATCTTAACCAGAACTGTACTCAGGTATAGGAGATTCTGTCTTTGCAGTTCATTCTTTCCTCCGGATTATAGTCTGGATTTCTATGTAGTCAGTGAGACTCCTTTTGTGATGAGTAGTGTGCTCTAGGTTGTTAGCCTTCCTGCAAGTGCAGGCCCCTCAATTGTAATCACATACTTACTACACAATTATTATCTGACTGTGGGTAGGCTTCCCATCGTGGTTTTTCTCTTTACCGGGTTTTCCACGTACAAATCTTGGTGTCATGTGGATGATATTTATTCTTTGGTTGTTGTTTATGCTTAATTGGTTTATCTTCTATTTCGGTAATTGGTTTATGCATTCTGGTATTGATCTTTTGAGTTTTGTTATTAAAGTTTCAATTGCTTAAGGTTCTGGTAATCTGGTGACAACTAATTCACCCCCACCCACTTTCAGTTGTCTTCCATTTATTTGAACTGTCTAACATATAGTACTATGAAGGTTCAAAGTTTTTGCAGTGATCAAAGCACAATCCAAAAGTTAGATAGAAGATTTCTAAAATCATTGAAGACAATGAAAAAAGGCTCTGCCATATTAGAGAGACAGTACATAGCTGGAGCATATTTCAAGAACAGAGCGGAGATAAGTCATGATCACCAATTGAAGGTACAATAACATATACCATTTGATAGTAAAAGGCACAACTATAGTCTCAATAATTGTTGTCACGGTCATGAGAGAAATGAACAAGAATGTAAATCTTAGACAGAGAAGGAAGCTTGTGTGAATCTTGAAATGAACAGTATATGCATAGGAGTTGTAAGTTATTGCAAACCTCCTTAGCAGAAGAAAGACACAAACCAGTTCTCTTCTCTCAAAGGCGTAAGCATCAAGAAGGAGCAATGATATGATTTTGAGCCATTTGGAATGGAATCACTATCATGATAAGGTCATTATGAGTAGTACAGTCAACACGGGATCACTGTCAAAAAGGCCTAGAGATCTTTGTCTTATCAAAATATGGTATAAGGAGATAACAGGCCAAATATATACAAAAGATAAGACAATAATGATAATATGAAAATAGAGGACAATGCCCAAGTTTGTGTACTCATTAATGTCCTTGATATGAAGGAGTGAGTTGTCAGTATTTTTCAGTTTACATTAGCAAGATTTGAATTTCAAATTCAAATTAATCATTTATTGCAAACCAAAGAGTTCAAAAGTTAAGGGGGGTCATCCTAAGAGAAGATCCACAATTTCAAGAGGTTTTTGAGGGTTAAACAACAGTCTTTCACTTGATTTAAGGGTCCCCAAGGGTGAGTCATCAACTAAGGACAGTTTTCGAAACAAAATCAGCTCCATATCTTTAGTTTCAGACCCCTTTTTGAGGGATTTCCAAGTCCATCTGCCCAAGCATCTAATTTTCAAATTCAAAAGTCAGTTGGACCTGATTTGGAGTACAAGAAGTAGCCAATTCATCAAGTCAACTCAGTCATGGGGCCAAAGGGAGCCAAGCAATTCAAAATTCAAATTTTGGAGCCACTTTTTGTTATATGTCATATTTCTTCTTTTCTCTCCAATTCCGAGGTTTCTTTGTTGTAGTAGAAAAAGATATGCTTTTTAACTCATTTTATTATGAGTAATATGTTGGATATTGGTTGATGTGTTATCATTGATGTCAACATATTCTTATGTATATTCCAATGTTGCATTTTGGTTTGATGAGTTGGTTTATCTTGTGTGTTGTAGATGAGGTGATGTAGATTAAAGGGTTTCTGGTATGTTGTCTATAGATGGTTCATTCCCATTTACAGAGGTCTAGATGATATTTTGACTGAGCTTTGTGATCCAATGTTGAGAATGTTATTCAGTTGTTTGTGTTATTCAGTATTCTAGTTTCTACTTCATGTTGCTCTGGAATTTCTATATCTTTTGTTGTGGATATGAGGGATATTTTTGGGATGTTGATGTGTGTCCTCAGTTCGAATGGTTCATGATTTGGATATCCACAAGCAAGTCTTTTAGGTTGACGGTCAGTTATGATGGTGTTCTTGAGCTCTGGTAGAGAGATGATGATGATTCTTGTAATCCGAGTTGTTGTGGTTGTTGTGGTGCAATTCACATTGCTTGTGAATGTCTCTAGATCATTTTCTATTTTTATTGGTGGTTCGCATTGATTATTGTGCGCGTTATTGAAGATTTTCTTTGTTCGGTGGCATTCTTTGTGATATGTGACATTCTTGGTGGTTGTAGCGTGTTGCAGATGATCGAGGTGTAATTGTTGGAGGTGTTTGCGGTATTGATTTGGGTGCATACTATGTCTTAGCTAACATTGTTTTGGTCCACATGTATTGTTGTAGCGTGTGAGGTTATTATATTATAATTTTTATTGAGGGTTTAGCCAACCTTGAAATTGAGGTTGAGGGTTTGTATAAATAAATGTAATAATCATGTAAGATGTATGTATGTATTGTATCTGCGAGTGTGTGATCGAGTAAGTGTGCCAACAAGTGATTTGATCTTTCATAAGTGTGAAGGAGAAGAGAAGTATTACAGAGTTGACTGTGTGTTTAACCGAAACTGTACTCAAACATATGGAGATGTTATTTTCATAGTTCATGTAATCTGGATTGTTGTTTGAATTTTTTTTTAAGTCATTGATACTTCCTATAAGGCAATGAGCCTTCCCTTAAGGTTGTAGCCTTTCTGGGTTTCTTATTTTGAGCAATGAGCTCTAGGCAGTGTGCATGAATGAATGTGCATTCCCCATTGTAATATTTTCATTTACTCCTAATAGGGTATTATCTCATTGTGGTAAGTTCCCACCATTGTTTTTCCCTTAACCGGGTTTTCCACATCAAAAATCTTGGTGTTATGTGTGTTATTTATGTCGTTATTTCATGCTTTTAACTGTTAATTATCAGATCTGTTTTGTGGTTTAAGTTGCAGTGAGTTTTTGTGCAAATTGATTCACCCCCCACTCTCAGTTTGTTGCATTGTTGCCAACATAATATTAGTCAATTTGTAAGCATTTTTATCTTGCAATGCAAGAAACTCCTTTTTCTCAATAAAGAAATTTAATTATTTCTCATATTTCTTCTTGTCCAACTGTTGTACGTGAATAGTGTTTTGAGAATATTGTGATTTTTTCTCAAAATCCTTCATTTTTGTACAATTCCTTCAATGTTTGGTTCAAGAACAACATGCTATAGTGCAAGTCTATGAATGTGTTATCATTTTGGTGTATGTTAGTTCTGAAAATAGCAGTGTGATCCTTCAAACAAATATCAAGAAATCAAAAAACCTTTCATGAGGATCAATTTTGCAAGCATGTGTATTTGAGTTGTGAGCTAACATAGCTTCATTAGTTTATTATTGTGTGAGTTCAACAATAGATTAATTTTTTAGCCATTGGTGCATCACCTATTAGTTTAATTTCATTTTTAAAGCATCCTCCTTCCTATTTTCTAGTCAAACGTCAGTATTTCTAGGATATCTAAATGGGATCCAACCCATAATCTGGAGGTTCATCTTTGCAATGAGCAACCCATGGGCTCGAAGATGTTCCAATGTTTCATAGTATTATTGAGAACCACACTTAAATTATGGGTGCAAATCCCTGTAACAATAGTTACCAAAGTACTCCAATGTAATTGCATAATTGTATCATATTCTTCATGATGATCAACAATTATTTGGTCAAATAAACTAGTGATTAATTCCTTCATTCATGTTGGGAACTTGAAGACTTCCTAAAAATTAGGCACCCAAAAATTGTGAAAAATGTAGTCTTGATAAAATGGTGATATCTCCATCGTTTATTAACAAAATTCAAAAATTCAAAATGATATGGAAATTAGACTTCAATTTCTAAAACCTCTTTTGAGGGTTTGTTGATATTTGTAATAGGGAAGGAGAAGTTCATGACATAAAATGACCAAGATAGATTGGCAGGATGAAGGACAACAATTTCAGTTTTCTCTAAGTTTTGTAAATTACCCCTTAAAAATAGGATCTTAGATCCACATTTAGTGGATTGGCTATAAATCCATTTTAATCATTTAAGCAAAGGGGGCGATTAGAAATGTTTGTTTCAGCCTAAGGAAATAGGATAGGCTAGTTTCATTTCCAGCAATGTATTTTCTAGAATTTCTTAGAGTATATTTGTATTCAAGGAAGTATTTAATTTCCAGAGAGTGTGAATTAATTTAACCTTTTCAATTCATTCAAGTGTTCCTTATATTATTCTTTCCTTTAATGTAAGTTTTCTTTAGACTAGCTTTCATTTCCTGCAAGTTAGAAGAGATTGTCAAACCAATTTTCTTCATTCTCTTTTGCATATAGCCATGGACACCACTTTGGATTGATAAATTAAATGATGAGGATTACAACAACCTCATTATTCAAAACTACATGGAACATGTATGTCTATCAAAGGATTCCTTTTGGTTTAAAAAATACAGGAGCAACTTTTCAAAGGGTTATGGATGTAGCATTTGTAGGCCTTATCAATGATATATTGGTGGTGTATCAAGATGATTTAACAACATTTGAGCGAATAAAGAAATTGATCGTTGTGAACATTTGGAGAGGATCTTTATCAAACCCTTGGAGTATGTTATATCTTTGAACCCAAAGAAGTGTAAGTTTGGTGTTGTAGCATCAGAAATTATCATTAGTCTAATTTACACCTCATGTTTGTGCTCCCACTTTATCATTTCCTATCCCCATCCCCTCTCTAGGTTCAATTTGACCCCATTCTCCAGTTTTGAGGCCATGAACACCAATTGATGGGTCCCATGGTCAGGTACCCTTCCCACTAGCACCTTATTTTGGTTATATTTGTAGAAGGACCAGGGCATGGAATGCCTTGGTCTAGACCATGGCTCCCCAAAATGCAATGGTCCCTCTCAATGAGGCCCAAATTTGAATTGAGGTAGGTGTTATATCTCCCTACTAAAAAATGTTCCCCGTGGCTACACATGATCATTGGAGGTTGGCCTAATTGATAAATTACCTAGTGAACCCTATATAAAGACATCCTATCAAGTCATTTCAAATCTAAGACTCCATCTCTAATATTCATGCATTCATGCAACATTCGTCATCAAGCATTTTCAGGGATTCAGGGCTAGATATTCATCATTCTAGCATTGTGGAGCAAAGTAACATTACTCTTCATCCAAGCATATGTGTGTGATAAGGTTTTTTTATGTTCATGTGTTTGTCATTCCATTACATACAACATTTGCGATTACATTCAAAGAGCATTGCATCATCATCAATAATTGCATATCTGAGGTATATTTCCTTAGTAGTTATTTCGGTATTTACAATATTTCAGTCAAGGTTAATTCCTAAATCAAGGTTTAACTTAGGAAAACCCCTATTCCCAACATAATTTCCTTTCTTTCTATGTGCAAAAATAGGTGTGGAGTTGTACTCAAAGAATCTGGCAAAATCAATAGTGACGAACAGGTCAACTTTTGACAGAGGAAAATTTGGATGACCATGGCAAATTGATACCACTTAGTCCTGAAAAATCGGGCCAAACTTCTAAGGACTAATTCCAGACATCTTATGTTGCCCAGATCTAGGTCAATGGCTTCGTGGGACATCTGTAGCTTATGGTTTCTATTAGAATACCTCGTTTATCACCTATTTTGCCCTAACTTCAATCAATCCAATTCAACTTGGAAAGAGGTAGTCAAATCCTAATCAGGTGAATCTAATCAGAATTCTCGATCCTTTCTTAGTTGTATTGAGGTGAGATCTATTAGGTTCACCCCTCTTTCCCATTGTTTTGGTCAATTTGGAATTTTTTGTGGTTTATCATTAAACCCTAATTCCAAATTTGCATCATTACAGGTGTAACAAAGGGAAAGCTTCTTGGACATATTGTATCAAAGGATGGAGTCAAAATAGATCCTGAAAGGGTTGAGGAAATTGATAGAATCCTTATTCCAAAGATTGTCAAGGAGATCCATTCCTTTTTTGGAAAAATTAACTTTGCAATGATATTTGTGTCTAACTTTGTAGAGATGACAAAAGCCATATCAAAAAAGTTGAAGAAATATTAGAAGGTTGATTGGAAATCAAGAAAGCACCAACGTTCAAATCTCTTGATTTTAGTAAGCCCTTACAAATGTTCTCTTTTGCTTCTTTTCACACAATTGTTGTATTATTACTTCAGAAAATTGGTGAAAGTTATGAGAAACCAATGGATTTCTTTTGCAAGTCTTTGCAAGATGCAGAGTTAAAATATGATATAATAGAGAAACAAGCTAATGGTTTGGTTAACGCAGTCCAATATTTCAAACCTTACCTAGTAGGGGTCAAAATAGTTTTAGTAAAGGATATTTTTTTCCAACAAGAGGTGACGAGAAGGATATGTAGATGAATAAATAAAATTTAGGATTGAGATCTGAATTACCAAATTGGTAAGGGGACAAGGACTGGCTAAACCCATGGTAGAGTTCAACTTAGAAGCAATAGAGGTGAATGTGGTTAGACATGAAGCAATAGAGGTGTGTTTAGCATGTTGTCCTTGGTAACTAATATTATTTATTATTTGCACACACTTCAAATAAATTTATATCATCCAAAGTAGAATAATGAGATAAATTAATCAAATAACAAGAAATACTTAAAATTTAACCCAAAAATTATAGTTGTCAATTTTTACGCAACCATTGTAGATAAATGGCACATATTCAAAGTTGGAAAATGGTTACTAATATGAGCTCTACTCACATGAAAATGGATTTAATGTTTAAATGAATATATTAATTAAATCTAGTAACTATTGCAAGCTATTGTAGGCATCCTCAGGACCATTTCACTCCACTAAATTGTTTGCATTTGATGGAGTTGGCTAAATTGAGCGTTGTTGCAAACAAAGCAAGGGTTTCACAAATGACATTGAGTTGAGTGTAATTAGATTAGTGAGTTTATCATTTTTTCAACTCTCCTATGTGATTTTGGTCAAAATTGCATGGTCTTTTCAGTGGTGAGCAGTACAAGCAAGCTAGGCATTGTTGGACTCTAGGTTTTCTATTAATCCCTAGTTGCAGAGCTTAAAACCCTAACCAACCAAGATGAGTAGGAAGCCTCCAAGAAATTTTGATGAGGATTTGATTAAGAAATTGCAAGGCAAGAGAGCTCCATATCCAGTGTATGGGCCAGGAGGTCCAAAGGGTATACTACTTGATAGCTTGCATTCGGTTAGAGATGCAAAATTCCTAGAGCCATTTTAGGATTTATTCCAACATTATTATCAAAAAAGAGATACAAATATTCCCTTAATAAATGGATGGGAGCTTGGTCTCAACAAGATCATTCTGCCAAATGTATTTTCCAATTTGATTTCATGAAATTTCTAGTGCAAAGGTATGATGTAGGAAACAAAGTGATAGTCATTGCAAGTGGGTAGGACATGATTAACATTGACAAGATTACTATTTTATATTGTTTTGATTTGAATGGGGAAAATTTGTCAAAACTTGAATTGAAGGATATGGAAGAGAGTTATAAGGTCCATGATAAGTTGTATAGGACGAAGTCAATTCCCAAGTTTAGGTGGAAGGGTGTAGATAGGAAGCCCATCCCAATTTCACAATTTGAAAGGAAACCCTTCTCCTTTGATACGTTTGAGGATTATTTTGTGAGAACATACTACAGTATCTATCAAGTTTTGGGAGAGGATGCCAAAGATAGAATGCATGTTGATATGATGTGTGTGGTAGTTGAGATCCAAGACATGATGAAGAATACTGAATTTGATTTTTTTTAGCACTTGGAGGAGAAGATGTGTGAATTTTTTGTAAAGGCCAAGGCCAATATGGATAATTTGACTTCAAGTAGTACTCACTCATTTTCCATGTGATTCTATCGAGAGGGAAAAAGCTTTGGGATGTTGAATTGACACTAAAGACACAAGATGATCAAGGAAGAGACTTTATGGTCTAATATTGGACCTATATTTGGATTATGCACTATGACCATGTTGATTTTGTCTTTTTTGAGAGACACTTTGTTTAGAAATTGTTGAGCTACTTCATAATTTCAGAAGTGAAAATCACATAGGAAGTGATGGACTTCAGTAGACCTATAGAAAGGAGAAAGGATCTTGAGGTTTCACATAATTGGTGAGATTGGTTTCTCCATTCTAAGACTACTACTATCAGAATGTATGGGACTCCAGTGTAACCCCTTGTGTTGCCAAAATGTGTTCCTTTGATAATAGCTTATTTAGAGGTTGTGTGACGGTTGAGTGAAATGTACCACATATATTTTAGGAAGCCACATAAGTCATCATTGTTTGCTACACAATGTAGATTTGCAGACTTCATAGTTGTAAATAAAGATGGCTTTGATCAATTGCACTCTGCCTTGAAGCCATATAGAATGAGGCATGAGAAGATAAGGAGCCATTATCCGGAGGGATATATCAAGTCCTTGGGACTTATTTTTAAACATGAGCACTTGGAAGATGAAGATATTATCATGAATCGTACAACAATTGAAGAAGTGTATGAGAGAAGAAAGAAGTGGAACATGGTTTAGAAAGATGAAGTAATTAGAAGGAGAGGGAACCTAATTTTGCTAGTTTTTTCAATGATGAACCAAATTCCCTTATGAAGATTAAGAAGTTTCTCCTTAATGCAGAGGCCTTGCTAAGCACAAATATTGTGAAGAGGAGAAAGCATCATGTCACCTCTAAGGAGCCTCCTTCTAAAAAGATGAAGACAAAAAAGAAGCCAATGAAGGAAAAAGGAATAAAGATTGTAGATGTTCGGGAAGCTCAAAGTGCTTCAGAGGTAGCACAAGAGGAGTAAATCACATCATTGGTTGACTACCCACCTTCTCCTCCACATTAAACAGGACAAATAGTAAGGGATATTATGCCAGTTGTGCCCCCAAGTAGATCCCTTGAAAATTTGAAGATTGAAGATGATCCTACTAGGGACATAAGAGCACTGGCTTGCAATCAATTCATTAATGATGATGAAATTGTAAAAACATAGGAATATTTTATGATAACAAGGAGAAGGGAAGAATACCAAAGAAAATGTGAAGAGGAAATAAATAAGAGGGCACCATCTGAGTGGAATAAAATAGGTGAGGAAGTAATAAAGGAGTTTGATTTCAATGTTGAAAACATCACGCTTGAACAGAGAAAACAACTAGTGAAGGAGGCAAGAATTTTGTCATTGCCTAGATGGGATATTGCCACTACTTTGGCATTCCACACTATAAGAAAGGAGGAAAAGAGAATATATTGTTCATAGGAAGAGGTGGAACAATATTGTCTAGTTCAATTTTTCAGTCCCAACTTTGGATTTTGGTCGGTTTGGGCTTTGTCACCAAACACTGACAAATCAGACTACTTTCAAAATTATGACCAATTTAGAGGGCATGCATTGATCAAGAGAGTGGTTGACACTCCTTCTCCTGAAGTTGTAGACCTAAAGGTGAATACAACTCTATTTAGTAAGGCAGCCATAGACAAGTTCTACACAAAGCATGAAAAAGTGAAACAAGTGTATATGCATAAAGTAATTGAAAATCAAAGGCTACTCAGAAGGATTGAGATATTGGAGGAAAGTATAGTTCTAATTACTCAAGGTCCTACAACTTTAACACCTGATTTTGCAGATAGGGAGTCGCTGATGACTGAGATCAAGTAATTGAAAGATGAGTTGGAAAGGGAGAAGGCCTCAGAGAAACAATTCTCAGTGGAGGTAGTGACTGGTCTAATTAATCACGGGTTATCAAAGATAAATTTGAAAATTGACGATTCATACAAGGGATATTGTGAACTTGTCAATGCAAAGCTAAATTATGATCAAGATATGCACAATGTTTATCTCATTAGACAAGAATGGTTCAATAGGGCTCAAAACTTGATTGATATGATAAAAAAGTTTAAAGCACGATAAGGATAAGCCCCTAGAGTTAAGGGACACCTTTGACCATGTTAAGATCCTTGAAGAAATAGTGTCATCATCCATGAGGTTGAAGGCACAATTAGAGAAAAAATTGGGGATGATTGAGTAGATGGAATGCAAAGTTTTGCCCAATATAAAGGATGATCGGGGGAGAGCCAAGTCCTTTTACCAGTGGAAATATGAGGTTAGTTCATTGTTATCAAAGGTAGTCTCAATTGTATATGAGGATAATGAATTGAATGTGGAGAAGTTGAATCATTTGTTGGATGAGATATTTTCCTTTGAGGTCATTCGTAGCAACTATCTTGTGTAATTAAATAAATATTTTTATTTATTTAATTTTTTATCCCAAGTCTTCTATTAATTAAATAAATTCTTATTTATTTAATTAATTCATTAATCCTCTTCTAAGCCTTTCCTCATTTAAATAAATATTTTTATTTATTTAAATTGTCATTTTCCTAAATTAAATAAATATTTTATTTATTTAATTGATCCCACTTCCTCTATTAATTAAATAAATCTTTATTTATTTAATTAATTCATTAGCCTTTTCTACCCATGGCAAATGTCATTCATCTCTTAATTATTTTCTTACCTACTCCCTTTATCATTTAATTATTTCCTCTACCTACCCTTTAATCCTAGCCGACCATTTATCTTTACACCTCTTAATCTTATCCCTCCATTTCCTAAAGTGTCCTCTATATAAGAGGATATTCTCCTTCATTATAAACCATAAACATCTAATCATCTAACGATGCAATCAAGCCTTCTTGCAACCAAGCTATCAACCACATTTTCGTTCTTTGTTGAGCTCTTGTGCACACGTAAAATCTTAGAGCAAATATATCAAACAAGATCAATGGAGATAGGAAGACAATGGAGATTGAAACCCTACTTGATATGCGAATGGTAATATTGCTTTATTTTGTTGATTTGTATGATCATAGGTATCTCTATTGGTATTGGTGAATGTTTCATTGTAGGACCTAGATTGTTTGTGGTTGAATCTTTATGGTTTTACAATAGTTTATCATCACTTTTCACCATATACATTTTGGCATGCTCAGTGGGACATGGATTTTTGTTAGATCTATGTTTTTTTTTGCAGGTTTTTCTAACTCTATATTGTTGTTTTGTAAAACAATTTGGAGAATAACCTTGTGCAGCTAGGGTTTTGGACACAAGATTAAGATTTTGGAGAGATTTGATCATATCACACAAACGGCTTGTAATTTTGGGATCAAATGTTTTGTGTAGATTGGGAATGGTATTAGGAGTTTCCAGTAAAAAAAATCATATTTTTTGGATCAAGTTTGATTTTTTTATGATTTTTCATAAAAAATTAATTTTGGGAGAAAATTAGCAATTTTTTTGGATTTTCTTACATTTCTGGAAATGTCTTGAAATTATACAGGTGGTTTGTTCTTTATGAATTTAATTTTAATGCAAAAGAACTAATGAAAAATCAGATCTTTGAATTTGTCAAAAAACATATTGTCGAAGGCCCCTATTTCACAAAGTTATTTGGGATTTCTAAAACTTTGCCTAACTTGTGTGCTTGTAGGAGGGGTATTATTTCAAAACTACTAACAAGTTTGGTGCAGGACCTTTGGCAAAGATTTGATTTTGAAATTGCTTGCTTTACCTTCTTTAGTCTAGCAAAACACTTCTATTGGTGCTCTGAAATGAACAAGTGTCTTTTGTGTCTTGAGCAATAGGCTCCTTTTGTTTTACCTTTAAAGGGTATTCCTCTCGAGTAGCCCAGAAGGCCAAGTGAGAGGGAATGACCCAAGTGTTAACAAGCTAAAGCCAGGCTATTCCAAGCCACTATAAATAAATGTGTTTGTGACAAAAGTTGCAAGCAATGGATGCTAATTAGTTCATATCGACGACATGTCTCCCCATAAACCCTATAGAGCGCAACCTCTATAGGTTGGGAGCCTTCCTCAATGGAGTGTACGCCGCCGCATGTATGGCCACTCGAATGGATTCCCTTACTAGACATCTTTTGTGTTAGAAGCCAAAAACCTTCTAGTTGTTGGCGCAGGAGGTTGGACCTCTGAAGCGGCTCACATTCTTACAATTCTTAGTAGAGATACAAAGTTTGCCACAAGGATTTTTCATGGGGACTGGTGCTTGGCTGCCCCGAATAAGTGAGTGTCGAGGGTGAAGTCAGTGGGGTCAATCACCTAAGTATCTGCTTTGAATTGTGTAGGTCGAGGTAATCCCCCAAGTGAGATTCAACAACTATTGTCCTGACCAGCCCTGGGATTTGTGCTTGCATGATCAAAACACTCAAACATTTTCAAACAAAACAAAGAAAGATTGTGTTTGTCATGTTTTCAAGTGTATACAAAAACATTTCACATCACACTTCACATTTGGGAACATTTTTGGATTCCTTGGACAAGACACATTCAAACATTGAGTCTTCATTGTTATTGTGTCCTCTTGCCATGAAAAGAGTCAAAACATTAAGATTTGGTCACATTAAATATCCTCAAATTGGATAGAATTGAGCAAAGAACCAGAAATTGCATCTGTGACTACTAAAACCATGTTTGTATCCACTAAACTTGCATTTGTGATCAGAAATCATAAATAGGTTTGTTAAAACTGCATTTGAGTTCACAATTGAGAGATTACAAAAAATTCTTGAGAACAATAGGGACTTAAGTTTTCAGATCTAAAGAGCTTCTAAGGCTGCTTCCTATAGGGCTTCATTCTTCAGTCAAATTGTCTTGGTCACACATAGTCAATCATTTTCCTTCACTTGCATTGCCCTCATACATATCTTCCAGATTTGAGTCAAAAGGTTACTTTTCTTGTCCTCATCGAACTTTGCAAACCTACTATAACACAACACTAAGTGACTCCTGCATCAAGATCCATCATCTTAGGGTCTCATTTAGTCTTCTTGAGTCAAGTTCAACTTACCTCATCAAGAGATCCATCATCTCTTTGGAAGCCACACCTTACTCTCAAACATACATACTTTGGTCTTACACTCTTGAGCATTGCAAGTTTACCCTAGATCCATCTACACTTCATACACTTCTTGGTCTTCCATAGTCTTTGCATTTTCTTCCTACCTTTCATTTTGGGTCAATACTTTAGTCCATGGTTGAAACCCGTTCCCAAAGGTCTAGAAGGGAAGCCGAAGAAGCTTTAAGGTATTTAAACATGAGTACCTATGAGTTTGATGGAGACAAATTCTACAATCCATTTGAAAACTGCAATAATATGTGAGACAATGACAATAACAATGGAAATGATAATGAAAATGATAATGCATCTATGGATTCTACAGAAGTTGAGGAAACTATCATGGATCCCCATTTTAATAGATTGGTTCAAGAAATCATGAAAAGGGATAGACAATATTTCCTACAAGTCATGGCACAAAGTGGGACAAGACTACCTCATGATTTTGATATGTCACAGATTTTGGAGGATGATACGAACCAAATAAATCAAGTTAATGCAAGACAAAGGAGTCCCAATAGTGGTGGTAAGAAAGAGCATCTCGTAGCCCAGACAAGTAGCAGAGTTGGCTTGGACGGTGGGTTTTCTCCCCATTAGTCTCGGGTTCAACTCTAAGGCTTGGATTCAACCGATGGGCTTGGTTGATGGGCTGCTTAGCTCATCTCCAGGGACTAGTCTCGCCTCAGCTCGCCCCATAATGGGAAACCAGTGTCGTTGGGCTGAGTCGTGGGGATACCCTGGGTGACTAAAAAAAAAAAAATCGTCTCGTGCTTCAGTCACCTTCATCCCTATTTCAAAAACCTAAGATCCCAAACACATACACTCATTATCATGCCAGTTATGATATAACCTCTCATGAACAACCTCGCAGTCGTCCTTTCCCATGGAGAAGAACTACCACCATGCATAACCATGATGATACCCAAGATAATACCAATGCATATAACTACACTCAAGCAAATATTCAAAATCATGACACGAGGAGACCCCATGTCAGATTTGGGGGCAATATCCAAGATCACCCTTATGATACCCCCTTATCCTCATGGTCATGACATGTATCAACCTAGACCTAGTGCTCCTCACTATAATACCATACCAAGTGTTTCATATGCAAGATATAACAATGTTCCTCCTCCATATGAGCACATCTATTATCAATACCATCCATATATGCATTATATCCCTCCTCCTCCACCCGGTGGTTCAGGCATGGGACTAGCTCAAAGAGAAAAGACACCACCCAAGAATGACATGCAATGGTAGATAAAGGGCTTACAAAAGCAAATGACGAACATGAATACACCAAAGCAATAGTACAATGAAGGACATATGTCCTTACCCATTTGATAGAAGCATTCCAATGCCTGCATTCCCTCCATATTTTGTAACACCAAAGTTTGATAAATACAAAAGCAAAGGGGATCTTAAGGCACACATAAGACATTTTTTCATAGCTTGCATTGAGATAGCGGGAGAAGAAACATACTTGATGAGATTGTTTCCACAAATCTTAGGGGAACAAGCAATGAAATGGTTCTCCCAACTTCCACCATGAATCAAGTCATGGGGTGATCTAGCAAAGGCTTTTATACAACATTATTCATAGAACATTGAAACAAATGTGTCAGTAGCCACCTTATGCAATACTAAGCAAAACATGGGGAATCTTTTGCTTCATTCTTACAGCGATGGAGAGGTCTTGCTAGTCGATGCTCTTGTGATATACCACAAAAACAAATGGTAGAAATGTTCACTCAAAATTTCAACAAGGATATTGGATATGAGCTAAGAAAATCTTGTTTGTCTACCTTCAAAGAGGTCATTGAGAAAGGAATGGCAATAGAAAAAATCCTTATCGAACAAGGTGTCATTAAGATATTCAAAGAAAATAAAGAGGAATCAAATGGGAAAGACAAACCTCACTTTTGGAACAAGAATAAGAACATAGTCAATGACGGGGTATTAGATGCAAATGTTGTGAAACCTAAGATAACTTTTCCTGGTGGAAGTTCTTCTAATACGAACAATCAAGTGAACAATCAAATGCAATCAAAACCTCGAAGGAAATATACCCCGTTGGGAGAACCAATTAAAACTGCATTCAAGAAGTTAGTGGCAGGCAAGCTCATAACAATTCCGGATAATCCACCATATGAGCCAAAAGTAGAACCAAATTGGTGGAATGATGATGAATATTGTGAATATCACGAGAGTAAAAAGCATTTAACTAGCAATTATCACAGATTGAAGAATATAATACAAGATCTCATTGACAGAGGTGACATAGAAATTGATGGTCACACTTCCAATGAAGAGCATGTGATGTTTAAGGAGCCATTTCCTAAACATAACAAAGGAAAAACCAAAACTATAAATAATCAAGCTAATTATACCAAGACTCCCTATGACTATGATTCCACTATTAATCATATTTCAATGGACAATCATGTTTCGACCATTATCATAAAGGACAAAACTCATGAAGGTCTTACCCAACAGAGTAAGGTTGTTTTAAAAGTCGTTGGACCATCTTCCTCATCTTCTAAAAATGAAACCTTTGAATGTAATGTCACAACTCGTCGAGGTAAAGTCACCTTGCAAGGCATTCCATCTAATCCCATAGCCTCTTCATCCACCAAGAATGAGTATGACCTTGTAGATCAGTTAGGGAAGACACCCACCCTTATTTCCATCCTTGAGATTTTATGCATATCCCCTTCACATAAGGCCATCCTTGATAAAGTATTGAGAGAAACTTTCGTACCCACCGATCTGAACATGGACCAATTTCAAGTCATGGTGGGATACCTTTCCATTCCACATACCCTGACATTCACAGAAGCCAATGATGCATCTGTAACCCAACCTCATAATGCACCTCTACATATTGAAGCCATTCTCCATAAAAACCGAATAAAATGAGTCTTGATAGATGGAGGAGCAGGTCTAAACATTTGTACATTGAATACTATTAAGCAATTGGGATATTCTGAAAATGTTGTGAATTATACACATGCAATCATCATTAAAGCATATGATGACAAAGAGAGCTCATCTGAGGGCACAGTCACCTTACCTCTTAGAGTTGGGCTAGTTACGAAGGATGTGGTATGTCAGGTCCTTGATTTAGAGATCACATACAATATACTCTTGGGACGTCCATGGATTCATGAAATGGGAGTTGTTCCTTCAACATATCATCATTGTATCAAGTTTCCACACAATGGAGTTGAAGTGACTGTCAAAGGCGATCTGAATCTATTCATATATTACAATAACCTGCGACGTAGATCAGCAATAACAATCCCAGTCAACCAAGAGGCTACTCCACCATCAACATATGTGGATCCAAAATCCTTGAAAGCTTTTACATCAAAACAAGTAAAGCTAAAAGAAAAATTCAAGATTAAATACATGGGATATGGTGAATATATCTTTGATGTTAATAAAATCCCACTATCTCCTAAGACATTTAGTCGACAGGAACAACCTATAAACAATTTGCAAGGAATTGGGTGTGAACCACCAAGTGTTGTGGATCTCCTCTAGTGGTGCAAGCAACTCTTGATATCAATAGTCCTAAGAGTGTTTCCAACAAAGAATCTATTGAATATATCACCAACCCTCTTGACAAATCATATATCCTTACCATTTCATCCACTCCTTCCATTTCCACTCCTCTCCCAAACTTGGATCAATAAGAATCAGAAAAGCCCTTACTCATTGGGGATAAAAAATCAAGCTATGAAAAGAAAAATCTAAAAGTCAAAAATAAAGAAAAGTCCTTCAGTCCAAATCAAAATCAAAATCTATTGGACTCTGAAAAAATCAAGGTCAAGGATAAAAATCCTATGAAGAAAAAAGAACAAGAGTTGATCTCCCCTAATATCAAAATAACTGGGGGCAAAAGTTCTAAAATTTCAAGTCAAAAAGAATACTTGTTGATCCTAAGTCTCCATCATGTCATGATACTCTCACTTCTTTTTGCAATCATAAGTCTTCATAACTCATCCACTTGTTCCACACATCCTTTCCCTTCTGGCAATACATCATGGATCTTTAATGGATCTTCCTCAAGGGACTTTGTTATCAGATATGCCCAAACTTCTTTAGGTGACACGCATACAGGCCTGTGTAGCCCACACAATAGTAATTCTATCTCAGTTCCCTTATCAAGGAAGACAGTCACTCGAGCTACACATCATTTAGTCAAGGAACAATGTAGTTACAATCATAAGGTAAAGCCTCGTACATTTGAGGTGGGTGACTTAGTTCTTAGAGAGAATCCTAGAAATCAACAAGACTGAGAAAAGAAAGAAAAATTTGAGCCCAATTGGCTTGGTCCTTATGTCATCACACCAGTTTATGGATCAGGGGCATAACACCTCTCAACACCAGAGTGAGAACCTTTAGAGGATCTGATCAACAGCATGCACCTTCGCAGGTTTTACACATAGATTTTCAGAATATCCTAATCCAAAAATATCAAAAAAAAAAAAAATATATATATATATATATATATATATATATATATATATATATATATATATATATATATATATATATCAAACATATAAAATATCAAAAATACAAAATATCAAAAATACGAAAAATAAAAATTAAAAAAATCGTTACTTGGTGAAAATAAACAAATTGAAAAATCAAAAAAAAAGTAAAGAGAAATAAATTTGTCCAACGGTGAAAACCACTTTAGTGGCGCCCTGGGCAAGTACCGTGGTGAAAACTGGGTTACCGGTGCCATGTGTAGAGACATTGCTCCTCCCTCCTTCAGGATTCAATCTCATCCTTTCACTTTGCACACATTCACAGTCTATCCTCCATAATAAACATACCCATTCCCATTATGGCTTGTTATTGATCTACCTAAGATTGGTTAGCCATTCATAATAAACCTCCCCTTTCCTTCCATAATAAATCGGGTCCAATCTATAATAGGGGCAAAATCCTAAATCTAGTGATGGAAGTGGTACCCTGAGCATCGTCTTTTCATTCCTCCTTTTCACGCACAATCCGTAATAAGAAGTCACTTGCATCGCCAATCCGCAATAAAGTTTCATTCTTCACAATAAAGTGTTAGTTTCATGGATTTAGACAGTTTGAGATGAAACGCGATCAACAGTGGGCTTTCAACAAGTCAAATCTTTTGGCAAACTTTGGCAACAACATGGTTTTCAGCATGATCTATCCTTTATCAGGATGACAACATTGTGACCAAATCAAACATGTGGCAAGAAACACAAATAACTTGAAGATTTCATTGTGTGTTGGTGTCAAGTCTTGGTTTTCTTTTGATTTTATCTTTTGGTAACATGTCTT
Source organism: Cryptomeria japonica (assembly GCF_030272615.1). NCBI lineage: Eukaryota > Viridiplantae > Streptophyta > Pinopsida > Cupressales > Cupressaceae > Cryptomeria > Cryptomeria japonica. The sequence continues at coordinate 153,514,315 of NC_081405.1, read as the reverse complement.
TTAGCTTTTTTGAGATGTCTCTAACTAGAGATTCTATCTCTAGGATGTCTTTGACTAGAAAGGCGAGGATGGGGTATGTTCACCTATTGTTTTGTTGTTTGTGGATTGCCTCTTAGTAATGCTATGACTTGTCCAAGGATATGAGGACATTGTGAGTCTAGTATGAACTAGGGCATTCCTTGTTTGTGGTTGTCTAAACTCCATGCAAACGAGTACAATGACTTTCTATGTCGAACCTATACCTATATTGTCATAACCTATTTTCCATAATAAAGCTCAATGATGATAAAGCACAAGAATCTCTTTCACTTCCATGCCTTCTACCTTCTATCCCCCTTCATTATTGACCTCCATCGTCCTTTCTTGAGTCTGTGTAGCCCACTATCACGTGATTGAGTATAATGACACATCAAAAACATTTGCATTTCATGTAGATTGCTCCTGCATCATCACATGATAGCATATCTCATTTCATACATACATATAGATATCACAATTGCATCACATCTTGCATATATCATTGGTTATTATTTACATTCTCATTATAAAAACATAAAATAATAAAAACATATTGCATATCATCATGTACATATTTGCATCCATATCATGAGCATCATAAAATCATCATAAAGCATATAGAAGCGTCACATAGGAACACGTGCATATAGCTACCACAAGGATAAATCATCTCATATATATATCAAAAAATAATAAAGTGTCATGATACAAAGATGTCAAAATCTCATATGGCTACAAAATAACCCAAAGGTGTCTACATCATCATACAAAAACTGATACATAATGGGATCCAAGAGAGCTATAATGAAGACCCTCCCTAGAAGGAATCTAAGCTCCCGAAGGACTAGCCCCTGGATCATCTCATATGTCCCCTCTTCCAAACCCTGCGGGACCATCTTTTAACCAAAGCAGTTAATAGTCTCGTGTTTACCCAAATATTAGGCATATACATGATGTGTCTCAATTTCATCGGCTTGATCGTGGTGTGGTCCTCATCAGTCAAATTTGTTCGTAACCGCTATGTCACAGAGAATCGCTCTCTAGACTCAATCCGGGGTAAGTACTCCTGCATCCAATCAAATCAATCATGTCAATCCTAGTGGTACTCATGTTCATCACATAGTTCTACTTATCTTATCCTATCCTAGCCTAGTGGTACCTATGTCCATCACATGGTGTTGCTAATCAGGCTCTATCCTAGTGATTATGTCTATCCCATGGCGTTGCATCCTAGTGTATATGTTTGTCACATTGCACTATATCCTATCTTGCTAGAGCACTCACCGGATTTTATCAATTTGACAGCTTATCCTATTCCTAGCTTAGCAAACCTACCTATTTTAGTGCACCTCTTGAGTGAATCCTCTCAGCAGCTTATCTAATTGGCAATGAATGTTTATCACAGAATTGTCAATTCTAGCCTTGTTTTCAGTTTGTCTTCCCTAGGGCACCTATTTGAGTGAATCATCTCAGCATCTTATCCAATTGATAGCATATGATCATCACAAAACTATCAATTTTGGTCTTTTAAGACAGACGTGATTTTGTTGATTCATCTTGAGTCAATCTTTTTCCCACGTGACCTTGTCACCCTATCTTGTCAGTCCTTTCTAGCCTTTCTTTCTTATCGAGAGATTGTCGGTGATATTTTCAAACATTTTCATCCAATCTCTCAAGGGGGCATATCATTCCCGACATGGGGAAACTGTATATCAGTTTATCTTATCTTCTTTGAGCCAACGCAACAAGCTGCATTGTCTCAAAGAGAAGCAAAATGTAGACACTTAAAATTGTCCTGTGTAATTAAATAAATATTTTTATTTTTTTAATTATTTTATCCTAAGTCTTCTATTAATTAAATAAATTCTTATTTATTTAATTAATTCATTAATCCTCTTCTAAGCCTTTCCTCATTTAAATAAATACTTTTATTTATTTAAATTGTCATTTTCCTAAATTAAATAAATATTTTATTTATTTAATTGATCCCACTTCCTCTATTAATTATATAAATCTTTATTTATTTAATTAATTCATTAGCCTTTTCTACCCATGACACATGTCATTCATCTCTTAATTCTTTTCTTACCTACCCCCTTTATAATTTAATTAATTCCTCTACCTACCCTTTAATCCTAGTCGACCATTTATCTTTACACCTCTTAATCTTATCCCTCCATTTCATAAAGTGTTATCTATATAAGAGGATACTCTCCTTCATTATAAACCCTAATCATCTAATCATCTAATGATGCAATCAAGCCTTCTTGCAACCAAGCTATCAACCACATTTCCGTTCTTTGTTGAGCTTTTGTGCACACATAAAATCTTAGAGCAAATATATCAAACAAGATCAATGGAGATAGGAAGACAATGGAGATTGAAACCCTACTTGACATGTGAATGGTAATATTGTTTTATTTTGTTGATTTGCATGATCTTAGGTATCTCTATTGGTATAGGTGAATGTTTCATTGTAGAACCTAGATTGTTTGTGGTTGAATCTTTATGGTTTTACAATAGTTTATCATCACTTTTCATCATATACAGGTACAATATCGGTGTTTAAATGTTGAAACAAGAAGATGTTTACATAGGATCACCTCCTTGGTTTGTAGAACCAAAAGTGTAGAAGGTTTTTAGCCTTAGGGTTTATCTAGGGTTTATTCTTGTTCGTTGGCCACTATCCTAGAGGTCCTTGCTTACAAGTGAAAGCTAATCATAAGAGTATTCTCAAAAACTCAGTTGGAAAACACCAACAACACCAAATATGGATAATCTTCATACAAATCCCAATTTTGATTATTTCTATGTAATATCCCCACTTAATGTCTTCTTACACAATAGCTAAGTTATCTAGATAATATTTTTCCCTCACATGGGTGTCCATCTTTTCTTATTACATGATGCTTGGATACTATACATTATTTATAATTATACTTAAAATATAATTTGCAAGACTTAAGATTTGTAAGGCGAATGGCATACCTAGTCCTAATGATAGTAGAAATAATAGCAATATATGGTTGTAAACACATATAGTACACAAATATGTCTCAAAATTGGTGCACACGCATAGCCTAGTAAGCCCTACATATTATAAAAATATAATAAAAAAAAATCAAACTTTTATAATTATTCTTTCTAGATAAAACAAAAGGTGAAAGCATTTTTTGAATAGCTTCAAATAGGATGGTGTTGTCAAATGTTATCTATGGTGTCTCTACAAGGAAGTTGTAGATAGAAGCATGAAAAAAACTAATTTAATGGATTGGAAGTTTGTTATGAAACCAACCAATAAGGAATCAAGCAAAGTAGTAGTCATAGATCTCCATAGAGATTGGTAACAAAATCCTCTACAAAATTACACTACAACCTTGATAAACTATGAATGAAAAACTTACGAACACATAGGCTAAACGTACAAAATTTTCAAGATTGAGATTAACCTCAAAATATCAATGCTCACCAAAATGGTAGAAGGTTGAACTACTAATTAACTTAGACTAACCTTGTAAAAACCAAAATTCTACCTTTATAATTTATGCATAAGATGAAATATGAAAATTATAAATAATATAATATGTATTTATCCTAATTTCATAACATCTTATGCTCTACCATATAAATCCTCACTCACATAGCACTGTACTAAACAACATTGCAAGAAAGACAAACAACATCATATGCATGATACGTCTAATTAGAGTGCAAGAGCCAAAGACTTGTTTACTTTAAAGTTAATCCTTCAAGTCTAAGATTAATTGTCAAGGAGCACTCTCGGGACACATTTGTAGTTTGAATTAATCAAACCTAACAAGTTATAGTCATAAAAGAGCTAAGCAACCCCTAACCTACTTGAATCAACCATGTATGCTACCATTGTCATTAAAGAGATAAGCATGTCATAACCTCTCATTTAATTGTTATTTACTTTTCATATTCTTACTCGATTCAATTATATTTATAAGGATCTTATTAGGGTATTAATTAATATTGTTCACCCTGGATTCATACAATTTTAGAAGGGTTTGATTTATTTCCCTTCAAAAATAAATAATCAAATAGAAAGTGGGGCTTGCACTCTAAAATGATATCCATTCAAACTTAGTTGTTGTTTTTTTACCAGCCCTTCTCAATTTTAAAGGAAATCAATCTCAATATTAAATTAAATACGCATTGGTGAATTGGAAAAGACATTGTTGCTTCACCTAGATATTCCTAGTAGTTGTTAGTATCATATTTGAAACATTCTTGATTTTTAATACAATTAATACCAAAACCAACTCAACCCAAATCTAATTTTCATGACAAATAATTTTAATTTTCTATCTTCAATTTATTATTTTCTCCAAAATACTTCTAATATGAAGGAAAAAAAAATGATTTTCCTATATTTATTTCACTAATTATATATTTGACTCTTTTAAAGGACACAACAAGCTCTTAGAAACTCATTTTAATCTTAATATAATTATAGTCCAAAATTCAAATAATTAAGACTTAAGAGCTACTAAAAAACACGATATAAGTTTCATACATATTACTACTTGAACTATTAAAATCTAGTTTTGCACTCAACTTTTAGTTGAAGATAAATTCACATCATGAAATAGAAGATCAAATGTTACCCAATATTACTTTGTTTGTATCACTTCACTAGAATTTCAAAAAAATTAGAAAGATAATAATTTTACATCTTAAGATTTATGTATTGATTTCCTACAAATTATCTTCCTCATCTTCCAACTATTTGCATATCCCCACCCTTATACCTCACCTTGATTCAGCAAGGAAAGCATTTAATACACTTCCATCAACAATGCCAACTAATGCCCATGTTGACTGTGTAGCATATGCAATCAATTGCATGAAAGCGGCACCCTCTTCTAAATGCAAGTTTCAAGAGCATCAGACAAATGCTAGCATAATTCTCTACAAAGCCTTTCATCTTTAACAAAGGATTTATCCTAAAGAAAACTTAATTTCAAATTAAAACATTTCAGCTCTCTCTTCCTTCTCTTTTACTTTCCAAATAAACAGCTAGCCATTTGTATTTTTAATATATATTTTAAGTTATTCCATTATATTCTAAAGCTTTGGCTTTAGTTCTTTCCATGATGATGGATCTAATGGTGAGATCTGAAACCCTAAAACTTATTAGTATCTATAATTAATCCCAAGAAGAATATTATCTATAATTTGGAAATCCAGTTAACTGTTGTTTTGGCAAATATGAAAACATAATCTATAGTTGATCTTGGTTTGCCCAAGTCACTGGCCATATTGGAGTCAACAAAGCCTTGCAGTTGTGCATATTTTCCTCCAAAACACAAAACATGATCTAAAGTGCCTTTCAAATAAAGTAATATCCACTTCATGGCTTGCCAATGAATTTTATCTGGATTGCTCATAAATATGCTCACAACTCCCATTGCATGAGCAATATCTGGTTGAATACAAACCATGGCGTACATAAGACTCCCAACAGCTGATGAATATGGAATACCTTTCATGTCTTCATGATCTTGAGGTGTTTTAAGACACATTTCAGATGACAAACGAAATGATCAGCAAGTGGAGTGCTTACAGCCTTACAGCCTTAGCACCCTTCATGTTGAATCTATCCAAGACCTTGTCAATATATTTCTGATTTCTCTTGTGACAATCTGATTTCTCTCTTCTGACTGTCCCAGATTATGATCATACCCAGTATCCTCTTCGTTGTCCCTAAATCCTTCATTGCAAGTTTGTGAACCAAATGTTGCTTCAAACCACGAACAAATCTCATGCTAGTGTTGGTTACTAGCATATCATCAACATAGATCAACAACAAAACAAACTCACCATTATCCAACACCTTGAAGTAAACACACGAATGAGATTCGTAGCATGTGAAATTTTGCTGAGTCATGAAAGAATCAAACTTGAGGTACCACTACCTCGAGGCTTGTTTGAGCCCATACAAAGTTATTCTCAATCTGCAATATAAATCCTCTTGCCCTTGTTTCTCAAAACCTTTAGGTTGGTGCATATATAAATCCTCTTATATGTCGCCATGGAGAAATGCAATCTTCACATAAGTTACTCAAGATCGAGGTCATACACCACTTCCAAACCCAAAACCGCTCGAATAATAGTCATCTTCACAACCGATAAGAAGATCTCATTAAGTATATCCCTTTTGTTGATCATACCCCTTCACTACCAATCTGGCCCAATAACGTTTCTTGCCTCCCTCTTCCTCTTTCAATCTGTACACCCATCGATTCTTCAAGGCTCTTCGATTCAATGAAGTCTTGTATTTATTATATGTTGCAAGTTTGTCCTCTGCAAACCAGCATTATTATTACCAATATTACCAAAAAGACTCCCCTGTATCCCGAATTCACCAGGAATCATATCTGATTGTTGATTTTTTATGTATTTGCTACCTCTTTGCCTGCGAATCACCAATATTATCGATCCCAACCTGTGTATTATTCCTCTGCATATAAACTCGATCATGCACTGCGTTATAACCAATTTATTGAAACCAAAAAATGACGCTGCAAACCATCCAATAACTCATGCGAATTCGGGAGAGTGTGCGGCAAAGTTTATCTGTTTGTGGATTGCGTGGAATCCACATTACCCCTTATGTGTTGGTTTGGGAATCGTTACCCCTGCTTAGACTGACAGAGTTACATTGTGTGAAGGCAGGTTGGGATTAATAATACCCACACTTACATCTACTAGCACTGGCAAAGTTGAACTATGTCCAGAAGTAGGTGGCAGCAGACTAGGATATGAAAACCGCATGAAAGGAATTTCATCCATAATATGTGGTACATGTGGGAACCGTGGGGAATTAACCCCACACATATAAATGCCTATAGGTGTTTGAGTGGGCCACAACTTGAACCATTGGTGTGAGCAGGTCAGTCACCCCTTGGGACAAGGAGTGGTAATGTGGTATAGAGGAATTAGTTTTCACAGAGTAGTAGCTTCCACTATGCCTTGCAAAGATGACTGCAAATAGCCTCCAGGCGCGTGTGGTTGTGAAGATGTATTATTGCCATTAGTAATGTCTATGAAAGGCACATACTCCTTTGTTTGCGTTGCTTGCGCTTGCAAACATGGAAACACTTTTTCATTAAATTTCACATCTCAGCTGCAAACCAATTGATTAGCAACTGTATCCCACAACCAGAACCCATACTGCTCCTCACCATAGCCAATGAAGATGCACTGTTTTGATTTGAGATTCAATTTCACTCTCTTTTCCTTGGAAACGTGAGCAAATGCTTCGTAGCCAAAGACCGGTGATTCTAGGAAATTCATCTTCCCAGCCATCTCTCTTCTAGAATGTCAAGATCCAATCGAGATGAAGGGCCTCAATTGATCAAATATACCGTTGTGTTAACTGCCTCTGCCCAAATTCCTTGTCCAAACGTGCATTAGAGAGCATATTCCAAGCCCTCTCTAAAATCGTTCAATTCAACCTCTTAAATGCACCATTTTTCTTGAGGTGAATGGAATAATTTTGAGATGTCGGTTACCATTATCTACACAAATATTGTCAAACTCCAAAGAGCACAATTCCCCACCATTATCCATTTTCAATCATTTTATTTTGTTGTTGTTCTGATTTTCAACTATGGCTTTGAAAAATGTTAGATTGGTAAAAACTTCCGATTTTTGGTTACCTTCATAGGACCAAACACATCTGAGTGCACGAGCTCCAAAGGCTTTTTCTTTTTGTTCATGATCGATTTTTAGAAAATTGGTTCACCTTCATTTATCATAGATACAATGCTCGAATAACTCCAAATCAATAAATTTCAAACCTAAAAGTTGATCTATTTTGAATAATAATTCAAGTTCCTTCTTGCTCATGTGAACGAGCCTCTTATACCAAAGCTCTATCCCACTACCCACAACCGCCATCACAACTCCCACTTTAATGTAGCTATCTAGCACATATAGAGTGCCCAATTTGTGTCCTTTTACAATCACCAAGGCTCCCTTGATCACCTTCCAAGTGTTTGAAGAAAAGGTGATACTACATTCTTGAGCATCGAGTCATCCTATGAAAAATCTAATTTCTTTTTAGCTTAGGGACATGTCCCACATCTTGCAAAAGCCATTTATTTCTATTCTTTAATACCAAAATCACGTCAGTTAATGATGTCACATGGCTCGTTATCACCAAGTAGACTTTGCCAGATTTTCCTTCTTATTAGTTTTAAAAGGCTTCCCGGCATTAGTGTGCATGGAAGGAGGCACCAAAGTCCAATACACATGAATATCTAGTAGTTTCACTTGTCGACAAGACTAAAACACCTTCATCTTGTTGATGTGGTCTTAACTATGTTGTTCTTTAATTGATCTTGTGCTTTCTTGTATGACCAGCTATTCGTCTCGGTATGTCCTTCCTTGCCACAAAACTAGCAATCAAATCTCTTTGCAGATTTTAATCTCCTCCTACTATTATTTATGCCTCTATCTTGATGCCTCCCTCTATTGCCAAAAATCAAGGCATCACCCAATGAAGTTCCTTGATTTTTCCTCCTCGTGTCTTCACTAAGAAGAGTGTCAACAACATCATCAAATTTCAATTTCCTCTTGTCAAACACCCAATTGTTCAACAACAATAAAATAGTTTTGATTTTGTCATCCAAATTCATGCTCGCCAAAATCAATTGACTAATGTACTGAATTCATTTAGATGATTCGACATATTGCCTCCTTCATTCATCTTCAAATAATACGTCTTCATGAGGAAAACTTTATTCGAAGCTGAAGCAATTACATACATATCAAATAGTTTATCCCACAATCCTTTTAATGTTTTTTTTTTCTGCTGAAACATTAAATAGAACATTACTAGATAGAGAGAGGATGATGGTTGCTCTTGCTTTCCTATCCAATTTCTCCCACTCCTCATCAGCCGTCGTATTTGACTTCTTGACATTACCTTCCAATGTGAGTGAGAAATCTCCTTTAATCAGCAATGATTTTATCTGCATCTCCCACAATCCGAAATTTTGTCCTGAAATTTTTTTAATTCTCCATTTATTCGCTCCTTCCATGTTTCAGAAAATTCACCAATTTTCAAGAGCAGATAAAACAAATTGAGAAACCAAAATTAAAGGTTCAAAAAAAAGAACAAGACACAAAATTTTTCGTGGTTCACCAATATGACTACATCCACAAAAGCAAGGGAAGAACTCTATATTAATCATTGTTTTTTATATACACAACAATAGCCTACCTTTTTTTTTTATTAAGGGGTAAACGCTTTTGACTTGGAGCTATGAACTAGTGAGGCCACAAACGGGGGACCTCATCTCCACACTTCACTTGTTCAAATTCAGGGATTTGAACCTTGATGGCCGCTTCACCAACGAAGTGTTTTAACCGCGGCACTACATGTCTGAAGACTCAACAATAGCCTACTTAAACTATATATCAATAAAGAATTACATTGTCTGTGTGATTTAAAATAAGCCTTCAAATGGAATATGAACCGATGGGGCAGCCCAAGCTAATCCCCAAGCACACATACCAATGATGGGGATGCCAAGGCTAAACCCCAAACACACATTCAACACTCAGGCAATAATGATAGGAAGTTCAGGAAGACAATCAATTTCTACTGGCTTTCTATCAAAACTGTGACAGGAACAGAATAGAGAATAACAAAATTTGATAACATAAATATATTGAACTAATTACTTAGTACCATGTTACATAAAGAATAAGAGACAACATTAACAATCAACAAGATAGATGTAAACAAAACCTTATCTTTATTATCGCTCAACATACGATGAAGATTACATACAATAATAGATATCTACATTCAACTATTTGGCCACACACCTGTTTGGAGGACATCCTCTCTGCATTCAAACAAACCTCTACAATTCATCACAATCTACATTTATTTCCTATCTCTACACACCTCCTCATGTACTCTTCACCCTTCAGCTCTAACCTTTTTATGAGCTCGAGTATCCTCCTTTATTCTCCTCAATACTTTCTTTGTGTTTTATTCTTCCTCCTGTTTACCGTTGGATTATGGCTGGCCTATATTCAACCACCAACTCCCTCTTTTCTTACAGTCTCTTGCCTTCTATCAGGGCCTTCGAACTTGACTTACTCCACTGTTATTCATTCTCCTCTCATTCGGCCAATTCAGGGCTCTTTGTTTTGCTCCGATTATGAACACACCTCATCAACTACGATTCTCCTCTTCTTGTACTGCCAATTCTGGCCTCTTCTCATTCCATCCAAATCGCCTTCTTTTCGATTGGCCTATCGGCCTCTTTCCTTTCGACGCCCACGCTAATCTATCAAATGCCTTCTTCTACCTCTGTTTGCCCAATTTAACTCTCGGTTCAATTTCTCCCAAACTGCTCAACTTCTCCCAACTGGTACATTACCCTTCGTAACTAATTCTTTTCACCACTCATTAATCAAACAACTCCATTTTGTCGAAGGTAGCTAATTTATTTTGTTCAACTTCCTGTTGATGTGGCGACAAGATATGCACGTACAAAACTAAAACTAAAAAAAAGACTAAACAACTCGATGCCCTTACATCATGAACACATTGTCAAATGGAGGGAAATGAAAGTGTCCATTGGACTTCATATTCAACAAAATTTGTACAAGATAAATAAAAATAAGTTGCAAATATAAAACTTGTACTAAATTATTACTTATTAAATGATACTAGATCAATATTTCATCATTACTTGTACAATCTAATAAACCAATGTTTAATTACATCAATTTTTTGTTTCCTTTGGCAACATATAATTTTTATATTTTACAACTTAACCAAAAAATAGTGTATACATATTAATAGTCCACAAAAATAGAATTTCTTTTGTACAAGTACCTATATGTCATTCCGACTTAGGTACATTACGAAACTTTAAAATTGTTACACCTGTTAAATTTTCATGATATGTAAAACCCTAAATCAAAGACTTTACTACCATAAATTCTATTAAAAAAATATTTTATTTTATCTTTTAAATAAACAATGTTATAGATACTTTTTCAATTTTTTCATTTTTGAAGGGGAAAGGACCTAATAGTTGTCCACCCTAACTTCACATACCCTAAGTTCGTAAATGGTACATCAAAGTTTTACGAATTTTTTTGGGTTTAATCATGAGTTATGAGCTTTTATCTATTGTTTCAGTTTTTGGGTAATTAAAACGACCACATGGTGAGTAGTTATGTGCATAGAGATCCAAAAATCTTAATCTAAAAGATCTAAAAAAGAGCAATTACAAAGAGAATCGACATCCATTGGTCATTGAATTTCAGTATTGGAAGCAGCTAAACTCCACACTAAACAGCAAGCCGTACAGTTTCCAAAGAACACAAAACACAGCAGATTTCTGCAAAATTTTCAGGAGTTAAATATTCATGCTCTGCATCCCCACTGCTATTAAACCACAAAAAATCTGACCAAAAAAACACTATGTTTTGCAGATTTGGAAGTTTTTTTGGAGTGCCATTTTGTGTGGAGATTAGCCCGTACCATTTCAGTAAGCATTTAGCTACACTTAACACGCAATCATTAATTTCACACATTTATTGCATTTGCTGAATAAGTAAATATAAGGCATTGCTGGTGTACACCTGAAGTAAATCTCCAGGTCATAATTGCACACATTCCCCAGCTTCAATTTTGGTTAATCAAATTTCTTCGAGTTTGTACATAAACTATATAAATGTTTTCATGAACCCGAACCCAGTAGTTCAACTCAAAGGGAACAATCCATTACTGCTGTACTCATGGCTCACACCAGTAGCCAGCTGATGGATTTACTTACATTATTTTATCAAATTTTCGCACATCAAATCCCTTCGACTAGAAAGTAAACTAAACATAATATATAAGCATCCAATATCCTGATTCCTTTGATAACATGATCTCAGCCATAAACAGTCCATAAGTTCAATAATCAAGTCACCATCTTAGAGGCATGACCCACTTGTCCAATATGCTGTGTGTTCTTCTGTAAATGAAAGAAAAAGATGTTCACTATATTCTGTAATTTCCTAAAACTTAAAAAACAACTGCATCAAGCATGGTGCCTAGGGTTTGAACTATATTTGAAGACATCAAATTTGCAACATGCTCCTCTAGATCTTTTTTGGCATTTTCTCTGCCAACATTCGCAATAACAAGTTTTTCAGGAGGCAGCTAGTCCTCTTCTTGTACGGCTTTGTCATACTTCACTGCGAAGTTAAGCATTTCCTGCATGTATTGTTCACAATATTTAGAATGAGATTGTAAATGTACATATACAGATGAGAACATACTTATGGTATGAAAGAACTTCAGGAAATTTTTTGTACACATGATTCCACACCTGAACTGTTTGTTCATTTGTTTTAGCATGAGAATCAAAGCGTTGAAGGGTCGGACCATCAGTCCATTTCTTCTTGTGTAAATTGAGAAGCATCTTTTCTTCAAGTTCATTTTTCTGATAATTGACAGCAATAGAATAATAATGTAGATTCAAACCATGGATCAGTACCTGTCAGACAAAATGAGGAAGAAGAGCAATTTTCAAAACTAATGCAATAAATGGGCATTGAAGATACCTGGATACCTCTATCATTCTGACTTAAATTGTTCTCTATCCGAGCTGATCTGTGTGATGTATCACATTGACAACAAAAGCTCCTGATATTTGACACCCATTTTTATTTTTGTAAGTTTTAGTTAATGTTGTGAGTATAAAATACAAGATCATATTGCATGAATGATTCAGTAGTGACATGTATTTCTCTATATAAAGTCTCTTCACAAGTGTTAGGTCTCAGGTTTTCATACCCCCATCTCATTCCCATCATGTTGACTTCTATGATAACCTGCTATTGTTCAAACTATTCTGGATCTATGATAACCTCACATTTATCTATGATAACCTCACATTTAGTGACAAATGCACGGTTATTGTTCAGCTTATTTTGGGCAACTCTGATCACCTCACATTTAAAAACAAAGTGACAAATCCTGATAGTTCCCTTAATTTCTGTGAACGAAGAGTTGACTACTACATTTTTTGATAAAAACAACTGACAAAAAAATGCACTTTCAAACCATCCAATGGTTAGAATACTTGATATACAATATACATCAACAATCAATATCACATAAAAATATATTGTATTTGAACAACAGTTGTCAGCATATGAATGCAATGTCTCGGAGTAATGAATCATGGTAGTTAGTAACTTTACGAGGGCTATTCATAAAAAGACATGATGTACGAACTTGTTTGAGCGAGATTATGAGGAGCTCCATACCGTTTAATCGATGTTATCCAATCAATTTGAGCTAGCTAATTGTCTGCAAGTATAAACACTGCTCAAATATATCTTTAATGGTTATTTAAGTGTTGATTAGATTAAAGCATCCACATCATGACTAAATGTTTTTGTAATATTATAAATTAAAAAAAAATCTACTAAATGCAGATTTGGAATACGACAAAGCAAAATGGGAATACAGAATCTTCCAATTGAAAAATGTGAATAGATAAAGCAAAGCAAAGTCGCAACAAATCAACTTTGTTATGGTGTGTTTTGAACATCAATTTTAAAACAATGGATTATGGAAAAGGCTCGTGAGGATGAATCATAAGTAAAGAATAATCATTTTTTGGACAAAAGATCAAAGACGGATATAAAGGGTGATCATATTTTTTTTAAGCCTGTGCCTAGCAAGCACCCCAGAAATTGTCACTCTTGCAAAAACTTACCCACCCAAACCCCCTCAAATTTCAACCTCATGATTCTGTGAGCAAAGCCATGTTGTGGCCAGTCTTGAACAATCCAGGGCTAGGTCTACAAAAGATTAGAAAATTGAACATGCAACCTTCTTCCTTGATATGTCTTTTCTTTTTCAATTTTTCTTACTTTGTTGCATCCTACACCTTTTGATTTGAAAAATAATTCATGTTTCAATTGAATTTGAAATAAAAAGAAAGGTAGTCATATAAGTGACCAAAGTAAGTAGGGCTCAAATATTCGTAAAGAACATTATCATCATCCCCAGACATCAATTTTAGATATTCAATCATTAAATTCTAACACTTAAATCATGCATATAGTCTTACTACCTCCAAGAGAACTAAAATTAGTCATGTTGATCTCCTACAATGCATGATTTTTTGTCTTTTTGAAAAAATTGAAATGGTAAGGGCTCAAATATTGGTAAAGAACATTATCATCATCCCCAGACATCAATATTAGATATTCAATCATTGAATTCTAACACTTAAATCATGCATATAGTCTTACTGCCTCCAAGAGAACTAAAATGAGTCATGTTGATCTCGTACAATGTGTGATTTTTTGTCTTTTTGAAAAAATTGAAATGGTAATGACGATAAGGCAATATTTTGCTTTGTCCTACTGCTTCAAATCTCCAATGTAAAATTCATCCACCATGTCAAACACCCTCGAAGCATGTTGTGGGCTGCAAGGCAGAAGCAGCAATAATCTAATAAATTATAATATCAATCCAAACTAGCATGATAGACTAACCATGTTTTAAACTATCCAGAGACTACAGATACATTTCAAACATGTTAATTAACTTCTAGTGCTATACTGACCCATAAAAGCCTTCAGTAGAGTCATCACCAGCATGCGCTAGTATTGAGTCTCCACCTGGGTGCTCCTCTACATAGGAAGTTACATCATATACCTGCACTTCGTAATATTTCAGCTCAAAAAAAAACCAATGAAAAAGTACAGTCATACAACCTAAACATCTGCAGTGGTTGGCCATCAGAATTATCATTATCACCTAAACATCTCCACTGCTTGACCATCAGAATTATCATCGTGGCAAATCTTAAGCACCCCAGAGCAAAGCTTGAAACTATAAAATATGACACACAACAAACCTTGTCCTTTATAATGATCCAACAATCAGTACTTTTGTTGTGCCATGCAACTTCAGATTTTGTATACACTTTCTGAGTCTGTCAAGAGAAAAATGGACTGTGAGAAGAAAAATGTGTCTCACAATACTAGGCCCAGCCTCTGTTTCAATTTTAGCCTATTAAGCACCTATAAGTAAGCTGTAAAGTATTGCAAATTTTAGTTGAAACAAACTCAAACCAGGATGTGACTCTAACCTTAAATGGTTAGTCAGTACAGATGTTCTAAAGATTAAAAAGTTAAGTCTTCTACTGCAGTCAAATAGATCCTCCACATAGTCATTTACTTCAGATAAGAAAAACACATATCAAATTGAATTTTATGCTGACGTACAACAGTTTACACGAGCCCATCTTTAACAGATAAAGAACATTTCCTGCAGCAATGGCACCTATAGAATATCGGCTCTAGTTATTTCTTGGTGTCCTGCAAGTAAAAGTTATTACACTGGAAAATTGTAAGTTGAAACTACTTTCACAGTTATCTTTTAAACATAAATTTGATTTCAATGCCTGGAGAAACCTTGATACTTGTAGTACGAATTTGAGATGAAGAAGACAATCTTGTAAGCTTTTTAGCTCCCTTAAAGGAAATACTTGAATAAAAAAACCCTTGAAAATAAATTATGGACAAATTTACAGCTTTTCGATATCCACAAGTTTTCTCTGGGGTTTAATCATGCAGTGCAAGCAAACTTAACCTGCCCTATCTTTTTGTTCTCAATTATGAACACAAGGCTGCAACAGCTCTTCAACACACAAACGGGAGCTTTTATATCTTAAGATGACATCTGGCGACCTAACTTGTGATAGCCCAAACATGCACAAACCTTTTGGCTAAAACGAAAACATTGAAAGTGAGTGTACACAAAAACTGAATTGGAAATTCACGACAAGATTTGTAAATTAAACAATTGAGAGTGCTAAACTAAGCTACAACAATCACATTAATGACAACTGTAATATACAGTCTTTACTAATCACTAATCTATATTCAATTCACTAAAGCTTTCACAAGACATAACACACACACACATAAGTTGAACAATAATTTCAATAACAATTTGCTATAAAAATTACTATTCTAAAACCTGAGTGCATAAGCACTGATTTATTGGTTTTAACAAAGATTTGCATGCTCATCAGTCAGTTATCATATGGCAAAGCAATTTATTAAAAAATAAATACTAGAATAGCTTAACTGAAGTTTCTGCTCTAAATACAATGGTTGCAAGCAAAGCAAAATAAAAATGAAAACGACTTAACTGAAGTTTCTGCTTTAAAAAAATGCCTGCAAGCTAAGTAAGCTCTAAATTGCCTGAAGAAAATTGTTACAGGGATAGGGAATCTATAAATAGATTCTGGCTAAAAATAACATGCCTATAAATAAACCTTCTAGAAACCTATTTATTGAAAGCAGCTTTCCCGAAATAACAATAGACAAAAATAGCTACTCTGGAATGTTGACAGGCCCATCCGATGTTGTAGACTCCTACTTCTGGGACTTCCAAAAACTTGAGATTACCACCTTCACCTATAATTCCTTGTGCAAGCTTCCTATTGTGGAGACTTGATATTTTATTGAAAATATTAGTGCCTGCTGAAAACCTTAGCTCATGCTGAAAACCCTAGGCACACAGCCTTTTTAAACAGCATTTTTACTGAGAACAAAAGCCTAGTTACCTGTTGTGACCATTTCACACATCGCCCCATTGCAAATGGGGACCCCCTCTTTTTGCTCGTTTTTCGCTCGCCTTTCGCTTTGCTTTTTAAGGTTTTGTTAGTCTGTCAGTTGTCTGGATTTAGGGTCTAGCCTTAGGGTTTTAATTAACGTCTTTTCAAGCCAGAATCCAGTCAGTTTTGAGAGCTTTTGAGCTTTCTTTCGTTGAATGCAAATTTTGAATGCAATGAGTTCGCCAGAATGGTCTATTTTCAATTGGAATTTTGAGTGCAGAGCTTAAATTTGTCTAAGTATTGAGGATGAAATGTGAATTTTTGTCCAATTGACTAATTTTGACCAAATTTTGACTTTTTTGATTTTTGATCCCGGGCATTGGGAATGGTTGGTTTTTGCCTTGGGAATTGATTAAACTTGTAAAATCATGATATTTTGGCCTGTAGGAGCAAAATCGCTCCTGTCCCTCAGTGAAGGACCGGAGCTCGTTTTCAAATATCTTACTATTCCTGCAGGACCAAGATGAATTTCGAGTTGGAAGTGATGAAGAAAGGCGAGATCTTTCCATTGAATATAAATTGAAGATTTTCACGAACACAGAAATACCTCCAGGAGAAAAATCGCTCCTGTCCCTCAGTGAAGGACCGGAGCTACAAATCAAATATTGCTTTGTCCTTGCAGGATTCCAACGACTTAACAATTTGAAGAGGTCCAAAGGGAGATGTTTTGTCAAATGAATATAACTTGAAGAGCAAACATGAAGAAAAATGGTCTAGAATGCCAAAATCGCTCCTGTCCCTCAGTCAGGGACCAGGGCGAAGTACATTTTAGCTCCTGTCCCTCAGTCAAGGACCAGGGCGAAGTACATTTTAGCTCCTGTCCCTCTCCAAGGGACCAGAGCGATATTCTTCATAGGGCAAAATTCAGACAAAGATCAAGTCAAGTTTATGTTTGATGGCAAGGAAGGAGGTGAAATGAAACTATTGAAGACAAATTGAAGATTTTGAAGAGTCAACAAAGGACCCTAAATGCCTAGTTCGCTCCTGTCCCTCAGGAAGGGACCAGAGCGATTTTTGTTATAGATGATTTTCTTGCCCATTTTGAGTGGATCCCAAGGCATAGATGAATGAAATGGAACATGACGAATCCGTTGAATATAAATTTTGAAGATGACGAAGTGAAATAAAGCCCACAAGAGTAAGATCGCTCCTGTCCCTCTCCAAGGGACCAGGGCGATATAATGGTTATATTGTCGTCCCTTCAAAATTCAAGACACTCCAAGACAAGGAACAAGGTGGCAAGGGTATTTCTAGGCATTTCAATCAAGCACGAAGTTACAAAGGTCGTCACGTTGAAGGAATTTGCACTCAAATCCCTAGTTCGCTCCTGTCCCTCAGGAAGGGACCAGAGCGAAATTTGTATAAGGACATGAAATTTGAAAGTTGATCACGTCCCAAGTATCCAAGGGAATCGAAAAGGCTTCATTCTACACGATGAAGACAATTGCAAGTTGAAAAAGGTAAAGACAAGCTCAAAATGTTGAACTTCGCTCCTGTCCCTCAGAAAGGGACCAGAGCGATATTGAATGCATTGGCTAATTCATGCAAAAATCACGTAAGGCCAAGACTTCACGAGGTCATACAAGGTTCAAGGCGTCTTTTGAAAGTGATATATCAAAGTTTGGAACGTCCAAATGTTATCAATCAAGCTAAGGAGTCTATATCACTCCTGTCCTTTGGACAAGGACCAAAGCGATTTCATTAAAAACACTCATGCTCCTTCAAAATCAAGACCATGCAAGGATTGGCGAAATTAAAGACGACCTTTGGAAGACAATGAACGAAGAACGAAGATCAAATGTTTACAAATTTGAGCCAGGACATGAGGATCGCTCCTGTCCCTCTCCAAGGGACCAGGGCGATATTTGCCAAAACACATGATATCCTTTGAAGATCACGTTAAGATAAAGTCGCACATGGTTTTAGACATCATTTGGAAGGCGATGCAGAGGGAAATGGACGTTAAATATTACCAATTTGAGCTTAAAATGGAGAAAAGACAAGGATCGCTCCTGTCCCTCTCCAAGGGACCAGGGCGATATTACATCCAAGGGCATCTCTTCACACATGCAAGTCAATCAAACTCGAAGGACCCGACAAAAATAATGATTTGAACGTAGAAATGCAGAGGTTGAATGTCAAAAAATGCAAAAATCGAGACCAACATGATGGATCGCTCCTGTCCCTCTCCAAGGGACCAAGGCGATGAGGTACGTGTACTTCATTTTCAAAATATTTTGGCGCTCAAATAAACATTTTTGAATTTATTTAAATGCTAGCAAAATCGATATTTAATTAAAAATGGCATTTAAATATTGCGTTTGGCATTTGTTAATTATTTTAATTATTTTGCCTTGTTAAAAAATCGAAATTTATTAATTGAAATAAAAGGCATTTAATAATTAATTAATTAATAAAAAAAATCGATTGGAGCGCTTGGTATGTTAAAGGTCGGCCTTGTTATTTTATTAAAAAATCGTTTAAAATTGCCTTATTTTTACCAAGTCGGCCTTGAGGGTGAATGGTGAGGTGAGCGCTATAAAGGGAGAGGTGAAAATCATTATTTTCACATTATCATTTTTTCATCTCATATGCGATCAAAGGGAGAAGTGCGAATTTCATTCCAAGAGAGGTGGTGCGAACTATCATCCAAGGTGATGCTAGCATCATCCAAAGGTGGTGCGAGACTTGGAGATTTATTTGTGCGAACTTGAAGATCACGTTAAAAGGGGAATTTGAAGATCACGTCAAGGACACAAAAGGTGGCGAATTGCTATTTTGCTAGGGCGATTACATTGAAGGCTATTTTCGATCATTTTGCCTAGGCGAATTTTGTTCTTTTTGCATTCTAGAGTTAGCTCTCTCTTGAGGTATGGCGATTTGATTTTATTGTTTTATTTATTCATCGTCATATTTTAAATTTTGAATTTTGAATTTTGAATTCCTAGCTCAATCGTTTCATTTTAGGAAATGATAACTCAAAGACTTATCATGAAGTTTCCTAAAATTGATCTCTCTAATCTATGTTATGTATTGCAAAATCTAGTTCTCATTACGAAATGTTGTGTAGGTATGGCGACCCCGAAGGCGGGAGCATCCACCAGTCGCTCAGCTCTCATGAAAGAAGATCAGAAGACCGAAGAAGTGGAGACCAAGATCGTGTCGAAGTGGAGCAACATTGGAGATACAAACTTGGGTAACTTCAACACGAAGAAGTTTCGAGAGGTCCCTTACATTGGCAAGCCATCACCTGTCGCCCGGAGAATAATAGAGAGTGGCATCATTAAGGCGGCCGGCTTTCCTCCAGCTGTTCAGTGCCATGAGTTGATGATCGAGTGTGCTCGTCACTATGATCCACAGTCCAGGACGATCGTGTCCAAAGAGGGAAACATTTTGGCGTACCTTTCAGAGGAAGCTATAAGTGAAGCTTTTCATCTTCCAGAGCACAGGGACATGATATACAAGAGCATAGAAGGAGCCAGATCAGTGTACGAAGATGATCCAGATGCTTGTCTAAGCATTATCAATAAGAACTGGCTACTTAAGAGCCGTCCCCGTCTGAGTAAGGTCCCGAACACACCGCACAGGATTGACTTCCAAGAGGAGTACAGAGATTTGATTACCATGCTCAACCGAGTTACAGGAGCCCCTCATGCCTTCTATTTTGAGAAGTGGATGTTTTACTTCATCCAGGTGATCGTTTAGGGAAAAGGTACGATACATTGGGCTAGGATGATTAGCCATTGCTTAGACGTACAGTTGAGGAGACTCAAGGCTACTAAGTCCTTCCACATGAGTTCATATGTCATCTATGCCTTGATCAGGAGTGTTGAATACGCAGGACTACCTCACAGAGGAGTGATTGGAAGAGGACCCGGCGAGGTCAGAGCTTGTGATTCCTATGCCTACTTGCATCATCCGCCAGGGAGCAACTACAAGTTAGTTAATGATACTTTCACGATGAACATCACAAGGACGTTGCAAGGTGGAATTCACAACAGGTTATCTCAGGATGCCCAGGAATTCATAAAGAGGTACGGTGCTTGGTTCATTCAGTTTCCGAAGTTCACTTATATTAGAGTGCATGGATGTCCTTTACCTCCATACATGTTGCCGAGATATCCGACAGACAGAATTGTGTTACTTGAAGTAACAAGACAATTGGCAGCATATGTGAAGGCATTCAGACACAGACATCAGAATGGAGTTCCAGTACCTATCATTTTGGGTAATTCAGTTGAGGTATGTCCTAATGCTTTAGCTATGGATGACGCAGAGAGGGAGTTAGTCTTGTATTCTTTTTCATCTTTTGCTTTGAGAGAAAGCTTTGATCCACGTGGACATTTAGAGGAGACAGTCGGCAGGAAGTTTAGACATGAGTATCAGATTGAGGATTTTATGATGAATCTCTTAGATGATCTTGAAGTGAAACGAAAAATGCATTCCAGATTACCTTTGGATTTCATCAGGAAATGCAAGATTTATAGAGTGGCCGACCAAGCTCAGGACAGTGGCAGACATATCCAGTCTTCCTATGATCGAGAAAGCAAAACAATAAGGTTAGATTGGAATGAGCCCGAGGTCGTGGATTTAGATACTTTGATGGCACCAGTCTTGTCTTGTACTCGCAGATGGGTTGACATACAACATCAGAAGTTGAGAGAACAAGGCATAGCCATGACTTTCACTTTGGAAGAGAAACCTGCCGAAGGTGGAGCTAGAGTGAGTGAAGGCAATCCTAATCCTAGAAATTCAGGTGAAGGAAACCTTCGATGTGCCAGTGAGGGCAATCTCCATTCAAGAGGTTCGAAGAGGAAAGAGAGACCTGGAAAGAGAGAATCTTCCAAGAAGAAACAAGAGGCTAACAGAGATCGATCATCCGGTACTTCTTCTAGACCAGAGAATAGAACAATTCAAGTGGAAGAATCCATGGAGTCGATGGTACAGAACGATAGGCAGGAGGAAGGACAGGCACAGCATGGGTCACCAGATGGGTCTCTCCAAGACTATGAGTTAGATGAAGACAAAGAAGACAATGAAATATCATCTCCTCCCAAACAAGAAGAAATAGTGCATAAAGAGATTCAAGTTCAAGAAACAAGATCGATTATCCCAGATTGGTTGAAGGAAAGATTAACCAAGGTGATCGTAGTAGAGGACGAGGACAATGCAATTGATTTAGAGAGCCTTGTTGGACGCTCACATGAAGTAACAGAGAAGAGAAAGGCTACCAAGATGTCCAAGATGATTCGGGATGAGACTGGATCCAGGAAATTGCAGATAGCTACACCGGCAGCAGACAAATATGAAGGTGAGATCCTAGCAGAAGAATATGATATACAGACTTTTGAGTTAGGACCCTCTACAGCAGAACAGACTTTAGATGATGCCACCGATTCATTTGAGGCATTGAAAGACAAGCTTAGAGAAGAAATGGAGAAGAACAGAAAGCTTGAGAGAGAGGTCGGTGCATGGAGGACATATTTCAGTCACATCAATGAACCTTTGGGACGTCAGGATCCAGCTAGATCACCAGTGCAAGCACTTCCGCTTCAATCAATCAATGAAGCAGAAAGATTCAGGAACATGGTCCAACGTACAAGTAATTGGATGGATAGATCTCATACAGTGGCCATAGAGTTTGTTACAAGGATGATGAAGATTATTCATCAAGCTATCCAAGTTCTTGAGATGATCCACAATTTGATGATAACAGTCGCTGCATTCGCCCATACCAAGGATGTTATCATTCCTGTCTTGAAAGTTATTAGACACACATCAAGGAAGGTCTTAGCACAAGAGAAGATCTTGGATGGAGAATCTCACAGTTTGTTTCATTGGTCAACCTTACTCCATATGAAGAGTGTTTTCTTTGAAGACATCAGTACTAGATGTGGCCAAGTTGAGGAGGTGATCAATCCTATCCAGGACAGAGTATTTGAGGTACTTCGTACCATTCTTGGCAGAAGGATCGAGGTCGAGACAGATGTGGATATGCAGGAACTAGAGGATAGAATCAAGGTCATCTTTTGCAAGGACGCAAATGTTACAGATGAGCAGTATGATCAGATGTTTGCCACCATGCTCCTAATTGAAAGGACGAAGGAACTTGAACCTTCATGGGACGCAGCTCTTCTAGATGCATTCGATCAGGTCATCCACTTAGAAGAGAGTGTGAAGAATCTTCCCGAGATTCCAATTGCAAAAATCGAAGGAATCGTTTCAAGATTCATTGCATATGCTAAGAAAGAGAATTGGAAAGGGAATAAGATTCTAGATGAAAGGTTGTTACAGATGACATGACATCTTATTTCTCATTGGTTTATGTCTCCTAGGTTTTTGTGCCAAAATTTAATATTTGGCTATGCATTTAATATTGTTCAGTAAAAAGGAGGCCATTTGTAACAAACCCTAATTAGGGTTTAGGTGTCATGATCTTGTCTGTTGATCTACTTTCAATCTGGACCTTTCATTGTAATTGAGGATGCTATTTATACCCTCATTTTTCATTTCAATAAAAAGAGTGTGTAATAGTCAATAGTTGATGTAATAGAGAAGAGAGATTAGAGTTAGAAGCAATTTTATTTTGTAGCAAGATTGAGTTTTGAAGAGAGGAATTCAAGCAATTGTTGTACATGATGATTTGGAAATCAATGAAATATTGAAGTTATGGTGTTTTGTTGCAAATTTCTTGAGTTATCTTCATGGTTGTTTGATTTACTTGAATTGTGCTCAATCAAAGTAGCTTGTTAGTTTGAAGGACATTGTGTGAGACTTGATCTTTGGTAGGATTCGTAATCCAAACCACTAGCTTCTTGCTGATTGTAGGAACTCCTTGCGTGGTCAACTGGAGAATACTTTGAGTCCCTTAACCTTCAATCATTATTGTATCTTGGATATGTACCTTCGTGGTAGTGTCCATGATATTTGATGCATTGAATATCATTTTATTACCTTAGAAGATCGCACTAATTTCAATTGAGTTGTTATCTTATGGCAAAATTGAAGTTGGTTGAATCTTGCCAAGTCTTGTCCATACTAAGTCATTCATAGGGTTAGACTAGATTAGACCTCTTTCAAACCCTACTCCTTTTGTTTTTTTTTGAATAGTTTCCTTAGTTTAGCAAATCTTGAACTTTCGGAATACGTAAGGCCCCTTGGAGGAAACAGCAAATCACATCATACCGCTGGAAGCTTGTCCACACGTAGAGACCCTACTAAAAGAACCTTGGAGTCTTCCTAACTGATCCTTTACGCGAATCTTCAGCAGTTAGAGACTATTTTCTCAAGAGAGGATAAGATGCCTATTGGTATTTTATTCTGTGTATGATGGTGTACAAAATACACGTCAACATTACCTCAGCTAAAAGACATGCTTTTTTTTTTGGCATTTATCCAGCAACAAAGCCCTAGCACTAAAACCTTGAATCTAATGATACATGAGACCTCAAAATCCAATGGCATTGTTTCTGCAAACAACAGAGTTTTGAAGAACCTTAGGTACTCTTCAAAATACCAGATAATATTACAGAAACCATGAAATTATGACTCTTTCTACGCCCTCTGCAACTGAATGGCGCAGTCAGAAAAACATGCCCTTAAACTTCTGATGGTTAAAAACCCAACTTTGAAGTGCCAAGGAGATGACCTTTGAAACTCCCTTTTAGTGTTTTAAATCTCATATGAGAATTGCAAAAGTTGCATCCCGGTATCCAACAAGACACTTTGCAATTTTGTGATATCTTCAAAGCTCTTGTTACCAATTACTCCTATTGACAATCATATGATGCTCTTGTTACCAATTACTCCTATTGACTATCATATGAATTGCACATTTGTGTTACCTTTGACACACCTCAACTTTTGGGCCTTTGGACCTTTAGACCATGGTCATGCGAATCATGCTCGTGTCCATCATGACACCATCACTTTGTGGATTTTGTCTCCTTATTAATCTTTGATTGCATTATCTCACTTTTGCACCCCACCATCCACTAACTTATTTCTAAAACTTGTGTAAACAAACCTTAATTTCCTGCCTAACTTGTGCAAACAAACCTCAATTTACTGCTCAAACTTGTGCAAATGAAGGCATTAATGCCGACTTAGCAAGTTAAGTTGCACAAACCAAGCACAAAATCCCGCCAACATTGCACGAATGAAGGCCTAAAAGCCAACCAAGCACATTAACTTGTGCAAATGAGGATGAATTTGCCGCCCGATCTAATGCAAATGAGCACTAAATGCTGCCAAGGATGTGCAAATTTAGAGTCAAAAGCCGCCACCTTGTGCAAATGAGGCACAAAAATGCGCCATGTTTGTGCAAATGGAGCAAGAAAAGCCGAAATGGTAATGCAAATGGAGCAAGAAAAGCCGAAATGGTAGTGCAAATGGAGAAAGAAACGCTGCCCTCAAGATGTGCATATAGACCTCAGATTTGCACCCTATTCTGCAAATCAACCATGAAATGTCAACCAAGGGAATTCATTTTGAGCAAATGGAAAGGAAGATTCCAATCAAGCAAATCCATTTTGTGTAAACAAGAGGGAAAATGCCACCATAGTTGTGCAATTCAACATCAAAATGCCGCCCTCCTTAATTTGTGCAAACCAACATCAGATCAGACCAGCAATCATGAAGAAATCAAATAAAACTCAGACCATGAAGATGTCAGGTCCTAAAAGCACGAAAATCAGACTTCAATCAGACCTGAAGACATCACTTAATCCGGCAAATCAAAGCACATAGAGAGGGGAGATAGGTAAGATTAGTATGCATTTTATGTATTTGACACGTTTGTTTCGCAGGTAAGGGCAAAGCAGCAGGTCTGATTGTAGGAGGACCAGAACAGCGCTCCAAGGAGAGTATTTCAACATCAAGGTCAAGCTCAAGCCATGCAAAGTGGAGATCAAGGTCAAGGTCCAAGATCCAAGAAAGATTAGAATCCTACACTCTAAAGCATATCAACATCATTGCAACTTCAAAAGAGAAAAACTTCATCAGCAAGCGACAAGGGGCATCCAAGGCTAGAATTGCAACTTGAGAGGATCTGCACAAGGCTCTCATGCTCTCATTGCATCATGGCGACATGAAGAGGTCAAGACCCCAAAGTGTAAAGGAGAGATCACACAATCATATAAAGGCAAGATAAGTAAGCAAGGATAAAGATTCGACTTGACCAAGGTGATGCTTCCCATCATCATCACACCAAGCTTAGGAGATGCTAATATCAAGGTATGTTGCTCAACATCAAATTTACCTGTGATGAAGTATCAAGCCCACCAAGTAGACTGAGGTTGCAACCTAGTCATCATTCCACCAACCAAAGGGCTTCATGTCAGAATGTCCAGATGCAATGCACCTAACTCACCTATGGAGGCACGAAATTCAAGATTACCTATTTTCTATTGGTTCACATTCAAAGATAGACATGTGTCCAATTCTATGTAACTATTTCATTGGCCAGAATGGAGTTGTAACAAACCCTAATTAGGGTATTATTGTAAAATCTTGGTCATTGATTGTGAATCAATCTGAGCCATTCATTGTAAAGAGCTATCTATAAAAGGTTCAAATTGTCATTTGTAAAGGTTAAAAATAGTAGACTAATAGAAAATAGATAACAGCCAGCAATTAGGAATTAGAAGTTAAAGTAGAAGTTAGAATAGGAGGAGAAGGCAAAGATTGTTGCCAAGATCTTGTTGTAAGAGATTTTGTTTTCATTGAAGTTATGGTGAAT
This sequence comes from Cryptomeria japonica, assembly GCF_030272615.1. Classification (NCBI taxonomy): domain Eukaryota; kingdom Viridiplantae; phylum Streptophyta; class Pinopsida; order Cupressales; family Cupressaceae; genus Cryptomeria; species Cryptomeria japonica. Next base: position 153,487,855 of record NC_081405.1, on the reverse strand, counting down.
TCTCTATGTTAATTCAACATGTTGCATGGTCTCTACTTCTTATTTGCTTTAAAGTTGGTTAGATGAATGACCGATATCATTGTTGATGAATGGTGTACCTAATGTTCATACTACTTGTAATTTGTTGATTGTTAATTGCAAATTGCAGTGCGTAGTCAACTGAACTTGTGTGAAAGCTTAACTTCTATTACTTCATGCTCATTGCTTGTGTGGCTGATGTGCATTGGTGATATGAAAATTATTTGTTCATCCTTAGGAAATTGCATAGGTTTTGTGTAGTTGTTCCTTGATGGCCAAACAAAGCTTGGTTTGGTCACACCTAATCAACAACTAGATCCTACATTCTTAGGATTAGATTAGTTTCTCAACCCTTAATTCCTTTTGCTATTTGTTTTCCGAGTTAAGTCTTCGTGTTCCAGCAAGATTCATGTTCAACGTAAGTCCCCCTTGGATTACCAACAATCACATCAACCATTGAGCTATCTACATGTCAAGACCTGACAATAAAAAACCTTGTAGTAGTCTTGGTTGATCACATAATTTAGCATCCGAGGATATTTTGATCAAGAGAGGATAGAATGCCTTTGGTATTTTATTCTATGTTGCATAGTGCATAAAAACACATCAACAGTACCAATGACTGTTATGTTCCAATTTCACCTTTTTGTTTCCTATCTTTTCAGTCTCTACTTCAGCAATAACTAATACAATGTTGATGTCAACAAATTTCAGTACCCAACCAATTCCTTTTAGACCCTATTGGCACCTATTTAGTTAAGTTTACTTACGCATCTACTTGCATTTACTTTTTTTTTAATCTCAAATCATATGATAATTCAATGTGTCCTAAGCATTGTATCATTACTAACAATATATCATTTTTCATTACCTCTCTCTTGTGTGGAAGGTTCTTTGGTGTCGCAAAGTTACTAGAGATTTTCATTATTTCAAAAGCAATATAGACCATAGTTCCCAGACTTGGACTCGGCAAGGCCGACTCGACTCGTGACTCGGTTATGACTCGGCAATGACTCGGCAAATTAAAAAACCCTTGAAATTAAGAGATTTTTAACGATTTAAAACTCGTTTCATGCACCCATTATTGAATAAAGCCCAATTATAATGTGTGCTAGCTTGTTATGCCATGAAAGGCATGCGAGTAGAGTATCTACTTGTTTGGGGCTTCTATTTAGAATTTTCTTTGGCCAAATTGAAATTCTAGGAGCACCAACATTAGATGTCATGAACATCTTCACTTGGAAACTGTAAGGAGTGCTTGTGTATGGTAGCATTAAATAGTGTGCTTGTTGAACGTAGGTTTTACCTTGGGACTATAGTTGACCTTGGTCTTTCTTGGACCTCTTAGTTTTTAGGCTATATATATGTTGGATGGAAGGGGGTATTGTGAGGCCAAAAGGGTTTGAAAATATGCTCCCCAGAGGCATGTCCCTTGCCAAAAATAACCTTGTGCCCCATGGGGGGATTTTTTGGGATGTGGGGACAAGTAGAAAATATCCCAAACTCACCCCTTTTTTTCAAAATTTTAAGAAACATCCCTGTTGTGAGGTACTCACACATCGGCCCATTGCAAATGAAGACCCCCACTTTTTGCTTTCTAGGGTTAGCTCTTTTAGTTTTGTTGTTGGTTGTTTTAGTGTCTTAGCCTTTGCATTGAAGGGATTGAGTTTCTCAAAGGTCATCAAGTCAGGTGGATCTCCTTAAGGTGGAGTGAAGGAGGTTAGGTCAATTAAGTGATTAGGGGTTATTTAGATCATTCCTAGGGTTTTTGTGTACTATCCGGTCATGCTTCAAGTTGCTAAATCAAACCTTGGTTGAATGCATAGTGTCCTCCTAGGTCCCATCCCTTACATCAAGGTTAGAGTGAACTCGCCTTAAAAGTCTGGAATGTCATCCTGATCCTAAAATGGCCTGAAATTTGATTAAGTCTGGAAATTTGAAGGATCCTCCAAAAACTAGATTTTGCATTATAACTCATGGAGGTCTGAAACCACTCTCAAACATCCTAACAATATATATGGAATATAACTTAAAAGTATAAGAAAGAGAAAAGACATAAGGAAATGTCACTTATACTTAATATTCCATATACGAATCCTGACAGACTGACTAACTTGTCAAACAACTTCATGTTTTTTTTTGTTTTTGCAAGTCAAAATATTGCCTTGTCATGGCTGAGTCTTGGAGCGAGTTTTGCCATAACTCGCCTAACTCACGAGTCAGGCGAGTTATGGTCAAAAATCGCCGAGTCCGAGTCTCGAGTCAACAAAACTCGCCGAGCTTGGCTCGACTCGCCAACTCGACGAACTCACCTGACTCGCGGCGAGTCTGGGAACTCTTTATAGACACATAATTGCTACATAAATAATTATAAGTTTATTTAAGAAGTTACAATATGCAAAAATACAAGAGTTGCATTGGAAGATAACCCAAAAAATTGGATCACTGAAATAGAAAAACATTTCAGTTGTCTATCTCATTTGGTGTAGGTTTTGTTTATACCAAAACAAAAAATTAAAAATTGCATGACCAAAGCTTTTTTAATTAAATTTAAATAGATTTACGTCATTTGTAAAAATCAAATCACATAGTATATGGCATGGTTGGAAAATCAAGGTTTTTTGGGCACGCATGGGTACAATATCCAATGTGTCTCCAGACCATATCAAATACATCCGTTTCGGATATGGGGATATGTGCACCCAAGGAAGGACAAAAGAGTATTCAGGTACAGCTAAGGCACCCCTTGAGTTGGTTCATAGTGATCTTATGTCATTTTTTACTCCATCATTTTCAAGAGCCAAGCATGTGCTCATCTTATTAATGACTACTCATGACACACATGGATATACTTTCTCAAATACAAGAGTGAGGCCTTCACTACTTTTAGGAGCTTCATATAATTTATGGAGAAGCAATTTGGTCTTTCTATCAGAAGGATCTGCATATATAATTTGGGGGAGTATGTGAACTAGGCATTTTGAGATTTCTACATCGAGCATGGTATTCAACATCAGCTTATGGTTCCCTACACTACTCAATAAAATGGTGTGGCTAAATGAAAGAACAAGCCATTGCATGAGATGGTCAATTGCGTGATTCGATACAAAAAACATGGCATCTACTTTTGGGTCAAAGGCTATACAAAACCATATGCCCGACAAGGCAATTCGACACATAACTCCCAAGGAGGCTTATACCCATGTCAATCCTAATGTTTCTTCATTTAGAGAATATGGCAATGAAGTTTGGGCATTCATTTATGATGGTCAACATAAAGTCATGGAGAGGAAGGGCCAACCACTCATCTTTGTTGCTTTTGCGTGGACATGAAGGCTTACAAGCTTTTTGATCTTGTTTCCCAAGATGTCTTTTTATGACAAGATGTTCAATTTGATGAGCACTTCACTTCAAAGGATTCTCCATAACCAACCTCTACCCCACTTCCTACTCCTCTTTCATTTCTTGAGGATATTATTCTTCTTGAGGGTGATGATATTCCAATTCCACCTCTTCCTCCTAGTGCACCATCATATTAGCCCCTTTAGACCCACACTACTCTTAAGAGCAATTGGGCCTTTGGTTGGTGATCCTACCATGCCTCATCATATTCATTCACAAACAATAGGTGTTAGCCTTTTGAGCCATGCCTTTCAATTGATCCTCATAAGTTTTTGGATGTGGCATATATTCCAAAGTGGGACACAACTATGGCCGAGGAATATTTTTCTTTAATGAAGAATCACAAATGGGATCTTGGTCCTCTTCCCAAGGTTAGAAAATTGGTTAATGATAAGTGGGTATATTGAACCAAATACTCAAAAGATGGTTCTATTAATAAGTACAAGGCACATCTTGTGGCTAAGGGGTTTTCACAAGTTGAAGACAATAACTATTCCAAGACCTCTGCTCCTATTGCTAAAATATTTGATTTATACATTTCTTCCTTGGTCTTAAAGTTCTTTAGACTTCCAAGGGATTTTTTTTAAGTAAAATTATGCTCTTGGTTTGCTTCAAAAAGATTTGGAATCGCTAATTGCAAGCCTACCTCCACGCCATTTCAAGCAAGTGTTGTAGTGCCTACCTAGTACACTACACCCACGATGCTACATTTTATTAGTAGTTGGTTGGCAATCTTTTGTACTTGACACACAAGTGTCCTAAAATTTCCTTTGTGGTCATGACAGTTATTAAAAGGAAACCAAACGTATCTTGAGGTATATTCAAGGCACATCACATTTTGTCATTCACTGCACATCAAAAGTTTCTTGGTTGTGGGATTCATTGACTTAGATTGGGTTGGTGATGTTAATGATCAAAAGCCTACTCTAGTTTTGTATTTTCCCCTAGTTCTAATCTAATTGCATGGTATTGCAAAAATGCAAACAACTATCGTATTATCATTGACAAAGGCTAAGTATCGAGGTACAATTTTGATTAGCCTAGAGTTTTTTGGCTTCAAGAATTGATGACCAAGTTCGGATTTCCTCCTAATCATCCCATTGCTCTTTAGTGTGAGTCCTCCTTCCTTCACTTGTACATGTTTTCTCTCTTTTGGTGTGGAGTTTTCTCCCAAAGGTTTTCTAACTTTTCTTCTCTTCTCCCTTTGACAAAGATCTTTTGTACATGAGTACCTCATCAAGCCTTGTTGTTGGGGCCCATCTATGAGATATTTGCTATTTTCTTTTTCCTCCTTGAATTGCACTGAAGGTAAGTGTTGGAACAAGATCCCTTTTAGGACTTATACACACCTAGCTAGTTAAGTTTACTTAGGGCATATACTTGAATTTACTTTTTGTGTCTCAAGTCATATAATTACCACAAGTGTCATAATTGTATGGTATCCCATGTCTCATTCGTGTCCATATAAACAAGGGTTCACTTGTACATTACAGTATCTTGTATGCATTCTACCATTATTGGCAGCATAGAATTTTTCATTGATTCTCATTTGTGTGGAAGGTTCTTTAGTATTGTAGAAGACTCTTGCTCTTGTCATTCCTTTTAATAACTTCAACACACAATCCCCTATTGTAAAGAAATTTAGTGGATCTGGTTGCTAGGTTATATTCCTAAACTTTGGCAATCCATTTCCCTCTTTTGAATCTCAATTCCTATTAAGTTGAGATTGTCATAATTGATGTGTCTAAAACCATCACTATAGTATGAGATGTCGAAACATAGAAGTGAGCATTACCACATACATGTTTTTCTAGAGTTGAGTACTTCATCTCGTTATCTTCAGAACTATTTCTCATAAAGGTGATTGGAGCTTTGATATTCTTGTCATTTTTCTAAGATAGCAAACAATTGTGTTCTATCATGTAACAATAAATAATGAAGTCTTTATTAAGGTTGAATATGCTAATGTTAGAGATCTACTAATGGCCTTCTTTATTTGTGTGAATGCCTTTTTTCCCTCCTCTATCCATTTGAAGGATGTCAACTTTTTCATCATTGTTGAGAGATTCCTTGTTAGCTCAAAGAATTTAGTACACCTCTTCTCAAAAATTTCACCTTACCATTAAAAAGTATGGACACTAGTCTTACTTGTAGGTAATTACAGGTTTTGTATGGCTTCAACATGACTTGGATCAATTTTGGTCCCTTCTTTGGATGCAATATGCCCTAGAATTTTACCCTTGGTTTTTGAAAATATAGATTTCTTCATTTTAAGCAATAACCAATCCGACCTACACCTTTCAAAAATCATTGTTAGATAATCAAAATGATCTGCTCATTTCTTGGAGAAAACTATGTGATCCTTTAAATAAACAATGATTACTTTAGCCTTCAGGTGATTGAAGACAATATTTATGCCCTTTGAAAAACTGTGTCTGCAATAATCAGTCCAAGCAACAAATGTTCGTAAACAAAATACAGTTGTCAAAGTTATATTAAATTAGTCTTTAGATGCTACTCCAATTTGGTTATACCCCAAGTAACCATCAACCAATAATGACATTTCAAACCCCATAACTATCTAAATAGTATCATCTATTACTGGCAAAGGATAATTATCCTTCCAAAAAGCCTGATTCATATTCTAACAAACAACACAAATTCCGAATTTGCTGTTCTTCTTCCTAACGAGTACAATATTGGCAACCCATATGATCCTAGGAGATAACATTTTTTGTATCTCATTATAGATAGTATTTGTTAAAAATGGGTTACAATTTTGTTGTTTCTCGCTAAAAGGTTTAACATCTAGCTTCAGCCGGATAGTATGAGTTAATACCTTTTGAGCGAATGCTTTGAGATTCTCATATGTCCAAGCAAAGATGCCCTTGTTTGCTAAAAAAGTGGATCAAACTTACTTGATTCTTCATGCTAACATGTTCCTAGGTTCACCAACCTTGGTTCTTCAGCAATCACAATTTCTATCTACTCACATTTAGAAGACATCTTTAGTTTTGCCCCAATTTTATGTTTTACATACCTGTCATCTCTATCAAAAAAGTTCATTAGGAACACCAAGTCTTTCAGTATCTTGTTTCCACTTAGCTGGATTATGTCAGGCAAAGAATCTATTTCATTTCCCTATAGCAATGATTCTATTTACGAAGATGAACTAATTTCAAAGAATGGGGTATTTAAGGAATCTGACTTTTCCAGGAAGCTGATTATGTGGGGATCATCATTCAAGATTCGCAACTTTTCAGAAATATCTCATACCATTTGTCAGTATATCATTTCACTGGTAAATGAAAATGTCTGAATTCTGAATGGAGGCAAATAAGAATGTCATTACAGCTAGGGCATCTGCTTAACTATTCTCTTCTCTGCGGATGTATTTGATTTCAAAAGCATCGAGCATCTTGATGTTATCCTATATCTGATTCCTGTAATGTTGAAGACAGTGTTTCTTGACTTGAAATCATTCCTTGATCTTCTTTACAATTAGTTCAGAATCTGCCTCTATTCTTTGCAGTTTGATGTTCACTCAAACTGCAATTGGTAAGCAAAAATATGAGCAGGAGTCCTAATCCTAAACCTATAGTCAAACCATAGTAACGAGACTCACCCAGACTCGCCAAGATCCAAGGTGAGCCAAGCTGGCTGAGTCTGGGAGACTTGGCCTCGGACTCAGCTGAGTCTTTCCTAGACTCACCGAGTCATGGCAAGTCTAGGCCTAAGACTCGGCCATTTTTTTTTATTTTTTTTTTAAAACACACAAAATTTCAAAGCTTTTTTGGTTTATGACATGCCCATCTGGGACTTTTAAAAAAATATGAAAATGGTATTGCTATGAAGGTTTGTGTGGTTTTGAAAATCTTCATTTGGGCTTGTCGCTGGGGGCTCCATCCTTCGACCCCACCTGTATTGCAACAGGGAACGCGCCAAGGGCACAACCCGAACCTGCTGACAAACAACTTCCAAAATAATGGCAACCTATCTCTATTGCAGTGGCAACAAGAACTTCGAGATATGACATCAATTTTTCAATGCGACAGGAACTTCAAACTTTAATAGAGCAACGTAACATAATAGTTCTTAAGTAGACTTGAAACAAATTCACAAACCAAAAAACCACAATGACCATTTTTATTTCTGCATTATGTGGCAAAATGATTACAAATCTTTGACGCAATCTTTATTCAAACATTCCAAACCAAAAATCCACACAACCCCTGCATAGTCGTGTCTATTCTGCTCAACAAAGGCAAATTCTTTCTGCCAATGGTGACAGACATTTGAAGAATGAAAGTAACTTAGAATGCAACAAGAATTAAACAAAGCATTCAACACTCAACTATATTATGGACAGACAAATAACATATGCAATGACAATCAGCAAATCAGTAAGGACGTGCTTGTCCTATCTCTGCAGTATGTAGAAAGATGGTTACATCCATTTGATTGTAAACTTTACTCAGACCAGACCGGCTCAATCCATTGTCCGTTGTTTCTTTCTCCCTTGCTTTCTTCAGCCTGACCCCTCACTGAATTGATGCTTCTTCTTTCAGTCTGTTCTGCCCAAGCGACTCTCTATCTGGTAACCCGATCAGTCTCCATTCTTCCCAATCTCTCTCTCTCTCTCTCTCTCTCTCTCTCTCTCTCTCTCTCTCTCTCTCTCTCCCCTCTATGTCTTTCCTTTTGCATTTTCTTTGTTCTCCCTTCCCATTCCTTTCAACCATTCAATACTGTTTTTCCCAATGCCAACGACTTCTCCACAACTGAATCTTAACGGAAGAGAAGAACCAACGATAAGGAGTGTGAAGTTCCCCTTCAATAAGCACACCAACACTCAGCAAACCAAAATTGTGGGACAAAGAACACAAAAATGAACAACCAAAACAAGAAGAGCAAAACATGGACCAATGCTCCTGCATCAGAACCCCACGAGGGATGCTACCCCTCAACCCCGTTGGGGATGCTGCCCCCAAATCCCCGCAATGGACACGGCCCCAGACCACCACGAGGGGTGTTACCTTCAACCTCATTTTGGTGTGGCCCCCAAACCCCCCCATCAAACTATAAGTCTAAGCAAGTCTTGGGCCAATGATGAATCGAGATCATAAAAATCTACAAAATACATATCCCTTGTTGCAATCTCTGCATATTCACAGTCAAAGCCACAATCAAGGATTGTCTTGTTTCATATATTGGACAACTTGTTCGGTATACAAGGACTGCCATAAGCAAAGTTGGCAAGAAATGTGATTTTCATTATGCAAAATGTATCACTCATGCCTTGGATAGACAACTCATAGAAGAATCTCATCTATTAGCATCCTAGCTAAAGTCAAAATAGAACATAGCCATTTATCTTTTTACTTAATCACACCTCTTTGTTAATGAGTTTGTCAACAAAACATGCAGTATTGAAGGCTTCAAGATAAAAAATTACTAATAAATTCTTCACTTAAATATACACACCAGTCATTGACACAAGCAAATATCATGGCTACATCATCATCCAAAACCCATCTTAGACGCCAACGCATAGCTTGTCGTGATGTTGGGATGATTAATGCAACCTCCTTTGAGCCATAGTCTTATAATTTTAGTTTTGATAATTGTTTTGATGCCATGGATTTCATATTCCATGAGTTTTGTATACATTTGACAGTATTTATAATTTTATATATCTGAGTGTGTTATTTTCTTCAGCTACAATTGGCATTTATACCATGTGCTTGTGTTTTATGATGTTATTGTGCCTTTGAGGTTTATTTATTAAAGGATGCATGAAATAAGTTTTAAATCCTTTAAAATCTTTCAATTTCTTGAGTTTTTCAATTTGCCGAGTCTAGGCTTCAACTCAAAGTCCAAGTCAAAAATCAACTTGCCAAGTCCGTGCCGAGTTCGAGTCTTGTAACTATGGATCAAATAACTACCATCCAACTACAAAGTCCAAATGCCCTGTCCTTTCAAATCTGCCTTGGAAGCATCCAACTCTTTATTCTCCATTTCCTCTACTGACATGATTATATAGGTTTCTACACCTGTCTCTTCATAAAATATAATAGACCAAGGGTCCTTTGGTTTTTGAACTAAATTTTGACTTTGATTCTGGTTCCAGTCAGATTATCTTTCTTTTGAATGGAATTGTTGTTAAAGACTAATCCAACTGCATTACTCCACCACAGTCTTTGCAGAAACTATTACTTAACAGCATTCCATAACCTGTTAGAATGATGGCTACCAGGATTCCGGAGAGCAACATTTGCCAAATGTTTTTGTCCATGAAAATCATCAGGCATATTACTTTATGTGGGCATGACATTGTCAAATGCCCCAAAATCAATCATACAATCATTCAGTTTGAAACCTCCTATGTAGAGAGATGAATAAGAAGGTTTTGGTTTTTCTTCTGCCAGTGTTAATATCAAGCATTCATGACTCATATAGTTATATCTACAACTGATTCAACTGTGTTAGAATTGAGTTACTTTTTTATTATAATCTTGCTTCCCTTACAAAGTTTGAGTTAACCATGCCTACTACTGCAAGGTTTTATTCTGTGCTAATGTTAGTGACAAGTGTTATGAGTAGGAAAATCCAAAAATGCAAACGTGCACTGGGGTGTGGGCTCCTTGGTCCCCGTATACTATCTATGGACTTGTTAGAGGCAGAGACCATTGTTTTTTATCGGGTTGCAACAGTTGTAGATCAAGACACACATGTGGCTGCTTCTCTTCTGAGCATGCACTTCCATGTCTTCTTTATTTGAACAAGAATGTTATCCAGCCTTTTGCAGCTTAATGTATAGATTTCACCTAACAGTATGATCTAGTTTGATGATTTTAATATGTTAATAAAAAAATTGTAGAGATCTTGTAGAGATCACTGAAACTCTAATTGCACTAGATTAGGCCTCTATCAAATAGATGGGTTTGTGATTCTTGTCATATATAGAAGATGTGGAACAGGCATATTTTATATTTCCCCATTGCATATGCCATTAACATCATTGGTGTTAGGAAAATTGCTCCATTTACATCTATTCTCTAAAATATGTATGATATGTGCACGGTTGTGATGCTTCTATTTTGATTGATGACACAACTATGGTAATACAGAAGATAGCAGTAATACAGAAGATAGAAGGTTCTAATCTAAAGTCCCTTTGAGGTTTTGAAGTGATAGATTCCATTGGGTCAGAGATGGAATTTTATTGTCCTGTAATTGTTTCATGTGCCAACATCCTTGCAGTTCCAGCTAGTGACTCAAAGCTTCTTGTGATCTTACCATTTAACCATCTTATTAGAATTTTTAATGTTACAACGGGCTATAAGATATATTCTAAATAATGCTTTACCATGGGAAAATTGGCAACATCCTAAATCATTTATCATGGGACACATCAAGAAATGTCTTTATAGCGATTGAACAAACCATGTTTCTTTCTTCAATATATTTTTATTTCAATCCTGAAACCTTGGTAAACTGGACATCAATTGGACATCTATCTTATCTCAGCTTTCTTGAATTCAACGTTCATCTTGATTTGTGTGTTAAGTTTAAAATGCTTGGATAGGAAAATAAAAATAAGAGTTTGTATACTTGGATTCATATCTTGGTTGCTCTTCTCCTTATATAATTTCAGTAAATATTGTTAGAGCATGGTGAATTCACTTTTCTGCATGATATTCAAAAAGTTATATATTAATAAGTACTACAATATTCAAAACTCGAACAAATATCGATAACATTCAAGTAAACTTGTTCAATCATACATATCAGATTGAGAAAGGATTGACGCATATCAAAATAGAGAGCAATTACAAATCTGTTCTAGAAGGCTTTATTTGGCTTGCATGAGTTCAATCATTTAAAAAACCACTGCATTTAAAGTTGGCCAATTAACAGATCACTTCATTCAATATGAAAAATTTTGTAGTCTTTGATTGCATTATTTGTTTAACTTTGCACCTCTGTCCAGAAGGTAAAAAAAGATTTTGAACCAGCAGATGAGTAAATAAAGTTAAATGTTATTGAATGAATAAAAAATACAACGGAGAATACAGAGCAAAAAAATACAACAGAGAAAAATACCTATATATTAAACTGCAGATAAAATAGAGAATATATTAATATGTTCTACAAGTAAATGATATCTTCTACAAGCAAACAAATGCATGGTCAGTGCATTTCATGAACGAATGTTTGCTTCTGTAATCCTTCTTTTGGGGGTATTTTTTTCATAATGGTACTATTTAAGCTCAGTATCGGAGGAAGATAATGCTATAGAGAATTCACTCCTTTCTAAAAATGTATTAAGTAGTGCTCGAAAGAAGAATACTACAAGAGCTTGGAAGGATGGGTAAACAACAATAGAAAATTGGAGCCAATGATACATCAACCAAAACACATATCGGAGCAATGAGGTCTCCTAAGAAAAGCATCAATTGAAAATAACTATTGAATAAACCATCAGAAACAGGAAGTTCTTTTAAAATAAAATATTAATACAATACTTTCACACTTGAATATAACAAAGGCACTATTGACTGATTCTAGTCAAGGCACGACATAAGAAATGCGTGTTTGTGTACCAGCGTGAATTACAAAAAATATATAATAAGTTAACACCATATATTAATTTTGGCACGTGCTTTTTAACTATTTTAGTGAAAATCAGCATATCTAGACAACCCTGCAATGTCTGCAGATGTCCCAAGGATGGGAGGCCATTCCCAGACATTTCAGAACAAAATAACGAACATCCCTATGGGATGTCCATCATATTTTCCTAAAAAATTTCGACAGGGGAATTTCATCTCCATGCCCAAGGTGTCCAAGATAGCACCTCAACCTCAGGGATGCATCCTCATGTTTCGTTGGTTCTACACATCCTTTTGTACAATAAATCTTAAAGGGGGAGATCGTGTAATATAATAAGTCAGCTATTGGTTGGTCGGCAACCATCCAATCCATGTTGCTAGTTTGTAAGCTTAAAATCTTGAATATTTGAAGAGTCAAATAGTATTTTTCAAAGACCATGAATTTGAAAAAATAAAACGAGATAATCAAATTTATGAAGAAAGGATGAAAAAATCCATCTAATACTTTGGTGGCCATTGTGTATAACTTAGCGCTTAGATATTCATTAAATATCTACGTTGACAATTTAATGAGAACTGCGATAAGTGGAGTGTGAGGGGGAAGTGAGGGATGGAGAATGTAAGCGGATGGAGACGAGCACGTGCAGTTAGGGAAAGGAGGATGCAAAGAGGAGATGGAAAGACATCGATTAGGGTGAAAGATTCAAATAGAAAAGGAAGAGAGACACTAAATTAAGCATGTTGATGGTTTCTGTTTCTTTGGATTGTAAGATTACTTTGGACAAGATTTTCAGCAGGAATATGATTTGATGTTGTGAAAATACCAAATACTAATTCCAAATATAAAGAAGTAGAAATCAAAAGGGTATAAAAAATATCACACAAAAAAAGGTGCTCATAATATCTAGAAATGAAAATGGTATTTTATAATTAGAAAGGTGTATTGGGATATACAATGGATATTTCACTATTTCAGTGATCTACATTTTAATCTAACATACGTGTATTGGACTTGAGGCATCAAATGCCCTTATCAATACCTTAAAAAAGAATGTGCAATTTTCTTTAACCTTCAGGAGAAACATAACCCTGATTATTATGCTAAAAAACATATATTAGTTCCTCCTGTCCAATAAGACTGGTAGGAAACTAGTCTTCAGCTAGGTAATAATATCATGGATTTAACTACAAGATCCATGGAAAGTAAAGGTGGAAGAAGGCCGGTTCACTCTGTACAGCAGGAAAGCGGACCAACTGTTGCCAACACCGACAAGTGCTAATGCAGCCTGGTATTAAAAAGAACAAAGTTCCATTTTTGGTGATTCAACAATCCAGTGGAAGCATGTAGTGTTAATTAGTTAAAAAGCTCAGTAATATTGTGGAAATGAACACTTTGTCTGAATTTAAGGAAAAAACAATGGACCAAAGCTATGGGGTGGATTATGTATGACTTCCACATTGCAGGGAAGAAAACTTAAATCTCTCAAATTTGATAAGTAGAAGGTATTTTCCACATCAAGTCAAACTATGATTTGTTATCCGGGTTCAACTATGTAGTTTTTGAGTCAAACTCATTGACGCGTGTTTCATGAGTAGTGGTTCACAAGAACCCATCTTTCATCTTTCATGAGAATGGTCCACTTACCGCTCATTGATGCTCACACGGTGAAGCATTGGGACTTCCCCGGAGGTCACCCATCCGGGTACTATCCCAACTCAAACGCGCTTAACCATGGAGTTCCCTCCAAGATTAAACCCACTGCAAGTGTTCTCTCAAATTTGTCTTAAGGAAAAATGTTAAACCCAAAAACAAAATTAATCACGAAAAAATGTGATTTATTCATGTTGACAACAAATCGATGCAAAAAACCCTACTCTTTCCTCCAACACAATGCAAAAAACCCTACTCTTTCCTCCAACACAGAGCATAAAACCAACTGAAAGAAAATACAGTTCAAATATCTAATTCACCTTAAAGAATGACATACACTGAGATTGTTTGAAGTGGCGCTTGTTGGGGCAGATCCATTACGCCCTGCATTCATCACAGAGGAAAAAGCTCATTTCCTAAGTCGTCCGTGTCATGACAGAGGAATAAAGGAACTGAAGTAGAGGAAAAGGGAGGAGGAAGCATTTGCCTCTGATTGTTAAAAAGAAGGCTGCAGCGAGAGCTGCCGCGAGCAACCAGACCACCATGCTCGTCTCCATTCTTTTAACTCTGCCCTCAGCAGATCAAGGAACACTTGCTGTCATTACTCACACAAGTACTGCAGAAGTAAGAGATCAATTGATTTGCTCGAGGTCTTTGCTTTTATAATTAAAATTAAAATAAAAAATAATATTAGAAGATTTAGGACTTCTTAAAATAGTATGAATCACTACAGGCTTACCTAGATTTAATAAACTATTTAAGTAGATTGAAATATAGTTTTAGGAGAGCTTTTTCTTGTTTAATAAATTATTTGCTAATGTTATATTGAGCCAATAATGTTTATTGTTCATTGATATGCATTTTGAATAGGTTATCAAATATGATATTGATTTCAAAGGAGGATGAGAGAGAGTTCTAGGAGTTGAAGGGTCATCTACCATTGATGTCTTTAGAGAGCTATTTTCGCTATAGAGAACCTGGATTAGTGTTCTTTGTTGTATTGAGATTCTTCTTCCTCTTTTCCTTTTGGTTAATTGTGTGTTCTTTTGTGGTTTTGAATGCTTTTACCTTTAGTGTTTATTTTGACTTGATTTGAGTCTTTCTCCCGCCCATTCCTCGACTAACTTGGTCCTTGCCTTGGCCTCCTTGGCTATGTATAGGCTTGATTTTTATTTGGTGTACCCGACCCTAGCCAACTTGCTTCTCCCAAGCTAACTGACCCATGGGAGATCGTGTTTCGACAAATGGTGAGGAAGCATTAAATGAAGCAATTAATAATACCCTTGAAGATGTAGTTATGCAGTCCATTGTGATAAGGCTCAAGAAACTTGAGTTGCTTAGAGACAAATCTTGTAGGGATGTTGTTGTAGGTGACAATGGAGATGATGTTTTCCCTCCCTCGGTTGCTTTCAATTGAGGTATTTATATCATCACGCACTCAGGATTGGAAGGTGACACTACTGCAGAATCAGAGGGAGACAATGATGGGCACAAAGGACTCCTCAAAGGGGGAAGCACAAACATGAAAATCTAGTAAGGTTGCCTCTCCTCCATCAATGGTTCTCTTCATAACCCCTAATGAAGACATGGGTAAAGCCCTTGAGGCTGAGGAATTGAGGCTTAAAAGTGTTGCTATCTTCTTTGTTTGTCTTGATTCAAATGCTTTGCGATCACGTAAATTTTTTGATGATTGGATAGCGTCAATCTAGGGCAAGGAACTTGGCATCCAGTTAAATGATTGATTTGGCATCTCCAATAGGTTGGTGCTTACAAATTATGGACCGGTGTCTCTAGTAGGTTGGTGCATACGAATTGTAAGGATTGGTGTCTCCAATAGGTCGGTGCCTGTGAATTGAGGGGATTGATGTCTCCTATGGATTGGTGCCTAAAAAGTTTTGTAAGAGAAATTTTATATAATAATAAAATAATTGAGAAGAAGGTCGGAATAAAAAAAGTTCTTAAATTATAATAATGAGAATGGAAGCATGTGGACAAACCTTTACAAGAAAAAACTCCATCATTAAAAAGACTCAAGCTTGTATCAATCCTTAAATAAATAAGTATATCAATACAATATTAAAATAACAACATAAGTGTACCTACAAAGGACCACATGAGTCCAATATCACAAGCATTCAATAAATAGAAAAATAGAAACAAGAAATCATAAACGGAAGATGGACCGTAGAAAAAATCTGATGCCCCTATATTCATGGTAAAATGTAAAAGTATTTTTATATAACACAACCAAAGAACTATGTGGTAAAATGTAAAAGTATTTTGGTTTGTAAATTGAAGAAATCTTTGTATGGCCTCAAATAGAGTCCTAGGATGTGGTATCAAAAAGTTGATACATATTTGTTGAGTTTGGGATTTGAGTGTTCTATGTCATATCATTATGTTTATTATAAATCTAATGGTGAGCATTTCTTATACATTGCATTATGTGTTGATGATATGTTATTCATTGGAAAAGGGAAATGTATGATTTCAAAACTAATGTCTCAATTTTTTGCTAAATTTAAAATAAAATATTTTGGTGCAGCGAAATGCATTCTTAGGATGGAAATTAGAAGAGATAGAGTGAATAGAAAGCTCTGACTAGACCAAAGTAAGTATGTGAATTCAATTTTCTAGAGGTTTAACATTTAGGATTGTAGACCATTATGTGTTCCCTTTATACTTGGAACAAAATTATCCATTTCAAAGTATCTTGCATCCACATCAAAGATGGAAGACATGAGAAAAGTGCCTTACTAGAGTGTAGTTGGAAGTTTTATGTAGACAAGGGTCTGCACTAGACCAGACTTTGCTCAAGCAGTGAGAGTTCTTTTCAGATTTATTTCTAATCATGGAAAAGTTCATTGGGATGTAGTTAAAAGAGTCTTCAGATATTTGAAGGGTATCTTAGAGTATTCTTTGTGTTATCGTGGTAATTTGATAGGAGACAAAATTTCTCTTGATATTCATGGTTATGTGGATTAAAACTAGGCTGGTGATGTTGATAGAAAAAGATCCACCAATGCTTACATGTTTACTTTATTTGGTGGTGCAATTAGTTGGATGAGTAAGTGACGGGATGTGGTTGGTTTTTTTTATTTTTGAAGATAAGTATACAACAGTTACTCTTGCTTGTAAAGAAGTCATTTGGCTTAAGAGATTGTGATCAAATATAGGAATAAAACAAGGTGCGGTGATAGTTTATTGTGACAGACAAAGTGTGATCTACTTAACTAAAAACTTGACTTTTCATTCCAAGGCCAAGCACATTTACGTTCAATGTCATTTTGTTAGAGATATGGTTGAGGATGGTATAGTGAAGCTAGTTAAGGTAGAGATTTTGATGCATGTTGCAAGTTCCTTTAACTAAGGTCATGAGCACAAAGAAGTTGAGATGGTGTTTGGAGTCTATGGGTATCACGGCCCCTAGCAATTAAATTATTGTGTAGATATTCCCTTTTCTCTTGTAAGGTGTTAGACAAGTGGGATAATGTTAGGAAAACGTTGTCTCAACCTTACATATGCATAAGGTTACTATTTTTAGTAAATTTTCATTTGACCATGGATTGAACTAAAATTCTCCCCAAATCTTTGGATTGGTTAAATAATCATGCAGGTAAGTTTTCATGGCAAGATCATGTTTGGTTTTAAAGATATTAAATTTTCTAGTTTTGATGATGTTGTATGAAAGCTTCAAAGTTGATTTTGAAGGCCTTAAAGGCTCCAAATAGGCCCAAAAGTGGCCATAAGAAATGTAGTACATTTCACGTTGATAGAAGAAAACTTTGTGTTCTCCACAACATAATGGAGTTGCAAAAAGAATGAAAAAAAAAATGATGGAGAAGGCTATAAGTATGTTGAGTGATTTTGGTCTAGAACCAAATTTTTGGATTGAAGTTGTTGTCACTGCTTGCTACTTGAATAATAGGTTTCCTACATTATCTCTTGTTGATAAAATGCTAATGGAGGCATGGTCAGGTCATAAGCTTTCTTTGAGACACCTTAGAGTTTTTGGTTGCAATGCGTATGCACATGTGCCAAAGGAAAAGTGAACAAAGTTGGAGAACAAGGCTGTGTAATGGATACAGTCATGCTGTGAAAGTATACAAGCTTTGAGACCTTGTTACACAAGGTCATACATAGTAGAAATATTACTTTTAGATAAATGAAGCCTCCTTTTGTTATGTTGTAGCCATAATAGGTTAAACAACAAGATGTGATTCAATTTTATTCTACGCCTAAAAAAATTGAATTGAGACCCCTAGATAAAAAAGAGGTTGAGGAGAGCTCATCTAGCTCTGAACCTTCAAAATAAGAGGAAGAACCTCCAACTTAGCTTGTTTGAAGGTCTACAAGACATAGACAACCTCTTGAAAGGCATTAACCTAATGACTGGACATGTATTTTTGCTTTGAATACTAATGTGGATGAACCTAGATTTGTAGAAGAGGCATTAGATATGAATGATGCAGAATCTTGGGAAATTGTTCTGGATGAAGAAATGCAAGCTTTGAAAAAGAATGATACATGGGATGTTGTACTATTTCTCAAAGGATGTAAACCTATTGGTTGTAAATGGGTGTTCAAGAAAAATATTGGTTCAAATGGAAGCATTGAGAAGTATAAAGCAAGGTTGGTTGCGAAAGGTTACCCTCATGTTGAGGGTGTTAATTATGGTGAGATATTTTCTCCTATTGGAAAAAATACATCTATTAGATTTTTATTTTTTATTATTACTACTTATGATTTAGATTTTAAGAAAATGGATGTGAAAATTGTTTTTCTTCACGGTGAGTTGGAGGAGGATATTTATATGACACAACTAGAGCATTATGTGGTAAAAATAAAAAATATTTTGGTTTGTAAATTGAAGAAATCTTTGTATGGCCTCAAAAAATTCCTAGGATGTGGCATCAAAAATTTGATATGTATGTGTTGAGTTTGGAATTTGAGCATTCTAAATCAAATCATTGTGTTTATTGTAAATCTGATGGTGATTATTTCCTATACATTGCATTATACATTATTCATTGAAAAGGGGAAATGTATGATTTCAAAAGTAAACTTTTTGCTTGCTTCTAAATTTGAAATGAAAGATTTGATGAACTCTATTTTTGATGTTTTATTTAGACCTTTTATGTTGTTTGAAACTACTTTATGTTTTTAAAAGACATGGCATTATGTGACATATCTATTGTAAATCACAACCTTAAGCAAACTTGTGATGTCTTGAAGCCTTTTGGAATGAATGCCACAAATGCTAATTGAATGTGTTTTTGGTTATGAATGGTGATAAATGCTATGTTTTAAGTGTTTTTAATGAACAAGGATCTTTGCACTTTGACCCCTTGAATGCAGCTATTATGAAGGTGTCTCAAATTGTTGAATGAGTAGTAAATGCAGTTGCCAAGATGCAATGGAGCTTTGAAAAGGTCAAAGACAACAGACCTGGAAGGAGTCAAAACAATTACAAACAACTAGCCAGTTGTTATGGCAATTGAGGACTTTTTGACTCAATTGAAGAATAGTTATCCTTTCATTTACTCGCCATGTTTGCTGGTAGAGTAGATATAGGAGGAGAATATAATGAAGATCAATCATCATAAGTAGAGTCCTACTCTATTTCAATATTTTTGTTCCTAGTTTTCATGATTTCAATAAAAGCCATCCTCTTGATTTGAAGGAATGGAATGAATGTAGCAGTTAGTTAATCGTAGCTTTTATTTTCTATAAATTCACCAAACCTATCCTCAAAAGGCTTGATTGAAAAGATATGTAATTTGTTGTTTTGTTGAATTGAATATTTTGAAATAAAGAACAAGCTTCCATTATCTCTGTTATCAATTATATGAGTGAATGGTGAAATCATGAATGCATAGTATTTGAGCTTTAAGTTAATCACTGGGAAGAATCATTCAAGGGGGTCCACTTGGTGAGGATTCCATTTGAATTTAGTTTTTAGTTCTTTTCAATTTCATTCATGATATAGCTTAAGTGCTTGACTGTTCCTGTAGCCATGAAAAAGTTTCATTCTATGTCTGTTCCTGCAGCCAAGAGAACAAAACAGTTTCTTTTTATTGATTAGAGTTTTTTTTTTACAACAAGTTTCAGTAGCATTTACTTCAATAAGAGGTAGTTAATGGTTATCAGGCTTATTTGCTACTTGTTATTTATTTCAGTATCTCCTATCACTAGGATTAGTATAAAATAGTCTGAGAAACTCTTAGTGCATAAACAATGTTGTCCCATTTCAAGCTTAACGTCCCTATGTTGATAGAAAAATGATCTTTAATAATGGGGTTGATGGCTACTTAGTGAGTATGTCTAGTATCTAAGTTGAGGTATTATACCCAATTATTTACCCATTGGTGGA
This sequence comes from Cryptomeria japonica, assembly GCF_030272615.1. NCBI lineage: Eukaryota > Viridiplantae > Streptophyta > Pinopsida > Cupressales > Cupressaceae > Cryptomeria > Cryptomeria japonica. Next base: position 153,467,799 of record NC_081405.1, on the reverse strand, counting down.
GTCCTACAAGATCTTGGTGCAAAAAAAATCTGAACAAAAGAGAGTCAAAATCATCATGGGTGAGAATCCAAATGACTATCATAGACTAATGAAATAGACAAAAGAGGAAACAATAGATGTTGTTGAAGATTTGAATAAGGTTGTCTTCTCCTAAAGAGAAGACAAATACAAATACCAATCTGGTGGAGATTGGAACGAGTGCTCCCAATGTTGGTAGCAGTGAAGGTTCAGAGAAGACAGATGAGCAAAGAGATGGTGATATAGGTCTAGACAATCAAATGGAGACAAACAAGGGTGTGGATATGTCTATAGATAATATTTCAAAGAAGGAGAAGAGTCTAGAGAAGACACAAGAGAAGTGGAAGAAGATTGAGGAAGAAATGACGGTAATGTCTGGTAGAGAATCTTCTGGACTGTCTGGAGATTATGTATCAAACCTATGAAAACTACAGTTGTTGTTTGAACTAGTTATAATTACAAAGGTACTTTAGGTACCCATGTCTTGAGGTTAGATGGACTTTAATAGGTTGTCTCCCTTGCATATGCTTCATCTGGGTGATATACTTCACCAATCTTCTCTCAAGAAGTTCATTAGGTCTCGTATGCAGAGCACATGGCTCATTGATGATGCAGTGAAATTTCTTCATGAAACACTTCCAAAAGTGTCTTTGGATAAGACACTTCTTCATGTGAAGCAACTATAGTTGTTGCTTGCAAGATTGAAGGATCATGCTTCCAAATTGGAATCCAGAATTTTGATAGATGTGGAGAAGAAGGTGGAACAAAATAGGTTAGAGGAGTTAGTAAATAGATGTGCAGTAACACATATCCGATTCCAAGAAGGGATAATTTTTTTTGAGAAAAGTGTAGATGATGTAGTGGTGGTATATCAATTTTGTCACCATTAGCCTATATCTACTAGGGATACTAAGGTTAGATAGATATTATAGAGTCACGAATTGTACAACTATCCAATTTAATATATTTGAAGAAGGATGCAGATGGAAATGGGAGAATTCAAATAGAGAACATGTATTTATAGTTGAATACTTTGAATGATCAAAAGGAAAAAACAAAGAATCATTTTGGTCATCTGAGAGACAATGTAGATTTGAAACTCAGTGGCAAGGTGAGACTTCTCGAAGATTCTTAGAATCTTGAACAAGCAATTAAGGTTTTGGATAGTAGTAAGGAGGTAGAGGATCTTCTTTGAAAGATTAAAAGAATGCAACATTGTGGCCTTCATGGGAGATGATTGGAAGACCACATGGAGTCAACTCAAGTTCATTCACAAGGGAATCATGCCCCCATTTATACAAGTTACTTAGTTTTTTCCTGTAAGACAATTATGTTCTTGTACACACATATGCAAAAAAGTTGAAGATTGTTGGAGTGCAGTTTTGATTTTCAATTGCATTGATTTTATTCATACCTTGAGGGGGAGAAATTTTGTAGAGATGTATAAAGTGTTGTAGAGTAATGTAGAGAACATTGAGTTTCTACAATGATGCAAATATGCCCTTTGTCTTTGATGTCAAAGGGGGAGAGACATACAGGTGATTTGGAAGCTGCACAAGTGATGCCATCAATGAAAAAGGACGATATTGTTGCAAATATGTGTTTGTGATAAAATTTTGATGTCAACCAAGGTTTAGAAGTATGAGATCAATGGTGTAGTTGGCTTATGTTTTCATGTTAATGTATGAATATTGATAGTGTTGAATGTAGATGGTACATTCGATTAACTCATGAATATTCCATAGCATTGAACGTGTATTCTGACATTTGCAACAAATTTTGGCTAAGTGTGGCTTTTCTAGTGAGCAATCTACTAAACAAGGTTCAATATTTTGGCTTGTATTATGCTACATTGTATTATATTTGCTTGTGGTTGTGGTATGATGGTTGTGGATGCAAAAGATTGTTAAATCTCAGTTTTTATGTTCCTATTTATCATGTAATTGATTTGGTGATGGTCTCGTGTCATTCATGTAGATATAGTGTACATGTTTATAAGAATTCTTTGTGTTCCTCTACCTTCTCAAGATCTGGTGTTGTGGAGATTCACATCATATTTTGAATATGTTTAGTTGAGTTGTACTATTGTTTCTATCTTTTGGAGCCAACTTGAATGATTTTTCTTTTGTTCAGTAGCATGTAGAGTTCAAGGCAATGATTTGGGATTGATAGGAAAGTGTGCTGACATGACGTGATGCTTCACACATCTTGTTTCCCTTTCCCATTGCTTTCGATAAAATATTTAGGGCCGACTATTTATACTCTACATGTTACATCTAGTTAGGTCAGCCTAATCGATTTATCTCTTTGAGTGGATGATATATAAAAGATAAAATCTTTTGGAGGATTGTATGAGTTGAATGTGAAGTTGTGTATGGTGTGTCGAGTAAGTACAAAGGTGCACAATTGTAGATGAGTAGTAATGAAGTCGGTTTTAAATGTTTAGAATAAATTATAATTAGTATTTTGGAGAATGCATTTTTACTCAATTCAACAATAATTATTGTTTTAATCATATCTATTGTATCTTTCTCCAAAGAAGTGATCTTCTATATTTTGCAAGTCCATTATATCTTGCTCTAAGGTTGTGCACCTGAGCATGGAAGTCCAAATCTGGAGAAGTTTGATTCCTTGGCCTAGAGCCTAAAACTTTGTAACCAATTCTCATATAGTGAGGTAGTTCTCACCACGGTTTTTTCTATATTGGGTTTTCCATGTAAAAACCTTGGTGTCCTTGTGTAATTGATCTTTTGTTTTTAGTTGTTTACTTTTGCGGATGAGATAATTAGAATGGATGATAAATGAATGGTTAAGTTTTAAGTTTTAATATATGTCGATTTGCTCCCCCCCAACATTCCAAGGTATTCAACACTCCGAACTTCATTTGAAATTATTTGTGCTCATGAACTTAGTTAAATAATCTACAACGTTCATCAAAATTTCTACCTTAACTAGCTTCACCTTTCCATCCTTGGTCATATCTCTGACAAATTGATATTCAACATCAATGTGCTTGGTCTTGGAATGAAAATTTAGGTTCTTAGCTAGACATATTGCACTCTAATTGTCACTACACCTTAATTTATTCCAATATCTAGACACAACCTCTTAACCCAAATAGATTCTTTATAAGCATGAGTAGCTACCCTGTACTCAACTTCAGTAGTGGATAAAGAAACCACAACATGTTGCTTACTCATCCAATTAAATATGTAAGCAATAGTGGATATTCTACTATCAACATCACTAGCCAAGTCTAAGTCCACATAACCATGAATATCGAGGGAAATCTTGTCTCCTATCAAATTATCATGACAACACAAAGAATACTTTGAGGTTCCCTTCAAATATCTAAAGACTTTTTTAACTGCATCCTAATGAACTCTACCTTGGATTAGACATATATCTGGAGAGAGCTCCCACTGCTTGGGAAATGTTTGGTCTAGTGCAAACCATAGCATACATAAAACTTCCAACTACACTGTAGTAAGACACTTTCCTCGTATCTTCCATCTTTGATGGGGATGTAGAACAATTTGAAATAGATAATCTTGTTCCAATTCTAAAGTGAACACATAATGGTCTACAATCCTACATGTTAAGTGTCTATAAAACTAAATTCACATATTTAATATGGACTAGCCAAAGATTTCTATTCACTCTCTCTTCTAATTTCCCAAATTTCTTGCAATAAGTATGGACATAAGGCAAATTAATGCAGAAGTGGAATGATGTGGAATGGATATGTGAATAAAAATTATGGTAGATATGTTCAATCTTTCATTGGATATTTCTATGCATGCAACAAGTATGGACACAAGGCTACTGAGTGTAGGTCTAATGTTGGAAGGAATGGAAGTGGTCCACAACAAGGTCCAACTTGTTATAACTACAAAAAATCTAGACACATTATTAGGTTCTGCAGAGGAAAGAATGAGAAGACCTCTACTCTGGTAAAGAATATTGATGTCAATGAGGAAAAGGAGAAGATGTAGAAGATATGGATGAATAAATTTGATAAGAATGTAGAAGGAAAGATAAAGGATGTGTTTGTACCTATTGGTGGTGCAAAATTTTCCTTTGAAAACTAGATAAAATGCATTACCTGAGGAGGAGGCTTGATTCAATACCTTAAGAACCCCCTTATGGTTTGGATGTTAGATTATTTTCAACATGGTAGATGTTATGGAGGAATTTTCATAGCATTCCAATTTTTTGTAGTGATTTGTGGAGATATTTATGATCTATCAATATAAAGTAGCAACTTTTGGTGTTCTGATGATCAAGTGCATTCAATGAAAAACCCTATGTTGTTGAAGGTAATGGACCATAAATTGTGTTTTTGAATTCATTTTGATCACTTTTGATCTTACAATTTTGAAAGCTATAGTGTGCACAAGAAGATATCTTGTGTAAACCCTAGTGACAGTGCTTCCAAAAGTATTTTGCAATCTTGTGTTATCAATTCTACTTGTTGATTCAAATGGTTATACCTATTGTTGTCAACCTGTCCTTGAAGTCATAGCTCTAGTTCAAGCCTTACCTATTTGTGGTGGTGGAGAAAGACAAGGAAGAATCATTTTAGAAGGTATGGTTGGATGTAGTATATATGGAGGATGTTAGGGAATACATTAATGTACCCCTAACAAAGGTCACTCATGTGAAGTTGAATGATCTATGGAAGTAGCTAATGGAAGATGGCCTAACAACTTTCAAGTAGTAGTATAAGAATATTCTAGAGATGAGGCTATACATTTGGAAGGAATTTCCCGATTTCAACTATGAGCATGCAAGGATTTGAATCATCCTAAAATGGATCCATGGAGATGCAATGTTTTTCGATCAATCATATAAATTACAAAGGAAGCAATTGGGGCTTTGATAGGGTTGTGTACCTCTGGCACTATCCCTATTCTAAAAATGGTAAATAATGATGCAATTACTTAGCTAATTGGTTTGAAGTCTGACAAGAGGGCAATGATTGTTGAGGACATCATTGATCCAAATGTTTGATATGTAACTAAGTGACTGGCATTAGGATATACTATTAGAACCATGAGGGTTCTACCATCGTTATCGCAATATAATGCTTTTCAAATGGTGGTCGAAGGAGAGAAGTTTGATCTATATGAGATTCTAAGACAATAACTATTGGTCAATCTTGAGAGGATGAAGAACACTAAATATCTATTAAAGTATGGGTTACTGATAATCTATTTAGCATTTATGTTCATGAATGAGCTTCTGGGAATTAGGAGTGAGGTTTGGAACAAGTCCATCCCTATAGAAGTACACTTAAAGAAATATATTAGGATTTTCAATAAGGATACAAAGGCATACAACACCCTATATATCAAGATCATTCAAGAAATTTCAGGATAAGATGCAAGAAAGAGAGAGAATCCCTAGTGGGGGTTTGTCCAGAAGTACAAAAATTATATCACTTTTTTTGGTCAACAAGAACTATGGTTACATAGAAGTTGTAGATCCAAGGACTACTTGGCTATTAGAGCTACCATATGAGATATCTGAAGAGTATGTTGAGAAAAAACATTGAGACGTTGTTGCATTTTTTAGTAGATCCAAAGGTAGAATGGTCTATAATAGCTATCGAGATCCTAAATAGGATGATTTGGAAAAAATCTAAGCAAGGTCATGCTAAAAGAATGGAGAATTTTTATAAAAAGATTAACTTGCCCTAGTGTCTAAGGCTTTTGGTAAACAAGCATAGAGGAGAACAAGGTCTATCTCTATTTCCCCTGCGATGAAGATTGGTTTCACTAGAACCCCTATGAGAGCTGCATTAGGTGATAAGAAGGGCCAAAGACCAAAATAGAAGGCCACAAGGGAGAGATCAAGTCTAAAGACAATTGTTGAGGAAAGAAATTTCTAGGATATTTTACAAATGTAATAACCCACCATAATTAACTTAACAAAATTGGCCATTCTTTTTTTTTTGTGTGTGTTAAATTTAATCATTGTGTTTGATTCAATCGCATACTCTGGGCATCCATCCATTAGGATTAGGCATTCATCCATCCGGGACGAGCATCTAACCATACGAGTTAGGCATTTGTCCATACAGGACATAAGATTTCATCTATCCAATACGGGATAGGCATCTACCCATACGAGGTAGGCATCTATCCAAACAGGATAGGAGATGCTCTGGCCAGAGACTTAGACTCATCGGGACCATTCGGGTCCTGAGCCACTCACTAAGTACTGCACTCTTCTAACAGGAGTGCACCGAGGTCGTCATCCTTAGGAGTAATTAAATAACATAATACAAGCTTGAATTCCACCTCGGAATTTGGCTTAAAGCCTCGGGAAGTCAAGCGAATCCATACGAGATTCCTTCCAAGTATGCATTGAATTACTTTTTCCAATTTAATTATCTTTATCTTTCAAAATAGGATTCTTACACAATCCTTCCTTTACCAAGCCTAGACCCCACCCACGAATGCCTAAGTACGAGGGACAACTCTGTCCCAAGACTACCTACATACTTGCTTCGGCACGGGATCAAGGCGTAAAGTATGTAGTTCTATTTTCTATTCTATGGTTTGATGTAAACTGATTTGTGGGTACGCAACCATTTATAGGGTCAATGTCCCAGACAGTTTCTCTATTGTTGCTACCCACGATGGTAGCACTTAAACAAAGGCTCAAGATGGTCTATTGTTTGTGGCCTAACAACTACATCCTAACACCTATCATGAGCGTCACCCTTGGCCAAATTGTCAATCACCAATACCCCTTCAAGATTAAAATCAATTTTTATAAAAGCATTTCACTCAACATCCCTATAGGGGTTTACTATAGTTTAGCTTAGCGGATGAAAGATCATTTAAAAATTATCTTATTAAATTATCGATCCAAGGGGGATTACCCGCCCCTTGGATTTTTAACTTCCGAGTGTCCCTTATTACTCCCCGATGATTTATAGGGACGATGCCACAGACGTCGTTGATGTAGCTTTATTAGGCGTTAAGTGCAGTAGTTCAACACGACAGCATTACCCGTAAGCGTGACCCAGAGGCACCGTATATACCAAACGCTACTAGGTTTAGGTTTCCATCTTTCTTTGTTTAGTTTTCTAACTAAGAAATTATGAAAACATCATGCTTGAAAACAATGCATAATTTTAATTGATTGAATAACTACTAGATGAATTACATAGAATAAAACCAATAACTTGAAATATAACTTGCATATGAAAAACTTGCATGTTGATGACTGCATGTGTACTTGCATGGAGATAATAACGTCAATAAAAGTAGTTAATCTACAAGTAATTTGCATGATATAAGAATAGTGCAACTTGCATGCATGATTAACCAAATCCAAAAATAGTGATTGATTCAATCATATTAACATGAATTAATTGCTAAGGGCCAACTAAGTGCCTAATGGATCTTAAATGGAACGAGTAACTCTGATTAAAAGAATTTGATATAATATAATTTATGAGTATAAAATTTACCAAGGATAATTTAATCGTGAATTCACTACACAAAAATCCCTAATATTTAAATTCAACAACTTAAAATTTATACTAAGGAAGGAATTAATATTTCCTAATTTAACTTAAAATTTAAACAAAAATACTTATTAGCAATTAACTTGAAATTTATCTAAAAATAATTATCAAGAATTAACTTAATATTTAACTAAAAACAATTATTAAAATTTAACTTAAAATTTAATCTGAAGTAATTATTAAAATTCTAAATTGCAAATTTTAAAATATATATATATAAAAAAAAACTAACTAAGAAAGAAATATAATTTAAGCGGAGATTTTTGTTTACATATATATGTGTGTGTGTGTGTGTGTGGTTTCATATTTCTTATTAAAAAAAAACAAAAGAGATTTATTTATGAAAGTAAGAACAAAAATAGATGATCAAATACTTGGTTTTTTTTTTGATTGATTATCACAGAGAGAGAGAGAGAGAGCTTTATCCAGCATTCACAAGGAGGGAGTTTATTTCCAAACTTCACAAGGGAAATTGTTTATTTCCAAGATTCGTTTCCAGTACTCACAGGAGGATTTATTCAATTGATATTCATAGAGAGGTCTTTGGCCAACTCATAGGGAGATTTAAAATAACTACAGAGATTAATCCCAAAGATTTAAAATAACTACAGAGATTCAAAATAATCCCAGAGATTTAAAATAACTACAGCGATTTAAAATAATCCTAGAGATTTAAAATAACTACAGAGATTCAAAATAATCCCAGAGATTTAAAATAACTACAGCGATTTAAAATAATCCCAGAGATTTAAAATAACTACAGAGGTTAAAATAACTACAGAGATTCAAAATAATCCTAGAGATTTAAAATAACTACAACGATTTAAAATAATCCCAGAGATTTAAAATAACTACAGAGATGTAAAATAACTACAGAGATTCAAAATAATCCCAGAGATTTAAAATAACTACAACGATTTAAAATAATCCCAGAGATTTAAAATAACTACAAAGATTTAAAATAACTACAGAGATTCAAAATAATCCCAGAGATTTAAAATAACTACAGCGATTTAAAATAATCACAGAGATTTAAAATAACTACAGAGATTTAAACTAACTACAGAGATTCATTTTAAGAATGAGATTCAGATTTCCAGAGAAATGAATTAGAGGGAAGAAGTAAAGATTAAGATTCAAATGCATAGATCTAAAATCTTTGGAAAAAAATCCAAAAGGGCAAGATTATGAGCATATTTCTTAAGGAAAATAAAATTAATAGAACTATCTTTTACTTGCATTATGTGGAAGAAACTTATCCATAATTGCTTCTAAATAGAAGAAAAAGACTTACACTCTAATAAAACTTTTGAAAGAAGATCTAGAAGCTATTTTTTTTTTATAATATAAATTTCTCATATGACAAAAGGAGAGAACCTGGTTTGTTGAAGCTTGATGTTGAATCCTCTAGCTATCCTTGATCCTTCCTTGCAACTAGAGAGAGATCTTCCAACAATAACTTAAAAATTCTTGCAACAAAATGAGACTACCAAAAAAAAAACTTGGGAAAATTTCCTTCAAAACAAAATCAACTCCTTTCTTTGAAACTTGCATATCATTTATAAGAAAAATCCCTCTATTCCACTATCTATAATTTTAATTAAAAAAAAGAGATTCTTTCCCAATTTTGGACTTCATGCAAATTGATTAGACTTAGTGGGCGGAGTTACATGCAAGGTGGTGGAGAATCCTCTAGAAGCCTCTTATTCTTCCTACAACATGTGCCATACTTGGATGAGGAAAACTAAATAAATAATTAAGAAAAATGTATATTTTCCATGTGTGTGTGTGTGTGTTTTATTATTTTATCCTTTTATAATATTCATTCAATCATTTAAATAGTTTATCAAAAAATATAATAGAGTTTGTATTTTAAATCCAAAGGTGGTAAAGGAGGGTTGTGACAACAAAGAGCAAGGCATACCACTATTACAACAAGAGGGTGAAGAAGATTGTGGAGAGTAAAAATGTCAGAATGAGTGAATAATGGAATCAAGTTGCACCAAAACCTAAGGTTGAGATAGAAAATACCCCTATTGCTAGATATCAAGTTAATCCAAAGAAATCGCATGATCAAGTAGTGAAAATGATATTCATATATTTGAAAAGGAAGTCTAGATTTTGGTTTGTGATACAAGAAGAATTATGATTTCTCTTTGAAGGCCTACACAAATTCTAACTGGGTTGGATGCACTAATGATATAAGAAGTACAAGTGGTGATGCATTTTTCTTGAGAGACAAATTGGTCTCCTAGTTGAGAAAGAAGCATGATTTAGTATCATTATCTATAGCAGAAGCAAAATACATTACAACAACATCTTGTTGCACTCAAGTCATGTGGATGAAGAAAACTCTTAGAGATATCAAGGTGATATATGGTGAGGCAATTCCTATTGTGTGTGATAATACAAGTGCAATTAATATTTCAAAGAATTTGGTAATACATTCAAGGAGTAAACACATTTCTATCTGGTATCATTTATTAAAAGAAAATGTTGCAGAGAAGGAGGTCAAATTGGAACATGTGCCTACATAGGATCAAATGGTAGATATTTTCACCAAGGCACTCGCAAAGAATACTTTTGAGTATCTCCAATGGAAGTTAGGGGTTATTAACACCTCCTACTTCAAACTAGATGCATAGAAGTGGTCCATCTTTCTAGGGGAGATTCAATGTATCTTTTATCTCCTAGATTGATGTGGTGCATGCTCTCAAGGGGAGAAATGAAGATCGTGGTTTCTTGGTTGTAGAAATATGTGTGCAAAAATATTATCCCTAACAAAGGGAGTGTTGCAAATATTAGAAATTAACCTGAAAAGGGGAGAGAATTGCCATTGAAAGGGAGAGTTATAGAGATCAATATGAAGAGTCATGGTTTGTTGTGTTGCATCTTTTATCATTGATGTCAAAGGGGGAGATATTTTTATTGTTGATTGGTGGTACAAGTGTTTCCATCAATGACAAAGGGGGATATTGTTGGAAATATGAGCGTGTTGTCATTAATGTCAAAAAAACTTGTATGAGAGATTGTTGAAAACATAACTTTGTGTTGTCTAGTGAAAGTTGTAGTTTTTCAGTAGTGCAGTTGTGGTATATGGTCCAGAAATGAGTGTTTGTATGTTATTATGATCATTGGTGATGATGTTGAGTAAGTATGAGGTGTTTCTAGAAGGTGATAGTATTGGAAGATAAAATATATAAGAAAGAGTATTCAAAGTCCTTTTGGAAGAATGTTATGCATTCCACTGGTTTATGAAGATTATGACTCATGGTTCTAGATTTAATGTTTTTGTTCTATGGATGTTGTACTACCATGTTTTTAGGTCCTTAGCTATTCAAGTGTTGAAGTTGGTCATTTTAGTTTGTAGATAGTGAAATTGTTTGTTACGATTTGTTTAGAGAATGATCTGCATTGCTTTGCTATGATGATTGAAGTGTTTTCGCTTTGAGGAAATGTTCATATGGTTTTTTTAAGGGTTTCAATTCATATTTCAAGAGTTGGTTTTCTCATAAAGTGAAGTTATGTTGATCTATTGCTTAGTGTTATTAGTTGTATTGGTCTCTAACCGACTTAGTTGATTTATCTTATTTGAATCATACTCCTTTGGTCCAAATATGTATTGGAGGTTGAGTTAGAGTATTGTTATGAGTCTTATTGATACACATTGAGTAATTTGTATTAAGTGATGCTTTTGGGTCGACTGGTGAATGTGCTTTATTTTTTTTCTACACGTTAAGTTTGATGTTGACTTTGGAGGATGTGTTGGTGTGTATAGTTTATTGGAATTAACTTTGGAAGACTTGTTATGATGTATTTGGGTCCCATTTATCTCCTAGGGTAGACCACATTTAGTGTAGTTTCTCTTGGTGGTCGACTTTTGTAATTCATGTTTATTTTTACTATGGTCAACCTAGTTGAGAGTTTCAATAAATAACATAGTATAAATGAATGTGAAAATATGTGAATTCAATTATGGGTTGTTTTGGATTGATTATGAATGATGTGCAAGCATATGTGGAGAATCAAAAGTAAAAAATTTAGTTTGTGATGAGCTAGATGATGATCACATCTTTCAATATGACAAAGTTGTGAGATAGTGATTGAAGTGAGTTGTGTTTGCCATGATATTATTTGCTTGACACAGTGGCTCAAGGAAAGTTTCATGATCAAGAGATCTTGTTAATTTCAATTCGTCATTTCTCCATACCTACCAAAAGATAGTGAGTTATTTTAGAAACTTGCATAGTCTTTGTATCTTGCCTTGGGATTGTGCGTCTCAATAATGCAAGTCCATTGTATCTTACCGTAAGGTTGTGTGCCTTAGTCTAACAAGTCCACATCAAGAGTAGTTATCTTACTTGGCCTGGAGCCTAAAAAAATATACTCAATCATTCATATTGTGAGTGTGATTATCACCATATTTTTTCCCTGCTTAGGGTTTTCCACGTAAATTTGGTGTTATCTTTGTGTTGTGTTTTATGGTTTCATGTTTCATTATTACAAAGATAATATAATTGTGTTTTGAATTTTAAGGGATTAAAGTTAAGTTTATTTTAAGGTCCAGACTAATTCAGGCCCCTCTCACAGTCATGTGGTGTGTTTAACATATATCTGTTGAGCACATAATTATCTTGCATAAGGTGGGAGTGGTGTGGTGTGAATCAATATAACAACATTTTTTATACCAATTCAAACTTTATCAATCATAATAGCATTAATTACTAAATTTCAATAGACATGCACATGAGAAGAACATAATAACATAATATTTATGTAGAAAGTCTAATGGGAGAAAACATTTAAAAATTAATTCTTTAATATAAATAATTCTTTTAGAAAGTTCATAGCCATTGGCTCTACTAGAGACACCAACCCATCATTCAATTTGTGAGCACCAACTCACTACAGGCACTATCTCATTCACTTCATGAACACCAACTCACTAGAGGCACCAATCCCTCATTCTAATTTCCACCTTGTCAATGAACTGCTTCTATAATGAATGATGGATGATCTTGTTCTTCAAAATGTATGATATAGTTATCTTCTTCTCCTTCTCAAAATTTTAGTAAGAAATGACTATCTACCACAAACTCTCTTCTCAATCTACATTAATTCCTTCTTAAACATGCTATAATTTTGATCACAAATCTACCATAAGAAGATCACAATCTATCTTTCAAAATCTTCTTTAAACACACACACATACTTCTTCATTCCTCCTACAATGACTATTTATACCTTCGTGTCTATATGAAAGGATCCCTTTGAATGGGAATATATTTTAATTATTGTCATCTTCTTCACTAGTCACACCTTTTACATTGGGTATTTTTTTTCAAATAAAAATAAAAAATCAAGATACTTCTTAATCGCACCCCTTTTGATAATTTTTGTTTGTTTGCTTTAACTCTTTAAATGAATCAATGTTGCATTTGTTTAATTTTTCTTGCATTTGATTCCTTTAACCACGACTTTTCATGAACAAATGTGCTTAAAAATACTTTATTCCCTCATCATTAATCATTGCATTGACATTTATAATTATTGTTTATTGTCATCATTTCTCTAACAATCATTCTTGAAGTTGGCCTTGTCAAATATATTGATTATTATTCCTTATAGATTCACTACTTATATGAAGTCGACCACTATAATCTCTTCTCATATTAATCACTTTCTAGCTTAATCCCTTGTAGTCACTTCATCCCATAAGATTTTTTATTAACCTTATAAATTATTTGCTATCTAATAAAACTATAAACTTACATCCTAATATATTTTTCAGTTGTCTTCAAAATGAATTGTTGCAAGTAACATATTTTGGATCTTGTGTTTATTCTTTAATTGCTAACATTCATTTTTTTCTTAATAACTTTCATCGTTACTATTCAACGTCTCTTTTAATTACCTTCATGTGAATGACATTCATATGAATTATTGATCCTCCCTTATCGACCTCTTAACATTGAAGTGTTAATATGTCTTCAAAGATTTTTATCTGTAAGATCTTATGGTGCAGGAGCACCTTGATAGCATGTCAACATGGCTAAGGGAGGGCTCAAAGGGCCTCATGATGGTTCATGAGTCATCCTCAATGTAATAAGTTCCATAGGACCATTTTGTGCTGATTAAGATTGCTTTGGACCCATTTGTAAGACCATTGACCCTGATTGGCATGTATAAGCCATCATGGTCAAATCCGGTCACAGGGTCAATAGGATGTTTAGGATGGATTGGGTAGGTCCTTTAGGGTAATTTTATATTTCATTCATCATTGGAAGGCATCCATTTATTATTTTGGTGCCCAAATATAAAAATTGCTAATGTTGTCAAAGTTGTCATTAGGGTGACAACATGTAATTGGGTAAACAACTCGCCTCCAACGGTCACTTAGTTTGAATTTTGGTTGGATGGAAGTTGTGAATGCCCATATACGTCTTTGATGGTTAAAAAGAGGGGTTGATGTTGGTTGTTGGTGTTGTGATGAAGTTTTGAATGTGAATGATTACAAATAAACAAGATTTCCTGTCATTTCACTGTTCTGACCCTCATAATCTGATTGTACGGATTGATCAAGGAGTGTAATGCATTTTTGTGGATATAATAGTGAGTTAGCTTTAATTTTCTTCTAGTTTGGTGCAATAGGGTGTTAAATTGTGTGAGATCCACCCGATTTTGTAGAAACAACTTAGAAACCCTCGCCTACTTGGGGTTTTGGCTTCACATGGCTTTATCCTGACTTTCCATCCATGGAATCTCATGGACTTTAATGGGAAGTTAGGGAAACATGTGTATCATAATATTCTGGGGTATTTTGGCATGGAAATTATTGGAGAGAGGAGGAATGGCCATTCAAGAACCATGCATCCTCATGTGAATAGTTCTGAGTGAATGGAAAACAAGTTGGAAGGAAGGGTGTGTGGATGGAATAGGCAAAGAAATGGTGGATTTTATGTTTAGGGATGTGTTCAAACCCAAAACAACCATTGGATCAGGAGGATCAATCCAATTTAGTGTAGTTGCTTTGTAAAAGTGGCCTAATTTTTACAAAGCAACTACACTAAATTAGTGTTGGAGTTGAGTTGGTTTGGGTTCTTAGGGTCATAAGATGGTGGAAAAGGGTCCCTTGTCCATCCCAAGTGTGTTTGGAAGGTCGGAGTCTCATAGATTAAGGATTGTGATCAATGGGAGGAAGTTCAAGTTGGACCTTTGAGAAGTTGTAATAAGGAGATTGGAGGGTTTTGAATGATCACCTTGGTAGGGTGGTTGGGTGAGGAAAGGAGTGTTAGAAAGGATTCTGGTTTGTAGGATAGGCAAGCCACCGGTTCCCTGTGGACTTTGCACCATCTTATTTGTTGTTGTTTTTCTTCAAAGCATTGTCCATTATATATGCATGGGACTACAGTAACAATATGTATTGATTGGTCTTAATCATTCAATTAGTTCTTATCATTTAATACTATCCTACAATTTAATTGGCGTATATCTATCGATGATATTATTCAATTGTCTCTTGATCTCTTATCAACTTGGCATCAATGACAACTTTCTAACATCTCCCCTTTGTCATTGATGTCAACCTGTCAAAGAAATGTTCTTGAATGTATAATGTGCATGCTTATCCCTACTCATCTCCTCCTCCTTTGACATCAAGGGAAAATGGATGTTTAAGAATCTTCTATCAACAAATGGATCATGAGAAACACCTATTCTTATACATACATTTAATGCAATAGAAATATGCTTCTCTCCCAGTTGGAGATTCTCCAATGCTCCCCCTATCAAAAATTATTTATGCCCCTATTGTTTCAATACTCCTCTTTCTTTGGTGATTTGCATCATCTCCTTGGGTTTCACAAGTTGGGAACTTAATAGATCCCATCACTATCTTATGCATGTTCAACTCTTCCTTCTATGGTTGCTAGATGAAAATCATCCTTTTGATTTCTCTATGAGAGTCTTCTCACCTTCTCTTTCTCTAGTTTTCTTAATTGTTAGAGCTGAATAATTGTCTATCATTTTTTTTCTATCCTCTTATAGGGGAACTATTATTTCTCTTATTTTCTCTCAAATTTGGGCTCTTTATTAATTTGGAATATCTCTAGCTACTCAAATGGTAACTCTTCTTTTCACTTCCTTCAAGATATTCTCTCTTTTCAAGTGTTTCTCTTATTGAAGATTTCCTATTTTGTTAATTTCAAGGAAATATACTTCTCTCTCTATTTTTCAAAATGGATCTAGATAGTTCATGTGATACTTTGACTCCCTTGATCTTTGATCAATCACTCTGTCCATGCTTAAGTTTCTCATAATTCTTGACATCAATGCCATCATTTTCTTTTTGTTGTCACTCTCCTCCTTTGACATTTACGATGAAGAAATGTTAATTATACTTACATCCATGTCTTCTATGTCATTATTATATCAATAGGAACTCCTTTAATGTGAAGTTGAACATAAGCATCCAACTTTCTTCTATCAAGTTTATTATTCTTTTGCCAGCACATGCTTGTCAAATGTAAATATACATGCATACTTCTTTGAATTATTCTTATCCTCTCTATCCAACCATGAATTCTCCTTCCCTAATGTTTTACAATACTTTACCTTTTTAATTGTCTTTTCACAGGGCTAAAAGATAGTACAATGATAAGCTCCCTCTAAAATTAGGTTTCTTCCCAAACTTGTGCATGAGATGCATAATGCAAAGATTCATCCTTCTCATAACCTTGCTCTTGTTTAATTCTCCATATCTTAGTAATATTTCCCTTTTTTTTCATGGTGTCTCTTATCATGTGTTATCTAGGTGGTTTCATGAAACAACTTCTTCAAAATAATGCCATGTGACCATAATTATTGCACTCAAAGAATTCAATGTTATAATTCACTTGAGGATAATATTAATAATAGTTTTTTTTTCTTCACCCATGATGATTTCTATTTCTATTCCATTCTCTACTATGCATTACTTGTGTTCTACATTATTTTGCCTTATGACCAAAATTGTTGCATATGAAATAATAGCTAATGAAAGGATGATCGATTCTAGTCATACGCGTCTATCTTTGTGAGAAGTTCAATTTCTAAGGGTATTATTCTTATCCTTTTGATATGTCCTTTCTTTTTATTTGCTGCCTTCTCCTTTATTAGCTTAGCTCTTGGGCTTTCCATCTTCTTTTTACTTTTGTTTTACTTCATAACCAAAAGTTATTTTGTTTGAAGATGATCTTTGGCTATTAATGATATCATTTAGAATTTTATATATTTTATCAAATTTGTGGCTTTTGTTCACTTTGGTGGTTGTGTTTTGTATTCCTTTATTTTGAGAAACAATCTCAACTTCTAATTGTTCACATGTTTCTTCCTTCATTTTTAGTTGAAATATAATTACTTCCTCAACTCTCTCTGCTTCCGCAATTTTAACTTTCCAATTAATGATTTTTTTTTTTTCTTCAAGTGATTTGGTCTTTTTGTAGTCTTCTTAATATAGGTGGTTGTATTTTGAATTCTTCTTCCTCAGCCTATCAATATCATCTATAAACCCATATATTTCTTCTTCAAAGCTATCTTCTTCATCATCTTCATGATTAGATTTGATCTTCTCAACTTCATGTGACTGCTTGTTCAATTTATCATTATTTTCAATGTTAATGTCTTTTGCCTCAAACGCCATAAAAAGCATTTCTTCTTTATAGTTGTCCCAATCACTTTCATTGGAGGAACTATCACCTTTGTAAGCATAAAATATTTTCTTATAGTCAAAGGATTTTTTTATTTTTTATTTTTGTCTTTATCATTCTTGTGATTATATTTGTTCTCCTTCCTTGGATAGGACTTCTTTTCTTTCTCACTATCACTTTGTCTTACATATTTATAATCTTTAATAAAGTGTTCAACTTATCCACAATTAAAGAATTTAAATGGTAAATTTCCTTATTTCTTTCTTCTTTTGAATAAAATGAGATTCCTCTTTATCTGTTACTTCATCAAAGATTTTACTTATCATAATGTAGAGGGATAAAAGTGATCCACTCCAATAGGCAGATAACAACCTCTCTAGGACTCACTAGTTTACCTCTCTACTTGGGATGAATACAAAACCTAAGGATGTCAAGTACCCTAGAGATAACATGAGATAGGTCACAGAGGTTTTCTGATGCCCTCCACCAACTCTCTACTCGAGGATGCACATGCAGGTCGTAGACGACAACATGATAGGTTGACATCTTGTATGGACAGAGTATGAAGTTTTGTACAAAAAAATCAAGGTGAAGGGTATGTGTTCTAGATATTTTTTAAACTTAAGTAAATATGTAACAGGGAATGGGAACAACTATAAAAGCTTAGTAAAAGAGTGAAGGAGGGAAAGAAACAAGCTCGCAAAGGGTCCACGATTGAATCCTCTAGTAGAGTGATGCTTCTCCAACATAACCTATACACAAAATATAAAGGAAAAATGTTGGGGCTATGTTTAGAGGTTTGCCACAGTCAAACCCCCATTTTGGTGTTTCCACCTCCATGGATAGGCAAATAAATTGATAGATAAAACCAATAATAGAATAAAAAGTAGATGTAATAACACCCAAAGAGAATAGAATAGAAGAACTCCCCTTCCACACCCAAAGTGAAGAGATTCCTAGATGAAGAAGATGAAGCACAAAGTCCTCCTCAAAGTGTAACAATGGTGGTAAGAATATCAATCATGAACAAGAGACAATAGTGTTGGAAAATTTGATTGGAGAGCTTCGATAGAGTGAATAGAGAGCATAGAGAGTGATCTTGATGATAGAGATGCTTGAATGAGTTGCTAAAGAGCCAAAATGAAGCAAAAAAGGGAAGATAAGCATGTCGAGGATGAAACCAATATTGGTGGCCATGGGAAGAGGCATTGCAAATCTTGCTAGTCACAGGAATAATGCTCAAATGGACTGTTGGGTGAATATTTTGTCACCGACGTACCAATGAAAAATATGTATTTCACACACATCTATGATAAGACAAAGTCTTTCCTCTCATCAAGGGGAGGTTCCCTATTGGAATTTTGGGTATTTCAACAACTTATAAAATCAAAAATCAGGTGTAAGCTTAGGGCATGTAATTCTCTTTTTTCAGAATTAATGTATTTTCCCTTCACTTGGTGATATTTCTTATAAATCAATAAACTTAACACTTAAATAGAAATTCTTGACAAAGATTCTTAATATTTAAACAATCATGTAAGCTCAAAGTCTTACTTGAGTGTAACTACTTTAATCACTAATATTTCAACTTAAATCTCAACTTGTAGCTCAAAGTCTCCAAGATGTGATCAACGATTCCTTAAACTATAAGTAATTGGTAGCAATACAAAGCTTCCTACGTGATCACTTAACTATCAGAAGATTTCCCAAATATGTAGATAGCACAAAGTCTATTTTACACAATTAGAAATCTCTTTCATTAGCATTCACAATTTCATCAAAAAAATTCAAGTGCATAAGACATGATTATGAGAACTAGACATAAGAATTATTCCAATCTTAACCACAAACTTCGGCTCACTCAAAGTTGAGAACTAGCAGATTGCTATCTTATTTCTCTTGAATCAACTTTTTACATAAAAAAACACAATGTCTTTGTTGAGACAAAAATTTGGTAGAGTTTTGCTAAGCATAATCAAAGATAAATATGTACAAATGAGGCCCTCCTTATATAGGAAAAGAAGTTGAGAAAAAGGTGGGCACAGTTGACCAATTCAACTGCACAGTCCCACTTGACTACAATTACTGCATAAAATGAAAATGTGACTGCAAGAAAATTTGCAGTAACTAGGAATGCAACTACATGAAAAGGTAGTGTCAATGGGGACACTTTATTCATCTTTCTCCTCCTTATTGATTTTTTTGAATTCCTCAAACTGAGCCAAAACAACTTTCATCTCAGCTTTGTCCAGCATTGTGGTAGAACTAGTGATGGCGTGAACTCTAAAAATTGCATCTCCAACTTTCACATACTTCTTTCTTCCATCTTTCAACATTGAGGCAAGAACTTCAAAACGAACTTGTATCTCAAGTAGTTTATCAAATGCATTCAAAGAGAAGTCCTTTTCTACCCAATGAGTAATTAGGGAAATAAATTCTTGTATGATGTTCTCACTGGATATTAGTTTTTGACTCCCATCATACAAGCAACACGGAATCTCAGCTATCGTTGCCGAAATCTAATCAATCTCATTATCACATTCTTTCTTTTCTTAACCTATTTATGAGATTACTGACCTTATTATTTTACATTTATGAGATAATAACGACAAAATTTGGATGTATTTCTCTCGTGTCGTTATTACCTTATTTTTTACAAGAACATCAATCCTGAAATCTTCTATTTTTCCCCAAAGAGTTATACTCTTTTCAATGTCTTCCATATCTTTGGTCAAAGTTGTTTTGATACCTTGCATCTAACTTTGAACAATTTCAAAATCCATCAATAACTTGACCATTGAATCTAGAAGAAGAGAGCCCTCCTCTTTCAAACGATCAATCCATTCATCTGCTACTTGGCCCTTGATGCCCACCTATTCCACCTTTTTGAGAGCCTTGGTATCAATTGGGGAAACAATAGGCTCAACCTCCTGGGAAGATTGTGTGACTTTGAGAAGCACACTTGTCAGCTACTCACATTTCTACTTCCATTCATTCTTCTCATCCCTTTCTTGATCAAACCTACACACAAGAGAATTGAAAGCAGTTTGAGAGTCTAACTTGACACTCTCATGTGTCTCCACACCAAGCTCTATAGTCTGCAAATTATAATCTGCAGGTTGGATATTATCCTTGGTTTTATCTGAATATGGCACCATGACCTCGACATATTTTCTTTTTGTAGAAGGATCCACCAACACCCGAGAAACAGTCTTTGGCTTTTTAGTCCCTTTCGCCTTTAGATGGAACTAAGTGCTCGAAATCTAAGTCATCTAGTGAAATTACTTATTTCTTCCTTTTATGTGCCACAACATCCATCCATGATGGAAAATCTACTTGGTGGTTGGAGTTGTGGCCTCCTTCCGAGAAGTCACTAACATCTGAGACACATTTTGACTTGATGACACAATAACAGAAGATGGAATTACCTGCACTATGACTGTGGTAACAAATGGTGGTTTTGATGAAGCAACATCGGTCATTATTGCTGCCTCCCTTGAAACAATTGTGGTTACAACTGTTGATGGTGTTGCAGTAGTAACAATGGTACTTACAATAGATGGAGCCTCAGTCGTGATAGTTACAGAAGGTTAGGCCAATGAATGTTTCTCTACAGGTATTTGCTCCAAAGATTCAATCAAATCCAAAATTGAAGATTCAATAATGGATGCAGGAACATCATCAAAACTTGGGAGGCTAGACAATGTAACATATTCCTAGTCGCCCTCCCCTTGTGGTAATTCTATATTCAACCCCTCATCATCATATTCTTCTACCTCTTGGTCTAAATCTAATTCAATATAATTAATGACAACTTGTGTGGGGGTTGATACCTATGAAGCAGTGGGGGTAGTACTTTCTTCTTGTTGAGTCGATTCTTCTACTTCTTGCATTTCCTCTTCATGAGGAATCTCTCCTTCTTCTTTTTCTTTTTCTGGTTCATTTGCAGCTAGCTGTTCAGAATCCTTAGATGCTTCTTGTAGAGTTGATGAAGGTTCACCTTTCTTCAAACCTTTGACCGTGAATTTGAACTTTGTCCCTTTTCCCTTAGATTTTGGTGAAGGGATTGTTGGCGACACCTGCACATCTTCTTTGTTCTTGGTCCTTAATTCAAATTTTTTGCCAACTGGATCATCACTATCATCATCACCACTAGAAATGGAAGGAAGTTCCTTCATTCTAATCCCCTTTTTCAACAACCACATGCATTAGTATTAGCCAAAATAGGAGCAATTCTTTGGGTAATAGACTTACTTTCCTTCTTAGACCATTGGATGAGTGGTAAGGGAGAATCAACAATCTTTCTTTCAAAGTAGGTTGGGTCCACTATGTCATCAATATCTTCCATTGTGTCTAGGATCTTAGCCAGATTCAGGTTCTCAATCTGTTATAAAGTGAGACGACTGGAATCTATCCTGCTCACATCTTCCTTATCTTCACAATCTTCCCAGGCATCTTCAAGTTGGTATACATGTGTATAGCTCTTTTTGATTTTGTTTTGAATCCCATGAAAATCAAAATTATCACGGGCTTTGAACCTCTTTATAGTGACCCATTGCATTTCATATTTTTGGCCTTTGGGTTAGTCAACATTGAATATCAACCAATGGATTTTGAAAATTTGAGGCCAGTCTTTTGAGCCTGTGACTGCCTCTCATGCAGATGAATCAACTATCGACATAATTCCATGAGGACAATTTTATTTGAAGGATGCTTGGGTAGCATGAATGGTTCACCTAAAAAATATCCTATGCCGATATATGTAAAAGTAGGAAATTGAAGGAATACATAACCAAAGAAACAAATTATGTTGTATGTTGCTTCTAAAAGTCTTTTCTTCTCTAACCCTTTATCAAACATACACTTCCAAACAACAAAGAAGGCGTCATTAACCCTTATGAAGTGACTTGTTTGACTATTAATTGTAAGCTGATAATAGTAATCCCATACTGGCACTAGTCTTCTATCACCCTTGGTAGACAAACCTGGATATTGCTTCATAGAGGCGGCTGCATACACAAGGTATGAGGTCATATAGAATTTCAGTGTTTTTTTTACCTCCTTTAGCTGTTACATAATGCATCACTAATTTTCTCTCCCCAATCAATTTTGGTAGTCCCTTTTCTAATTATGCTCATATAATAACACATCCAATTTTGTAAGTAATGAGAATCTCTCAGACCTTTTACTCGGGAAAGCATAGTAACCATATCATTGTATTCTTCATTAAAATCACTTTTGTGAAAGTATTTTGACCATCTTAAAGTAGTGGAAACCCTGGCTGAAGATAAGAAAATTGTATTAATCATCTTCTTGCATTTTTCCTCATTCTTCTCATAACACTCTTGAGCAGTGTCCTGGGTTACATCTGCTACCTCTTCTACTGGAGAACCCTTGAACACACTGTAAAAGAAAACATTATCTAATTTTATAACAACATTGTTATTTGCATCCTTCACCTATCTTGTATTGGGATCAAAATGATATGCCACTGCAAGCACAAAGTCTGGATCATGAGCTACTATCGAGAATGAAGCATACTTATGCAACTCTAAATTGATCAAGAGTGTCATATGAGATGGAGCCTTTTTAAATCGATCAATAAATTCTTGCATGTCTACATGGCCAATTTTAGTGTCCCTGATTTCGTTCACATTTGATTCAACTGAGCTTTCTGGGAACACATTCAAGTATTTATCATACTTGTACTTCATTTTCTTCGCAAGAGGCTTGCTTGGCAAAGGCTCTAACTGACTTGAAGAAGGCTTTGACTTGCCTTGAGCAGGGTTAGACATTTATGAAGTTTTGCATTCAACACTAAGGATTAGTGTTTTGAAAATTATCACCATCAAACGAGCAATTTCATTGAATGAAACAAGTTTCATGAGTAAAAAATGACAGGGAAAATCTAGACAAAAACTTGCACATCGAACTTTAAAGTTCGATCTGCAAATTAGAAAACCAATACTCACACATTGGACTTTAAAGTCTGAGGTGTAGGGGAAAAGCATCACAGGTTGCATATAGAACTTTAAAGTCTGATATGCAAGTAGGAAAAGCATCATACGCAGGTCGAACTTTAAAGTCCGACCTGCAAGTGAAAAACTTGCAAAGGCAACTGGATGTCAGACTTTAAATTAAAGTTTGACTTGCAACTAGGGAAAAACACATGTGACCTTGCACATCGGACTTTAAAGTCCGATGTGAAACCAAGGGAAAGGCAGGTCAAGAAAAGGAAGAATAAGGGATTGACAAGTTGGACTTTAAAGTCTGACATGTCAATCGGGGAAAAACCTCAACCTTCACACATCGGACTTTAAAGTACGATGTGAAGTCATGGGCAAAACAACTCTCACATGTCAGAATTTAAAATCTGACATTTGGGAGGCTGTTGATCGGGAAAAACAAAGTTCTAGGGTATTCGGATTTTAAAATTCGACATACCCTAGGACTAAAACAAAAAAACAAAAAATCAAAAAAAAACCCTAACCTACATAAACACATGCACAAACCCAAGAAAAACACAAAAAATAAACAAAACATACCTCAAAATACCGAAAGATAGAGAAAATCAACTCACAACACCTTGAACACGCTTGCACGGGAGAAAAATTTGCAAGACGACAAGCTTGGAGGAGCAGAGCGAAAACTGACTTAAAATAAATTAAAAATGACCTAAAACTCAATTTAAAACCTTAACAAAAAGTTATAAATGACTGCAATTAATGCAGTGCATGTCGTGCAGGTCGGACTTTAAATTCTGACCTCCAGTTAAAACTTGACAAGACTGCACATTGGACTTTAAATTTTGACGTGCAGTTAAACCAAAAGCTAACTCCCCTGTAGATCGGACTTTAAAGTCCAACCTGCAGGTTAAAAACTACAAATCACGCACATTGGAGTTTAAAGTCTGATGTGCAGTCAAATTAAAATAAACACCCTACAAGTCAGACTTTAAAGTCTAACCTGCAATTAAAATTGCAAAAAACTACTAACTTAAATATGCCAAAAGCAAACGCCAAAAGAAAAAATTCGACTAACCAATGGAGTCGATTAGCCTTTCCCAGAGGCTGTGAGGTACGAAATGGACCAGTTTCATAGGGTTGCCTCATGATTTTGGCCACACTGAAATCAATGACAACATGGCCACTTGTAGATTGTAGATTTGTAGGATGCTAGTACAACGCTTGGACATCTCTGCGATACATAGGTGTCCACGAGTCATACAATCAACAAGGTCAAAGAAAAGATAGAATAAAGGGTGATGGGGCATGCCAAGCGAACAAAAGGAGAAATGAATGAAGAATTTCTCCAATCAGTGTAAAGTGAAGGCACTTATGTAGCGTGGATTACATGGGGTGCAATTTATGATGTTACATTTTGCCCCCACTTTAGTGAGCATATCATTATCATGAGATGTGAAGCTAAAGTAGAGAGATTTTATTGACATACAAAGATGAAACATAATTCTCTAACCATACAGAGTTTACCCCAAGGAGGAGACTTAAACCTTTGTAAGATGCTGCTAAGTTGTTTCATCACAAACATGTCAAATTAAAAAGTGAAAATTTTGATAAAATGATACAATCAGACACAACAATAATAAGATAGTGATCATTGAGATAAAAAGATTCCATTGGTATGGGTAGCAAGTTGTGTTATGCTAGATAGCCATATGATAGGGTGACTATAGATTGATTTGATTAGACACTAAGTTAACAAGATAGTGATCACTAAGATAAAAAGATTTCGTCAATATGGGTAGAAAGTTGTGCGATCCTATATAGCCATATGATATAACGGTCATAGATTGATTTGATGGATAGTGGTTTGGCCCCCACAAAGGCGATAAAAATAAGGATCAAGTGGTTTGGCCCCCATAAAGGCAACAAATAATAAGATCAAGTGGTTTATCCCCCACAAAGGCAACATATAATAAGATCACTAGATAAATAGATGTTGAGATAAACAAAATGCAAATGTAGATATACAAAAATGCAAAGATATGATAGCCCCCCCTTAGAATGGTATGCGTAAAATGCATGTCATTCCAAGGATAAGAGATGTTGTGTCACTTCAACATGTTGATATGTCTTTGTGGAATGCCACCTTGCAATAAATGACACATAAGACCCACAACTTCAACAAAAACACAGAGGCATAGGGAGATTCAATAGTTTTGTATCAAAAGATCTCATAGTAGTGAAATTGAATAATGGATATGGATACGTACGAGTTACTCATTATGGCCCCAATTTTTTCAAATCATATGAAGAAAGCACATGAAGATAAATAGAAAATTAAAATTCAGGTCAACATGGAAGCCTAAATGTCCCCAACACCTTGCATTGTCCTCGAGACCGAAAATCAATATACAACAAATAGAAGAGGGGCAATTAACTAATAGAAGGCCAAGGTAGATAATCCCCAGTTTCAAAGAATATAAAGAGTAACTCGGGTACTCTATGAGAGCACAAAACACATAAAGACAGTCATTGTGCACCCTGTTTCCAAGCACCAACAGAGTAACTTGGGTCCTTTAGGGAGATGCAAAACATGTAAAGCAAGCATGTGAAAACATAGAATGCATACTCTAATCTAAAAGATAAAGGAATATATTGTATTATAGGCTTTACACCATCAAGTCATCGTCCTACCAATCTTTATCATACGGGTAAGAAGGATGAGCCCAAAGAGGGACAACCGTGAGGGCAACATCAAGCATGGCACCAATAGCAAGAGCTAAGGACAATGCAACTTCCACATTCTTGTCTAGAATCTCCTAGGAGGTGAGGGTAAATGATCATGTGAATATTGTAGACAACACCAAGATATCCTCTAAGTAGTCAAACAAATGCCCCTTAGCAGAAGAGGCAAGTTATTCGGCCTAAGGCATCAAAATATATAGGAGCTGCAACGTCGCTCTTTAGAAGAGGGGCAGAGACAAGAGCTTTGGAGAAGGTGGAACCTCCTTGTAGTGTCATAAAATTGTGACCCTAGCAATTTTTGACTGCATTAGGGTCCTCACACATGCGAGATTGAATCCTCTAGCCTGATCAGAGACCGAAGACTACTCAACCATCATAATCAACTTCTTTCTTGGCATCTACATCACCCTGTCTGCACTCTGCCCTAGAGAAAGGGGTAGGACAAGGGTGTGGTGCCCTTTTCCTCCTAGGATAGGGGCATGGCGCCCCTGTTACTGCCCTATTTTGGGGTAGGACCTTCCTAGAGAATGCATTGTGGGTTGTGCATTGGGCAGGAAACTCCCTCGATGTCGGCTTGTGATGAAAATCAAATCCACTAGCATGTATTTAAGGGGAATTTGTCCTCTCATTTGCATAAGTTGAAGTTGGACAAGATTGAAGTTTGTCAAGTTGCATAAGCGATCAAGCATCCAAGAGCATTCAAACATTCCTTTCCAGCATTGAGCATTTTCAAGTCTCCCTTCAAGGATAGGTGTTGCATTCAAGTCAAGGATTCAACCATTGAAGAGAAGATTGATTTCAACAGTCAATTCCACACTAGCACTTCTATCAACATTGCTACCACAACCTCCCTTGAGGTGATTTACAATTCAGTCTTTCATTTACATCTACTTGCAAGTACTTTCTTTCATTACTTGGTTAATTCCAAAGTTGGGGTTTGACCTATAGGCAAACCCCCAATCCCAACCCATTTTCCTCTCTTTTCTGTGTGTAGGTTGCAGGTGTGCAACTGTAATTTCGTATTCGGGCTCCATTTGCAGAGGCAGAAAAACCCTTTTCATTTCGTGGATTTTTCGAAGGACCGTGTACATTCCCACCATGGTCTCGGCAACTTTTCCTTAAATTCGCAAGGCAACTTCGTCTCGACATATTGTTGTTGGATCTAGGTGCACAACTTCATCCCATATTCCGATCTCAAGTTATAATTAGTTCTTTATCACTTTTGCACTACATAATTCAATCAATTCCTTTCCATTTCAAATAAGAGGGGATCAACTTATCATTCCCATTTCATTCAGAATTCAATCTTCATCTTTGAAGGTTGAATCTAGTGAATTCTCCTCTCCTCTTCCAATGTAACTAGGTGAAAAGTCTTTGAAGGGAAATCCATAGTGAAACTCTCATCTCTCCTTGGAGGGAAAGGGTAGTTTTCCTCTTGATCTCTTATTCACATTTTACCACATTACATTTTGGTGAGCCTGACTTCTTGCATGATTTCCTTTGAGCAAAATTGCATAGTTTTCATTTACAAGTTTCAAATTTCTGCAAACTTAGTGGTTAAATAATTAAAAATCTTAGTTTTTAAATTTAAAATTGAACTTGTAATTTGTAAAAATTGCTTATGGTTATCTTAGATCTGAAAATTGTTCTGTTTGTCAAATTCAATTTCCTCATTGTCTTGTTCAATTTGCAATTAAAATTTACAAAATTAAGAGGTTACTTGTTAAAACCCTAATTTTCAAAAATCATCTTGAACATGTGCAAAAATTGGATTTCCATTTAATTTTCAGAATTCTGATTGTTCTCAAACTTGTCTTCATTCCTTCAATTCAAATTTTCAATTTCCCCCCTTTTTCCCAAAATTCAAATTTCAAAATTAAGTGGTTAGGTCATAAAACCCTAAATTTCAAAATTAATTGGATTTTGTGTAGGTCTCAAATCAATTTCATTTACATTCAAATTTCTAAACATTTTCCAAGGTGTCTCTATCCATTAGGTTTGACCTTTTTCAAAATTGCAATTAAATCCCTCTTTTTCTTCAAAACCCTAATAGGGTCCTATTTTTACATTTGCGCCTTCATTTTGCCCATTTAGAGGTTGTAAAATTCGTCAATTTTTTGGGGTTAGTTTTGAAATCATCGTAATATTCATCCCTAAAAATTTCAAAAAAAGTTGGTCGTACCATTGCATTCCGCCATGGTCCTCGACTTTTTCTCAAAATTTCAGGAGACTGTTATGACTTTACTTAATAGCCTAAATCCAGAAGATTGGCTGATTTTGTTGATTTTTGATCCCTCTAGAATTGGAAATACCTCCAAAATTCAACATTTCAAATTTCAAGACATTTTTTAAAATTAAGAGGCTAATTATAGTCTGCCCTGATTTTAAAAATCCTAATTTTAAAATTAAGTGGTATTCCCTTGGCCGTAATTTTTAAATTCCAATATCCTTTCATTTTTGGAAATTGTGTCATCCTTTTCTTCCAACAAAGTTCAAATTGTGTAATCATTATTTTCTTAAATTTTGCATTAATCAATTTGGTAAGCTTTGTTCCAAAATTCAAAATTCAAATTTTCCCTCTAGTGCATGAGTTTTACCACTATTAGTCCTACCTATCCTATCCCCATTAGACAAAGCATTAGAATTAAGGCTTCCCAAGGTTTAATTATCGAGGAGATGGAGCCTAATTTGGGTGACTTCTTTAATGAGGATCATGCTAATTCTTCCCATCCTAATCATGTCTCTATTCACCCCATTGATGAATCCTATGATGAAGAAGAAGCTTTAATTATCGAGGAGATGGAGCCTAATTTGGGTGACTTCTTTAATGAGGATCATGCTAATTCTTCCCATCCTAATCATGTCTCTATTCACCCCATTGATGAATCCTATGATGAAGAAGAAGCTTTAACTAGGGTTTCTATAGATCAACTTTCCACATTAGACAATCAGTTTGATAACTTTCAATAATGGATGTCCCAAGAATACCCTAATAGTGAATCTCTTCCATTAATTGAAGGTGTCAAGCGCATGATTCGAAGTGATAAGAATGGAATTGATATATTGCATGGCATTGTACAATATTGTTGATTCTAATGTCATGCCTATCAAGAGTTGTTCCGAAACCCTAGGTTATTCACAACCTTCAACACAAGTCAATCCTTTTATTCCTTTGACTACTCTTGTGACTAGTATTCCTACTTTTACCTCCAACATCATGGCCACTTCAACTCAAACTGTCATCCCTACAACAATTGGTCATAGGGGCAATCCCTCTTCTTCATTTAATCCTCCATCTTTACCTATGTCTTCCATAAGTGTTCATACTATTCCTCAACCAATCAATGTGACACAAGGGGGAAATTCCTTCAACAACTTTGTTCCTCCTTTAAGCGCCCCTTTTCCTACCCAATCATCACCCATGCCTACTTATCATAATGTCACACCACCTTATTCTCAGTCCGTGCCTTCTTTCAATAACATCACACCACCTTCTCAATTAACTATGTCTAACATCCATTCTTCTACCGAAATGACAATTAACAATCTTGTCCAAACCGTGTCTTCCTTACAACAACAAATTGCTTCTATAAGTCAATCCAAGTTTAGTGTGCCCACCTTTGATGTTGGGAGCTCACTTTTTCTTGATATTTTTAAATCCATGCCAACTAAACATATTGAGATCCCTCAATTGGAACTCTACAATGGAAAAGGTGATCCTCTTACGCATGTCAAAACATTTCAAACCTTTTGTACTAATTTTTCTTATGATCAATGATTGGTTGCAAAACTGTTTACAAGAACATTAAGAGATAAAGATTTACAATGGTATTTCTCTTTGCCTTCTTATTCCATCACTTCTTTTAAACATCTAGCAAATTCTTTCATCCAACAATTTCAAAACAACATTGGTCCTAAAATCACTTTGACTGATTTAATGCATTGTAAACAAGGTATTAAAGAAAAAGTGACTGATTTCATTGGTGGATGTAAGCATTTATGTACTCAAATTTATTTCTATGTACCTAATAATGATATTCAAAGAATTTTCATTTCTAATTTACAAAAAGATATCAGGGAAAAGCTTCTTTTGTCTGAGTTTACTTCCTTTCTGTAGTTGTGCACAACACTCCACAATTATCAATTGGTTGTGAGTCAAATGGAGCAATCCACTCCTATGGATTCGAGTGATAAGGGGGAGACTGTTCAACAACCATTTGTGAAGTTCAAACCAACAAAATTTTTCATCAAGTTCAATGATACAATCAACAGCCACAATGTGAATGCTACAACATGTGTGCCTTCTATTTCTAATTTTTTCCAAAAAGAAAGACAATTTTCTTCCTTGAATGAATCTTTACATAGTATTATGTCTCAGTTGTTGCACAAAAATGTTATCAAACTTCCTCCTATAAAACAAATTGATCCTTCTAAACTTGCATCCCCTTATTTTGATAACAATTCCTTTTGTCAATTCCATCGTCAACCTGGTCATGATACTGAGAAATGTTTTGCATTAAAGAATAAGATTTGAGACTTGATTGATAATAATACTATATTTGTGGCAGGTGCGAATGATAAAGGGAATAAATTAGTAGCTCCTCCTAATCAAAATCTTAAGATTTTCACCGATTCCTTGCCTTCTCATACCTCTAACATTATTGAGTTTATGCCTAATTATTTCTCTTCTGAAGAATTAACCTCTATGGCTCTAAACTTGGTTAATATGGTAGAAACACAAGATACACCTAAGGATCCTTGTATTACATTTGACCCTAGTGAGACCATTAGAGCACCTGATGGCCCTTTATACATAGTTGCGAAGGTTAAGGATATCCCTTGTCGTGGTGCCCTTATTGATCCCTCTTGCATGGTTAATGTCATAATTGAAGAGTATCTTTTCACTTTATGATTGCATAAACCAATATATGATGCTTCTAATGTGGTTGTGAAGTTATTTGATGGATTCTCTTGTCCTCCCACTGGCTCTATCACCCTTCCTATTGAAGTTCATACTAAGTCCATGGATGTTGAATATGTTATCATACCCTATTCTGAGCAATTCTGTGTGAAGTTGGGATATCCTTGGCTATCTTCCATGAAGGCTATTGCTTCTCCAATCCACAAGTGTTTGAAATTTCCTCATAATGGAGAAATCATAACCGTGAACCATAGCTTATTTCTTCCATCCGAAAGAAGCCATCGTGTTCCTATTGATTTCTTTTAGCCTAAACAATTTCAATCTCTTCCATCAAGGAGAGATGCTCTTTTTCAATCTTATTAAAAATGGAAGAAAGATACGATCTTATCCTTAAGTCAACCTAGATCTCCAACACTTGACATCCCTATTATTCTTTAAGATGAGGTTCTTCCCCTCATGGATAGAACTAATCTCCCTCCTAAGGAAGATCGTCAACCTATACCTATGGATGTGACTTTACCTTCTCTTAAGGAGAACAATAATGTTCTTCCTAAGGCTAGACCTATACGTCCTCCTCATGATGGACCTCGTCTCCTTCCTACACCTAATATTCTTCCTTTCTATGGTGCAACTCCACCTCCTTCCTCTTATCAAGAGAAGAGGCCTGCTTCTCCTCTTATCCAACCTAAAAGACCTCAACCTAAACCTTCAACTATCAAGGAGAGAAACATTCCTACTTGTTCAACTATTCTTCCTCCTTCTCAGCCTTCTACTAAGACTTGACAAAATCTTTGTGTGAGAGAACGACGATGAGGATGTCATTTTCGAGCTCATGAAGCTATCCCTCAAAATACTCAATCTCCTCAGACTCTGACAGTTGACATGATTCCCTTTTCCCCTTAGCAAGATGTTCAACCTACATCTCCAAATCATAAGTTGAACAAAACATATGATGGTTTTACTCCTATTCATGTTCTTGCTCCTCTTTCTCTAAAATTTTATGAAGGAATGGGTGAAAATGTTATTCATAATGGCAATACAACTCCTAGTTCTTCTAGTAGAGAGTATGAATATGTTGATGTGGACAAGCATTTATCAAATGAGTTTTCACAAACCTTAATCCTAGCTCCTAGAATCGAACAAAGTGACTTACAACATGAGCATAATCCTTGTTTGGATCTTGTGATAGCTCCATCTGTTGTGCTCAATGTCGCTCCTTTGGCATGTTCCTCACCTTCCCGAAATAGTGATCATCAAGATCGGGAGGCGGATTTCATGCTAAATTAGCAATATTAGCACTGTAGGTCTTCTCTCTCTCTCTCTCTCTCTCTCTCTCTCTCCTTCCTTGCTCTTTTGTGACCATTCTTCTATGTGTATCCCTATTCTTCCATTGTTCCCTTAATGTCTACTTGGGGACGATGCAAACCATGGAGATATTTTCTTGGTCTCTTTCATGTTGACTCAAAAGACATCCTCTCTTCCCTTTCTTCTAAGGTAGTATCCTTCTTTGGGGAATGACGATTCTTATATGCATATGCATACATGATATACATGAGTTATCATACAACATACTGACCTCGAGGAAAGAGACACTACCTCGTGTTTTGTGTTCATTATCCTTGGGTTTATTCCTCGATTGGGGGCTAAATCCTTGCGATAACATGCTCCCTCCTTTCTCTTTCTCTTGGGTGTATCCTGTAATACCCTAAAAAGGGTCATCTAAACCATGAGCCCCTAATCTCAACAACGTCACCAAGGTCCTAACCAAAGACAATTAAATCAATCTTGAGCACATTAATTAATTCTTTAATCATCAAATGTCACATGGCAAATTAATCAACCAATATGGATTAAATACTTATTTTATTAATTGATCAATCCAAGTATATCATTTTAAAACAATTATCTTATTTATTTTATTGAATATCCTAGCATATTTAATTAAATAAATCAATTTGCCATTAAATCATCAAAAAAGGAATTAATTGACAAAAAAGAATTAAAAATTGAGAAAATAAATCAATTGGAGATAATCTTGAAAAACAAATTAAAAATTGATAAATAATCTCAGAGAAAGTAATTAAAACAATTAAATATTAAAATTGAATGAAATAGAGAATAAATCAGTTTTTCCTGATTTTATCTTAATTTTAGTTCAATTTTCTTTAAAACTGAGAAAAGCATCCAATCACATCAATTCACCTAGATTGTGCTTCCTATTGGAAAATCTTGACCGCTCATCATCATTTGATCTCAACCGTTGGTTTCTTTCTGAATTTTCTATAAATTTAGGCCCTCATCTCTCATTCAAAAAATCCTAGAGAATATATTGTTATTATGTTGTTTTTGCTCTGGGTTCATTGAGAATTTGCATTGAGATATTACATATTAGTTATTTCATATTGCTTAAATCATTTAGCTTAAATATTCATATATTTCTTAAATCATGTTAGATTAATCTTGCATATCTAGCTTAAATATTGCATCCATTTAGCTCATATTCATGCTCATATAGATTTAGAAATCCTTTGTTTAGGTGTTTTCTAGTCACTGGATAGCTTAGCAATCTAAGAGCAATCTAAACTCGCATCTACTAGAAGGCAATGGGTCGCTTTGTAATGGTTTATTATTCATTGATTATTGATTTACTAACCATGCATCTAATAACTTAATTGAAGTGTTGTGTATTTCAGATACAGATACAAGTCGACTTTTCACACACATTTTGGGTGCCCACCGTGGGGCCCGAAATTCAATACTTCGGCCTCAAAATTATTTTTTATTACCCTGCAGGTTTCGTCTGTACAATCTCTATGAAATATCGTACGAGTGGTATTACTGCATCATACGATATTCTATCGAAGCCTTTATTTTATCGTACGAGCCAATAAAGGGACTCGTATGAAATTCTATTCTGAATATCTTGTTTTGTCTTCTGTCGTTTCAGGCTCAGTTCTAACTCGTACGATAAAATGCTTTTGTCGTTTTAATCTGTGAGAATTGTCGTACGATGCTTTATTCTGTTGGGTTAAAACAAGTTTCATTCTTCAGGTTTTCTATCCAAATTTGATTACACTGGCGCTAATCCTGAATTGTTGTCTGTCTGCCTGAGATTTTCACAGCCTAACCAGTTTCTTGCAAGACGCTTGTCAAAAAATTTACCAATCAAACATATGCCTATCAAAGAAAAAAACAACATGACTACTGATGCATTGTTTTTGTAGGTTGCCTAAAGAGAATCAACCAAACATCGTGTATTCCTTAAATTCATTTTTAGGCACCTAACTTTCTATCTGGTTAAAGAACAAATCTGTATTTTGTGTTTTAAGAGAATTCGGAGAGGTAGGAGAGTATGCTCTTGTCTGAATAGACAATCAGAAATCTTGAACCTTGAAGCATTTTCTTTAAGTTTGATATTTGCATATCTTTAGCGGGCCTGCCCTCCTGAGGAGCTAATAACTTTATAGCCATTACGGTCAGTGAGAGGGGAATGACCCAAGTGGGAACGAATAAACGCCAATTACTCCAATCCACTATAAAACAAACATGATTTGATGAAAATCAAGTCAACGACAGTGCTCAGGAATAGCTCTCCTCTATACCTTTGGGTATATTAAACCTTAGTTTTCAAGGCTAGGAGACCTCTTAATTGAGTTTATACCTTGACGCGCTGAACAAACCCCTTACTAGTTCCAACTCAAATTAAAAGCTACCTGGTTCACCTCCAAAAGGTTGATAATCTTTGTGCAAGAGAGATAGTAACTCTCCCAAAACACTTGCCATATCATGCTCCCATTAGCATTTGGAGTTGGCTAACACGACGTTGAGAATCCATTGTGTGAGACTCAATAGCCGTATTTTGATTAGCTATTGGGTGTGTACCTAAGTCAGCAAGCAAAGGTTTTCTTCTCTAAGCCAACTTCCATAGGGTTTGCATGCTGTGATTGAAGTTATTATTCGTATTGCATTTTTTCTGTGTTTTCATCCCTGAAACTGAAACTGGAATACCAAAAATGGAGAAAACAATACCAAATAACTCAGTGATAAACTCTGTCAGTGTTGAAAACTAGTCTTCATCAATCAGTGAAAACTCAATCCGCCTCAAAACTGGTCATACTCAATCATCGAAAACTCAACATTTAATCTCTGTCCAGACATAGTCGTACGAGCCTTATGTTTTATCGTTCTGCTTCATATTCTATGTCGTACGATATTCCATCAGTCCTAACAGTCTGTCATTTGAGCCTTCATCCTGTGTCGTACGAGCCCTGATTGTCTGTTGTTCAATTCAAAGAATTATCATTTTAGCCTAAATCTTATGTCGTACGATAAAACATTACATTTATCAGTTTGTTGTTTCAGACATACCCATTTGTCATATGGTCTTAGGCAGTAACTCGTATGAAATACTATTGTCATCATCCTGAAATTATTACACTATCATCTGGTCCTGTAAAACCTATCGTACGAATCTCTAATTTTATCAGTCCAAAATAGTCAAACTTGCCTAAAATAGTTTACAATGAGCATAATACTGGTTATCATCATCTTGAGCATAAACAAATCAAAACAGTCTACCTCTACCATTTGTGTTGCACAATTTGGTCAATCATCTTTCAACTAGTTCAATCAACTACTTATCAAACCTAAGTCACTTAGATAATGTCCTATACAAGATAGATCATTCCTGAAACCAGACTGAGTCTTAGTCACTTCTCTCAGATCAACTTAGATAAATGTCTTATACAGGATAGATCATTCCTAAAACTAGACTAAATCTTATTTGCTTCTCTCAAACAATACGTTAAACGAACAACTAGCTCCAATTTGATCTTGACTTCTACAATACATCTAGCTCTCGGTCCTATTAGTTAAAAATGACTATTCAAACCAAAAGCTCTTCTAAAAAGTATGACAAAATTAAGAAGCCCATGGCTACCTTGGCCCAACAAATTCAAGATCTCAAGAAAGAAATATATGACATTCAAGTCCAACGAAAATATTCAATGACCCCTCTTGAGATGAAAATTCATGATATTAAGAACACTAGACTTCAAGAAATGCTAGAATAATTACATAAGATGGAACATAAAGTAATTGGAAATCCAAATCCAAATCTCATACAAGATCACAAGACACCTTCATCAAGACATAAAGACATTTCCTCCAAATATCCTCTAGATAGACAATTTACACCTTTGGCGCAATCTATTGAGTCGACTTTGGAAGAGCTTCTTGAGCATAATCTTAACATATTACCTAAAAAGACCACATAGGGATGTGAATTTGTGAGTAAGTATTGTGCATATCATAGACAAAATGAACATAAGACTTTAAAATGCGTGGAATTAAAACATAAGATTCAAGATCTCATTGATAATGGTGTCATTGAAATTGAAGATCCTAATGACTCACCTAAAGAAAAAGAAGGAACTATTTCTAAGCATGATCAAAATCATGAACCTATGTCTAGCAAGGTTCCATATGTGGCCTCCATCGCTTCCATGATGCCTTCATCTCCTAAGACTTCTTAGCAACAATCCATACCATCTCCTTCAAACAATGAAACTTCTCATGTTTACCTTCAAGGGCTATCTCCTATGGAAATCCAAGTTAATTCCAATATTGATACACGTTCCTCACATGATTTAAAAAATCCCATATCCTATGTCATCATGCACTCCAATTCCAATTATACCCACTCTAGAAGGCCCTTTCCAAAATGCTTCCCCATCATGTTAAAATATGGAGACCTTCCAAGAATCTCCTACGCCTATGAAAAATCCCATCCCTTCCTTAGAAGTGACTCCATGTCAAGAGGATAATCTGAAAAATAAAGAAACAAGTCCTATCATAAATCAAGATCAAGACACCAAAACTCCTCAATCCCATCTAATGATTGAAAAAGATCCTATTTCACTAGAATCCCATGATGATCTCCTTATACCTTTCCCTTTCTTCCAAGATGACCCCCTTCCATCTCAAGAGCAAACCATCCTTCCAAATCCCATTCCTAGTCTATTTCCTAAGAAAGATCATGATGCCTCTTCCACCTTTTCAAATGATCCTATTCAAAATGAAGAGTCAAACACCCTTCCTACTCTATCCAATGGTCCTCTTCCATGTCAAGATCAAAGTATCCCTTCATCTCCTTGTCATAATCCTCCATGTTCACCTCAAGAGTCCATCATGCCCATAAAGCCCTCTCATGATCCTATCATTCCTTGCAAGACACCTCCACCTCAAAATGGAATTGCCTCTAGCATCAAAAGTAAGAAGAAACCCTTTGTTAAAAAGATCTTTCAAAGCATGCATTATCAAAGAAAAGGGTTAGACATTCATGGACAAGGTATATTAGAACCCCCTGCTATAAAAGAAAATCTTGATTATAATGGCTACATTTCTCACTCTCAAGATGTTGGTATCCCTCATAAATCCTACATTTCTCCAGTTAAATCCAAATATACGCTTTCCCCATCATTGCTTCCATCCATTCTAGGTCCCTATATCCCTTTATCCCTTATGCGGGATCAACAAAGGCACACATCTTCAAGTACCTTCCATCCATCTAAAATATCTCCATATAATTCCTATCTATCCATGCATCTCCCTCCAAGCAATTTGGATGCCAGGCATAAAAGTCATAAATCAAGTAATCCACATGTATTCAAGGATCAACATGTCCCATCTAATCAACATGTCAAAATGAAGAAAAATATGATCCAAAAAGGAAAAGAAAAATATAAAATGCAACAAAGGCCCACAAAGAAAGAAGAAAAGTCAAAAATTATATGGGTTCCTAAGGCACTTGTACAAGCAATGAAATCCAAGGAACTACGAAAGCATGAAAAATAAAAAACCATGTGGATCCCTAAGCGGCTACTTGAATCACAAAAGTATAAAGAAAAATCAAAATTGGCATCCAAAATTATTGTTCCTCCATACAAACCTTTCGAGTCTATTCTTCCATCACCTCTGTTGTCCTCAAAATCTGATTCCCTTCAATGTCCTTAGAGTAATATGATTTAAACTGGGTGCAGAAGAGACATCAAAAGATAAGGAAATCTCAGAGACAACATATGACAAGGTTTGATTAAACCTCCTACACTTCGGGCTTCCTTGGAGCCCAGGCGGGTATACCTTTGTGAAGTAACTTCACCCTTTAAACAATAAACCCACAGCAAACCAGTCTAGAAAACCAGTGGATTTATTCACCTTGAAATCAACTGAAAACAAAGAATGGAATGATACTTAACTTCAGCATTTTGATCAACAAAGCATGCAATAAACAACTTTGATTAATACCAGTGCTTTATCCAAGGTTACAGAGTCACCTAAACTCAAATAAAACTCCTGAAACAATATATCTTTATGCTTCCCATCAGCTTGGTTTCCACTAATCCTTGCATATGCCTAACACGTACAAGAATTCAATCATTTCAAACTAAACTATGGTCCTCAAAATTCAAAGTTCCTTCTAAAGAATTTACTGGTATGAGTGATCCTGCATATTTAATTTCCCTCCTAAAGAGAAAAGCTAAAAAACACTTATACTGAGATTGCTTTGCAATTCCATTCAAACAGAAAAATCCTGGATTGTTCAAAATGAAAACAGTAAATAAATTTGTGAACAAACTTGAAGACAACACAGAGCTTTACTCAAAACCAATGGCCTGTATATTGATATTCATTTGAAGAGATGTTACAAGAAGTTCTGATTCTCCATTAAACTTTGGAAAAGCTCAGATAAATTTCTGCAGCGTTTTCTTACAAAATTTTTGTGATCACTTTCCCTCTAGTCCTGGTATCCATTTATAACAACATGGATGCACAAAGCTTCATACTTCTCGATGAGAGTTTGTTACAATTATTTCAAAAATTGAAGAGGTTACAATTTTTACGTAAAACAGTTATGCACTCTTTTCAGCCTATGCAGTCTGTTCAACAGGTTGTTCGGTTGCAACCTCTTCTAGCTTTTCAAGGGCACTCTCCAACTGTTCCGGATCATGGGTGGAATATTTAACTCCCCACTCATTATATGTCTCTTTTGTCGGCCATGAAAAATTAATCACATCATTTTTAACTTTAGTCAACCTTTTCCAAGAATTTCTCAGTTTGTTGACTTCTGAGTTAAGAAAACTATAATGTGATTTAATTCTTTCTATTTCCTGTATTGTTATAATAAAGAAAGAGGTATCATCAAGATCAATGATTCCCTTGACCCTTGCAGACAATTTGACTTTTATCTCATTGAGCCATATTTGCTTATCCTTTAGCTGATCCGGATTGGCAAAAATTCCTGGGAGCAACTCAAAAACCTGATCAGTGTATTCCTTCTTGCATAGATTGACCTTTCTATCCACATTATCTACATCTGCAGCCAATTGCATTAAAACTTTAGCAACATCAGAGGTAGATTTGATAATGGGATTGGCCCTTGCTTCATCACAGGATACACACATGAACTCTAGATCTTGCTCCCTGGGCCTCCATCTGTCAAAAATGGGTGTCAAAATGGCCTTGTCTCTCCTCAATTCATTCCATATCTCCATGAATTTTCCCACACTGTTGTAAAGCAGTGAGGCATTCATTGTATCTGCAAAACTGGAGATTGTGGCCTTTACTTTCTCCTCATATTTCCCCGCATAAAAGGCTTGAGCCTGCTTCAAGTTCTCTAGTTCTTGGGGAGTAATTTCAATCATTTGGGAGCTGGAAGGTGCAGGAGATATGGAAGCTCAATAATGGGGCTAGTAGGCAGAGGTCTTGCAGGAGAAGAGGAAATCATCAATGTTGAAGACTCACCTTGTTGGTGTTGTCCCATTAGCTGGCTCTGCAATTTGGCAATGATGCTATCTTTACCTCTTACCTCCTCCTTGGCACTGTTATAGGCCTTCAAAACTATTTCCAACTTAATTTGGAGGGCCTCCTTTTTTTTGGCTTCCTTCTCAGCCACTGCAACATTGAATTTTGCAGTTTCTAGCACAGTGCTAGCAGCCTCTACTACCCCTGTACTCTGCACTCTTTTTACCATCAATCCACCAAGGTGGCTTGATCCTGGAGTGTCTTTTCCCTTTTTGCCCTCATTTCTCTTAAGGGACCACATAACTAGTGCAACATTATCCTTACTGAATGTAACCCCTTCCATGGGTTTAGTTTCTTTTCTTACTGCATCCAGTA
Organism: Cryptomeria japonica; assembly: GCF_030272615.1. Classification (NCBI taxonomy): domain Eukaryota; kingdom Viridiplantae; phylum Streptophyta; class Pinopsida; order Cupressales; family Cupressaceae; genus Cryptomeria; species Cryptomeria japonica. The sequence goes on along the minus strand of NC_081405.1, from coordinate 153,427,746 downwards.
CCAGAGCTTCAACAATATTCCATTCTGGCAAGATGAGCACTCCAGCTTGTGCTACTAGATCTCTTCCTTGTTCAAGAGTGATGATTTTGAATTATTCCATCATCTCCTATTTTATTTCTTCCTCCACTGAGGCTGGATCTTTGTTGGGCTACTCTGCCTTTCTTGTCTCACATCTAGCATTATATCTATCTATATGCTGCTTCCAAATGAATTGCATGAATGCTTCAGATGTGACAAAGTTGTCATCAGCTAAAAAGGCACTACTTGCCTTTTTTATCTCAGGATCCCACTCCTGGCCTTTAAGTTCAGTTGAGGTAATGTCCATTTCAGCTTCAATGGGCTCTTCTGGCATCCCTTCTTCCACCTCATCATAAGTGTATGCAATCTCCCCCAAGCTGCCCAACTGCAAGAGGTGTGCAGCTGCTGCCTGTTCATCTCCTATGTGGATGGGGGATTGGGATGGGGAATACAAGGGTGTATCTGATTGCACTTCCTTCCCCACCCTTTGCTTCTTAGGGTTGTCTTGGATGTCAATGACATCTTGTACTTTCCTTTTTCCTTTGGATGAAGAGGGCTCCCCTGTTGTAGGCACCAGCACACTGTAACCTGATTTCTTATGCAGGGTGTAGTCACCAGGAGGGATTGCTTTAGTGGAAGCTGACTTGCCCAAGATCACTCTAGCCTTTTCAGGGTTACTCTTAATCACAGCTTCCCTCTTCTCCTTCAGTGTTTGCATTACATCTTCAAAGCAAACAATCAAAAATTTTATTTTTTCTTCCAATGGGAAGAAGCTAGACAATGGGTCATAACTAGCATCAAATTGATGCACAAAATCCAAGGCTTTCTTGTAAGCCACCCACTTTTCTTTCCTCAACTCCTGCTCATCTAAATCAAATTCATTTCTGATGAGGTCTTCAGGAAATTGGAATTGATGAGGCCTACCTCTGCATGCTACCTTCTTCCTAAACACACCATTGAAGAAGTCCTCTGGATCAGCACATCTGGACACTGTAGTGGATAAATGGTAGGGTTTGAGGAAATCCTCAAAGCAATTCCAGCCTCCCTTTGTAATTACGAATTGGTGGGCTATAGTAGCTGCAGGGAAAATGGTCCCTTTACCTCTGCCTATTAACTCTGCCTCTTGTAGGCCACCAATTTGCCTGAGGATCTCAGCTATTCCCACTTTGAGAGGGACCTCGTAAGGTAACAAAAATGGAGTGCCCCTGAAACCAAAAACTCTAAAAATCGTGGAGACTGGATATAAATACATGTCACCCCAGTTATGAACAATTTTGATGTTCTCTACGAATTCTTTTGGCCTTAGGAATTCCAGAAGAACCTTGGGGACTCTTGGGTTATCAGAGAAAAGGAGAGTCCTTATTTTAGATGCAAAATATTTATCGAACTTTAGGAAACTAGCATCCTCTCTGTCCCATGACAACACAGTACTCCATAGTTGTACTGGCATTTTCTCTACTTCCTTCTCTTTTACCATGTCCATTCCACTGGCGAAATAATCACCACCTTTGAAGAGAAAAAGGTGCATCAAGAGTGAATACCATCCGAATGGCCTATCCACCTTTCCATTTTTTATTCCTATCAACCCTCCATGGATAGCATCGGCAATGTAAGAAGCATAATCAAATGTAATAGCAAGAGAAGGATTCAAAATCTGAACAATCATTAACAAGTAATGATTTGGCATATTTGCTTCAGCATCCTCTCCTAGAACTTGGCAAAGTGCCCAATACATTCCTTTAGCCCTCAAGGTAAACATACTCAATGAAAAAGGCTCTTGTGTGTTGGGCCCTACAACTACTAACCCTCCTATTTTTAGAAAAAGTTCTTTAAGAGGCCCATTCCTAAGATGATTCCTCTGTGCACTGTACACTTGGGCTAATTGTGTGAAATTTATGGGTTCCAGGAAGTTTGTGAACTCATTGAGCCCAAATGCTGTTCTTAATTCTTCTGCATTGATTTCCACAAGGGTTTTCCCATTTACATCCCAGATGCATCTTGTGGCTGAATCATAGTTCAATGCCATTTGGGTTAGCAAGTCTGTATCCATGAATACCCCTGGGACTACTAATTTCCTGACATCTAGTTCCCAAATGCTATTTTGAGGAGCAGGAGAATTCCTCATTCCAAATCTGACTCTAAACAGCCCCAACCCGGACAGTCCAACCTGTGGGTCTCTCAACCAATTACCTTTGTCGTACAATCCTTCTCCTATCTTCAGACGGGGAGCCCTAGGCACTAACTCTTTGGCCTTTGATGCCTGGTTAGTTGACAATGTTAACTGTTCTAAAAAATCATCACATACACTTCTTTCTAAATAATCAACCTTGCCAGAAAATTCCCTTTTAGGAGCCATTGGAAAATGCAAGAAAATGAATACACTCTTAAACAATCCTGCAACACGAGAATGATTTTACTTTAAAACACCACACAAGAATTGCTACAAAATATGAAAGAACCTGATGCTTGCTCGAAGGAATTTTGCTCTGCAACTGAACTGCCTGCTCTGTATTTGAAAAAGATAACTCTGCATTGCTCTTCTGCAAAATCTTTTAAAAGATATCTTCCTTGGTTGTTAGGAAATCAAATACTTGTACTCTGGGCCTTAACTATAACATTGATTCTGCATGCTTCAGCCGTCCCTTCAAAATCGAATTCATACGAGAATTCATATTTTAGCTCCAACGGGTCGCAACCTTCCTGCAAGTGTCTCACTGTTACCTTTTCATTTTTGACGGCTTTGTCTTTAGTCTGGGTCCCGTTCTTCTATTGGCTACATAATACCACGCGGCACCCAACCATTGGCCTTAAAAATCCCTTTACATTCCACTTGATACTGACCGCATGTCTCCCTTTATACTGTGACGGGCCCACATTTTCCTTTTTGACCATGTCATCATCATGACACGTGGACGACCCTCGTTAGCTCTCGCTATTTCACGGGCTTAAAGAGTGAGCATTTTACCCTTGCGAAATAGCGCGGGCTGTTGGATCATCCCTCAAGTTGATCACTAATTAATCCTCTTAAAAGGTTCTCAGGAATGGTGGGCCTAATGACTCGTCACTAATACCTGGCATCCAGTCACCTGCAACGCTGATTTGCCGCTTTGTCATTCGCCAAAAGAAACCGCGAGGGGCCCCACTTTCGTCTCAACAGGTCTACCTCTCACGTCATCATCACGACATGTGGACGGCTCATATTAACTCTCACTATTTTGCAGGCCTAAAGGGTGAGCATTTTACCCTTGCGAAATAGCGCTGACCGTCGGATCATCTCTGCTGTTGATCGGTATTTAATCTTCTGAAAAGGCTTTCAGGGGTGGTAGGGCCGTGGACTTGTCATGAACACATGGCATCCTTATCACTTGCGGAGCTGATTTGTCATTTTCTTATTTGCCAAAAGAGAACCATAGGGACCCACATTTTCCTTTCAAACTATGTGTCATCACGACACGTGGACGGTTCTTATTCATTCTCGCTATTTCACGGGCATAAGGAGTGAGCACTTTACCCTTGCGAAATAGCGCGGGCCGTTGGATCACCTTTTAAGTTGATCGGTATTTAATCTTCTAAAAAGGCTCTCATAAAATGTGGGCCCGCTGACCCGTCATGGACACCTGGTGCCTTGTCACTTTCGGAGCTGACTTGTCACTCTGTCATTTGCTGGAAGGAGCCACGAGGTCTCAATAAATTGTTAACAGCTGTACCTGCCAGGTCATCTCCACCTGCAACCCGACTCATCTTTGGGGCCCACTTTTGAACCTTTAATCCTGACCCGCTGACTGTGGTGACTTGTGCCACGTGCTACCTTTTAATACGCCAGAAGAAAAGCATGGGGCTCCAACTACCTCTAACAGCTACACCTTTTACTTCCTCCGTCATGACACATGGACGGCCTTCGTTCATTCTCGCTATTTCGCGGGCTTAAAGGGCGAGCACCTTACCCTTGCGAAATAGCGCCGACCGTCGGATCATCTCTTAAGTTGATCGGCATTTACTGGGCCCGACACTTTAGAAGAAAAGCATACAAGGCGTAAAATTTTCAAATAATCAACATAGCCGCCTAGGTAAATAACAAGGGGGGACACTTCCTACGACCCCGCGACCCATAACTTAAGTGAATAAAGTAACGGGAGATTAGAAACCAGAGGGTTTAACACAAAAGATAAAGTCTAAAAACTCAAAAACCCTTAAACCCCTAAGGTTTAGAACAAAGCTGAAGCACTTGGGACTACACCCCATTCGGAAAAATTTCAAAGTACCATAGCCAATTATGGGAAAAGAAGAACCCAATTTTAAAACAGTGATAACAACCTCCTTCATCAATTTTGGGTTCTTATGCCCCAAAATATGTAACCTTTCGTCCATCCAAATCTCAAAATTTGAGATTCACTTCTCTTCCATGTATCCACCATCCCTCAAGGTGTGTGCCAATGTTGATCTTTTCAACATTTCCATCTAGCCATACACAATTCTTCCAACATCCCATCCATTATCCAACACCTATTTTTCACCCTTCCATCCCTCTTATCCAGTCCTTTACATAAATCCTTTCCCTAGTTTCATTTCATTATCCTACCAACATCTTTAAGCATACCTTCATATCCATGGTCTATTGCGACTCATATTCCAAGGGTACCATCCAAAGAAGCGAGACATTAGGGTCCTTCTTCCATCCCTTATCATGCCTCCATTATCTTCCAAAAAGAAAAAAAAATGATGAAAAAGTGAAAAAATATATCTAAAAAAAAAGTAAAGAGAAATAATTTCGTCCACGAGTGAAAACCACTTCTTGTGGTGCCTTGGGCAAGTACCATGATGAAAACCCGGCAAACGGGCGTCATGCATAATCCATTATCCTTTTGCACTTTACACTAGGGGAAACTTTCATCCATGTACATCCATCTATTATCCTTCTTCCTCCATTATCCTTCATCTTCCATTATCCCTCATTCACTCTATCTACATTCATATCCCTTTTCCACCTTTGATCTTAACAAAGTTGATGATCTTCGTAGGCTTGATGTGTCCTATCTATTACACTTGATCCAAATGCTTTATCTCCTATCCATTGCTCGCTTATATACTTCATTACCACTTCTGATCTTGATTAACCTATTTCTCCCCTATCCAAATCTATTCCTTGATCTTGATCAACACCATGGACAAAATGCAAAAACATGCTTTCCACAAACCTATTGGCATGACCACTTCTTTGGAACATATGGATTCATTATGCTACATCCTTGCTTTGTTGCGCTAAATCCTTGCTTTACATTGCTAAAATCCTTGGTTTACATTGCTAAAATCCTTGGTTTACATCGCTAAAATCCTTGTTTTACATTGCTATATCTGGACCCTGTTCTTGGATTAACATTGTGAGATAGTCCTTGAAAGTGTCCACCATCATTGATTTATCCATTCATGTACTCAAAATCCCTTTTGCCTTGCTAGACACTAGGGGAAAACATTAAAAAGTCCTTAAAAAAAAAAACTCAAAAATCAAAGCAAGAAAGCATAGACTATCCTTCAAATCAAATCAACCATAGACAAACTCTCAAAGTCTGCAATCACACTTATCGCATGTCTTGTTAATCAATCTATCAAACTCTATCAAACATCAACATGTCTTATACAAGGAAGGGTACCCTCGAAACCAAACAGATCGGTCTTATACGAGGTACTTACTCTTTGAAACCAGACATTCCTATCAATGATAGTCAAATCAAAACAATGACATATATTAGTATGGTTGCTGGATTTTGTCTAGGTTAGTCTTATCTCTTGTACTGAAGTGTTGCATCTATGCTTTCACTTGTACATATCTTTTAGTCACTTTTGTGACATCCTAGTTCTTTTAAAACCCTCATGGCTTGAAACTGATCAATGTCCTAGTCTTAGGTTAATTGAAAGAGCACATTACATTTCCTAAGCAGCATCACCCAAGTCAACTTTACATCAGTGAAACCTGGTCATCCACTCTGAGTCAGTCACCTGTCTCCTGACTATTGAAGAGTTTTATCACTGAGTACACAAGCAAAACAACATTACTGAAAACAATCACTAAACAATTTGAGCTATACATGAAATTTTCTTTGTGTGTTATCTTTTATATTGGTTTTTGATTATTATCCCTCTGAGTAACTCAAGAAAGTCTATCTTGACTAAGAGGAGCAAAGATTGGGGGCATAATATTTTCTTTGTTTTCTGCTTGTAGGACTTATTTTGATGATCTGGAAACATCTAATCAGCTAGGTGTCTGTGATAAGAGCCTTCACATCAAGGTGAAATTGCCACACATACCTCGACTCCACTTATTTGAATGCTACAGGGAGGTTCCCATCATTTCTTTGTCTGTTTTGAGGGAATTTCTTTATCATGCAATCTAGGTCCCTTGTGAAATTTGTCCAAGGATATGAACGAAAAAGGGTCATTGCGAACGAGATAATTAATATTGCACACGAAAAGCAAGGAACTCTAATCTGCCTACTGTGGTTGTAAAATGCTCAGTGATGAACCTTAAGCATTTCAAATCCAGTGACTAGGTTTAGTTTGCATCTCATTTCGCATCTCATGTTGCATTTTGTGAATTTAGAGTGATTTCAGTATGGTAACAATAATCTCTTTATATTTTGAATGAGAGTTTGAAGCAGTCATCATTTCTTAGCTAAGTGGTCTCTTCTTCATCATTTCTCTGATCGAGTACTTGTGTATTGAGATGTTTAGCTGCATAAATAAGCATTATACAAATTCATACATTCATTTGCATTCATCTTATTGCATTAAAAAATAAATAAATTTGCATTACTCATTACTCATTCTCCTCATCATTCATTTGCATCATCATTTATTTGCATGAAAAGAAACAAAACAAACATTCATATTCATTTGCATTACATACATCCATACTCAACATATATGCATATATATAGAATAAAGCATATAGAAAAGCATCTCATAAATCGATTGACACAAGTACAATGAAGTCAAATCAAGATATCGTATATATAAATGATCAAGTCTCAAGGCACAAAATAATGTCAACTGACATATACAAAATCCCATCGGAGCAAGAATCATAAGGGCTACAAAAAATAGGTGTGTCTACAAAAAATTCTCAAAGCTACAAAAAGATCTAGCTCTCTGCCTCTCCCTCATCGCTAGGTGGTGGAGCCTGCTGACCCGGATCCTGCCTAGGTGCCCGAGCTCCCTCCGATCGAGCCATATACTGTGAATACGGTACAACCTGCTGCGCTACTAGAACTGCTACGCTATAAGTCACAACATAATAGGCTACCCAACTCGTCTGATGGAGAACCTCCTATTGAAGAGCGTCTCATTCTACCCTCATCTCCACAACCTAGTGATATCGCTCTACCCTCATCTCTGCTAGCTATTGGTCTCACTCCGCTAGCTGAGTCTATGCCACTACCAGTTGTGAATACAAACCCGCTAGGTGTGCTCTCATCAGCCGTGTTGTGTAAACCCCTCGATCCCTCGTAGGCTCGCCACCTCCATCCCCACCTCCATCCCCACCTCCATCACCTCCTCCATCTCTACCTCCACCTCCCCCCTGCTCCTCTCTCCTCTGCCTAACATGTCTTGGAGATACTCTCTCCTCCTCTCCTCCACCCTCTGGCACCCTCACTCCACTCAATCTCACTCCAACTATCCCTAGGGATCCACCCTCTCCTCTTTATTGCCTCCCACCAACTGGTACCCTACTACTACTAGCACCAGGATCACCACCTTCCCGCCTTAGAGCCTCAGCTCTCTATCCCTACCTTTGTCCATTTCCTTGTCCCATGTGGGGGCATCATCCTTTGCCTCCTCTATGTGAGGTGCCTACTCAGTTGGATCTATGAATCTCAGGAATGGATGCTGCTGGAACTAGTCCCTGTACTGGGGCAATACCCCCGTATCTGCAATATCATCCAAGTAATCCCATCTCAACCATTGTAACCCTAGTAGCTCCTGCATTCTTAAGGCGTATGATAGCCTAGGTCCCCATCCCCACCTCTCCTCATTTGCATAACATGCGTATGCAGTAAACTCCAGTGAGATCCTTCGAGGTCTACCATACTGCCTCATCACTCGAGTAACAACGAACATCTCGACCATTGTCTATGATCTGCCTATGCGCGGCTATGTCATGAAGAGGTCTCTATGAACAACTCTCTAATCATCCCAAGGCTCCAGACCCCTATAAGGTCTCCATGTGATAGCTATCAAATCGTCCAGCTGACGTCTCCAAAAATTGGTCTTGCCCAGATGGGGTTGCGTCACATATCCAGCATACCTATAAACAATGGGCTATTGTGGATCTCTGGCCTCATAAAAAATTGGCCTGCATATTGGGAGATGCTCCCAGGCCCATATTTGTAAAATCAAAACTCTGACAACCATGCTCTTCCCTTCCTGATAAATGATCTCATGCATCTCATGATACATGTGGGCCAATATGCAAGAACCCCATCCTAACCTCCGGGGGTTCTCCACAAGTCTCTCTAACATCCTGCCCCATCCACATAAAAACCCCTACTGTCCCCTATCAGGCATAAGAAAACAACCAATAAAACCTACCAAGATGCAAGCCAGTGGAAAGTCCTCACTGTATCTGGTCATCATGTCCTCCCAACTGATCTCGCGTGTCAGAATGTCTGCATCATGAAATACCTACCTCAGGGCTAGAAGGCCAGGACGCTGTGCTGAATCATAATCGACCTTATCCCCAATAAAAGGGATACAGAGAATCATGTATACATCCTTGAGAGTGATGGTCATCTCCCCAACTGGCAAATGGAATGTATTATGCTCTGAATGGAACCTCTCTACTAATGCAGTCAACATACCATGATTCACATGGATATCAGGCAACCCAAGAAGATGAGTCAATCCACATGCATCAATATGCACCCAGTCTATATTTGATAACTACCGAACTAATGCCATCGTAGGTGGATATACACATCTGAATAATACATAGGGCAATCGAACCTGCAAAAATCAAACAAAAGATCATTAGGAAACATTCCAAAGTAGCCTATAATGGAAGCAAAACATCATGAAAATCCAACTACATTAATTGCAAAATCAAACTTTCAAGTTTACACCTCCAAAAATGCTCACTGTTTTCCAAGCGACAAAACATCACAGAGACAGAAACTTGTATGAGTCAGGAATTGGCCTTATACGACAAAACAGGCTGATACGACACATGACTAGCCCTCAAACGACAAAATGGGCTCTTTTGAATTTTGTCATATGACAGAAGGGTAGGTCTCATATGACAAAACTTGTAGACTTAAGCGACAAAATAAAATTGATCAGTTTGTCGTACGAGACAGGATCCTGTCTCGCATGACAAAACAAAAACGCCCGACTTAAACATGTAAAAAATTGAAAAATTCAACAAAAAAATTCAAAATTGAAATGAATAACAGGATTAAGATAGATCACTTACCGTTGGCTCATAGTTCCGAGGTCGATTATGTCATCTCTGGCGCTCGAATCAATGTACATGAGTGGGAACCACCATTTTTCTTCACATAAGGCTTTTCGAATTTTCAAACTTGGAGGGTTAAAATGAATTGAAAATGACACTTTTACCCCATATATAGCCAAAACCCTATGTTTTTAACTTGCTCCAATGGACATGAAAATTGTACCCTTAGCTAATTTGCTCCTCTTGATTCCATTTTTGGGATCGAAATTGAAATTCGAGATCATTTTTCTAGTCAAATTCCAAAATTTGGACCACTTAGGGCTTTTCATCAAAAAGTTCATTCTTTCTTCAATTCACACTCAATTTCTCATCAAGCAATGCTAAATTTTCAAATATTCCTTTGAAGCATTTGTGCTCAAATCATCATCATCGCTAAAGAAATTGCCTATAATCATGTACCCTCACTATCTTTCGATTTTGCTCATAAGGGGGCATACTCATGACCTCAAAGTCGAGAATTTCTTTCAAAAATCTTCATTACAAGTCAAGAAGCTAAGCTTCATCAAATCAATCGCTAGGGGAATACCAATTTTATCGCTTCATATCAAGATGACATTGTCTTTGTTTGAATCAGTCTCTTAACATTAATCTGTTTCATAGCTTTTCATCAAGTTGATTATTCGTTTAAACTCAATCAAGGGTTTAAAGAGTATCTTCGATCACACACTCAATCTAAGAAGGTGTTCAGTTTCATCACATCGAATCAAGCTGGACAGTTTATCTTCGCTCATTGTGTCTTGATTGATAGTTCTAATACTTAATATAAGTACAAATCCGATAGCCAACAAGATGAGAGGGGGGGGGGGTGAATCATACAAACTTAATCATCAATGAAAACATCAAATTCTACCTCGGTAACATATATAGAATAAAAACTGTCAAACATGCAAACTCAAAAGCATTTGAACAATATAAACCTCATAACACCATATTTAACGTGGAAATCCAAATAGGGAAAAACCACTGTGGGATTTCAGACCCACTAAGAAATATACTCTTCTAGAGTATGCTCGGTTAAAGGCCAATCCTGTTAAAGATTACAAAACACATTGCTAGACGTGACCCAGTTAAGGGATTTCCCTCAGATCTGTTAGGATCTTCACTTTGTTAGAAGTGACCTTGTCAAAGGATTTCAAACACTCATTTTTAATGTCACCTTGTTAGAGGATTTACTTATAAGACTATTAAGTCCACTCAGTTAAGAGATTTCCTGTTATTTCACAAGCTAACAGTAATACAAGCTATCTGCAACTTCACATCTAAAATGCTAAAGCAGATTCTTATTTGTTCAACACAATCTAGACATAGAACTATTCTTGTCTATCTACTAGGCGTCAATACTCTGTTATTCCAATAGGTCTTCAAGCTTCTATGCTCGGTGATCACTATGTAGCATCCCTGTGCATACACTTGCCCGCATCCACTGTTTATCAATAGTTCCTTATTTATAAACAATCATCTAACCGCTTAATCTCCTTGATCACATTTCCCATGATCAATTATAGCCATTAGATCTTCAATCTTGTCTAGGTTCATTGTATCTTACGATCTGAAAAATGTTTTACCCTACCTCAGAACTTACACAATCATCTTGGAACTTGTGTTAGGGTAATGCAATTCAATCTGAGCTGTAGATCTTCTTGCTGACTTTCCATTGCCTTAGATTTGTTAACAAACTTCTTCCACGGCTTGCTAATCATTGATCCACTCCAGCTCATCAACTTCTTTCATTAAATATCACATGTAAACATTTAATGCATTTTGTTATAGCTTGGTTACAACTCAGTGAATACTAAACTTTACTCGGTAGACATTTTGTCTTCATTAACCGACTGTGATAACCTTAGGGTTTACTGACTAGGTTCCTTAGGCTTTACCGACTAGGTTCTTTGCTTGATAACATAGTATAGTATTAACCTTCACATTTTACAACATATGTATGACGTTAAAACAATCTAAAACATCAAGATCTCATCATTGTCTGACTCAGTAGAGTTGCCCATTGAATAACTTATCCCTTTATTCATCATATTCTTTCCTATGTCTTTATCGACTTCTTTATAATCTTCATATCATATTTCTTAAGATATGGCAACATCATACTGAATTAGAAAATCAATTTCTTGACATCAATGACAAAATAATAATATCAAGACAGTAAAACATCTTTAATCAGTTATGTCCATAATCATCAACAACCTTCTCAATATCCTTGTTATATTGCCAACATTGATCAATCAAGTTCAAGATTGATTTTATCTTCGCTCATTGTATCTAGTTCAATCAAGTTCTAGACCAGTAAGATCCGCTTCTTGATCAATCAAGTTCAAGTTTGGTATCTTTGCTTTCTATTGTTCCTAGTTCAATCAAGTTCGAGATCGGTTTCGCTTTAGTCAACTCTGTTCAGTTTTATCCTTCAAAACAAGCTAAATACCTCGCTCTTCATCTGGTTCGTGATCAATCAAGTTCAGAACTGGTATCTCCTAGACATCAAATTTTCTTTGAACCAACATGCTGCTCGCACATTAATTCAAAGAGGGACAAATGTAATACCCTAAAAATGGTCATCTAAACCATGAGCCCCTAATCTCGACAACGTCACCAAGGTCCTAACCAAAGGCAGTTAAATCAATCTCAAGCACATTAATTAATTCTTTAATCATCAAATGTCATATGGAAAATTAATCAACCAATATTAATTAAATACTTATTTAATTAATTGATCATTCCAAGTAAATCATTTTAAAACAATTGTCTTGTTTATTTTATTGAATATCCTAGCATATTTAATTAAATAAATCAATTTACCATTAAATCATCAAAAAAGGAATTAATTGACAAAAAAGAATTAAAAATTGAGAAAAGAAATCAATTGGAGATAATCTTGAAAAACAAATTAAAAATTGATAAATAATCTCAGAGAAAGCAATTAAAACAATTAAATATTAAAATTGAATGAAATAGAGAATAAATCAGTTTTTCTTGATTTTATCTTAATTTTAGTTCAATTTTTTTTTAAACCGAGAAAAGCATCCAATCACATCAATTCACCTAGATTGTGCTTCCTATTGGAAAATCTTGACCGCTCATCATCATTTGATCTCAATTGTTGGTTTCTTTCTGAATTTTCTATAAATTTAGGCTCTCATCTCTCATTCAAAAAATCCTGGAGATATATTGTTATTATGTTGTTTTTGCTCTAGGTTCATTGAGAATTTGCATTGAGATATTGCATATTAATTATTTCATATTGCTTAAATCATTTAGCTTAAATATTCATATATTTCTTAAATCATGTTAGATTAATCTTGCATATCTAGCTTAAATATTGCATCCATTTAGCTCATATTCATGCTCATATAGATTTAAAAATCCTTCGTTTAGGTGTTGTCTAGTCACTAGATAGCTTAGCAATCTAAGAGCAATCTAAACTCGCATCTACTAGAAGGCAATGGGTCTCTTTGTAATGGTTTATTATTCATTGATTATTGATTTACTAACCATGCATCTAATGACTTAATTGAAGTGTTGTGTATTTCAGAGATAGATACAAGTCCACTTTTCACACACACATATCCTACCTTAAATAAATCCCTCCCGATAAGGTGCGTGCGATCGCTTTAACAAGGTGGCATACACTCCGCTCATATTTTCATTTTTTGATACTTAGCATTACTTAGTGAACTTTGTTTTGCTTTGTAATCTTTGGTATCCTTGCTTTCATGACTCATAGTGAAGGGGAATTTTCCACTTGCGGTCATGGTTCTCCCCTTCTCGATCTTCCCTTTTACTTTGTCAATCAAAGTTGTAAGATCCTAAATCCACTGGGTGCTTGGCAAATCTTGCCTCCTTGACATGGTAAAAGTCTTCCAATCTTATTTCCTTGTGATTTACTGGCATTATTCGCTTATCCTCATACTCCCGCTAAAGCGGGGGCTAAATGTAGTGTCATAAAATTGCGACCCTATCAATTTTAGACTGTATTAGGGTCCTCACACACGCGAGATAGAATCCTCTAGCTTGATCAAAGACTAGAGATTGCTCCACCATCAGAATCAACTTCTTTCTTGGCCTCTGAATCACCCTATCCACACTCTGCCCTGGAGAAAGGGGTAGGATAGGGGCATGGCACCCCTGTCCCTGCCCTATTTTGGGGCAGGACCTTCCTAGAGCATGCATTGTGGGTTGTGCATTGGGTGGGAAACTCCCCCCGATGTCAGCCTGAAATAAAAATCAAATCCACTAACATGTATTTAAGGGGAATTCATCCTCTCATTTGCATAAGTTGAAGTTGGATGAGATTGGAGTTTGTCAAGTTGCATAAGAGATCAAGCATCCAAGAGCATTCACGCATTCCTTTCCAGCATTGAGCATTCTCAAGTCTCCCTTCAAGGACAGGTGTTGCATTTATGTCAAGGATTCAACCATTGAAGAGGAGATTAATTCCAATAGTCAATTCCACACAAGCACTTCTATCAACATTGCTACCACAACATCCCTTGAGGTGATTTACAATTCAGTCTTTCATTTACATCTACTTGCAAGTACTTTCTTTCATTACTTGGTTAATTCCAAAACTGGGGTTTGACCTAAAAGCAAACCCCCAATCCCAACCCATTTTTCTCTCTTTTCTATGTGTAGGTTGTAGGTGTGCAATTGTACTTTCAGATTCAGGCTCCATTTGCAGAAGCAGAAAAACCCTTTTTGTTTCACAAATTTTTCAGAGGACCGTGTACATTCCTGCCACGGTCGAGGTAACTTTTCCTCAGATTTGTAGGCCAACTTCATCTTGACATATTACTGCCAGATCTAGGTGCACAACTTCATCCCATATTCTGATCTCAAGTTATAATCGTTTCTTTATCACTTTAGCACTACATAATTCAATCAATTCTTTTCCAATTCAAATAAGGAAGAGGGGATCAACTTATCATTCCCATTTCATTCAGAATTTAATCTTCATCTTTGAAGGTTGAATCTAGTGAATTCTCCTCTCCTCTTCCAATGTAACTAGGTGAAAAGTGTTTGAAGGGAAATCCATAGTGAAACTCTCATCTCTCCTTGGAGGGAAAGGGTATTTTTCCTCTTGATCTCTTATTCACATTTCACCACATTACACTCCTTAACAAGACAAAAGATGCTAACAGAGAGACATGAACTAAAATAGACAAAGAAACCAAAACAGAGGTCGCCAAAGCTGGCTTTCAATGATGGAACTCAAGGACAAGGCCCTTCTCAAACTTCCACTTAGTTTTATGTGGAGGTGGAGGCCTTTGATCAATTGCAGTGGACTGGAGTACCTCGGGAAAGCTCTAATTCTATGATGTGTCAAAATGGAATTGACTAGTATTAGGACCTAAATATACTTTCACACAAACTTTGGAATATGAAAGAACCTAGAGAAGTGACCATACTTGACTAACTCAAATTGTGAAAGAGAGTCAAGTGATACTTTTAGAGTTTCTATTCCTTATTTGATATGGAAGTGAATGTGTAATGTTTGAGAGAGTACAATACTAGGGTAAAATTATGAAAGAAAGTGGATACAAATATGTCGTAGCAAACTTGTAAACAATAGAATTGAAATAGTATACACAAAAATGGAAGGAGGATCTAACTATGCACCTATGGTTGAAATCTAAAGCTAAGTTGACTAGACTAGGGTGCCAGAGTGCCCTGGTCTCTTGAGACTAAGCTAAAGTTATGAGGTTTGAATCTTGAAGCAAATCGAATACCAACCTTGAAATTTGGATCAAAATTACTAGGGTGCCCTAGCACCTTGGTTCTGGTATAGGGGCACCTTAGCACCTTGGTCTTTTAAAACTATGCTTAATTTAGGATAATAGTCTATTGATGGGTCTTTTGACACACTCACCAATAGGAAAGTAGAACATGAATTCACACACCACCTCTCCTAAAAAGCAATCAATCTCAAAAGATTGACAACTCCAAGGTCTCTATAGTCGGGTCATGACGACATTGGATAACTCGGTGATTGACGTAGCTATAACTGTTAAGGGGCTTGCTAGTTTTGAAACTTTCTGATTTATTTGAAAAAGTTAGAAAACTAAAACTAAAACTAAACTAACCAGCGAGAAAGAAATAGAAAAAGGGAAAGGGAATGCAAGGAGATGATGAAAATTCAACATTCATTCCATCTAACAATATCAACTAAACCTAGAGGAAATTGTAACATGAACATACATTAGTATGCAAATCAATAATTTAACATGCTAACGAAGCTAGACTCAATGAAAAGAAAGACTAAACCACATTGACATTAACATCAATCACCATATACATGCACATATTGAAGCAATGCAAACATATCTCTCTCTAGATTTAGGAAGTTGAATTAGACAGAAGGATATTAAACATCCATCACATGGATGAAAACAATTGAAAGAAATAGGAAATTGCATTAAAGCTTAAGAAGATGCCTTCAACTGATGCACTTGTCCAACAAATTTGTCATACTGAACTTCTAATTTTGGCCTTTTATAAGATTGTTCTCAGCTACATTAAAATGAAAATGCAATGAAAAAGATCCGGAATGACCTTCAACCAAGTTCCAGAAATTTCCAGCTCCTAAGATATTTATAGTTCTAAATTTCTAATTCTAAAAAGTCTAATTTCAAAGCATCTAACCCGTTACAATGCGCTTCAAGCTCCACTTTATAACAATTTTTCAGAAAATCCCCTTTCTGAAACAATAGATCAAAACCCCTATTTATGTATGCAAACACCAAGTTTTCTTTTGCAACTTAAAATCAACTCCAAGTGATTTTGCAGACAAGTCTCTGAAACAAGAGCTTTCCAATTTTGACATTGAGTCTGCCTCCAGTTAGACTGTATATTGAACCCCCAAGCTTGTGCTGATATTCAATCTTGATATTTGAGCTCAACTCCGGTTTGCCTTGACTTTAACTCTTGTTCAATATTTACCCTGCACATTAAAACAATAAAATAATTAATTCATTTCCTAAAATGTGCCAATCCATTTTATAAATTCACAATTTAAAAATAAAAAAAGTTTATCCCATTATGAATTTAAAATAAATAATTTAAATCTCTTAAATTAAATAAAATCAATATTACCAAAAATATTTAAATTATTAAAAAAAAAATTTCAAATTTCAAAATAAATTAAAATTCAATCAAAGAAATAACCCCCTTTCATCCTTATTGATTGTGGTGGATCCCACTTTCCACTTTTTCCCTACAAAGACAAAAATAAAATAATTAATTTATAATAATCCATTATAAATGATTGCTTTAAATACTTTTATAAAAAGAAAAAGAAATTGTTATTATCTGAATGGAATTCATTTAACCATAACAATATCCTATATTAAATACCCAAAGCATTTAAAGCACCAATCTTCTTAAAGCACTTCAAAATAAATTTAAAAAAGAAAGCATGTTCTTTGAAATACTTTACCCACATCCTCATGGTAGGGGAGAGGAGCCAGAATGTGTGCACACTAACTTCATGGGTTGCCACATGGACCTGGATAAAACTTTGACTATTAGTCATGTCGATCGCTGACTTGGGTACCCCAAATCAAAAACTTACATGTTGACTCGATAATATGCCATGTGTGATATACCGATTCATTGAAGTGGTCAAAATTATGCCACTTCGGTGCATTGACCGAAACATGGTTGGGCTCACACCATTAACAATTCAATATATCCATCAGTTTCGAATGGGGTTGCCGCATGGCATTCTTCTACATGTCCACCCAATCCACCAATCTCTCCGTCCAAAGTTCCTACTGCTACTTTCAAAGTTTCCTTGCAGTGACATTAAATACACGTCACCTCACCCTTCATGCATCTAGCTCCTTGCACGTTTCAACCACAACAACATTCAATGCGCTTGCCTCCTCCCATTTCGAGCAGGCTGAAGTCGGTGTGTTTGTCACACTCTCTCTAGTCCTTGCTTTCTTTCACACCACATCCTGCTCGTGATGGCACTGAAGCAATTCAGAATGGCATCATAACGTGTGCATGTTTTGGAAGGTACATGGACTAGATTTCTCACCACTTTTCTTGGTTTCTCATTTTTATTGGGGTTTCATTTTTGCATTATTTGCTATGTGCTTCCTATTTCTATGGTGTTTGTAGGTCTGGATGGTGATGAGGACAGGATGCCAATGGTATGGGACTCAAAGTCGTCGTCCCCCTTTGACCCAAGTGAGGTTTTCTCCTTACTAAGGCCTACCAATTCCATTCTGTTTGTTTTTGGCATTTTCCTTTCCTCTTTTATGATTTTTTAATGCTTTTTTTGTCCTCCATTATTTCATTTGCATGTCTAGCAATGTTTGTGCAAGTCATTGTGTTTCTAAACACTAAATGATATGTTCATGAATACAAATACATGCAAAAAGGGAATCATAATCCTCTGTTCAAGCTCTACTGTAATTTTATTGGTGACTTCTCAATACAAATGGTTTTCATTTCGTGCATCACTGTTAATATTGTAGGCCTATATTCGATTTCGAACCTCCCTTGGCTAAAAAATGGTTATAAATTTTGATTTTGAACATCAGTGTTAATGGGTTTTAAATTTCACAATGAATGTTTGAGGGTTTCAATGGTTTCAATGCTTGAATGGTTTCAATCCCTTTGAATGATTTGCAGAGTTGATAAGTCGAGGGTTTCAGATTCACTCTGCGTATGGTAGGTTTTTAACTGTTGATGTGTATGGGTTTCATATTTTATTTTCTTGGTTTCCATCTCCACCATCACATTGCTTTAATGGTTTAAGGGTATTCAATTTCACCTGCATTGTTTGAGGTTTAAAGGATTTAGAGCATCACATTGCTCAAAAATGGTTATAAATTTTGATTTATCATCACTATTAGTGGGTTTTAAATTTCACCGTTAATGTTTGAGGGTTTGAATGGTTTCAATGTCTGAATGTTTGAAACCCTTTGAATGGTTTGAAGGGTTGAATGGTTGAGGGTTTCAAATTCACTCTGACTATGCTTTATTTTTAACTACAGATGCATATGGGTTTCCTATTTTTCTTTCTTGGTTTACATATCCACCATCACATTGCTTTAATGGTTTAAGGGTATTGAGTTTCACCTGCAATGTTTGAGGGTTTAAAGGATTCAATGGTCTCAAACCCTGACAATGTAATTGGTTGAGGGTTTATTTTCCACTTTGCCTATATTTTTTTTACACTATTTATCTTTAATTGTTTCCACATAAACCCCACCATGTAGAAGGCTTTTGGGGTTTCAAATGAAAAGTATTTTTTAAATGTACAATGGTTCACAATTTCACCCTCATTCATATGTTCTTCGTTTCCATTTCGAGCATCACATTTTCTTTTTGGTTTACAATTTCACCGGCATTATTTGAGGGTTCAAAGGGTTCAATGGTTTCAAACCCTTCAATGTAACTTGTTTAGATTCATTGAATGTACTTATTTGTTTCTTTACTAAATAGTTGCCATTTTACTTTATGTATTGTTAAGTGAGTGAACGACCAATTTCCTTTAATGTCTTAAAAAATAGTATAATTAATACTTGGTTTCATTGTTGAACATGTTCATTTCTTAGTTTTATAAATAGATGCCATGTTACTTTTATAATTGTGCACTTCAATAGTTGCCATGTTTCTTTATAAATAGTTGTCATGTTCCTTTATAAATAGTTCCCATGTTTCTTAATACTCGTGAACTTCCATAATTAAATACTTTCCATGTTTCTTTGTAAATAGTTGCCATGTTTCATTTATAAATAGTAAACTGTTAAATTAAATACATTAACTGTGAAATACAAACCCTTAAACCCTTAAACCCTTAAATATTAATAGTGACATTTAAACTCTTTAACACATTTCAACATGTCATTCATTACATTGGTTTAAGTGTATACAATACACCCTTCCTTGCACTGGCATTAACTACGTATCCTTTCTTCTTAACTATCACTCCTCCACATACATACATGCACACACACACACACACACACACACACACACACACACACACACACACACACATGTTTGTATGTACATACATACATACATACATATACATACATATACATACATACATGCATATATATACATATATCCATACATGTATGTATGTATGTATGTATATACACACACATATATATACATACATATATGTGTGTGTATGTGCATACATATATGTATATATATACATGTATATATGTATCTATATACATACATATACATACATACATACATATATATATACATATATACACATGTATATATATATATGTATACATATATATATACATGTGTATATATGTATATGTATATATATATATATATATACATATGTATATATATATATATACATGTGTATATATGTATATATATGTATGTATATGTATATATATATGTATATATATACATATACATATACATATACATACATATATATGTATATATCTATAGAGGTATACATAGATATGTATGTATGTATGTATGTATGTATACACACACATACATACATACATACATACATACATGTGTATGTATGTATGTATGTGTGTGTATACATACATACATACATACATACATACATACATACATACATATGTACATGTACATGTATATGTATATATACATATACATGTATATGTAAATACATATATACATACATACACATGTACATGTACATGTATATGTATCTATACATATACATGTATATGTAAATACATATACATATACATATACATATACATATACATGTACATGTACATGTACATGTATATGTAATGTATACGTATATGTAAATGTATATGTATATGTATATAATGTATACGTACATATACGTATACATTATATACATATACATATACATATACATATACATATACATATACATATACATATACATATACATATACGTATACATTACATATACATGTACATGTACATGTACATGTACATATGTATATATATGCATGTATATTGTTACATTTATATGTATGTATACATTTATGTATGTGTATTTATATGTATTTATATATATACATATATATGTATGTATATGTATATGAATGAGACTGTGTTCCTTAAACTGTATGTAAATGTATATGAATGAGATATGTATGTGAAACTAAAACTATATGGACCTGCATATGCATATATGTGTAGCATCATAAAATTGCGATCCTTGCAATTTTGATCGCGTTTAAGGTCCTCACCCTGGCGACTACATTTCCCTACTCAATTGGGACCCATCTCTGCATCATCATTTCAAATATTCTCCTATTCCAGCCCCTGCATCACCTTGAGACCCTATCCAGGCCCCAAAATAGGGTAGGACAGGGGCGTGGCACCCCTGTCCTCCCTCTTAGGATGGCCCTAAGATGGGTCCATCTGACCCTTGGACCTAATTTGCTTCTCAAAGATTTAAATTCTCCTATGTCAGCCTTTAGTGAGATAAAAATTGACTCTCTTAGGCTAGTATATGTTGGTAAACAGATTTGTCTTTCGTTATCTAATCAAATTATAGCAGTGTAAAACACAGGAAATCAGACAAATTCTCCTACCAAACAATTGGAAAATCATTTAATTGATTAACCTCTGAATTTAGGTACAACTCCCTCTAGTAAATATTCATTTGGCTCCAAATTACATACAATCAATGGAATACTTTTCACCAGAAAGCACTTAAAGGTAGTTGCATACACTAGTCAATACAAAATGAATGCAACTATTGATCCATATATAACCTTTTATATAAAGCCGACAGACTTCATATGATCACTAAAACAAAATGAACAAAGACTTCCGAAATAAACCTAGCTAATAACTTTCAGCGTATATAGAAAGTATAATAGCTCCTTCCTCAAAATAGACTTACACATAAATCAAACTTTGAAATCAAACACACAGATTTGAAACTGAAAATAGCTGTTAAAAAGATTCACATTCATAGATGATCCTCAACTTTCTTCATACACACAAAAAATAAATTTAGCTAATCTTAAAGACAGTCTTTTTCAAAAACATAGCGAACTTTGACAAAGTTATTACATCTGATACTTATAGGTCACCAGACCTAATAGTCTTTTTTTAAAACCAAAGTAAAATTAACTCATAAGAGTTAATGGAAATCAACCCTAACTACGATAACCAAATTTTAATGAAAATAACTAGGCTTGCTGGCAAACAACTGCCAGCAACGCTAGTCATGCAGTCTGCTCTGTTTCAGTGTTATCGCTCAGATTAATGTCTTGAACAGACACCATCACTGCCTTGGCCGCGCTCCACTCTCGATGTACCTTTGAAAACTCCTGGATTACCGTTACCTGCGGCAAACTGATATGAATAACCCTCTGTTTCCAAAGCTCCTTCTTCCTCTTCACCATTTGCACCTTATCTCTGTGAGAATCTAGATGATCGAGGCACACAGTGAGCATTGATTCCACCTTAGAGATCCTTGTAAAATCTTCCACAGACAAGGACTTCTCCATCTTGATCTGCCTGATGTGGCTGCCGAACTGATTAATCATCTCCATGGTGTCCTCTAGAGTTTCACCGTCTTCCTTAAGTAATTAAACATCCACATAGTGTAAGTCCTTCTGCATAGTTGCCCTTATGGCTATTAATTCACCGCACAGGCTCGTTGACTCATTATAACCTTGCTCAATAATCTGATTGCACCATTCAATACTCTCCTTGCAAATGAACATGACATCTTCATTCAGACTTGGCACCTGGTTTTCAGCAAGAAAGTTCATTAGCCAATAACGTTGAATATCCCGCATCTGCTTCAAAATCATGACCCATTTAGACTTCTCCTTCTGCCATGAGACCAAGTCAGAATCTAAGGCTTTGGTGACCTCATTGGCATCCTTAAAAATCTGGACCAAGTCAGTTATGTAATTGGTTGTCTGGTACATGATTGTGGTGAGCCATTCTGAGAAAACCTTAGCGATCATCCTGTTCTGTTGAACTTCATCAAGGAATTTTTGATTGCTGGGTGACTTTGGGCTAAAAGGGCATGAATGTTGAGATAATGGCAATGGGCTGTTTTGCAAAGCATGGATATATTGAGCCATTTGTGTTAAACTCTATTTCAACTCATCCTTTTCCCTCTCATCCTTCCAGGTACGGGAGATGATTCGCTTGGTGGAAGTCTCCAAGTGCTTAACATCCACAGCTCTGGTTCTGATTCCCAAATCTATTCGTTCAACAATACAATCCACTTTTGAAGCCGTAGCAGCATCTTTGTTAGGCTCAGGTCTAGCAATATCCATAGTCCAGTGCTTCGTATTTTCATCAAAGTCAATCATTGCCTCTGTTTTTAACTTTTTGGGCTTTGTAGACCTTCCGAGACATTTGCTTACGACATCCTCCATTGATACTGAAATCGGAACTACATTCCTTTTTCTGGTGATGGAATCATTTAGCCATTTTGGTGCTAGAGTTAGCTCTTTTGAGGACATGGACGAAAACCTTGCTGAGGATGGGGGCGTGGTATGGTCTACATGAGACAAGATCTCGAGTGTTCCTGAGTCTTGAAAAATAGTGTCAATGTCAATTGAAAGCTTGCCCGCTTTGGAAATAGGGGATGTCATTTTGCTTGGTGTTTCCTTTGGATCCAAATCCAGAATGAGGTGAGAAGCCGGCGGTTTGAAACCCTTCTTGGATCTCGATCTGGTTACCCGACCAACAACAGAAAACTCAACCCCGATGTTAGGTTTCTCCTCCTTAATCCTTCTCTGTGCTTTCCCTACATTAGAAACGGGAATGTTAGTCACAACATAAATTTTATTTGCAGTATTCCTCTTCCCAGTTTTGCTCCTTGAGCTGGTGGCTCACATTGGGTGAAAACGGTGACCCCTAAGCCAATTTTCTGTCCTTCCATTTACACCAAAAGTTCATGTCTGAACACTATCGCCCATCTTCTTGTTCCAATCTATTTCTGGAAGAGGTTCATCATGAACCTGTTTAATAAACTTAGATTCAAGTGTGTCCTCATCATCACTGGTGACACCTAAGGTATCCATGGGTAACTTCATATCATGAATTTGCTTCAAAGTTAGTCTAGACCAACCCCTTCTCCGTACTTCAAATTAATCTCGACAACCCTCCCAATAATCTTCCAACTAAGGAACATGCTGATCAAGTATTGCTTTCTTTACATACTGAGCAATGAAACCCCTACTGTCAAAGTTATCCCTCTTTACAAAGGACTTCAAATGGAACTTTTTAAATTTGAGTTCAAGGTTCAATGCATCGGAAACTGATCTACAACTATAATGTCCTAAATCAATGGGAAAAATCCCGCTTGTGTCAGAGTCCTCGCCATAATCTTTGGCAACGTAAGCAAGCTGTCCAGATACTTTGATCAATATGCAAGAGTCTAAGACGTACCTAGGAAGTCTAAAGGGTTCACCCTTAAATCCTCCAACTCTTAAATAAGTGAAATGACTGAACTATATGAAGAAACTACCATATATGTTGACGAGTTCAACTACTTCCGCAGACATTCTTCTGTGCAAATTTCCCTGTAACTCGAAGGTCAGCCTTCCAACGAAAACATCATTCCAATGAAGATAATCATCAACATGCCCTTTCAAAGTTAAACTAGGATGATACTCATAAATCCTCATGCTTTGAACCCATTTTATATGTGACAACCCCGACCACTCTCTCACATAGGCAAGCATGTATAGCGGATAGGATGACATATAAAAATTGGACATTCTAAGATAATTACTCAGACCCTCATGTAATCTTTCCGCAATAATAGTTCCCCAATCAATGAACCAATATTTATCCAGAGTAGCCTAGATGAAGAAATACATCCAGTCCTTCCAGTAAAAAGAGTGAGAATTACCTTTCACCCTACTCAACAGTATGACCACATCTCGGATTACTGGAATCAAATGTTCACGGGTTAAAGGTTTTGGTAGCCTTGAGCCCCCTTTTTGGAATTTTACCAGCCAATTCCAGGAAATCGCTGTTCTATAATATTGCTTCTTCTCAGAGAAGATCCTGTAAGATTTACCAATGGTCCAGTCTTCATAGGGTTCCCGGTGTGGAATACCCATAGCTCCCATTACCGTCTGTCTGTCAATAGACAACAAGATTTCACCATCATTTCTCCTTATGCACCTATTGCCCTTGTCATAATGATTCATACATTCTAAGACTAACTCTGGACAGGGAGTAGCAGTGGGGAAAGCAACGGCTTCTAATAATCCACTTTGAGCCACATCTCTCATCATGTCTGTGGTTGAATTCTTTACTCTCTCTAGAAAGACCTGTAATTCTAGTTGAACCAGGGCTGTGTCACCCAACTCCGGTAAAGAGCTTACAAGGGAAGATGAGCTCACCAATTTGGGTAAAACCCTCATCTTTTGGTTCGTGGTTTTTCCCCAAATTAACCCCAAGCAAAGAAGGAAATTGAAAACATAAACAAGCAGCTAAAGAACACCCAGATCTTTTTAAAACAAACTGCAACAATTTAGAAAATTGTTGAACATACCTTCCTCTGCTCTCTGTAAACCTCTATCACTGCCTAATTTTCCTGCTCTGAAAACTCCTTCTCAAAATCTTCTCACGAAAATAATAATTCCGATGAGACAAGTACTTAGTTTTAAAGCGGAGAAAATCTTACCCATCATTGCTAAAACTGCCACCATTACTCCTTGTTTGTGTGAAGTTACTTTGAAATGATTACGCTGCGGTATGCCTTAACCATTGAGTCACTTCTCTTCTGACATTGTCGATCCTCACACATACTTGTCATAAATGGCAGATTTCAAATCACTAGAAAAAGAATATTCCTTCCTTCGGTGGCCATCTATCATGTTTTGAGAGCTCGCGTCGTCACCACGTGGCAAGTCACACGCTTTCCAAAGAACCTAAACATAAAAATCAGAGCCTTGCGCGATCATCACAAAAAGACATTAACATGATGAATGTTGAACTTGAACCTTGAACCAAAAAGGTTCAAGTTCAAGGTTCAAAGAATGCGAAATGCCGGTAAGACTAGCAAAGCTTAAAGATGCACGGGAAGAAAGGATGCCCGAAATAACGCCCATTGAACTTTGAACCTTGAACCAAAAAGGTTCAAGTTCAAGTTCAAGGTTCAAGTTCAATGCAGTGAAAACTAACAAGGACCGAATGACGAGCAAAATTTAAACAAGTTTTCAATCGATGGACTAGACAAGCATGACTACAAAACTGGGACGCATATGGAATGAAAATTTGTATATGGGCCCAACAGTGGCTCTACATGGGGACTGGGTGTCGTAAGATATCAAGCAATGAATCACAGAATCTCTGGTTCGCAACATAATTGACTAAGGATCGACTTACAACAAAAATGAACACACCTAAACTAGCACAACAAAAATGAATAGGTACAAGCTAACAGGGGAAGCCTAGTTATAGTTGATACAATTTTAAATCTTGCCCATTATAAGACAGGGGAAGCTCAAAACCATCCTGATAAGCAAGTTTAAAAGAATTGGGCCCTTTTTCTTCGTAGATCACATGAGGTCCTTTCCACAACGACTCAAATTTGCCATGAGCACCTTTCGGTTCTCTTCTTTTATCCCATAATAACACTAGATTTCCTTTCATGAACTTCCTGGGCCTTGCCTTCTGATCAAAAATCCTTTTAACCCTCATCTGATGCTCTGTGATGCCGTCAACCAGCTTTTCTCTTTCTTCTTCAATTTTGGTTAAATACATGATCCACTTTTCAAGGCGGCTCTGAAAAAATGCATCTTCTATCACCGTCTGTAGTTTAGAAGCATCTAATTCTAAAGGAAGAGAGATTTGTGCACCAATACTATAAACTAGTTCAAAAGGTGACATCCCTATGACCCGTTTTGGTGAAGTTCGATCCGCCCATAGTGCTTCATGTAGCCTCTTATGCCAATCTCTAAAATTTTCACTGACTAATTTCCTCATAATATTGATCAAGTTCTTGTTACTTGATTCCGCTTGACCATTACCTTGCGGATAATAATTAGAAGCATGTGCCAGAGCAATTCCGTGGTCATAGAAAAATAGGCTCAATTCTGATGAAGAAATAATTGATGCATTATTTGTGACTATCTTCTGAGGAACTCCAAACCTGACAAGAATATTCTCCTTAAGGAACGTACACACAATTTCTAAGGTAGTTTTTCTTACAGGGATAGCTTCCACCCATTTAGCAAAATAATCCATCACTGTTAATATGTGAGTGTGGCCCGCACTAGAACTAGGATTCAAAGGACCAATAAAATCTAGTCCCCACTACTTAAATGGTTCTTTAATCACCACAGGCCTTAAAGGCAAGGCGACCAACTGGGGTTTACTAGTAAATAGCTTGTATTTCTCACACCTCGCCACCCAAGCATATGCATCCCGGAACATACCTGGCCAATAGTAACAATTTCTCAGGATTTTGTATGCAGTAACCGTAGAGGAAAAATGGCCCCTGCATGCTTCATTATGGAAAGTTTTCAATAGAGCTTCTTGGTGCGGTTTATCCACACATCAGAGAAAAGTGCCATCTAAACCCTTTTTATACAATATGTTATTTGAGAGAACGTACCTTGCAGCTTTCAACCTCAAATTCCTTTTCTCTCTAGGAGAAAGATGATCTGGACAGTCCCCATATGTAAGATAATACGCCACATTAGTGAACCAAGAATCTTGATGACCAACGAACAAAGTTAAAGGTAAATTGCTGTGCTCTTTGGACTCATTTTCCACCATCAATCTATAGAGGCCTTGTCCTCTGACCAGTTTAGTGGGCTTGATATCTAAATTGAATTCCTGTATCTTGGAAACCCAAGATGCTCTATTGTTGATGCCAACATCCTATTGAGTTAAAATAGCCTTTACTGCAGAATTGGGAACAAAAACAATTGCATGCGAGTGAAGTATATAATACCTGAACTGCTTAACAACTTTAACCACCACATAAGCATGCTTCTCTATCTGTGAGTACTTCAACTCATGCTTCTTCAGGGGAACACTCATAAATGAAATTGACACTTCCTCATTATCTTCACTTTTTTGTACCAAAATCCTGGACATAGTATGGTTTGATGCATAGCAATAAATAATAAAATCCTTATTAAAGTTTGGATTTACTAGGGTGGGCGCATGTGCAATTGCCTTTTTAATCTCTTCAAAAGCTTTTCTGCCCACTTCATTCCACTTAAAAGCTACCTTTTCACTCATCATATTCACAATGTACTTGGTAGTTTCAGCAAAATTAGGAATAAAACGTCTCAAGAAGTTCACCTGTCCAAAGAAAGACCTCACTCCATTTCTATTTGAGGGAAGACTAAGTTATTGTATCACCTTTACTCTCTAGGGATCAACTTTTACTCCTTCCTATGAGACAATGTGTCCCAAAAGTTTTCCCTCCATGACACCAAAGACATACTTTTTAGGATTTAGGGATACCCCATGCTCTCTGCATCTCATTAGAACTTTCCTCACCGCACATGATGTTTCCTTTTTCTGGAGAATACCGTTAAATCATCTAAATACACCACAATAATCTTATCCCTTAAATGTCCAAAGGAAAGATCCATCGCTCTTTGAAAAGTAGCTCCTGTGTTAATCAGCCCAAAAGGCATCTTGTTATAAGTGAAGGTGCCCCAGGGAGTTATAAAGGCTGTCTTGTGTTGATCGCGCTCCGTGACACTAATTTGATTATACCCAGAGAAACCGTCCAACATAGACATCATCTTTGATCTGGAAACAATTTGTAAAGTATGATCCATCGCAGGCAGGTGATAATTATCCTTCAAACTTGCTTGATTTAAATTTCTAAAATCAACACAGATTTGTATCTCGCCATTCTTCTTTCAAATAGGAACTATGTTCGCAACTCAGGTAGAGTGGTGTATAGGATAGATAATTCGAGCCTTCAACATTTTGTCAACCTCATGAAAAATCGCTTCTGCTACCTTGGGATTAAAGTTTCTTAACTTCTGTCAGAATGGATTAACACCTGGTTTCAAAGGAATTTGATGCTGAAACTTACCATCCCTAAAGTTCTTCAAATCATCATAACTCCACGCAAATACATCTTTAAACTCTACCAGTAAATCAATGAACTTCTTTCTTTCCACTTCTGAACAACATTTTCCCAAATTAACAAATTTAGGATCCTCATTGGTACCGATATTAATTTGCTCATACTCCACAGAGCTCTGAATCACAGGAGCTTCCTTATCCCTTCGCTTGACATACCCATCCTTCCTATCGAAGAGACGTTCAAGAGAAACTAAACCTTTTGGAATTTTATTTCCCTTTAACTACAACATCCCATCATGTGCTTCTTCTTGCATATCTGGAGAATACTCCTTACAACTCTCCACCGACCCTTCGTAAAACAAGGATGTAAAAATTTCAGTACATTGCAGAAAGTTTTGAATCTGTTTATCATTTTCGAACACCTGCGAGGATTTAGAATTATCTGGCACACTAGGTCTATAAACCAGTTCAACCCTATAAGTATTAGTTGTGAAATCTGGGTGTGGGACCAGCAAGGCTACAAATACCGCCAAAGAATTTGCCTTCAAATTAAATTCCCTAGGAATGGCTTCAATTGAAAAAGCATCAAAGGCCTTAATCTCATCCCAAACACGATTTCTATAGTGTCTTAATCTCTCATTTTTGACCGCAAATAAGCCCCTCACCTACTTAACAATAAGTTCTGCATCACCTTTCACCTTCAACATCTTGATTTGCAACCTCTTTGCTTCAGCCAGACCCAATAGCAAGGCCTCATACTAGGCCGTATTATTTGTGTTTTGAAACTCCAGCTTAAAAGAATAAGGAATGATCTCTCCGCGGGCGGACATCAAAACGATCCCAACACCTGATCCTGAAGATGAACAACTCCCATCAAATTCCATGGACCAAAGTTCATTTAACCTACCTGCACCTAGTAACATATTCTCATCTTGAGGGTCATTCGTTATCATGTAATTGCCAAAACCACAATCTTGATACAAAATTTGAGCTTTCGAATCATTAGAGGGAAAAAATGTGTACTTAGCCTTCATTTCAGGGTGCAAAAGGACTCTCTGTTTTCCAACCGAGATTATCGCTTGAGACCAGTCCATCTTAATTTCCCCTCCCATGTCCTTACAAAAAGTGTGACTCAACAACATACCATAGCTAGCAAGAATGTCAACCACTAGGATTGTCAACTTGATTCTCTTGGCGGGATGTGCTACTAAGGCGACCTGCGCATCTTTAATTTTCCCTAATAAAGGAACCTGCTTGGAGTCCATGGAGTAACACTTGCCAAAGGTCTTTGTTAGGGTCAAACCTAAAGCTTTTTCTACAGCCAAAGGCATGACGTTATCGGATGCTTCCGAGTCAATTATGCAATTACTCAACTTGTGCCCATTAATATATAAGGACACATAGAAAGGTTCTGGTTTATTTTCAAGGCTAGGTTCAAGGAGATCATCTTGCAAAGGGGGAGACCTTGATGAAATCTCAGGGGTTACTTGAGTAGGACTAACATCAACATGTGCTGGTGAAACAATATTCATAGGTGTCTGGGTTCCACTTGCTAAGGCATGGGCATCATCACCTTTAACAAATTCAACTAATCTATCTAGTTCTCGTGGGTTCAACTTCAAATACTCAGCCAAAGAAATCTAAACATGAGATGTTTTGCAAAACTCAATGATATCAAAAGGGTTAGTAGAAGAATCAGGACTTAAAGGAGCAACATCTGGAACCACTTTTGACATACCTCCATGACGGGTTAAGATTTCTTTTCCCTTCTCAAAACTATGTATGGGTGTTGCAACATCTTGAGATTTCAAATTCTGTTGAGTTCTTGTAAGAATTGCGTATGAAGAATCCTCCAAAGATACCAACATGTTTCCTCCCCTCTTTGAGTTGGAGACATATTCCATATAATGAATTTCAGAGTCGCCAGGCATACCTTGGGAACTTACTTCATCCGCTTCTAGGATTGTTTCTCCTTTATTGATCATTTGAGAAAAACAAACCATCTCCGGGCACGAAGACCCATCATGCTCATCAGTTAAATGAAACACACAAGAATTTGTCTTGAGTGGTGGTGCTTCAATAGCAAGTCTTTGCTGGATAGGGGGTAGTTGTAATTGTCTCCCTCCACTTCCTGCCTATTGGTTAGGATATCTCCTAGGAATGTCTTGATATGGCTGAGAATAGGAAGTATGTGCTTTAGGAGTCTATTTCTTCAGGGCAATTACATCATTCATTAACTGTTGAATGACAGGATTTGAGGAAGTAGTAGGTTGTGCATTGGATGTTTGCACTTCACGTTTCCATTTGCCTGCAGTGATCAAATCATCTTCTAGTTCAACTGCAAGGGTTTTGGCAGCATTCAAATCTGCAACCCTTTGCCTAGTAATCAAGAAACTTATTTCAGAGGGCATTGAGTTAATAAAAAAACATTTGAGATTATCATCTGAAGGTTTTTGGTTGATCGAAATCTTGTGCAGAATCTTATCAAATCTGGCTACAAAGTCTCTCATGGATTCAGGAAGTTCCTTTTTCAACTGAGATAATTGAGCTAGAAGGGAGTGCTCATCTTTAGCTACCTTGAATCTAGCTTCAAATCTTGTCTTCAAATCCTGCCAGGTCGTTATCACACTATTTGGTAAATGATAAAACCAATCCACTGCCACTCCTGTCAATGTTTGGATAAATAGCCTAATAGCCACATCCTCATGTTGAACCGCTATTACTCTACAAGCTACACTGAAAGCATTCAAATGCTCATCCACAGTGACCGTCCCATCCCCGCTAAACTTAGGCAGATGATCTCTAGCAGCCTTTGGCAAGGGGTTAAGGTTCAAGCCTAAGTTCAACGGGCCTACAGTTGCCCCCCAAGGATTATTCACTGCCATTGGAAGTATAATATTAAGGGGAGTTGGGTTGAATGAAATGGGTATGGCAACACCGTGCAGGACCAATGCTTGACAAACTGGAGACACAGGTGATGACGACAAAGGAGATGGAGGTCTACTTCTTTCCCTTCATTGGGGCGTGAAGGTGGATTGGAAACTTAGTTTCTGTAATTCTTCAAAAATAGGATCAGAAATGCCCCCTCTCCTCTGAGATCTAGTATATGGTTTGGAGTCTAGTGTGGAACAATCAGGGCAACAAACGTCTGGAAATTTGGAATTGATTATCAGGGACGTGAATAAAGAAAACCCTATGAACCACTATTCTTTCAATGACTAACATAGGCTGATCCGATTGTCTTTCAATTTCACTAAGAAGAGCACCGATTCTATCATATTCTACTCGACTTCTTCTATGCCTCCAGGCTAGAGTATCCAACTCTGAGGTAATGTTACTTTGTTCCTCTTGTACCCAGTTTAGATTTGGTTACAAGAAAGGCAAGAACCCCTCAAGAGGCAATACCATTCATAGAAAATAGAGTAGACTATAAAGACGATCTGGTTTTTCAATTCAATTATTCTCTTCGATCCCCAACAGGGTTGCCAAAAATCTATTGGTAAACAGATTTGTCTTTCGTTATCTAATCAAATTATAGCAGTGTAAAACACAGGAAATTAGACAAATTCTCCTACCAAACAGTTGGAAAATCATTTAATTGATTAACCTCTGAATTTAGGTACAACTCCCTTTAGTAAATATTCATTTGGCTACAAATTACATACAATCAATGGAATGCTTTTCACCAGAAAGCACTTAAAGGTAGTTGCATACACCAGTCAATACAAAATGAATGCAAGTACTTATCCATATATAACCTTTTATATAAAGCCAACAAACTTCATATGATCACTAAAACAAAATGAACAAAGACTTCCGAAATAAACCTAGCCAATAACTTTCAGCGTATATAGAAAGTATAACAACTCCTTCCTCAAAATAAAGTTACAAAGAAATCAAACCGAAAATAGCTGTTAAAAAGATTCACATTCACAGATGATCCTCAACTTTCTTCATACACAAAAAAACCGTATTTAGCTAATCTTAAAGACAGTCTTTTTCAAAAACTTAGCAAATCTCAACAAAGTTATTACATTTGATACTTATAGGTCACCAGACCCAATAGTCTTTTTTTAAAACCAAAGTAAAATTAACTCATAAGAGTTAATGAAAATCAACCCTAACTACGATAACCAAATTTTAAAGAAAATAACTAGGCTTGTTGGCAAAAAACTGCCAATAGCGCTAGTCATGCTGTCTGCTCTGTTTCGATGTTATCACTCGGATTAGTGTCTTGAATAGACACCATCACTGCCTTGGCCATGCTCCACTCTTGATGTACCTTTGAAAACTCCTGGATTACTGTTACGTCTGGCAAACAGATATGAATAACCCTCTGTTTCCAAATCTCCTTCTTCCTCTTCACCATTTGCACCTTATCTCTGTGAGAATCCAAATGATCAAGGCACACGGTGAGCATTGATTCCACCTTAGAGATCCTTGTAAAATCTTCCACAGACAAGGACTTCTCCATCTTGATCTACCTGATGTGGCTACCAAACTGATTAATCATCTCCATGGTGTCCTCCAGAGTTTCACTATCTTAAGTAATTGAACATCCACACAACGTAAGTCCGTCTGCATAGTTACCCTCAGGGCTGTTAATTCACCGCGCAGGCTGGCTGACTCAATATAACCTTGCTCAATAATATGATTGTACCATTCAATACTCTCCTTGCAAATGAACATGACATCTTCATTCAGACCTGACACCTGGTTTTCAGCAAAAAAGTCCATTAGCCCATAACGTTGAGTATCCCGCATTTGCTTTGAAATCATGACCCATTTAGACTTCTCCTTCTGCCATGAGACCAAGTCAGAATCTAAGGCTTTGGTGACCTCATTGGCATCCTTAAAAATCTGGACCAAGTCAGTTATGTAATTGGTTGCCTGGTACATGATTGTGGTGAGCCATTCTGAGAAAACCTCGACAATCATCCTGTTTCGTTGAACTTCATCCAAGAATTTTTGATTGCTGGGTGACTTTGGGCTAAAAGGGCCCGAATGTTGAGATAATGGCAACGGGCTATTTTGCAAAGCATGGATATATTGAGCCATTTGTATTAAACTCTGTTTCAACTCAGCCTTGTCCCTCTCATCCTTCCAGGTATGCGAGATGATTCACTTGGCGGAAGTCTCCAAGTGCTTAACATCCACAGCTTTGGTTCCGATTCCCAAATCTATTCATTCAACAACATAATCCACTTTTGAATCCATAGCAGCACCTTTGTTAGGTTCGGGTCTAGCAATATTTGCAGTCTAGTGCTTTGTATTTTCATCAAAGTCAATCATTGCCTCTATTTTTAACTTTTTGGGCTTTGTAGACCTTCCCAGACATTTGCTTACGGTGTCCTCCATTGATACTGAATTCAGAACTACATTCCTTTTTCTAGTGATGGAATCATTTAGCCATTTTGGTGCTAGAGTTAGCTCTTTTGAGGACATGGATGAAAACCCTGCTGAGGACAGGGGCGTGGTATGGTCTACATGAGACTGGATCTCGAGTGTTCCTGAGTCTTGAAAAAATAGTGTCAATGTCAATTGAAAGCTTGTCCGCTTCGGAAACAGGGGATGTCATTTTGCTTGGTGTTTCCTCTGGATCCAAATCCAAAATGAGGTGAGAAGCCGACGGTTTGAAACCCTTCTTGGATCTCGATTTGGTTACTCGACCAGCAACAGAAAACTCAACCTTGATGTTAGGTTTCTCCTCCTTAATCCTTCTCTGTGCTTTCCCTGCATCAAAAAAGGGAATGTTAGTCACAACAGAAATTTTATTCACAATATTCCTCTTTCCACTTTTGCTCCTTGAGTTGGTGGCTCACGCTGGGTGAAAACGGTGACCCCCAAGCCATTTTTTTGTCCTTCGGATTACACCAAAAGTGCATGTCTGAACACTGTTGCCCATCTTCTTGTTCCAATATATTTTCGGAAGAGTTTCATCATGAACCCGTTTCATAAAATCGGAGTTAAGTGTGTCCTCATCATCACTGGTGACCTCTGAGGTATCCATGGGTAACTTCATATCATGAATTTGCTTCAAAGTTAGTCTAGACCAACCCCTTCTCCCTACTTCAAATTCATCGTGACAACCCTCCCAATAATCTTCCAACTAAGGAACATGCTGGTCAGGTACCGCTTTCTTTACATACTGAGCAATGAAACCCCTACTGTCAAAGTTATCCCTCTTTACAAAGGACTTCAAATGGAACTTTTTAAATTCGAGTTCAAGGTTCAATGCATCAGAAACTGATCTACAACTACAATGTCCTAAATCAATGGGAAAAATCCAGCTTGTGTTAGAGTCCTCGCCATAATCTTTGGTAACGTAAGCAAGCTGTCTAGATACTTTGATCAATATGCAAGAGTCTGAGACGTACCTAGGAAGTCTAAAGGGTTCACCCTTAAATCCTCCAACTCTTAAATAAGTGAAATGACTGAATTGTATGAAGAAACTGCCATATATGTTGATGAGTTCAACTGCTTCCACAGACATTCTTCTGTGCAAATTTCCCTGTAACTCAAAGGTCAGCCTTCCAGCGAAAACATCATTCCAATGAAGATAATCATCAACATGCCCTTTCAAAGTTAAACTAGGATGATACTCATAAATCCTCATGCTTTGAACCCATTTTATATGTGACAACCCCGACCACTCTCTCACACAGGCAAGCATGTATAGTAGATAGGATGACATATAAAAATTGGACATTCCAAGATAATTACTCAGACCCTCATGCAATCTTTCCGCAATAATAGTTCCCCAATCAATGAACCGATTTTTATCCAGAGTAACTTGGATGAAGAAATACATCCAGTACTCCCAGTAGAAAGAGTGAGAATTACCTTTCACCCTGCTCAGCAGTATGACCACATCTCGGATTACTGGAATCAAATGTTCACGGGTTAAAGGTCTTGGTAGCCTCGAGCCCCCTTTTTGGAATTTTACTAGCCAATTCCGGGCAATCACTGTTCTATAATATTGCTTCTTCTTAGAGAAGATCCCGTAAAATTTACCAATGGTCCAGTCTTCACAGGGTTCCCAATGTGGAATACCCATAGCTGCCATTACCATCTGTTTGTCAATAGACAACAAGATTTCACCATCATTTCTCCTTATGCACCTATTGCCCTTGTCGTAATGATTCATACATTCTAAGACTAACTCTGGACAAGGAGCAGTAGTGGGGAAAGCGGTGACTTCTAATAATCCACTTTGAGCCACATCTCTCATCATGTCTGCGGTTGAATTCTTTACTCTCTCCAGAAAGACCTCTAAATCTAGTTGAACCAAGGCTGTGTCACCCAACTCTGTTAAAGACCTTACAAGGGAAGACGAGCTCACCAATTTGGGTAAAATAGGCCTCATCTTTTGGTTCATGGTTTTGTTAAATTAACCCCAGGCGAAGAAGGAAATTGAAAACATAAATAAGCAGCTAAAGAACACCCAGATCTTTTTAAAACAAATTGCAGCAATTTACAAAATTGTTGAACATACCTTCCTCTGCTCTCTGTAAACCTCTATCGCTGCCTAATTTTCCTGCTCTGAAAACTCCTTCTCAAAATCTTCTCACGAAAATAATAATTTCAATGAGACAACTACTCAGTTTTAAAGCGAAGAAAATCTTACCCATCATTGCTAAAACTGCCACCATTACTCCTTGTTCGTGTGAAGTTACTTTGAAATGATTACGCTACGGTACACCTTAACCGTTGAGTCACTTCTCTTCTGACATTGCTGATCCTCACAAATACTTGCCATAAATGCCAGATTTCAAATCATTAGAAAAAGAATATTCCTTCCTTCGACGGCCATCTATCATGTTCTGAAAGCCCACGTCGTCACCACATGGCAAGTCACTCGCTTTCCAAAGAACCTAAACATAAAACTTAGAGCCTTGTGCGATCATCACAAAAAGACATTAACATGACGAATGTTGAACTTGAACCTTGAACCAAAAAGGTTCAAGTTCAAGATTCAAAGAATGCTAAATGCCAGTAAGACTAGCAAAGCTTAAAGATGTGTGGCAAGAAAGGATGCCCGAAATAACGCCCATTGAACTTTGAACCTTGAACCAAAAAGGTTCAAGTTCAAGTTCAAGGTTCAAGTTCAATGCAGTGAAAACTAACAAGGACCGAATGACAAGAACAAAATTTAAACAAGTTTTCGATCAATGGACTAGACAAGCATGATTACAAAACTGGGATGCATATGGAATGAAAATTTGTTTATGGGCCCAACAGTATAAAAAGGGATTCATTCCTTTCATTTGCATAAGCAGAAAGATACAAGAATCAACGTAGATAAGCAAAATTCAGGAAGAGGCCTTCATTATCATCATCAAGCATTCAAGTGTTCAAGTCTTCTTCTTCATGTGTCTTCTTCATTCATCCATTGGAGAAACATTACAACATTCATTTGCAAGCATATGTGTGTGTTAGGGTTTTGTCATGTTACATGCCATTTCATACAAAATTTGTGATTACATTCAAGAAGCAAAGCAACCATCGTCAACAATTTGCAGATCTACAAGGTATACATTTTCATTATTTACATTTAAGCATTTGCAATTACTTTCTTTCAAGTTTGATTCCTCAACCAGGGTTTGAATAAGGCAAACCCCTATCCACAACCCTTCTCCCCTTCTTTTTTGTGTGTAGGTTGCAGGTGCACAACTGTAATTGTAGATTTAGGCTTCATTTGTAGAGACGGAAAAATCATTTTCAACTCGCAGATTTTTTGGAGGACCAGGTGCAACTTCAACTCGGTCCCAACAACTTTTCTCCAAATTTGTAGGGTAGGTCTATATCAGTCTAAATATCTCAAATCTGAAGTTACAATGCGATCTCAAATTAGTAGCTCCTTATTTGACCCATTTTGTCTTCATTTTTTGCATAGTCAACAAGTCAACTCTTCTACTTACAAAAGAGGGTAGATTGCATTGCACCCTTGCAATTCACTTAGTATTTAGATCCTTATTCACTCTAGGGTCTGGATCTAGTGAATTCAACCCCTCTTTTGAATGTAAAGTATCTCCCAAGTGAAAATCATCCTAATGATTTCCTTTCTCTCTCCTAGTTGGGGAATCGCTAGGGTTCAATTTTCCACTTTAAATTTTGGTGAACTCGATGTCCTACATCTTAATTCTGAATTCTTATTTGTTAGATCTGAATAATTGCAAATTGAACTTAAAAATTTTATTTCCAAGTTTGATCTTTTTGCAAAATTTAGAGGTTAATTGCATAAAAACCCTAATTTTTCATTTTGAGGAAATTAAGCTTGTGAAGTATAGCATTTTGGTTGCTTGTTTTAGATTTGATTTCTATTTCAAAATTGTAATTAAAATCTATCTTTTCATTTTGAAAATTAAGTGGTTAAACAATAAAACCCTAATTTTTAAGAATCTCTTATTTTGACCTTTGACTGCTAATTTGACCTATCTGGACATCTCCAAATCAGCCATTTTTTGGATTCTGCAATAAAATCATAATTCTTATAATCCTTGGAAATTTTGGAAAAACTTGGTTAGATCAGGTACACTTTGCAACTGGTCCCTAGCTTTTTTCTTGAAATTTTGGGAGTCAAAATTGACTAAATTTTTTTGCTTAAATCCAAGAAATTGGCTAATTTTATCAAAATTTAAACATCCTAAGGTTGAAAGCAAATTAAAAATTGTATGTTTGATTTTCTTGCAATTTACAAAAAATCTAGATTTGAAATTGAATTTGTGCAAAACTTGGATTTTACTACAATTTTTAGATTTATCATTGTTGTTAGACTTGTCTTCTTGCCTAAAATTCAAATTTTCAATTTCCCTCCTTTTCCCAAAATTCAAAATTTCAAAAGTTAGTGGTTAGGTCCTAAAACTCTAATTTTCAAATTTAATTTAATTTTATGCAAATTTCAATCAATCTCAACCAATTTTTGTTTTCTAAATATTATTCAAGGTGGCCCTATCCATTAGGTTTGACCTTTTTCAAATTTACAATTCAATTTCTTATCTTTTTCAAAACCCTAATAGGCTCCTATTTCGACATTCAAACCTTAATTTCATCTATCTAGAGATCTTAAAATCAATCAATTTTTTGAGGTTAGCTCTCAAATCATTGTAGCTTTCATCCCTGAAAATTTCCAAAAAAGTTGGGAGGACCGGGTGCACTTTCAACCTGGTCCCTAGCTTTTTTTCGCGAAATTTTGGGAGACTGTTATGACTGTATTTAATTGCTTAAATCCAAAAAATTGGTTGATTTTGTCGAATTTTGATCCCTCTAAAATAAAAAGCATTTCCCAATTTCAACATTGCAACTTTCAAGGAAAAATTTAAAATTAAGTGGTTAATTATAATGTGCCTTAATTTTAAAATCTTAATTGTGTCCATTTGAAATTTGAAATTAAGTTGTATCCCATAGGCCCTAATTTTAAAAATTCAATCTCTTTTGGTTAATTTTAAATTACGAGGTTATTTTTTTACATAATCCTAATTTTAAATTTCAAATTCCTAGGAGGTTGCATTATTATTCTTTCAATCAATTTGTTCATTTAATTGAATAGTCATTTTTCCTAAAATTTTGAATTATTCAGTTATTTTGCAAGTTTCAAATTTCAAATTTCAAAATTTCAATTTAAATTCCATTTTCCCTCCTTTTTCTATGCATGTATGGGGTAAACATTATTATGGTTAAATGACATATGAGTTTCTTGCTTGATCATAAGTGCATATGGAGTTCTTATCTTATTTTGCTAATTCAATTTCAAGTTACATTAAAGATGTTTATGATGTTCCCTTTTATGTATATTATGATAATTTAGTTCTCCCTTTCATTCATATCTATGATTTACCCTCTTTCAAAAATGATCTCATTAATGAGGGCACATTGGTGCAAAAAGGGAATATAGACACTTCTTTCAAAGATCTCCCTCCTAAATATGAATCTTTAGAGAATTGTGTTCCTTCTTCTCCTAAAAAGTACCTCCCTCACAAGGATTATTTGGTGCAAGAGGATGATATTATGGCTACTTATCCTAGGGATACCATACCTTCTTTTCATGATCTTCCCTCTAAAGATAAATCATTAATTACATATGATAGTCTCCTAATGAGTGTCTTGAACATAAAGATACCTTATAACAAGAGGATGATATTATTTCTCATCATAATTCTCTCTCTCCCAAAAATCACGAGCCTAACAAAAATAAAATCAATTCCATTCATGTTCCTAGGAAACAAAAAATTCTTCTTGATTATCATGTTGTGCCTTACACATATACTAATTAGGTAGTTGATGAGAACATAAGTGAAGCATCATATGATTTCTTAGTTCCTAGAATCCTCTCTTTAATTCACTCAAATACACCATCTCCTACCAAAGAATTTCCTAAAGAAGAACTCTTAGAGGATGATTAGGGGTCCTTAGATTTCACTCCTACCTTTTCTAGAAAGTCTAAGATGCCTGAATTTCATATTCTAATTTTTTCTCTTAACACAAATCTTGAAATTGATTGGGTCTCTTTAAACTTCAATCCACTTTCCCCTAAGAGTGAACCCTCTTTTGAACATAAACATGGATGCAATGGACAAATGCTTGAATGTGAGCGACAAAGTCATGAGAAATCACACTTTCCTTTGTCAACATCTTCTTCTCCATGGTCTTGTAAATCCACACCTTCTCATTCTAATTTTGAGTTACAACAAGAAAATGTGTTGACCAATCTTCTAAATTCTAAATTAATATCTCCTCTTTGTCCTAAGAGAAGAAGAAAACATAAAGAACATTCTCAAACCCACGACCATTCTATTGATTAGTGTCAAGCTTTGAAAACAAAAATACAACATTACATTGATTCAGGCATGTTAAAAATAACATCTGATAATGAATGGCATATTCATCATTGATCATTTAAAATAACATTCAAGTTCCTATTATGTCGCTCCTCACTACATGACATGGTTAGCCTACCTATTGGGGGCTCCTTGTCATTCATGGTGGTACAATTACGGGTGCAATCATACTTAGTGAGCAACATAATAGTCTATTTATTCTTGCCTCTATGCTTGGGGGGAAAGAATATTCCTTTTCCTCTTTCTAAGGTTTCACTATTTTCTTTATGCAGTACATTATTCATAAACTTGATGTCATTTATTGCATGGAGTTTTCCTTCATGTGAGCGCATGTTTGTTCCGTGAATGGGATCTTCTCCTTGCTTGAAACAGTATGTCTATTATAAACAATCTCTCCTCATAGAACTTTTGTGAATCTTCTTCTTTCTCTCTCTTTGCAAATTACCTCTTTTATTGTGTTATTCATAACTTGATGTCCTGTTATGAATGGAGCTATCCTTCATGCGAGCGCATGTTGGTTCCTTGGTCATGATGTATTCTTTGCTTGAAACGGTACATCTCTTATGAGTAATCTCTCTCTAGAAGTTGTGTAATTATTATCATTGTCCTACACTTGGGGGGAAATGCTCTCTCTCTCTCTCTCTCTAAGGATCCACTCTTTCTTATGTTGTGGATGGTGTGAGTTTTATTACCTGATGTCATTCCTTGTGTGGAATTGTTGTTGTTCACTCAAGGGTTATCTCTTATACAAGAGGTGTAATTCCTTGACTACAATCTCTTTCACACTTGGTAATGTACATCTATAATAAATTCACTCATCCCCATTGGGATAAAAGTGAGTCATCCTTCATCAAGAATCCCTTTCACCTAGCAATAGGAGGAAGGATTGAATTCTTGTTCTCTTTTGCAATTCATTCTAGAAGATGTTATATTTGTCTAAGACAACTCCTCTTGGGGGTAGATGTCTTTTGAACAAATATCTCTTCTCCTCCAAGGATCTCCTTTACACTTACTGCAAGATATCTCTTTTCTATTATCTTATCCTTGCTTGAAGAGTATTCCCTCTCTTTCATAGATCTATGACTTTGTTGCATAATGGATATCTTCTTTGTGTTGAAGGTAGGTATCCTTATTCTACTTTCCTTAAGACATCAACATTAAACCATGTTGACATCTTAAGGGGGGGGGGCACCCACACTGCTCCTTTTGTATTATAATTCTCTCATGCATTGTATCCCTTATAT
This sequence comes from Cryptomeria japonica, assembly GCF_030272615.1. NCBI lineage: Eukaryota > Viridiplantae > Streptophyta > Pinopsida > Cupressales > Cupressaceae > Cryptomeria > Cryptomeria japonica. The sequence continues at coordinate 153,386,131 of NC_081405.1, read as the reverse complement.
AGTGGGTCATTCTCGGAATCAGAGGGCAGACTCTTAGAGTGATATGTCACCACTTTTCTCTTATAGAGTGGGCCATTCTCAGAACTAGAGCATAACCTCTTAGAGTGAGATGTCGCCACTTTTCTCTTATATAGTGGGTCATTCTCGAAAGCAGAGCACAACCTCTTAGAGTGAGATGTCACCACGTTTCTCTTATATAGTAGGTCATTCTCAAAACCAGAGCACAACCTCTTAGAGAGAAATGTCGCCACTTTTCTCTTATTTAGTGGGTCATTCTCGAAACCAAACCATAGCCTCTTAGAGCGAGATGTCACTGCTTTTCTTTTATATAGTGGGTCATTCTTGGAACTAGAGGGCAGCCTCTTAGAGCGAGATGTCACCACTTTCTTGACATTTGTACTATACATTTTATACAGGTTGTAGAATACTTGGGCATACAATCCTATGAGGTGCTTCAAAGCTCACTTACACACGCACATGAGGTTGAGTAGAACTAACGATGTTCTCACTCTCCTCCCTTACATGGATCACCTAGACAAAATTTGGGGTCTAGTTTTCCATGTCCTTTTTTCTCCATGGATCACCTAATTCTAGGGGTGAGACGTCCATGGTTCCTTTTGTTCGCCTTTCTTCTCATGGATCACCAAAGTGTGTATTCATGTTCTCTCTCTTCTTCCTCTCATGAACTCATAGTTTTACTATAGGTGGTTCATGAATGATGTCAAATTTTCTCTTTTATGTGATTATTGGTGTTTATGTGATGGCATTTGTCTTTGTGTTCCAATTAGTTGTTGAGACATTTGAGTATTGAGGTCTTTTCGGCTAGTTGATTTATGGTCTTGTGTTTTGGTTGTTGTCATGTTTCTTTTGTGCTTTGTCTTTTCCTTTTTGTTTTGTGTGCTCTTGCATATATTTGAGTGAGTTAAGATCCTAAGATTGGGGGATTTTTCCCTCAAGATTAGTGATGTCTTATACTCCGTGTGGTATTGCTCTGCATTTCTCATCTTCATCTCTCTCTCTTTCTTCCACTTTACCGACAGTATTGGCATAAGCCATACTCCCACTAAAGTGGCTGCTAAATATAGCATCATAAAATTGCGACCCTTGCAATTGTGACCATGTTTTAGGTCCTCACCCTAGTGACTGCATTTCCCTACTCAATTGGGACCCTTTCTCTACATCATCATTTCAAATCTTCTCCCGTTTTGGCCCCTGCATCACCTTGAGATCCTATCTAGGCCCAAAAATAGGGTAGGACAGGGGCGTGGCACCCTTTTCCCCCTTGGACAGGGGCACCACGCCCCTGTCCTCCCTCTTAGGTGGCCCTAAGATGGGTCCATCTGACCCTTGGACCTAATTTTCTTCTCAATGACTTAAATTCTCCTATGTCAGCCTTTAGTGAGATAAAAATTGATTCTCTTAGGCTAGTATAAAAAGGGATTCAATCCTCTCATTTTCATAAGAGAAAAGATACAAGAATAAGCATAGATAAGCGAAATTCAGGAGGAGGCCTTCATTATCATCATCAAGCGTTCAAGTGTTCAAGTCTTCTTCTTCACGTGTCTTCTTCATTCATCCATTGGAGCAACATTACAACATTAATTTGCAAGCGTGTGTGTGTGTTAGGGTTTTGTCATGTTACATGCCATTTCATACAATATTTGTGATTACATTCAAGAAGCAAAGCAACCATCGTCAAGAAATTGCAGATCTACAAGGTATACATTTTCATTATTTACGTTTAAGCATTTGCAATTACTTTCTTTCAAAGTCGATTCCTCAACTAGGGTTTGACTAAGGCAAACCCCTATCCACAACCCTTCTTCCCTTTTTTTTTGTGTGTAGGTTGTAGGTGCATGACTGTAATTGTAGATTTAGGATTCATTTGTAGAGACGGAAAAACCCTTTTTGACTTACGGATTTTTCAGAGGACCAGGTGCAACTTCAACTTGGTCTCGACAACTTTTCTCCAAATTTGTAGGGAAGGTCCATATCAGTCTAAATATCTCAGATCTGAAGTTACAACGCATCCTAAATCGGTAGCTCCTTATTTCACCCATCTTGTCTTCATTTTCTACATAGTCAACAAGTCAACTCTTCTACATACAAAAGAGGGTAAATTGCATTGCACCCTTGCAATTCACTTAGTATTCAGATCCTTATTCACTCTAGGGTCTAGATCTAGTGAATTCAAACCCTCTTTTGAATGTAAAGTATCTCCCAAGTAAAAATCATCCTAGTGATTTCCTTTCTCTCTCCTAGGTGGGGAATCACTAGGGTTCAATTTTCCACTTTACAATATGCATGTACAAATGTGTATGCACATGTATGTTTATACATGACTTACAACTAAAAATGAAAACCTTCAATATATAGACATGTATATATATTTATGTATCTACATGTATATACATATATGTATGTACTCGTATACATATTTATGTCTACATGTGTATAGATATATGTATGTACATGTATTTCTATATATGTATATACATGTATTTCACTATATCTATGTACATTTAGAGATGTACATGCATGTATCTAGATGTATGTATGTACATCTCTGCATGTACATATCTATATGTGCATAGAGAGGAGGAGCCAGAACGTGTGCACCCTAACTTTGGGGGAACACATGGCAGACCACATGGACCCACTTACCAACTTTGACTACTGGCCAACTAGTTTGCTAAGTTGGCTACATCAAATCATAATTTTGTATGTGTACATATATCAGGATGACAAAACTTGTAGAAATCAAAACACATTTAGAGGTGGGGGCTAGAACTTGAAAGGTCCACAAACTAATCTCTCACAAAGTCCTTGTGTGCTATCTAATCCATTCACATGTAATGTGATGATTGGGCGAAGATGTCAATAATTAGAACAAGAACCCACAAAGCTTGCACAAATTGAACAAGTACCCAGGCAGATTGAACAATAAAGTACAATTTGCACAATCAACCATGTGCTGCATGCACAAAAGTTCCTTTGTCTTGTTATTATAATTCTCACAGTCCTAAACAATGAGGACATGCCATCATTTGAAACCTTTATAGTCTTGAATTATGTTGCACCCAAACATTCAAATTGAATGGGTTGTGAATCACAATTCAAAAGTATTTAGGTCTTCAAACGGTTGTGTGTTCTTGTTGGAGTGGATCATGGACATCAATACTTGCAAGCTGAAAACCATGTGTTTGGGGCAGGCGTATTGAATGTTGTTGTGGTCAAAACACACGAGGAGCTAGTCGCATGGAAGGTGAGGAGATATGTAGTTAATGTCACTGCAAGGAAACTTTGAAAGTGGTGGCGGGAAATTTGGACGAAGAGGTTGGTGGATTGGGTGGGCATGTACAAGAATGCCACATGAAAACCCCATTCTAAACTGACATATATATTAAATGGTTAATGGTGTGGGCCTAGCCATGATCCGATCGATACATTGAAGTGGCATAATTTTGACCACTCCCACGAATGGGTATAGCACACGTGGCATTATGCCGAGTCAACACGTAAGATTTTGATTTGGGGTACCCAACTCAATTGTGCAAAAATGATTACTGCAAAGCAATGCAAACTTGAATCCTTTAAATTGATGAAAACTAAAGCATGTAGTTGTTGACACCTTTTCTCAATCTTCCCATTACATGCAAATTGCAACAACATATAAAACATACAAAATGCACATAATTGCAAACAAAAAAGAAACAAACATTTGTTGACAAATTGCTCAATCATCGCCTTACTTGTAAATTAGAAAGCCATATTAAAAGATGGCAGAAGCCATGTCGATCAATGTCTTCATTACATATATTTGCAGTTCTTATGTGTAACTGTAAATCAAAAATCCAAAAAATAGTATCACATATGTCTTCTTAGAAGTCAATTGAAATAATGAGGCAAATAAGATATTGGCCCTACAGCTGACGCCCTTCATGCTATAATGGGTACCATTTTCTCGTCACCTTTTGTTGCTTCACTAGTAATCTATTCAACTAGCATTGGGCTGCAATATCCGGGACTTCCACCATATGGTGGCACCCCTGCAATATATTTTGAAGAAGCAGAAAATGTAGTGGATGGGGAAACAGATGGACAATTTAACTCTGTTGGAAAGTCCGACAAGATTGCGTTCATGAGATCCTGCATTATGGGAGTCATTCAGGCAAAGGCATGGATGGACTGGATTCACTATTTGACATCCTCTTTCTTTCCAAGATATCCCTCTTCTTCTCGATTTCTCTTTCCTCATCCTTGTTTTCCATCCTTGTCTTATCTCGTTGTTGTCTTTCATCCTTTTCCTTCTTCTCTAATTCTTTCAGCCCATCCTTTTCCTTCCGCAAGACCGTCTTCTCCTTTCTCTCCTGTGCCTTCTTTTCTTTCACCAATAAACTTGCTACCTTGTTTTCTTTGATTTACTCTTTCTTTCTTTCTTTCTTTTGTCTCATCTATTTCTATCTTCCTTGCATAATGAAAGCGTCCATGTACTCATCAAAAGTCAAAAACTGCCCTTCTCGGCTCAAGTGGATGCCACTACCAGCCCCCCTACCACTTTTCTTGTTGAAAATGTGAACTGGCAACTTTAATAATTGTGTGTCTTCTCCTATTGGGAGGTAGGCATCTCACTTACTTGTGATAGCAAGATTTCATCTTCCACATTACAATATTTTGATGTTTCTTGTGTCAAACCAACATCATTTCCACTGTCAGATTGACTAGAATTTGCATAGTAGTGCACCACCTCCGACATGAAACCAGCTGGTGGTGAAGGGAAGGTGCTTGTTCCCTATTCTTCTTGCCCTTGCAAGTCAACACCTAGATCCAGTGCCCCTTCCACCACCCACGATGGTGCAATTCACTCGGATGGAAGGCCAAGACTCTCATCCACACTATTAACTGTAGTTGCATCGATGTTGTTAGCTGGTTGTTCACTATCCACTTGTGCATTTGAATCCGATTGACAGATAAGAGCAATGTTTTCTACAACCACTTCTGGTGACACATGAACACACAAAACACTGAGCATGTTTTACACTGCAGATGCATCTTTTCCATCATTATTCTCAAATGTCTTGTTGTGTTGCATGCCATCCATGAGGGCATCAGGATTGAGGGGCCATATCCTGGTCCTTCTGAATCCTACTAGAATGTTAGAAATAGTCAATGCCTTGGCCAAAGATTTGCTTCTTATTTCTGCTAGTTTTGCCCTCTTGATTTCTACATTTAGGAACCTTGCTATCCACGACTCTTTTTTATTTGAAGTAGGTCTTGAATGGAGAGAACACACTCACATCGAGTGGTTATAGCTTGTGAGAGGTGTGAGCTGGGAATGTGAGCAAGTCTATAGCCAACATCCTTGCCTCCTAGATGGTTGACAATGCAACATGGCTGCCATGGTTGTCGAATATCAACAAGTTCCTATTGGTGGGTGATACACCCCCTGGAACAACAAAGCGCTTGAAGTGGTGCAACCAATTAAGGAATAGTTCCTTGGTCATCCACACATGTTTTCATGCTGCCATGCAAGCACCAAGTTCGCATTTTGATATGTAATTCTAAAACTGCCTCTTGCCTTTGAACAAGTAGAATCCTAGAATGCTTTTCCCATAAGTATTAATGTAGCAAATAATGGTAATCCTTTCACGACTCTTCCAAAGTATATAAGACATGTTCCAACTTCCTTTCCTTGCAAGCACCCTCATAGCCCCATTTCTGCAAACCATAACACATTTCATCACAATTTCATATATGAGTAGGACCATATGGATTAGCAGCACAGGCTTTTGACAATGTTCCATAAAAAGTAGACATAACTTCTGGTCTCAGGCTTAGTGCCCTGTCTTTGTCTAGGCCTTCAGTTGTCCACAAGCTGAGTTTCAGATGTTAGGCCTTGAAACCAAACCACCATGACTTCCTAGGCATTCCATCCTTGAAAGGGGTTGGTCTACTCTCACAAATTTGAGACACAATTACCTTCAAGTTTATGATCTTGAGGCCATGTCCAACTATAGCCATCTCTTGGCACCATTGAACAATCTCTTCTTCTTCAATTGTGAGGATTGTTGGTGGACCTTTCTCGGACGTGGTCATGAGACCACCCAATCATTTTGATAGTGTTGCAGTTGGGATACCCCATTTCTTTGATGCACCCCATATGGACATGTCATTATCCTCAACATCATGGAGTGCACCTTCCATGTCTACTGTCAACCACAACTTTTGTCGCATAGTAACTTTTCTTGAAGTTGAAGGTGGAGTACAATCCTCCACCGTGGGCAGGATAGGTTGTTCATTGGAATCCTATGTTGTTGGGGGTATAGGGTTTGGATTATTCTCAATAGGAGGTGGGGAATCTTCTTCTATAGGGAACATGACTCCTCTTTTATGTGAATGCAACCTCATGCATGTTGATCTCTTTGAACCACGAGGATCCATCTTGTCTGCCTTACATGTCTGCACACAACAACAAGAACATGTATGTTAGTTTTTTAATCATTTAAATTATGCAAATTAATAACAACTATAGACTAATATGGTTGATATGTTTAACTTTATGTCTAAAGACAACTGGTATACTATTTGGAATTTGGTAGTGTGAGATGAAACCAACCATGTCATGTTGTACATCGATGCGTGTTGATAAATGATGCTTGATATAGAATGGAGGTGCAATTTTAGATTAAATAACAACATAGTGTAAGATGTTAGTGATGCTTGAACAGTAGGACTATGGTTCCCTTTTACAAAACGTAATATGTTGTCTAAAGTTAGGCCTACAACTATTTATTGGTTTAGTGTATTGTACACTTGTACAATAGGGGTTTAAAATAGTTATTGTTCTAAACCCGTAACACCTATTCTGGTACGGATTCATGGTCAAAACCTTTGGGGTCAATTAGATGTGGTGGTGTAGTTGGAATAGGTTCTTTCCAAATAATTACTTGACTGTATAGTCGGGAAGGGGTATTAGGCTTACAATTAGGTTGACTGTATACTTTGGTAAAAATCCACAATGGGATTTGTTCATTCATTACTATACAAAGCAGTTGTTGGCGTGACAAGTTTTTAGATCATTGTCAAACTTGAGGACCATAGTTTTCTAAGAAAAATATATTGATATAGTTGGTTTTCCATGATTCAAGCCCGAGCTTGAATAATTTTGAAAAGAAACAAGATCTTGTGGGGAAGTCAAGATCATCAGAGGGGTATGGATAGACAAAGAGTTGGTGAACATGATGGGCATACTTTTCAATCCACTCTTTTTGTGCTTGGATGCATGTAAATAGGATGTGAACATGCCATTTTGTGGGTGGAATAACAGAGTGGGATGTGGGGAAATATTTACAGAGATATTTCAGGATTTCATAATCTGCATCATTTGGAGGCAGGGTTGCAATACTACCTTGACTTGTTAGTGTGTGATGGACCTTCAAATAGTTTTACCTATTGTTTTCATAATTTTTTACAATCTGATAGTGTTGATCTGTGTTTGACATGTCCATGCTCTATTGCGTCCATGTGCATTTCTTGGAATGTATCATTCTGAATTGTCCATAGTCATCTGCATCATGGTATAGATTATAAATATACCATGTGACCTCAAAACATTACTTTACAGTACAACAATGAGTGGTCATTTACAAACATGGACATGATAGTAAGCATGAGGGTGCCGATGAAAGGAAAAAGATGGTTGAATATTTTGAGTAATTCAAACAAAAATGCACACCTGTATATACAGATATAATCATAAACAAAAGGAAATATATCATTTGAAATTGTGTATTTACATGTATATATGTATATATAGATTTTCTCATCTGTATATACATACATGTACATTATTTGATATGCAATTGTATTTTATCATTTCAAACATTGTAAACCACTTTAAGGGACTCAAGTGAAGTTTCAGTTTACATACATATAGGTGTGTTTAGTAGAATCACAATTTTATGCACAATTTGCATGTCATCTTTACAAATATTGGGGTTAAGGGTTTAAAATTCCTTGGTTGAGGGTTTCATTGTCAATATTTGTAGGAGTCAATTGAAGAGGTTGAAAGTTTGAATCAAAGGATTGAATCGTTGTTTCATTAAATGTTTCAATTTACACATGTTCATATATGTTCGTATATGTGTATTTACATGTATATATGTATATACAAATATGCTCATCTGTATGTACATACATGTACATGATTTGATATACAATTGTATTTAATCATTTCAAATATTATAAACCACTTTAAGGGACTCAATTGAAGAGTTTTAATTTTAGTTTAGTAGAATCACGATTTTATACACACTTTGCATGTCATTGTTATAAATGTTGGGGTTAAGGGTTTGAAATTCCTTGGTTGAGGGTTTCATTGTCATTGTTTGTAGGAGTCAATCGAAGAGTTTGAAAGTTTGAATTAAAAGATTGAATCGTTGTTTCATTAAATGTTTCAATTTACACATGTTCATATGTGTGTGTGTGTGTATACACACATACATAGACACACACACATATACATACATAATACATACATATATTCATACATGTGAGTATATATATGTGTGTGTGCATATTTTGTATTTTGTATATGCATATAAATTATATTGTGTAAATGCATATAATATATATACACCCAATACTTTGATATGGGGTAGCCAACTTAGCTGTCTACCTGGCTAGTGGTCAAAGGTGGTACCCACATTGACCTCAAAGGTAAGGTGGTCATGTTTTGGCTCCTCTCCTCTACATGAATGGAAAGTATATGTGTTGGCATGGGTATTAATTGTATATGCATGTGAATTGAAAACGAACACTATTAATTGGTTAATAAACGATAAATATTACAAAGTACTTTGTAGATTACAACGCGGATGACAATTAATACAATGCACTAGTGGGATGAGGTGACATTTGGAAAAAACATTATGGGAAATGTGCATTAAGTTGGAAGAGACATGATATATTTTGGACGCTGCCATATAAGTGAAAGAAGTTAAGTTGCCGTTAAATATATCTGTCGGTAGAGTTTAAAGGAGTCATGAATACATTTCATGGATTGTTTTGGTAGGTTTCTTCTTCTGTGTAGTGGATGGGTGGTTTTTGGGTAGTTGAAGATATAATGGAAGCCACATTCACTCTTTACATAGTGAAGCAGTAGCTGGCTTTTCTCAGCAAGATATCTGAGAAAAGGCTGAAATCCACATTCAAGTACAGTGATGCAGATAATCTAATTGATTTGAATATTTTTCTTGGGGATTGCATCATGCAAATACATCACTGATATCACATGAATGCGGATATCATTAGCATGGTGGCTGCATGGGGCCTAGAGATTGGGAAGATATCAGACAAGGTAAAGTGGTTGATGAATGCATGCATGGGGGAGGAATGGCTTGATGGCCTCGAGGGTTTTCTCCTCACGAAAATCATAGGTATTGGGTTTCATCTTCAGAAGGGGGCCAATGAAGGTGGAGTTAGTACCATCTTCCCCTTTATTAGATGGAAAGTTGGGGAGGATTGACAAGCAAGGAGGACAGAAGAGGCCTTGGGGTGGACATTATCGGAGCTCTTTCTACATGAGAAAGAGTTGAGCCTTGATGGCCATGGAATAGGTGTGGAGGGAGGTGTAGGTGAGCAAGATGATGAAGAGAAAACCCCACCCTATCCAACTAATAGTACACAATATTCGTGGGTAAAGAAGAATTGAAGGCTTTTTGGATAAATTTTTTGGTAAGCTTTATAATTGTTATTATTTTAAAACTAAATGTAACATTTCAAACAAAATTAATATAGTCAATGGATAAAATGTGATAGTAAAGGACTGTGAACATGTAGGGTAACAAGATTAATACCTGTGCGTTTTTGTTGAAGCTCCTATATTGGTGTGTCTATTTTCTCCTCTTCGATGCTTGTCGTGTCTTTCTCTTGCTGCAATGCTTGCTGTCTTTGTCTATGACTACAATGAGATGAGACATTTTTTTTATACAAACATTTTGTGGTTTCCCCCTTTTAATGTACTGTTTTGAATTTGAAATTTGAATGTCCATTGAATTTGTCGAGACAATTCATTTAAGCTTGATTTGATTGTTTTGAATGGAATATGGTGGCCTTACATGCTTGTTATCATCATTGCAGGTAGGAGAAGTCGTGACAGGACCAGTAAGAACGCGATGAAGAGACTTGAAGGTGATGGTTCAAGCAGTACAGATGGGACAAAGGGTTGGAAACTATGTCAAGGAAAAAATGTTTCATGGTGCACACATGGACCTAAATGTTTGTTTAGGTTCTATATGATGGGTCGTGTTTGGGTCCATGTGTGTGCGGGTGGCAATATGAAGTTTTTATTTATGTTCGTAAATTTGGTGTCAGAGTCTGTAAACATGTCATATTTTTCGTCCTTTATGGTTTTATAAAGACACTTAACTTTTGTTATTTTGGGCCACTTTATGGCACACTAGCTTGTGCATGTGGCCAAACTCGACATATTTTTGGCAGTTATACTTGTTTGACCCTTTCAATGTGACACACAATGTTTTATATTAAATTATATTGGATACACTTTGGCTCTAAAAGGTTTTATGTTTGTATCTGCATGTTTATTGATTTAATTTGATGTATATTTTCAGGTTGGGGTGCACATGTTTTGGTAGGTTAGGCGATCAAGTGTGGGGCCAAACAACACATGAACTATATTACATTCTAGACCGCACACATGTATTGGCTCCTCTCCCTTATTTGCTAATTCACTCACTCGTGAATTACTTAGTTTTATATTTCCATACGTTGCCCTAATCAGGCTTTTCATCGCTTCATCGCCATGGGTGCTCTAAATTGGGCTTGCCTTTCTTGTACTTCGTACATGGTGATGATTTTTTTGTTTAATTTAATCGTCATTCAATAGACACTCTTATGGCTATGTTTCTATTGTTAAGCTATCTTATTGGCTGTATTATATTCGCCTTCTTTTGTTAATTGTTGCAAATGCTTTAGTCAATGTTGTTTGTGTTTGGTTTTCCCTAATTAGGGCTTTTCTTATCATTTCCTTCTCTAGTACATAGTTCGATGCTTAAAATATCATTGTACTCCCATATTCTAGCATGGTAGTGAATATCTCATGTGAATTACTCATCCTTATCACACCGGTTCTCATTTCATCTTGTATGCTTTTTCCCTCAGGTTGCACACACAAAATGTGAACCCTTAATAATACAGGTTGTTGGAATCCAAGAACATTGAGAGGGGGGGTGAATCAGTGTTCTACCAGAACTATCAATTTTAACCTTATTAAAATATGCATACACCAATCGATATACCGATACATATAGAATTGAAAGAAGTAAAGAAACCAATAAGCCAATCACATAAATGAATACCATAACACACAAAATTATATGTGGAAAACCTCAAAGAGGAGAAACCACGGTGGGATTTGTGACCCACAATATCAATCCACTAGCCATATGAAGAGATATTACAAAATATAGGGGCCTGCACTTGCAGGAAGGCTTACAGCCTAGAGCACACTGCTCAATCACAAAAGGAGTCTCACTGACTACATACAAATCCAGACTACAATCTGAAGAAATGATTGAACTGCAAAGATATCATCTTCTATGCCTGAATACAGTTCCAGTTAAGCTCTGTCTGTTCTGGTCTAAAACCCTTAACCCTATACCGAAATAACCCTTTACAAAAATATCCTCACATACACAATCTCTCTCATATATTTTGCATCTCCTTCATTATTTCCTTCCCAATGCACATTCTCATCTATATCATATATCAAAATGATCTAACCAACTGACCTATATACCCTTTACAATTCATCATGCCTTATGTCGGGTCACAAAGATAATTACAATATAAATATACATGTCGGTTAGATAACATAAATACATGAATATAAAAAATAATTGCTGATGCCGGATCCAAAAGACGCTGGCCTCCAATACCGATAACCTGATTCTAAACCATGTCGGCCTGCATTGCCGGTATCCAAAAAAATCTATCCAACCTATCGGTGCCGGTGCCGGTGTCAGTGAAGTGTCTGTGAAGTGCCTACCGGTAGACAATTGAACCAAAGTATGAAGCCAGAACAAGTTGCCATGTTGCCATCAATGACAACATAGTGAAACCAACCAATTGCGTGTCAATTGCCAACATAGGTTGCAAGTCATAATAGGTCATGCCTTAGCTTAAAATAATCTTTTTTTCTTAGCTTTGAATGATTTAAACTCATGCATTATGACAACTTGAATCGGTAATATATTGTTCCCCCAAAAAATTATGTTTCCATCGCATTTTCTGGTATATCCTTCATAGTTGCACGATTTTGATTCAAATATTCTACACCATTTCATTATATCACAACCCTTCATTACTAGTTAGTGTGAGAGTTCTAGGATATTGAATTGTGCATAAGGATTTCGATTATCTTAGACCTCAAGCATGTGAGTGACTGTGAGCTTCAAGCTTCTAGGAATCACGAGATTGTGGGACTGAACATTGTACTATGTATTTTCCATGCTCATCAATGTTTAGCTATCCCCCACATTATGTTTGGATTTTGTGTCACTTTGGAGTCCAGGGTTTCAAACTCCCAACATATGAAGTTTTGTCTAGTTTTGGGTATCTCTAACCTCTGGAGAGCTTCTTTTTCTATCTTCACATCACTTCATGTCCATTCTGAGCTTTCATGTTTCGTAGTTTTAGACTCAACTCTTCATGTATCCCATGGTTTTGAGACTACGGAGTGTTGGGCTTTGGAACTCTTGAACTTCCAAGCCTTCGAAGTCTGAAACTCTGGAGTGCTTTCACCCTCTCTCATGGAATCTTATTGACTACTCTGGCTTTCCATTATTGCATCCATCATCCATTTACCAATTCTACTCACGAGTCGTATCACATTATCGTAAATCATAGTCCCCTGCTTGCTTAGAGTTCTCAATGGGTTGTCCACTCCATGCCCTTTCTATGCGTTGCTTGTTTGGCATTCATTCCTTTATTTTTACTGGTCAGGAAGAATATTAAAAGATGATTTTGTTGAATTTACTCATTGCATTCATTTGAGAAAAAAATAATACCTCAATCTTTGCTTGGTGTTCTCAGCTGAGCATTTCATGGAACTTCTTATTCTCCTCACTTTGGTACTATGAATATCATCCACATTCCATGGCTTTGCCTTTTAAAATGTGTTTTGAGGGTTGCCCTAATTAGGCTTCATTTGATTTGTTCTTAATTCAGTAGTGCTATGGATATGTGTGAATGCTCTTTGCTTATTTCAAAAAATTGATGAGCTCTTATCAATGCTCACTTGACGCCATGGCATTGATCTTATGTCATAACTCTCTATGCATAAACACTTCATCATTGATTGCATTCTTTCAGGCTTCTTTATTACCAAAATGGTTTACCTCATTGCACCTTATCCTCACATTGCTCCATTGCTGCTTACCACACAATTCTGATCCTCCTAGATTGCAAATTCGCTCTCATGAAATCTTTCATCAGCTCATTCGCTTTCCTTAACATTGCACTTTTGTTTGTTCATAATCTATTGCACAGTCATTAATGCCACGCCTTCATAGCCTCATTGGCACTCCGGAGTTTCAGACTCTCCGGGTGTCAAGGTTCATCAAACTTTGGTCTTCGAGACTTCAGGCATCTGAGATCTTGAAGAGTTTATTCATTTGCCGCTCACATTGCTCCATATCTCAGAAGTTCGGGATTTCAGACTCTCGGGGTTCCAAACTTTGAAAGATTGACTCTTCCATACTTCGAGGGTCCCGAGTTCTGTAAAATTTCTTTTATATGTCTTTAGGTTTTAGGGGGCTCGAGATTTTAGGTTTTCAAACTTACAAACCTCCAGACTTCGAGAGTTCGGAACTTCGAAGAGTTTCATTGTGGGCTCATTCAAAAGTTTAAAACTTAAAAAATTTATTTGCTCCTCTAAGTATGCACATATTAATATCAATTTTAAATTTTATTTTATTTAATTTTTAATATCTTTTAAAACTCTAATCAAATTTAAATTTTGATCAACGCACTTAAAACAATAAAAATTAAATTAAATTAAATTTATATTCAATTATTGCAAGAAAACATTATTAAAATAACTTTAAATTTTAATATTAGAATGAAGTTTTATATTTATATCGCATGTTATTCAAAATTTGAATTAATTCAAATTTCAAACAACTAAAACATTAACATAAAACTTAATTAATTTTAAAATTTAATTTAATTTTAGATAAACTTCGTGATTCATTTTCTCAAATTTTTGATTATTTATTTTTTCAAATTTTGATTTTTTTGTTATTTTCAAAAGGTTTTTCAATTTTTATTTATTTTTTCAATTTTTGCAATTTTTTTAGATTTTTTAGATTTTATTATTTTTTGGATTTTTGGGGGATTTTTTATTTTATTTTTATTTTTATGGATTTTTGAGGGTTTTCAATTTTTTTTGGATTTTGTGGATCTTTTACACCCTACACTAATCTAAACTAACCAGGGAAACGATGACAAGCGAAAGCGTGAACAAACAATGACCAACAAGAAGACACACACATCAAAACAAAGATGCACAAGTGACAACACACAACGACACAAAAACCAAAACGCATGTGTGACAATCAAAGATGGATAACGAAAAAATGACAACATGAGACTTCAAGGCAAGCAAATGGCTTTGAGGTTCCGAGATCCCAAGGTTCCGAAGGTCAAAAGGAGAATGACCTCGGAACTTCGGAGTTCCAAAACTCTAAAGAAGGAACAAACAAAACGAATAGAGAACCTAAGATTCTGGAGTTCTGGGATCTCGGGGCTCTAAGAAGCAAACATAGGACTTCAGGACTCCGAGGTTCTATAGTTCCAAAATCAAAGAGAAACCAACAAAGGGAAACTTTGGGATTTCGGGATTTCGGAGTCCCAAAGTGTCAAAGCGAAAAACAACAAAAAATTCAGGGTTTTGGAATCTTCAAACTCTGAAGTCAAACAAAGCAAAAGAAACTATAAGAATTTGTTGAAAATAGCCAAGATCAAGAGCACATTGAATAGCACAAAAGAGAGACAAATAGATTTGATACGAATAGATTGTATTCTAATCAATATGCAAAATACTGATCAACTAGATCATTAAAATTACATATAATGTAGATGAGCTTGTTTATAAAGGAAAGGCCATATGGATATGTGAACACACAATCATGACATGTGGCTCAATGAGAAACAAGGGTAGGTAGGAGAAATAATAAAATAATCCACATGAGGTGGATCACCCACCAAAGGTGGAATATAACAACAAGATAAGACCACAAAAGGTAGAATTTCTCCTACATACACCATCCCTATGTGCACACTTCCCTAAGTGTCTCATATCCAAACTACTATGAAATGCATTACCCTAAGTCAACTTAAGTATTTAGTGTAATTATGAGATATAACTTACACCAACACCCCCCCTTAAGTGCAACTTAGGGGAATTTAGACTTAAGTCAACAATGCAAGATGGGTCCTGACTATTAGGCCATGTTAGGTACCCATGTACAAATGCAAATGCATGCAAACCAATGCAATCTCTCACAAATAGAGAAAGAGAGAAAAACCCAATGGGAAAAAAACTCTCCCCCAAAAGAGAGAAGAAAAATATACAAAATAAATCTCAAAGAAGTATGAGGACAACACCCCATGTGATGAAAAATCCCCCCCATAAGAGAGAAGAAGAGACACCAAGTAGCCCCCCCTTAATGTAAAATATGCACTAATGGTAGAAGCTCAAAACTGAATGAAGAAACTACTCCACGATTATCGAACAACATTCCTCCCCTTAGGAAGAAACAAAACCAAAGGTGTATCCATGAAGTCTCCCCAATCATGAAGGGGAGAGGTAGGAAAAAAGCTCAAGTTGTGTGGAGTCTCTGAAAACTGCTTCAAGTGTCCCCATGTCAATGTTGAAAGTTACCCCCTCCAAATTAGGTGTACTGATCCACATTGCTGAAAAAGGCAATCCAAGATCTAGCGGAGATGAATGTAGAACAAGATCCAAAGGCTCACATATTGTAGTGCCCCTCCTAGACTTGCATTTGGATTTAAATATCGATAAACTTATATAGACATATGATGGATACTTAGATGGTTATTTATGACTCTATTTCTAATCCTAGATGTTATCGTTGATGCTAGTATTCTATGTGGATTTATGTTATTTAATATGATTCATCATGTTTGGAGATTTATATGATGGATGATGCTGGACATACTATATGATATATGGAATTTGATGGTTCTGGTGGATGTTAGTAAGTAGAATCACCTTGATGGATGGATGGATTTATATGATTCAAGAATTTATATGTGATCATTGTTCATGTGGATTATATGACTTATGATGATATGATGGTACTAACCTTATTTCACGATTATGATTCTATGCGACGTTTTGATGTTATATTGCGTGGCTGTATTCATGAGTAGAGAATATATCATATCATTCATAGTGAGCATGATATGTCATCACGATTCTCTATCACTTGTTTGTTTATTATGATGTATATGTATTGTAAATGTTGTGTTAGTGTTGATGCAAGTTTGCAGGTACTAGACATTGACTCCAACTGGCTTCACAAGTCTGAGTGTGTATTTATCCCAATGGCAAGTTGTTAGAGATGACATAGTTTCCCTCACACACTCTAGGTCTAAGTTGTGTACCTTATCGGTTGCACCACGATGCAAGTCAGCCTTAGAGTCTTGAGTTGTGATCGTTCTCTTTGGCGTAAGGTGATATGAGTCTATGTTTATTTATTTAGAGATGAGTGATTGTTTAATTATTTATTATGTATTTTTGATTTGATTAATGTTTATTTGATTTAACTTATTTACCATTTGATTTATTGTTTAATTATTATCTATTTTTTATTATATACATTATTGTTATTTATTGTTTATTTACTTATATTTTAATTGAGTCTTATTGAATGTTGATTATTGGATTTTATATTTATTTTATTTATTATAATGGTGTCTTTTGATTTTCTATTATTATAATTTATTTATTATTATCTATTTAATTGATGATATTTAATTAACCAACAATATTTAACCAAGGCATTGGTATTTTAATAATGATTATTTAATTTATGAGGCAGTCTATTATTGATTGGGAGAATAAATAATATTATTATTTGTCAACAATATTTTATCATGGGGTTGTAAACTATTATTTAATTATTTGTCTTTTTACTCCCCTCTTTGGTTAACTCGAAATAATATTAATCTACCTACCCTTTTATCGAATTGGTCAAATAGGGATGGTAGGTAAATAATATATTTATTTAATACCTTCCTCGAACTTTGCAAAGAGTATATTATTTAATGCCTTCCTCAAACTTTGCAAAGGGTTGTTATAATATATGGTTTTTGGAAATATTTTTATTGGTCGGTTTTGATTAAGGTTTTGAATTTAATTTTTGAATAAATTTGGCTTCTTGTGCATTCACGGGGGTTGGAATTTTAGGGAGCTTTTGGAGATTTTGATTGAAGGACTTTTCTTTGGCTTTTGATTCAATTTGCTTGAAGGTTCTTGCTGGATTTTGGAGTTCTTCATTGGATTTATTTCTGTTTGCTTCATTTTCTAGGTTGGCTTCGGGTTCCCTGCAATCAACATTTGATTTTGAAAAGATTGTTTGTCATGTTTGTAAAAGATTATTTTGGGGAAATTTGGGAGTGATTTCAGTTACTTATTATTGGTTAATGAAAGGAAATACAAAGGGAATGTTTGAAGTTGTATTTTGTGGTTGCAATTTTGGGAATTGCTATAAATGGTTATGGGAAATGTCTTCTTGTTTGGATTAATTCCATGTGTGGTATGTTATTGCATTGTATTGACTTCATTAAGGCTTTATTTTTCCCTTGTTTATCCTATTTCAAGATCTCATAAAGTTTGGAGTCATGTTGATATGATTGCATTTGTATGGATATGTTTGTGATCTCTCCCTATGCAAATCCTTGCCAATTGAAGTTAGTTGTCTTGGATGTTTGGGCTTATTGTTTTTATGAAAACCCTATTCTACCTTCGTGATGGATTTTTAGTGTCTTCTGGGTCGATATCAGACCCTGATTGAGCCCTTGCCTGAATCTGGGCACACCCGTGAGTTGCAGACTTTCTAAACTTTCAGTTTGGCTTTCTAACCTATATGCACTAAATTTTGGGGTGGATGTGCTAATTAATGGAGCGTATGCTCCATTCTTCACCCCCGATGCACCAACTTGCATTTTGTATGCACTGAATTGTTCTAGTTTTCTGGGTTTTGTTGGTTTTGATGGATTTTGACTCCAGAGGCTATGTGTTGCTACTTTTGATGACTTTTGGGTACTATTCTATTAATTTGTGATATGTATGAATCCATTTTGGCTTGGACAAGTTGGTTTACGCTTGTCTATTGAGGTATTGTTATGTTGCTCTAGCATGAGTCTATCCTTGCTGTTGATGAGGTTTATGTGCAACTCTAGCGAGATGATATGTTGTACCTCGCTGTAGAGGATCATTTTACGTTATTGGATTCATGTTTTCCCCTTATATATGAGTATTTGACATTCTTGAGGCTTCTTTATTGTTGCAATTTGGTATTTTAAGTTTATGGCTTGATTCTTGAGAATTAGCTCTTGGATTGCATGTTGATGGTTACCTTTGTGTTTCTGTTGTACCAGATTTATAATGAGTTTTGGATGCATTCCATTTTAAGCATCATATTTTTATTGTGACGTACTTATTATGTTTACCCTATGGTTATGGTCCATGGTAGGGAGAGTGGGCTCTTGCACGTGTGGACCAGGTTCTTGAGCATTATCCCTCTAAGAGGGGTTCTAGACTTGTTGGAACTACATGAAGGGTTTTCTTGTAATTACAAGTGATAATCTTAATAATTTATTAGTGGATTTCGGTATTTAGGAATTCACTAAACAAAATAATAATTGGTTTTGTGGCCCCACCTCATATCCCTAGAAGCGTGCACACTCAAAATGAGCTTGGGAAGACCGTTAGGGTGGTAAACCAATCTTCCTTGAATGACTCCAAGGTTGAGATAGTTTCACATGTCTATCAGGGTGAGGCTTGGCCCCTTCTTTTGTGAGGATAGAATGTGATTACACTCTTTCCCTACATGTGTCCATTATCCATAAGACTTGATTTATCAATTGTGCCTTTGGAGGTTGATTGTTGATTTAGCCATGTGATGTATTTGGATGTTGTATATTTATGTTGGAGTCTTGTGATGCCATATTGTACCATTTGGTAGTTGGGTGTCAGCTAAAGCCTCAAGTATGAGTTGGAACCTTATGTCATCTCCTAGCATGAGGTGTGGTTCCTACTTTGGTTCCACATGGTCGGGTGGTTTGATGCCTTCTTCCATTGGGATGTTCTCCTCAGATGATAGCATGCGTTTACATGGATTTATATTATCTCATCATGTGAATGGATTCTTGGAGCATATTATATGTAATTAGAATTGATATCATGTGGTGTGAAGGATGCAAATGTAAAGAAGACTATGTAATCAGTTAATTGAGAATATGTATAATAGGTCTTGTAGTAGGATGATTTAAGAATGCGATTTATTGAGTGAGATTTTTGTAAATGAATATTCTAATGTATACATTGTTCTTGATTAGGAAGGAATAAAATGATTGAGAGCTATGAGTGCAATGTCTTGTCGATGGTAGTGAATATGTTAACAATCATGTAGGCCTTGATTTGAAATATGTTAATCTTCAATGTTAGCTATCTTGGGATATGTAAAATTGATGAATAGTAGTTGATTTACATGGAATATATGACTCTTCAATATGCGGTGTCCTATGTTGCTGATTTCTAGGTATTAGAGATATTATTGTATTACGATGACTTGTAAATATGGAATATGATTATGTAGTTATGTAACTTGTACTATTAAGCATTGGGATGCAATGCAACAAAAGAGACTATGTTCTTGTCCCATGTGCTCTTATGTATTTAGACTTGATGATATAGAACTATGATCTTGAAATAAGATGATGTGTTATTATATAATTCATGTTGTGGAAATGTTCATCATTTTGGGAATAAGATCCTATGTTGAATTAGGGAATTGAAATGTTAGATTGTGTCTCTTCTTGTAGCATCGTATGAATCTTGAATTTTTTTTGTATCTTGGAATCCTATTTGGAAGTAGATAAGTGCGCCCTGTTATGATATTGCATATGAATATGGATAGTATTCTTGATGAGTTGTGTAATGATTGTGCCTAAGGAAATAATTTGATTCCATATGTAGGAGAAGGTTAAATTCATTTAGATTCATGGTGTGTTAAGTGTTTAATGAATAAAGATGGGTATTAGGAACATTTGGTTGGTATTTTATAATGAACCTATAAAGAATGTAATGTGATAGAGTTATACATATGAGTTGATGATATAACATAGTTAGTTGAATAATAGTATATGTTGCTCTAGATGGATATGTGATGTGTTAGTATTATGTCAATTAGTGACGTTGAGATACCCTAAGGAATGGATATAATCTATGAGTTTGTATAGAGATATGTTAATGGTTATTATGCTTACGTAATATGTTACTATGGTTATGATCATGTTGATTCATATATAGTTAATGATATATTGTTATAGCATCCTCTTAGTTGTAATCATAATTGTGTGTGTTCTGTTATCTAATGCCATGTTTATAGGATTAGCTTGTTACATAGATTTTCTATGTGTATGGAATAGAAGATATTATATCTTGTTGATTTGTATATGTAAAAGAGATTATGTATCTTTGTGACATGTATCTTCATGCTTTTGTGGATAGAATTAAAATGGAAATGATGTAGTGGTCTAGGAGAAGTTCTCATTGAACATCCCTTGATATATTGGATACTAATTATGTAATAGGAAATTATGAGTTCTATGTGGAAAAAGAAAGAGTTAGTTTTTTGTGCACTTGCATCTGTATTTGAGATTGTTACATTGATTTTATTGTGGATAGTAAGATGGAGTGTTTGTATTATGCATGATTTAGTGTAGACCATGATGTGAAATGGGAGAACTTGTATGGGATGCACTTATATAAGAAAATAGTAGTTTAATAATGTCATTCTATTTTGTTTATTCTCCTATGAAAATATTAAGGAAGTTAATTAGTGAGGTATGGATACCAGTGGAGCTATCGACTGTTTATATATGTGTGTGATTCTGCATTTAAGAAAAGATTGTTTGAATAAATCATATTTTTTAGTAAGGACTTGAGATTTCTAGCTGCATTTGTAAATTTAGGAGACCTCATGGAAAGCTGAATTTCATATCTTAGAAAATTATGGATTTAATGGGCAAGCCTAGGAATTTCAAATTGGTCATGCATAAATTCTTGCGTGCATACATTGGTTGATTGGAAGTATTCTTCCTCCCTCTCATCCTCATTTAGGTAAAAGAATCAAAGCACTTAGGAGTCTATTGATAATGAGTAGGAGCTTTGGATATTTATTGTTGAAATATGGTATTGCATAAATATTAAAGGAAAAGTGTGGATAAAATGAATCTGTTTGAAGATTGAGACTTGTGCATTGTATCCATGATTTATTTAAAGAAAGAATTGATTAGATAGAAATCTCTTTTGCATAATTAATGTAGGAAGTTATTATAAACTAATAGGTTAAAATATAATGTTATAATATGTGTGTAGAATTAAGTGAAACTTGGTGCATTGCATATATTAAAACTTTGAAATCATACCATTATGTCTTTATTTGGTTTGGCAAGATAAAAGTGTTAGTCTTGAGTAGGAGCTGCGTGTTTGATGAAATGTCCTACTTGATCAAATGGATGGATTACGAAAAGATTCTATCTCCTTATCCTATTCAAAGAAAGTGTTTGATCCATGAATTCTAGCTAGATGAATTGATGGTATAATGTATGAAGTTGTATTGCGCTTCCTAGATGGTTGTGCTTCTTGATAGCTAGGAATGCTTAGTTTGTGAATCATTATAATTAAGTGATGGTAGGAGATGGGATTGGATAAGGTAATTTTGTGTGTGACATGAAATGAAAATTAAGCGGTGGCAAATAAGGGTAGGATATCAAGTTTTATGCTTAATATAGATAATTGACTGGTTAATGGCATGTAGGGAAATGACCATAGGTGGTTGAAGTAGGAATCTGATATTAAATTTTAATTTAAGTAATGAGATTTAATTGTTATGAGTAATTAGTTTGAGTGAATATATGATTGACCAAATGTTTAACGACATCATGTAGAACATTCTAATCACACGCTTACTATTTAAAGGGCATTGAAATGGTGTATGCATGTTAAAGTATATCATCAACAGATTAATTGAAGTACTAACATTTGTTTTTTATTATAACTCGGTATATGTGATATTTTTTAGATAAGATATCTTGAACATTAATCATGTATGAGTGTATTTCTTGTATGTGTATGAGACACCTTATTTCCTCCTTGCATACATTATCTTTCATGAAGAGTATTTGTCTAGATTATCATAAAGGATTGTATTGCACTAAAAATGATAAAGGAATATGGATACATAAATAAATTTATGATTTTAGATGTATAGAAAACACTCTCTAACACATTCAAGGTATTGTACCCTTGGGTGAAGTGTAGCAGTTACTCCCTTTTGGTGTGACTGATATTGGTCACCTCGTGATATAGATTTGGTTGAATTGGTTATTTTGTCTTGAGATATTTTGTGATTTGTGAAGTATCGTTGGAGTTAGTTTGACTATGGATCTCTCGCTTTTAGATTTCCCACTAATTTATTCTTTCATTTGTTTTGATTCTTGTGGTGGCACTTGTCACACTTTATTTCTTGATCGATTTCACCGACAAATTTTCTTTCTTTTCATGATTTAATAATTGAATTTGAGGATCTTTCCTTTTGAATTCATCTTTGTTGTTCATAGTGGTCATTTCGAATGCTGAGTGTTGTGGGCCCTTGTTCTGTGCCAGTTTTGTCCCTATCATGTTCACTTAGAACCTCCAATAGTGTGTGCAAGGGAGGACACCATAGAGAAGTGCACTAGCTTTAACGAAGAATTAGGTAATGCTAATATTAGTGGAGTAAATGAAAACATGTTAATGGGATGAAATATACTGATGACTTGTTAGATTTTATGAAAGTTAGATAGAAGTGCATTTAAAATTGAGGAATTTGAAAGTAGATAAAAGCAAAGGAAACTATTGATTTCATATCTTCATTGAGTGTTTATGTATATCTATCATACAAAATGAATGGTTTAGAATGCCTTTGAATAATTGATTGGATGATAGATGCATAAATGCTTGTATCAGAGTAGCGCAACAAAAGTGTGGTAGGGAGTGAGAAGTTTGAATATTACAAATCTTGCTTTACTTTGAGATTTATAGAATGTAGATTTCTAGTAAATGCGAGATTCTCATCATATTATTTGCTCTTGAAGGAGGTTTATTCAAAATTTCCTCATATAGGTGTATGAAATGTGGCTTCTTAAGGATGTGCTTATGTGTAGAAAATTGTGTAAAACGTATATTTGTCCTCTTAATTGCATTCAACTAGATGTTTAAGAAGCGTTGCTATGCTTGAATGGTGTGAGTTGTGTGATTTTTACTTATAGATGCTAACACGGATACAAGAATTATAGTTTTAGTCTTCCAAAATATGGTCAAATAAAGTTCTCTTGAAGACATTTCAATGATTTATCATGCTTATTGTAACCAGTAAGAGTTTTGTGACTTGTTTTATCTCTGCTGTAGCCTATTTACTTGGATAATTGAAGCAAAGAAAGGAAGATTTTGTAGTCATTACCTTACTTTGAGCTAGGAAATGTTTGGAGTAATAAATTTTGTATTAATGTGTATTGTATTCAACTTAACCCTTGTTGACTTCCAGGAGTAAGTCAAGCCCAACGGGGGGAGGATGTAGTGCCCCTCCTAGACTTGCATTTGGATTTACATGTCGATAGACTTATATAGACATATGGTGGATAGTTAGATGGTTATTTAGGAATCTATTGCTATCTTAGATGGTATCGTTGATGATAGTATTCTATGTGGATTTATGTTATTTGATATGACTCGTCATGTTTGGACATTTATACGATTGATGATGTTGGACATACTATATGATATATGACATTTAATGGTTCTTGTGGATGTTAGTACGTAGAATCACCTTGATGGATGGATGGATTTATATGATTCATGGATTTATATGTAATCATTGTTCATGTGGATTATATGACTTATGATGATATGATGGTACTAACCCTATTTCATGATTATGATTATATGTGACGTTTTGATGTTATATTGTGTGACTATCTTCGTGAGTAGAGACGATGTCATATCACTCATAGCGAGCATGATATGCCATCATGATTCTCTATCACTTGTCTGTTTATTATGATGTATATGTATTGCATATGTTGTGTTAGTGTTGATGCAGGTTTGCAGGTACTAGACATCGACTCCACCTAGCTCCACAGGTCTGAGCATGTCTTTATCCCAATGGAAAGTTATTGGAGATGGCATAGTTTCCCTCACACACTCTAGGACTAACTTGTGTACATTGTCGATTGTGCCATGATGCACGTTGGTGTTAGAGTCTTGAGTTGTGATCGTTCCCTTTGGCGTAAGGTAATATGAGTCTATGTTTATTTATTTAGAGATGAGTGATTGTTTAATTATTTGATGTATTTTTTAATTGATTAATGTTTATTTGATTTAATTTATTTACCATTTGATTTATTGTTTAATTGAAGTTTAATTATTATTTATTGTTATTATAAACATTATTGTTATTAATTATTTATTTACGTATATTTTAATTGAGTCTTATTGAATGTTGACTATTAGATTTTATATTTATTTTATTTTACTTTATTTATTTTAATGATGTCTTTTGATTTTCTATTATTATAATTTATTTATGATTATTTATTTAATTGTTGATATTTAATTAATTAATAATATTTAACCAAGGCATTGGTATTTTATTAATGATTATTTAATTTATGTGGTGGTCTATTATTTATTGGGAGAATAAATGATATTATTATTTGGGAATAATATTTTATCATGGTGTGTGTAAACTATTATTTAATCATTTTTCTTTTTACTACCCTCTTTGGTTAACTTGTAATAATATTAATCTACCCACCCTTTTATCTAATAGGTCGAATGGGGGATGAAGGTAAATAATATATTTATTTAATACCTTCCTCGAACTTTGCAAAGGGTTAGTATAATATATGGTATTTGGAAATATTTTGATTGGTCGGTTTTGATTAAGGTTTTGAGTTTAATTTTTGAATAAATTTGACTTCGTGTGCATTCACGAGGGTTGGAATTTTCAGGAGCTTTTGGAGATTTTGATTGAAGGACTTTGCTTTGGATTTGGATTTAATTTGCTTGAAGGTTCTCCCTAGATTTTGGAGTTCTTCATCAGGTTTCTTTCTCTTTGCTTCATTTTCCTTGTTGGCTTCAGGTTCCCTATAGTCAACATTTGATTTTGAAAATAGTGTTTTCCATGTCTGTAAAAGATTGCTTTGGGGAAATTTGGGAGTGATTTCAGTTACTTATTATTGGTTAATGAAAGGAATTACATAGGGAATGTTTCAAGTTGTATTTTGTGGTTGCAATTTTGGGAATTGCTTGAAATGGTTATGGGAAATGTCTTCTTGTCTAGACTAATTCCTTGTGTGGTGTGTTATTTCATTGTTTGGACTTTTCTAAGGCTTTATTTTTCCCTTGTTTATCCTATTTCAAGATCTCATAAATTTTGGAGTCCTATTGATATGATTGCATTTGTATGGATATGTTTGTGATCTCTCCCTTTTCAAATCCTTATCTATTGAAATTAGTTTTCTTGGATGTTTGGGCTTAATGTTTTTATGAAAAACCTATTATTCCTTCATGATGTATTTTTAGTGTCTTCTGGGTCGATCTCAGACCCCGATTGAGCCCCTGCTTGAATCTGGGCACACCCGTCAGTTGCAGACTTACTAAATATTTAGTTTGGCTTTCTAACCTAGATGTGCTAATGTTTGCCTTGGATGCGCTAAAGTTTGAGGTGGATGTGCTAATGTTTGGGGCATATGCTCCATTATGCACCCCCAATGTAGTAATCTGCATTTTGTATGCACTGAATTGTTCTAGTTTTCTAGGTTTTTTTGGTTTTGATGGATTTTGACTCCAGAGGTTATGTCTTGTTAATTTTGATGATTTTTGGGCACTATTCTATTCATTTATGATATGTATGAATCCATTTTGGCTTCAGCAAGTGGTTTTGCACTTGTTTGTTGAGGCATTGTTATGTTTCTCCAGCAAGTTGAGTGTATGCTTACTGTTGAGGAGGTTTATGTGTAGCTCCAACGAGATGATATGTTGTGCCTTGTTGTAGAGGATCATTTTACATTATTGGATTCATGTTTTTCCCTTATCTATGTGCATTTGAAATTATTGAGGCTTCTTTATTATTGCAATTTGGTATTTTGAGTTTATGGCTTGATTCTTGAGAATTAGCTCTTCGATTGCATGTTGATGGTTACCTTTGTGTTTTAGATGTATCAGATTTGTAATGAGTTTTGGATGGATTACATGTTGAGCTTCATGCTGTTATTTTGATGTATCTTGTATGTGTGGACTAGGGCCTTGAGCATTAGGCCTCTACGAGGGGGTCTAGACTTGTTGGAACCACATGAAGAGTTTTCTTGTAATTGCAAGTGATAATATTAATAATTGATTAGTGGGTTTAGGTATTTAGGAATTCACTAAACAAGATAATAATTGGTTTTGTGGCCCCACCTCATATCCCTAGAAGCGTGTGCACTCAGAATGAGCTTGGGAAGACCGTTGGAGCATTAAACCAATCTCCCTTGAATGACTCCAAGGTTGAGATGGTTCCACATGTCTATCAGGATGAGACTTGGCCCCTTCTTTTGTGAGGATAGCATTTGATGACACTCTTTCCCTACATGTGTCCATTATCCATAAGCCTTGATTTATCGATTGTGCCTCTAGTGGTTGATTGTTGATTTAGCCATATGTTAGGAACCAGGAAGGACAACTGAGAGGGGGGGTGAATCAATTGTGAACCAGTTGTCAATAAATTATAACCCAAATGCAAATTATTCCAACTTAAACTTAATGTCGGTAAACCAAATTTAAGTGCTGGTAAAATAGATTAATTGTTATAGCACTACCACTTTAACTTAATGCATAAAGCAAAAAGAGAAACAACATCCACAACACATGACACAAAGATTTTGATGTGGAAACCCGGTAAGGGGAAAAACCACGGTGGAAAACCTTACCCACAATCAGATGATACTACTGTAGATAGTAAGTGTATACAAATGGGGTCTGTACATGCAGAAAGGCCAACCACCTATAGCTCATTTCTCAATCACAAGATAGGAGTCACACTAACTAAAATTGGATGGTTAAATCCAATAACAATTTATTGCTCAAAATAGCATCTGCAATGCTGGATTCAGTATCAGTTTAAGCTCTAAACATGAGTTCCAAAAACCTTCATAACCTTCCTTCAACCTTCAAATAATGTTTGCGTGATTTGCACAAGGATCTGCTTATTTTCACTCGTCAATATTCAAACACACTCATACCATATACGATCTTCAATAAGATCTTACAATCATTTATACAAAACTTAAGACCTATACATGAGGCCGACTCACTAAAGATATTATAATTAAATCAATTACAAATAAGTCTTGATGCGATACAATATGTCAGCTCAATACATTTACCTCAATATCCAATCAATAAACCATCTCCAAAATGTGTTGTGCTAATGTGGAATAGATATCATTTACCGGTCCACAACCTAGACTTATCTGCCGGTAAAGGTAAATCTGTCAACCCGATTAGACCAATAAACAAAACACCAAATCCAAACTTCCAATCTATGTCTTCGACATAACAAAATGATCTCCAAGTTATCATTGCTATCGGTGAACAATATAACCTGCTGGTGAGCATATAATAGTGACTGTGCATAAGCCACTAACCATGCCGACCACTAACCATGCCGATGAACACAATATAGACCTCCAAGAAGATAAGTGTTGACATCAATGACAAAACTAATGCAACACATGATGAAGTCATCCATATTACCAACACCATATTGCACCCTTTAGTAGTTAGGTGTCATCTCCTATCATGGGGGTGGTTTGATGCCTTCCTCAATTGGGATGTTCTCCTTAGATGATAGCATAAGTGGATATAGATTTAGATTATCTCATCATGTGAATGGATTCTTGGAGTATATTATGTGTAATTAGAATTGATATCATGTGGTGTGAAGGATGCAAATGTAAATAAGTCTATGTAATCCGTTAATTGAGAATATGTATAATATATCTTGTAGTAGGATGATTTAAGAAAGAGATGTATTGAGTGATATTGCTATAAATGGATATTCTAATGTATACATTATTCTTGATTAGGAAGGAATAAAATGATTGATAGCTATGAATGCAATGTCTTGTGGATGGTAGTGAATATGATAAAAATCATGTAGGCCTTGATTTGAAAGATGTTAATCTTCAATCTTATCTATCTTGGGATATGGAAAATTAATGAGTACTAGTTGATTTACGTGGAATATATGACTCTTCAATAAGTTGTTGTCCTATGATGTTGATTTCTATGTATTAGAGATAATACTGTATTACAATGAATTGTAAATGTGGAATATGATTATGTAGTTATGTAACTTGTACTATTAAGCAATAGGATGGGATGTAGCAAAAGAGACTATGTGCTTGTTGCATGTGATATTATGTATTTAGATTTGATGGTGTAGAACTATGCTCTTGAAATAAGATGATGTGTTATTATATGGTTCATGTTGTGGAAATGCTCATCATGTTGGGAATAAGATCTGATGTTGAATTAGGGAATTGAAATGTTAGATTGTGTCTATTCTTGTAGCATTGTATGACTCTTAAAATTGTTTAGTAGCTTGGATTGCTATTTGGAAGTAGATAAGTGTTTTCTGTTATAATATTGCATATGAATATGGATAGTACTCGTGATGAGTTGTGTAATGATTGTACCTAAAGAAATAATTTAATTCCATATGTAGGAGAAGGTTAAATGCATTTAGATTCATGGTGTGTTAAGTGTTTAATGATTAAAGATGGGTATTAGGAGCATTTGGTTGGTATTTTATAATGAACCTAAAAAGCATGTAATGTGATAGAGTTATACATATGAGTTAATGATATATCATAGTTAGTTGAATAATATATGTTGCTCTAGATGGATATGTGATGTGTTAGTATTATGTCAAGTAGTGACGTTGAGATACTCTTGGGAATGGATATAATATATGAGTTTGTATAGAGACATGTTAATGGTTAAATGGTTATTCTGCTTGCGTAATATGTTACTTTGGTTATGATCATGTTGATTCATATATAGTTAATGATGCATTGTTATAGCGTAGTAGTAGTGGTTAACTTGAATTTTTTTTTTATCTGCATTTGTTAGTAGATTATGATTTATTTCTCTAGGGTATTTCGATAGGCATTCCACATGTTTGCTCTAAGGATAAAGAGACCTTCTCCAAATGTTGTACATAAGTATCCACAATCATTTCAACCTCGAAAGAATGATCATGTAGATAATGAACAAGAGGGTCAAAGTGTTCCCTTGCAACAATCAAATAAGGATCATCTTCATCAAATAGAAAATGAATATCATCAATGATGTCTCCCAAATATGTAATGTAGGACTCCAGAAACAAACCTGCAATGTCTATCAAGTAGTCTTCCCAATGAACTGAAGCTGGAAGACAAGGTATATCTTGCTGCACTAAATCACAAGAAGAAGAAACTATTGCAATATCAACATCATCAAGTGCAATAGGTGGTGTGATATAAATAGGAGAAGATGTAATGCAAGGCTCAAGAATTGGGTCACATGTGAGAATCCCCAAGTTTAAGTACCCAAAGATCTCCTTGATATCTGAATCATCACAATAAATGTGATCATCATATGAAGAATCATCCTCATCAATAGGAACAAAATCTGCAAAGGTGTACAACTAAGATGCATGATCCACCACCCCTCGAGCAATAATAGATCTAGTCTCCAAATCTCTAATGATAACTGAATCAGGTGTGAACTCCACATTTTCCTTGTTGCCCCATGAGTGATTTGATAGATGGAAAGAAGATTATTTGTCAAATGGGGTACACACAACACATCCTTGATGGAGTTATCCCCAATGACAATAGATCCTTTCCCAATCACTTTCACGTATGTATGATTGTCCATCAAAATCAGTGGCATGCTACAAGACTCAAATGAAGAGAACATAGACTACAAAGATGCCATATGATGAGAAGCTCCTGAATCTAGAAGCCATCTCCCTTAATCATCTTGTAGTAGCACAAAGAGCTTGTCCCTTACCTTTTGATTGTGAGGAAGGGGAAGGAGATGAATCCTTCTTCTTGTAAGCGAATGACAAATCAATGTTCTTCTTCTTGTGGATATTGGTCAAGTCATCAATCTGCCTAGTGTAACAATGATGCTCATCATGACCACTCTTCTTGCTATATGAACAAGGAAGATTGTCCTTATATGTTTTCCTCTTAGGTGAGGATGTAGAATCCTTTTGTTTTGGAGAGGAATATTGTGATTTATCTTATCGTGTCTTAGGCTTGAACTGCTTTTGCTTCTTATTGGAATCCTTTCCTTGATTCTCTTGATTAACCACCAAATCCAACTTTTAAGACTTGAGAATCCCTATACTCATCAACTTAGATTGCTTCAACATCAACATTTCTATGAATGCATGAAATGTGGACATAGTGAAGGAACTACCCACTATCAAGCGATGGGTTTGGAAGCTAGAAACAAATGCTGCATACTTTGATGGAAGCTTTCCCAATAGGTTGTAGATCAAATGCACATCCTTCTCATTAATGCCACAATCCTTTAGTTGTGCTCTTAGCTCATTTGCCTTGGTGAAATAATCTTGGATTGTATCAAAGTTCTTGGGATCCAATATGGTGAGATCATTATCAAGTTGATAGCCTCTAATCTCATCAATTTGACCATACAATTTTCCCAAGACATCTCATGCATCCTTAACTGTTTTACACTTATCAATGTGAAAGATGAGATCCTTTGATATATACTTTCTCAATGTTCCAATAGCCATAATGTTTTTAGTGAGCCATTCCATGTGAGAATTAGGATCAACTGGTGCAGTTATAGTTCCATCAATATAATGAGTTAATCCCTTTTCCATTAGCTTACTCCATACATCAATTTTTCCATGAAATATAGTTATGTGGAGTTAAAAGTGGGAATTTAAGAAAACCCATAGCAACAAAATTAAAGAGCACTAAGAAAAGAGAGGCACAATCACACAAGACACCCCCCCAAATTCACTCAATCAAAGAACCCCCCCAAAATGATGATTTGGCATTTTATATTTAGTGCATGTACAATGGCCACTTGCAAAACAAGGCAAGGTGGACTTTTGATTTTAACTTTACAACTGCCTCAAATAGGCTAAAAGAGACTCCAACAAATACTGCAAGTGATCTAAACTGATATCCTATCAAAATACAAGTAACAAATAGGCCAAAAATGACCAAATACTAAAAGTACAATTTATACTCAAGATGGTGAAAAATAGATAACACCACGTGAAAGTAGAGAAAAAATATGCACTTTCAAAAAACAACACCTAAAAAGGAGTTCATATGAGCCCAAATGAAGCCTCTGAAGTTGCAAAATTAAGGATTGGACAAGTATAGTCATAAAAACTAAAAATTGTGAAAAACATGTCCATCAAAATAAAAAAAATCAACCAGTACTATGAAGAGAACAAAAAATTAGCCCAAATAAAATAAATTGCACCAAAAAAGGAGCTAAAATGAGCAAGTTATGGGCCTCAAAAGTTGGCTTGTAAAACCAAAAAGCTCATTGAAGAGGGGTTGAAATTTTTTTCAAAAATATGTTGATGCAGTGCTGACATCAACATTTGACGAGCTTAAATTTGACGCCCGTCTAGCCATCACCAGAACGTCACACCCGCTTGCGTGGCATGTTCGTACAATATAGACAAATGATATGGCAGATGACTTGTCATGTTGACTATTTTGTACAGAGATGACGTGACGAGCCACTTGGCAGTAGGAAATGATGACTAGTCTACCAAGGCAACACAATACAACTATCTAACTGGGTGGCTGATGTTGCAATGTTGACTATATAGTAAGAGTTGCGTGGGTGAATCAAAATTGTGCATGTGTATCAATGCAATACCACCGTGTGTCACTAACAAGGTCTGTGTGGTACAATGAAGGGGTGCCAAGTGGCAGATGACGTCGATGGTAGAGGTATTGTGTGTTAAGAGGAAGTCATGTGGTAGACTGGGCAAAGGCTAAGCCAAGATGCCCCTAAAATATGAAGCTCCTTAGATCTGAAAATAAAATGCTCCAAAAGCTCTCCAAAAAGACTACTCAATGAAGCCCCAATGGCTTTGATACCATGTAAGAATTAGTTGAAAATAGCCAAGATCAAGAGCACATTGAATAGCACAAAAGAGAGACAAATAGATTTGATAAAAATAAATTGTATTCTAATCAATATGCAAAATACCGATCAACTGAATCATTAAAATTATATACAATATAGATGACCCTGATTATAAAGGAAAGGCCATATGGATATGTGAGCACACAATCATGATATGTGGCTCAATGAGAAACAAGGGTAGGTAGGATAAATAATAAAATATATCACCCATCGAAGGTGGAATTTTACAACAAGATAAGACTACAAAGGTGGAATTTCTCCTACATACATCATCCCTATGTGTGCACTTCCCTAAGTGTCTCATATCCAAACTACTATGAAATGCATTACCCTAAGTCAAATTAAGTAAAGTGTAATTATGAGACATAATTTACACCAACAAAAATGAAAGGAACAAGACACACTTCGGGATACCAAGAACCCGAGGTTTCGAAGTGCGAACGAAAATAAAACAAGATGAAAACAAAGCGAAGCAAAAAGGGGGACCCTAGCTCGAGAAGAAAAAAGTTGGTGTGTGTTATATAGGGCATAACACAGTCTTGTACTAGCTTCCTAAAGATTTTCAAAGTCTTCTGGCTATGCCAGATACCTGTAGTTGCACCTGCAAGATAGAAGATGGTAGGGTTGTGGGTATATAGGGGTTTTCCTTGGTCAACCCCCTTGTTTTGACGATTTCCACCTCCACAAATAGCCAGTATTGTAATTGGAAAAGCATGTGCTCTTGAATAGTATGTGTGTCTAAGATCTCTATGAGCTATAATGTCTAAAATACAAACTAGAGTCCTACTCAAGTGTGTTTGAGTAAATTCTAAATGATTATAATGAAGATGTTTTGAATCACAATTAGGATGCAAATCTAAAGAAATGATGTAAATCTAAAAACTAATATAAAGTATTTTGAAGCACAATGTAGAAACACAAGAATAACATGAAATCATGCCCAAGCCTTTAGGAAGAGGTACAAGCTAATCATTGATCAATGATTCTATTATCATCCTCCGATGTCCTTGAAGCTTCCATGGTTGGAAAGATATTGATGAATTTCTAGGTTTGAAACTTCACCTTAAAGTAGAACTTTGATTTCATAAGGATCTCCACTTGAATGCTAGATCAGATACCCAAATGAGGAAAAAAAATTCCTTATATATGAAACCTTAGATTTGAGTTTGATCAAAAGTTGACCTAAAATTGATATATTCTTGCATGGATCAAGATTTGAATTAGATAAGATTGTAGACACCTAAATTTTAGTAATTTAATTAATTGAATTTAGCTATCTCGAAGACTTTTAATTAAGTAATTACACATTATTTAATTAATAAGTGTTCCTTCCTTCTAGCTAATTAATCTTATTAATTAGCTATAATCCCTATTTAATTAATTATTTGACAATCATAAATCAATTAATTAATTAAATTTGATCCTTTTATTCTATTAAATAAATCAAATGCAATTTGATTATTTAATTAATTTTGACATTTTCCTCTTAAATCCTCTCATAGAATTAATCAATTCTATTTCTCCACATGTCTCCTAACTTTAATCCTCCTTTAACCTCCATTTGACCCTTTCCTCTAGCCTAACCCACCCAATTAACCAAAGGTTTTAGTCAACCTTATCCTTTTCCCTCACCATATATGTGCACATAACCAAAATATCTTAAATTCCCTAAAATATCCCAAATTTCATAAAATTTGGGGAAATTTTCCTAAAAATTGGGAAAATATTCCAAATTTTCTCAAACATGGTAATTTCATGGTTTTGTAATCTCTTTTAGAATAGAACCTTCCAATTTGGGTATCTCATTCCCAAATGGGCATGTGTCCTGAGGAACACATGTCATTCTTTCCAATGACACATGTCCTTCTTAAGGACACATGTCATTCTCATCCATGACAAATGCCCTTCTTAGGGACACATGTCCCATTCTCATACCTCTCCATCTCTCATTCAAGTCTATTTAAACCCCTCATTTTCCTTCCAAAATCATCCACTTTCATTTTCATACCCTCATAATGGAGAAATGCTCACTCATCTTTTCGCATAATCACATCCATTTAGCATAACATTTTGCATCCCATCTTAGCTTAGTTTTTCCCTTGCATTCACTATCATGGAGCACAATCAAGTATCTACCATATAGAAAGCACACATGAAATCAGGGGACAATCAAATCGGAGGAAGATAGAGTTTGCACTTTAATTAGTTTTATTTTGTTCATCTAGTTTTCTTTCTTCTTAAATGTCCTAGTCTTGAGTGTGATTGAAATATGTGTCTGTTAATTGCTTAGTTTATCTTTTCAATATTTTACATCCAATATTTTCTACATACATTTCTAGTACTTTCAGTGGGACCTCACTTCACGAGTCCAATCTCATGTTTTTTATTTTTTGACAGATTTTTAGTACTTGAAGACAAAAACGTGATAATTTAAGTGAATTTTCACCTCGATGGAAGTTTAATTTTTTAAAAATCTAATTTTATGAAATAGTAGGATTGATTAAAGAAATTTCAAGATTTCTTGGAGAAACAGTGGGAACGCGTTCCCACCATCCTATACAGGTATAATTTTTTGGGTCTTAAATTTTGCATTTCATTTTTGAGTTTCGTCAAAATTTATTTATTAGAAATGGTGGGATTTCTAGGTAAAATAGTGGGATTGACTTAAGAAGTGGCAAGATTGCTTTTTTGGGTTTAAGGCTTTTTAATGTTTTTTTGTTGAATATTTATTCACTAGTAAAGTAGTGGGATTATTAGTGAATATAGTGGGATTGCTTGAAGAAATGGTGAGATCGCTCTATGTTTTATTTTATGTCATTTTACTGAATTGAAATTTTATCTGTTTATTTCTAACTCACTAATCTGCTTTTTTTTTTTTTGGTTTTGGCTAATATTTGGTGTAGGTTTGATAATAGAATACTCCAAAGCTCAAAACTCTAACTCGTTTATTGCAGGACCACCAAATAGGGGTGCAATTACCAAGAATATTTTTGGTTAAAATGAATCACGTGTCTTTTTATAGTTAGAAAATATTTCAATTTCATAAGTGAACCTTTGTCTTTTGTGTCTGGCACACTTGTGCATGTAGAGTGGTCCTATTGCTAACACACACTATTCTCTCCCTCGACTTTTGTGGTCCTAGGTGCAAGAGAAATGTTTTTGTGACACTCCCTTTTTACTTTTTAGGTAGAAGGGGCTGCTTCCTGAGTAGCCAATAAGGTCAGGTGAGAGAGAATGACCTAAGCGGTACTCTTTCAGTCCGCTATATAAATATTCATAATTTGTTGGCATTAGGTTGTCATTTATGTCAACCGGTATGGCATGGTCACCGGTGAGTAAGTAGTGGTGATCAGTATGGGTGAAGTAAGAAATGATGTTAACCAATATGAAGGATAGAGTGTGTAAAGTAGACATAGAGGAATGTGAACCAGTATACAAAGAGAAGTTTAATGCTACCAATAAATGGAAGTAGATGGACCAACATGTTTGATGAAGGCCAACTTGATCCATTGGTAGAGAAGAGGTCAGTAGGTAATGAAGGTCCACTGATGAAGTTAGGTTATACCGGCAAGGTGTGTTGAATCGGTAGCGAGTCTTGGTTGGTGAAGGATGTCAAATTGACTTTTTAGTTTGAACAAAGGTTGATGTCACAAAGGATGATAGGTGGACACCAGGTGGCAAGCATGCAGAGGTCGCTGAAGTATTCATCGACGTAGTAGTCTAATGAACATGTCGACATTAATGAACAACCCGTAAATCACGGGATGATGGCAAGATGTTGCGGCTTGAGGAAGACAAAGTGGCAAGGTGATTGAAATAACCTTGCAAGACGATCTGATCCTTGTAGTCGTTGGTTGAAGGAAATAGCCAAGCCATTAATGACAATTGACAAAGAAATGAAGAAAAGCATGTCACAGACATCCAAAAATAGAAAACCCAAATTGGAAAGCAATGTGATGGTAGTGTAGTTTGTTGTGGTGCAGATCACCATTCCAGAAAAGTAGATTAGATCAGATCTGATATGGATTGAGTTGGTGAAGGAAAACCCTAAGACGCCATCGTTTGAATGTTTCTTTTAGCAGGAACCCTCACAGATAAATATGTGAACTCTAAACTGATATTGATTGATGCTAGATGTGAGTTGTGAGAGAAAAGAGAGCCTGATTAAGAAGAAAGACTATTTGCATAAGAGTTCTTTCACAAAGAGTTAAAGTGTGTGTTAGTAGGTTGAACCGGTGAGAGGTTCTAACTGGTAGAGACAGAGTAACCGGTAAAGTGTTATAGTCTTAATAGTCAAGCATACCGATAGGTATTGAAGGGTTAGGAAGGCATAAAAGTGTGATACTATGTAGGGTGAGGTTCCAAGAAAGAGCAGAGAGACAGAGAGCAACCGGTAAGAGATTAGAGAGAGCAATCTAATAATAGACAGAAGAAGAACGAGTGAAATAAAGGAAGTTAATAACCGACAGACATCCATTGATGAGGTGTTGCATAACTCATTTTCAACTAGGTGCTATCATTGCATTAAAATTCTATTTCATTATATTACATCGAGTTAGTGCCCTAAATCATTATAATCTGTTATTTCATTGTGAGGCTGGATTGGAGCAGTAGACTCCAACAACATTTCTCACCGAGGTTTTTCCCATATTGGGTTTTCCTCGTACATCTGGTGTTGTGGGTTATGCATTTGTATGTTTTCCTCTTTTGATATCCTCTCATATCTTATCGGTTTGATTGCTTAGTCTTTAGGTTGTTAACTGGTACTCAAATTTTGGTTTAAAGTGAAAATATTTTAGGAACCAATGATTCACCCCCCTCTCAGTTGTACATTGTGTTCAAGAATTGGTATCAGATCCTAGGTTCCTGGGCAATTAAATCTTTCTCTAGCTTGGGTAGATTCTAGTCAAAGAACACAATGGCAAGAAATGAGTCCACCTCCTCAAATACCCCCATGTTTGATGGATCTAACTATGCCTCTGGAGCTGAAGAATGGAACCTATATTTCCTCCCTTGGTTTTGATGTGTGGATGTTTGTCAAGAATGGGTATACTATCCCTAGTGTTCCTCCCATTGATCAGGATGCTAAGAAGAAGTATGAGAACAATGCAAAGGCTAAACATGCTATTCTAAGCGGGCTATCAGATAATGAGTTTGTCAAGGTCATGCACTATGCATCCGCCAAGGAGACTTGGGATAAATTACAAAGATTATTTGAAGGAGATGCCAAAGTCAAAGAGGCCAAGCTACAATCACTAAGAGGTTAGCTTGAAGGCATACAAATGAAAGATGAAGAAAAGATTGCAGACTACCTTCACAGAGCAGATGAAATTGTGAACACCATAAGAGGACTTGGAGAGGAAATTGCCAATGAGATTATTGTCAAAAAGGTACTTATATCTCTCACATCTAAGAATGGTACTAAGGTTTCTACCATAGAGGAAGCCAAGGATCTGATAATCTTCACAATGGATGAGCTATTTGGCTCTCTAACTGCCAATGAAATGAGGACAACCGGTGAAGCATCTTCAAGGAAAGAGATATATTTTGACTCCATCAAAAAGGACAAGGAAGAGGTTTCTCATAAAGGGTCCAATGAAGACTCAAATGCAGAGGTAGAAAAATTAGTCAGAAAGCTCAAGAGAGGATCTGGTAAGTATAAAGGAAAGTTACCACTCAAATGCTTCAACTGTGGTAAAGTTGGACACTTTTGTTGCAAAATGTCCTTATAATGAAACCGGTGGAGATGAGAAAAGAAGTTTTAGCAGGTTGTTGGTGAAGACAAAGAAAGGAAAGTCTACCAACAAGGAAGAAAAATCTATCGGAAGAAGAACATCCTATATACCATTGAGGATGATGCATAGACAAAGAAAGTTCATCAGAAGATGATTGCCATGAAGATGAAAGAGAATTTAATCTCTTTATGGCACTAGATGAAGTAGTGGAGGAAGATGAAGACATTATAGCTAAAGTGGATCTAGAAGGCGAGCTCATAAGTGCTCTTGAGGAGTTAAGTAAGACAAGAAGAGAACTTAAGAAGGGCAAGCTTGCTGCAATAGAAGAAAAAGATCACTTGAAGCAATCCCTGAATGAGTCAATTCGAGTTATCTCTGCTTGAAACTCCAGTTGGAAGGAGACAAGAGGATATGTGAAGTTACATCCTCTAATTTGATAAAGAAGGAAAATGAGAATCAAGATTTGGAAGTAGAAATAGTGAAGCTCAGAAAGGAGCTTTAAAAGATCAAGGATGAACTGAAAGTGAGAAGCAAATATGAGGGTAGCACATAAGTCTTGGACAAGATGTTGAGCAAACAAAAGCAATCTAAAGATGCTGGTGGCTTAGGATTTGAAGAAGGACAAAGCTCAAACAACAAAGATACATTCTGTAAGGAGATACAACTCACCTTTTCAAGTGAAGGTGAAGAGAAGAAGACATTCACATTAAGAAAGGATACCAATAAGAAGTCCTATGCAAAAGCTGTTAGTAACCACCACACAAACTGATATACACAATCAATGAACTGGAGGCCACACCAAATTTACCAGAATACAGATCTTAGGAGAAATGGAAGGGTTGATCATGAAGGATTCACTAGAGTTAGAAGCATGGAAGAAAGACCCCCGATGAGACAGACGTTTGCAGGACCAAGGCAACCTAACTAGTATGTTTCTAACTTTCATAGTTATTGTTACTAGTGTAACAAATTTGGACATAGGTTAGTTGAATGTAGATTAACAAAAAAGCCCACTATGAGTTATGAAAGTAGAAGTCCATTTAATGCACTCTAGGATATGAATTTTGTCTATTATTAGTGCAATGGATTTGGTCATAGGAGTTTTGAATGTAGGAAG
Organism: Cryptomeria japonica; assembly: GCF_030272615.1. Classification (NCBI taxonomy): domain Eukaryota; kingdom Viridiplantae; phylum Streptophyta; class Pinopsida; order Cupressales; family Cupressaceae; genus Cryptomeria; species Cryptomeria japonica. Next base: position 153,346,662 of record NC_081405.1, on the reverse strand, counting down.
AGTAAACTAGTGTCCTACAATAGTTTCAAATATTCATCTTTCAATATAAATGTGATGCTATAACTGTCAAGAGTTTGGACATATAGAAAATCTTTGTAAGAATAGGAAAATCAAGCAGAAGAGGACAACTCCTGATCAGGAACTGATAGCCAAACTGGAGCACAAAATTGCAGTTGACAAGAAGAAGGAAACTCAACTAGTTTGGGTTGAGAAAGAAAAGGATAAAGCAGAATCAAGTTTTATAGTACAGACTGCCCTACATGCATAAAGAAGAAACTTGTAGGTTGTAGATAGTGGTTGTTCCAACCACATCATCGGTGATAAAAATAAATTTATCAAGCTTGAAGATTGGAATGGTGGCTCAGTAAGGTTTGGAGACAACTCATCTATCAAGATAAAGGGAAAATGTACTCTAAATATTGAGTGAAAACTGAAAGCACATTATGTGTACTATGTGGAAGGATTGAGGCACAATTTGCTGAGTGTGAGTCAGATGTGTGACAAAGGTTATAAATTTATGTAGAAAATATTGGAGGGAGAAAAAGAAAAATATTTCCTAATGTTATCAAAATCTAGTGCTAAACTCCCCCAAGATTTTTATATGAACAAATTGACACAAAAGAGAAATGATCCCCCCCTTAATAACGAACAATACGAGGATATTTTTGGTCTCAAACTCAATGACACGTCATTTCCTTGTAATACCAAAACCAATGAGGAAACTTACATTCACACAAGGGATGAAGTAGAAATTCTAAATAACGCTCAATCCAATGAGGATACAAGAAGAGGTAGAGATGATACAAGAAGAGATCAAGATCCTCCTAGAATGCAAAATCATGGTTATGCAAGAACAAATCATGTGGATAATCCTATCACAACTCTCACACAACAAATACAAACACTACAAACACAAATTCAAGATATGCAAAGAGGAAATGTTAGAAGATACTCACTTCAAGAAATCCGTCCTTATCCATTCGACATAAACCTAAACATGAGACCATTTCCTATAGGTTTTGAAACTCTTAGATACAAAAAATATGATGGAAGCACTGACCCCCAAGATCATATATGAGAATTTTGCACAATGAGTATGGATTTTGCACATGAGGATACCTACTTGATGAGGTTATTTCCAAAAAGCTTAATTGGACTAGCTATAGAATGGTTCTCCAAACTTACACTTAGAATCAGATCATTCTCAAAATTGATGGATAAGTTTTTTCCACAATACTCTTACAATATCCAACATGAAGTAACAATGCTAGACCTATGTAATGCCAAACAAAAGACTGGAGAACCTTTCATGACATTTTTACAATCATGGAGATAGTTAGCTTTGCGATATCTTCGTATAGTGCCAAAGTATGAAAAAATGGACATATTCATTGACAAATTAAATGATCAAATGAGTTATTACTTAAAAATGCAAGGAAATCAAAGTTTGGCAAAAATGATTGATAATGGAATCAGAATGGAAGAAGCCATGATAAAGAAAGGTAAGTTGAAAATATTCAAAGAAGGAGTTCACCCTCCTAACAACACTAACAACAACAATCACAATGATAAACCAAAGTTTTGGAATAGAAATTGTAATTTCATCAATGATGGGATAGTGGATAGCAACAATGTGAAACCAAAGCAACTAGTTTTTAATTTATGCAATCACTTAGCAGCAACTCAACAAAACAACAATCACCAAAAAACAACCATAAAAAAATTCTTTCAAAGGCAATTTACAAACATTGGTGAACCCCTTGGATCCGCATTAAAAATGCTTATCGCAAACAAATTGATTAATTTACTAGAAGAAAGAAACTTTGAACCCAAGGTAAAACCTACTTGGTGGAATGACAACCATTATTGTGATTTCCATCGAAACAAAGGAAACCAAACAGATGCTTGTCAATGATTAAAACATGTCATCCAAGATTTGATTGTTAATGGAATAATAACTGTGGATGGACATACAACAAACGAATCTCACAAAACTTTCAAAACTCCGCTTCCTAATTATGAGAAGGGTGAATCATCAACATGGCAGAATGGTAAAGGTAAAGCAAAGGTAAACTATGCTCATACATATTACAATGTGGCAAATGTGATCATGGTTAAAGAGAAACAACATCAAGAACCAGCTCATGTTATCACACAAAGGAAAGCCAAAGTGGTTTTGTTAGGTCCTACAACAAACACACCATCCACTACCAAACAATACAATCTAGTGGATCAATTACAGAAAACAACCGCATAAATATCCATCTTATAACTTTTAAAGCTTTCACCTGCACATAAAGAAATTCTTGAATGAGCATTAGTAGATACCACAGTGTCCAAAGATATTGATATAGATCAATTCCAAACCATGGTGGGACACCTCACAACTCCTCACTGCTTATTATTTACCAAAGAAGATGACATGTCCTTGCAACATCCCCACAACACTCCTTTGCATATTGAAGTCTTCATTTACAAAATAGGAGTTAAACTTGTTCTAATAGATAAATATTTGTTCATTGAGTCTTGTTCATGCCTTAGGATATTCAAAAGATACAGTTGATCCCGAGAAAAAGATCACCATAAAAGCCTATGATGAAGAAGAATGTTCCTCCAAGGGAATTGTGATACTACCCATCAGAGTGGGACCTTTGTAGAAAGACACAAAATGCCAAGTTCTAGACTTGGACTTATCATATAATGTACTCCTGGGGAGATCATGTATACATGACTTGCAAGTTGTCCCATCAACATATCATCAGTGTGTCAAATTTCCCTACAATGGACAAGAAATCACAATCTTTGTAGATTTAAATCCATTTCAATATTGCAGCAATCTAAAAATGGCTCAAGAAGTCATTGTTCCTCATAAAAGGGAGGCATCATCTTCTAACACACAATCCAAGGAACAATCATTTGCCTCTATTTTATCAAGTATGGAAAAACAAATGCAGCTAAGAGATCGAGGGAACGAAGAATACTCAATATCACAATTACCACTCTCTCCTAAATCCTTTGGAAAACCATCAAACTCTAAAAAACAACCAATTGTGAAACATCTTCTGATATTTGATGGATCATTCATTAGTGCTGGAACCTTATCAGAGGAGATAGAAAACAAAGATGTGCTACAGTAGCTATACAAAGATGAAGAAGTTCAACAAAAGGTCAACAATTTCAGAATACCTATAGAAAAATATGGAAAAGGATTCAACATTCTTCAAAGGATGGGATACACTAGAATAGGTCCTTTAGGAAAAAGAAAAGAAGGTATCTTAGAACCTATCCAATCTCATACTCAGTAGGCCACAGACAAAGCAGGCTTAGGGTATGGACAAGTTACTCTGCTAGAAGACACATTCTCTAATCAGCACTAAGAGGAATATGAAAATAGACAAGAACAACTTACAATTGAAAGGGAAGAAGCATCTGCAAAACAACAAGCACAAACAAACATGGAATGGGAAAAGAAACAATCTTCAACAAGAGAAACAAACCAATGATACCTCCCAAGCAGCATTAACTCTCAATCAAAATAAGCATGAACCTAGTACTAATCAAGGAGAAGTGATAGTAAAGTTGACAAAACAAAATCTCAGTCCAGAAGAAGTTGAATATGAAAGAAGAAAGGATATAGCAAGACAAACAAAAGAAACACATCAAAAGCTATATGAACAAATTTGTAGATTGCAAGCTACAAGTGAGACAAATTCTGACAAATGGGAATGGTATTCCTATCATTCTGAAGAATCAGCTGAAGAAAATTGCTTTGAAGAAGATGTAGGAGTCAATGTAGTTCACACGTATGCAGGGAAAATGTTAGGAACTAGTTCACTTGAATTAGAATCACATTCGGCTGACTTGGACTTAATTGAGGACAATCAAGAACTTTGTGTGCGAGGTCATTCTAATGAGGGCGCCTGTAGCGTCATAAATTGTACGCACTTGCTAGGGTGGTACAATTTCACACCTAGTTTAGCACCCGCCTTGGCGCATTTTTCATTTTGCATTGCATTTCCCCTTTAGCACTTAATTAATTAAATTAATTAGGTCTAAGGTCCTATTTTATCATCTCCCCTTTCATTAAAGTGTGCCCTTTTCATTTTATTCCTCCTATACATCATTTAATCAAAAACCCTAATTAGATCCTATTTCAAACTTGGGGGCTTGGTTTCGGGGGTCAAAACATCTTGAAATCACCTGCAACTTCGGGATTCTCTCTAAAATCATCATATCCGACGGCCCTGAAAATTTGGTGAAAAGTTGTCGGGACCGTGGCGCCCGGAGTGCAACATGGTCCTGGACATTTTTCCCGAAATTTTAGGAGCGCGATCCAATCATAAAATAAAGCTTAACCCCAAGAAATTGGTGGGATATTCAATCTCTAGGTCGGCCAAAATATGAATTTACGACCTAGGGTTTCATACATAAGAGCTCTCTTTCCTCATTTGAAGGGATTCGAATTTTGGCTTTCAGGGACCTTCTAGGCAGTGAAAGAGCAGATCTTTGAAGATTTCAACAACATTCAACATCCTTCTATCAAGCATTTATCAATTTCATTCATCCATTTAGGGCTTGGAAGACATTGAAGAACAATAGGAGATTACCGACTGAAGATTGGCTTGTACTCCTCCCTTGGGGGTTGGGTATGATTTCATGTTGTTTTCATGTCTTTGCATAAGCTTCAATATATCCTTTATTCATGCTTTAGATCACTTTGCATCTTGATTTAGAGCATTTACATTATCATTTACAAGCAATTAGGGTTTACTTTCTAGGTTGCTCTAGTTTGCTTTCTTGCATTTAAGGACCTTGCACACACACTAGGTCTGCACACACAATACATTTTACAATACAACTTGGCTATTCGTGGAGGTGGAAATCACCGAAGTGGGGGTTTGACTAAGGAAAAACCCTATATAGCCACCCACACACCTTTTCAGATATAAGTGCAGGTTTCGGGACTCGGACGACGCCGCAAGTTGCAGATCCGGGAGAAGCAGACAGAGACAGAATAACACACCAAGTTTCAGCCCAGAAGACCAGGACAGGGGCGTGGAGCGCCCTGGTCCTGCTAGGACAGGGGCGTTGGGCGCCCTGGTCCCTGGGACAGGGGCGCTGGGTGCCCTGGTCCTCCTGACAGACAACATTTTCAGCATTTTTGACATCTTTTCCAGAGTGCAAAAACAACAGTTTCCGGAGCAGTTTCAGGGGCAGAATCAGGACAGTGGCGCCTGCGCCCCCGTCCTGAACATTTTCACTCAGATTTTAACTCTGGGTACACATTTGCATTCTTGCTTTGTCCTTGTGTTTACAGCTTTCCATTGTTTAAGTTCAATTCTACAATCTTGTTATTAGTTCATACTTGCACTTTGGGTTAGGGATTGAACTTGCATCATTTTATCTTTCAATTACAACAAAGGAATAGAAATCCTAATAGGTAGCCCGTGGCTCTCTCTTCCACAAAAAGAAGTAGCCAATTGTGTGATACCTCTAGGCTCTTTCGTATTCCACAAGTGTGTGGTTGAAAGTGAGATTAGGGCATGTTTTCTTAGTGTCACTTATTCCCCCACACATTTTTGGTGAACCCGACATGAACTCCAATCTTCTCTAATTCTGATTTATGTTTTCAAATTTGAGTGTTTATGCTATTTACAAGTTTTAATTTCTTGCAAGATTCAAAAAATTTGGAGGAAATTTTTGCTAAAACCCTAATTTTTCAATTCAAAGTTGAACTTGTGGATAGCTTAATTGGGATCAATAATTTCAAATCTGATTTAGGAACTCATTTGAATCATAAATTTCATTTTCTAAATCTACATTCTAAGTGCTTGCATTGGTTGAAATTAAACATTTTCTTCTATTTTTGCATGTGTTATCATTTGAAAGAGGAAAATTGTTGTCATGATGCATTCATTTCATAGATGTGATAATGGGTTGGCTTCCCTTGTTTCAATTTTTCCTTCTCCTAAAGAACCTCCCCCCATCTATAACAACATTTTAGTGTCTAAAAGAGTTGCTACCAATCCCTTTGAGACTCTCCCATGCTCTAAGGATGAAGACTTTAAGAGTGATCTTGACAACTCTCCTAAAATGTGCCCTTCCTATTTAGCTATCCTAGAGGAAGAGAATGATATCATAAACACCTTTATTAATGTTACTTCACCTTCCCTACATGATGCCTCTCTAAGTGAAAAGGTATTGATGGACATTGAATTATTTTCTCCTAAAGTTGGTCCTTCCAATGGGGGCATGTTAGTGCAACAAGAGGTTATGAACACTTCTTTCAAAGATCTCCTTCCTAAGCATGAATCTTTGGAGAAATATGTTCATGTTCCTCCTAAAAAACACTCCCTTCATGAGGATCCTTTTGTGCAAGAAGATGACATGATCCCTACATTTCCTAGTGATGGTATTTCCTTTTCCAACAAAATTCCCACTAGAGATGATGAATTAATGATAAATGCTTACCCTTCTCCTAAAGTTTGTCTTACCCATAAGCATCCCTTAGAGAAAGAAGATGAAATAATAAGAAATTTCCTTAATTCTCTCTCCCCTAAAGATCATATTGAACATATTTTGAGGAAAGAGGATGAGTTTAACACATCTATTGATGCTCTCCCTTCTAAGGATGAGGAATTCATAAACAATGTTATCTCCTCTCCCGAAATTGACAATACTTCAAACATTCCTTTCAACAACCTCACTATTTGGGATGAACCATTAGAAGAAGGTATAGATTATTCTCTACCCCTAGCTAAAGGGGATGAAATCAAGATTGGAAACTCCCTTGATAGTTTCTCCCCTTCCTTGAATCTCAATTATTCTCCCTCTAAAAATAAAGCATCTCCCTCTCCTCAACTTGGTTCTACTCATAAGGATACCCTAGTTCAAAACAAGATGGTTAACATCTCTTTCAAAGATCTCCATCTCAAAAGTGAGACTTTAGAGAGTAATGTTGATCCTTCTCCTAGAGAGTTTATTCCCCATGTAGATCCTTTGATGATAGAGGATGATATGACCTTTCCTAGAATTACTTTTCCTACTAGAACATCAATGCCTACCCCTTGTCTCTCTCCTAAAATTGATTTAATCCGTGATAAGATTTTAGTGCAAGAGAAGACTATCAATAATTCTTCCAACACTTTTGTTCATTCGTCTAAACCATCCTCAATCAATTTGATACATGTGAATGAGACACTTAACAAACCTCTCTTCACTGTCCAAGGTGCTTGTCCTTCTCAAAATTCTCAACCTTTAAATAAGCCTATCTTAGTGGTTCAAGGTGGTTATGATTCTTTTTGCACTCCTAAGAAACCTATTATTACTATGCAAGGAGGTTACTCTACTAAGAGCCCTTATGAGTATGCTAAGCAATTGACTAGAGAGAGTTATCATGCGGTTGCTCATACCTATAACACAAGAAACAATAGGCAACCTAATCCTCCTCCAGTTATTCCAACTTCACTTCCTCCTTCCCAACCTATTCTTCCTCAAGCTCCTCGTATTTCACAAGTTCTTGGTAAGGAATATGATCTCATAGAACAACTTAAAGCTACCCCTGCTAAGATATCCCTATGGGATTTGATTCAAACTTCTTCCGCTCATCATGGAATGTTACAAGATGCCTTGAAAGATTTGAATGTTCCTCCACCTAATACATCTAGTAATATAGTATCTTTGGTTAACTCTGTGATGAATCCTAAAGCTCAAATTGTGTTTACCCAAGATGAGTTGCCTACTAGTGAAATTCAACAACAATATGATCCCTTGATGATTGTGGTTATCATAAATGACACTGCTATAAGATGAACACTGGTAGATAATGGCTCTGGCCTTAATGTGTGTAGCATTAATCTATTGCATAAGATGAATGTGGATACATCCCTTATTGAGCCTGACTCTCATCCCATTCGAGGCTTTGATAATGTGGCTAAGTCTTCATTAGGTATTATCACCTTACCCGTCATAGTGGGACCTGTTACTTTGCCTACTCCTATCCATGTTATGTCGAGAAATATAACATACAACTTGTTATTAGGGAGACCTTGGATTCACAGTATGCAAGCTGTCCCCTCTACATTGCATAGACAAGTTAAATTTATTTATAACAATAAGACATATACCTTGATAGGTGATACTAATCTTCAGGCTTGTTTGCAAACATCTACTTCCAAAGGGAGTTCTTCTAAGCCTTCCTCTTCTAGTGATGACTCATTAAACAAGATACCTATGGATGAATCATCACCCTCTGATAATCAAAATTCTTTGGATGAGTCTAAAGCTCCTGAAGAAGATCCTTCTCGACTTGAATCTACACATGAAAAGGCTTTTGATCCTGAGTAGGTTCTCGCAGAAGACGATTGGGGATCTCTTGATTTTAATCCCACCTTTGTAGGTGAGTATAGGGTTCCTCCTAGAGAGCTTAAACTTAAAAAGAAGGAAGAAACTAGAGATCAATTTGTCTTACATGAACCTATGAGCAATAATTTTGTGGCTGCTTCTCAAACTTCTTCTCCTCACACCTCTAATTATGAAGAGTTTGATTCTTTGTCTTATGAAAAACCTCCTTCTCTTCCTGAAATGGCTGATCGTTATGGTCGTGGTTTTCGCATTTTTGCTAAGAATGGGTATCATGGAAATGGTTGTGGTGCTCATGAACAAGGGATAAAAGTTCCTCTAGAGACTAATTTTCACAATTATGCCTTTGGACTCGGCTATAATCCCTGCAAACGTACCAAAGCATCTAAAAGACCATCTCTCAATGTGAATGCTATATTTAGTAGTGATGATGATCTCACTTCAACTAAATCATCTTCTTCTTCTATCAACTCTCATTCCCCTCATAAGGAAATCTTGGCGATGAACAAATCTCTTTATGAATCCCCTCAAATTTCTAAATCCACTTATGAATCTTTATCTCCTATTCATCATAAAGTCCTTTCCCCCAGGGACAAGGCTCTAATAAATTACACTCATTCCTCTTCTAAGATTTCTTGTGACTTTTCTTCCTCAATTTTATACATGTTTTTGATCTCACTTATAGTTGAGCATTTAGCATGTCATATTCAAATACCTCATTCAATCTATCATGTCTTTAAATAACATTAATGGCTGTTATGTTGCTCATCATTATGTGACATTGGTAGCTCATTTACTGGGGGCTCATTGTCATTCATGATGGTACAATTTCAAGTGCAATCATATTTTTGAAGCAACATAATAGCCTAATCTTCTATGTTATCTCTTGTTCCTATAGGGGACAAGAGTGATTTCATATATCTCTTCTTTTGCTTATGTCCAAATCTCTCCTTAGAAGATTGTGTAAGTCCTTCTCATCGAGGCAATGATCTTTCCTTATTTTTATCTAAGGATCCACTTTTTTCCTATTTCGTGGATGGTGTGAACTTTATTATTTGATGTTATTCCTTGTATGCATTTGTTGTTGTTTGTTCAAGGATTCTCTCTTACAAGAGGTGTAAGTCCTTGATTACAACCTCTTTTGCACTTGGTAAAATACATCTATAATGAATTCACTCTCCCAATTGGGTTAAAAGGAGCGTCATCCTTCATTAAGAATCACTTTCACCTTGCAAAAGAAGAAAGTATTGCATTCTTATTCTCTTCTTTGTCTTATTCTAGAAGATGTTATATTTGTCTAAGACAGTTCCTCTCAGAGATAGGTATCTTTTGTACAAAGATCTCTTCTCCTCTAAGGATCTCCTTTACACATACTACAAGATGTCCCTTTTCAACTATCTTATCCTTGCTTAAAGAGTGCAAAACCCTATTGCTTGGATCTATGACATTGTTGCATTTTTGGGGTATCTTCTTTTGTGATGAAGGTAGGTATCCTTGTTCTACTTTGCTTATGACATAAAACATTACACTTTTTGAGAAATGAGTCATTCTCGGAACCAGAGCACAGACTCTTAGAGCGAGATGTCTCCATTTTTTGCAAGCTGATTATTCTCGGAACCAGAGCACAGACTCTTAGAGCGAGATGTCATGCTTTTGTACTATACATATACAGGTTGTAGCATACTCAGGCATAGACTCCTATGAGATGCTTCTAACCTCCCTTACACACACATGCACGAGGTTGAGTGGAACTAGCGGCATAAGGCTAGACTTTCTCACTCTCCTCCCTTACATGGATCACCTAGACAGACTCTAGGGGCTAATTTTCCATGTCCTTTTTCCCATGGATCACCTAGACAAGATCTAGGGGCGAGAAGTCCATGTTTTCTCTCTCACTATTCTTCTCATGGATCACCAATGCGTGTATTCATGCTTTTTTTCCTTTCTTTTCTTCTCTTTGCATTTTGTTTCCATTTACATCCTTCATCTTGTGTTAGAGAACTCTCAAATCCTCACACTCTTTGTTGTGTTGGAATTGAGATTTAGTCCTCTTTCTTACCAAATTATTCTCCATTAGTTTTTGATCTCATATCAAAATCTTCTTGTGAGCGTCGTAAATTGTACGCACTTGCTAGGGTGGTACAATTTCACACCTAGTTTAGCACCCGCCTTGGCACATTTTTCATTTTGCATTGCATTTCCCCTTTAGCACTTAATTAATTAAATTAATTAGGTCTAAGGTCCTATTTTATCATCTCCCCTTTCATTAAAGTGTGCCCTTTTCATTTTATTCCTCCTATACATCATTTAATCAAAAACCCTAATTAGATCCTATTTCAAACTTGGGGGCTTGGTTTCGGGGGTCAAAACATCTCGAAATCACCTGTAACTTCGGGATTCTCTCTAAAATCATCATATCCGACGGCCCTGAAAATTTGGTGAAAAGTTGTCGGGACCGTGGCGCCCGGAGTGCAACATGGTCCCGGACATTTTTCCCGAAATTTTAGGAGCGCGATCCAATCATAAAATAAAGCTTAACCCCAAGAAATTGGCGGGATATTCAATCTCTAGGTCGGCCAAAATATGAATTTACGACCTAGGGTTTCATACATAAGAGCTCTCTTTCCTCATTTGAAGGGATCTGAATTTTGGCTTTCAGGGACCTTCTAGGTAGCGAAAGAGCAGATCTTTGAAGATTTCAACAACATTCAACATCCTTCTATCAAGCATTTATCAATTTCATTCATCCATTTAGGGCTTGGAAGACATTGAAGAACAATAGGAGATTACCGACTGAAGATTGGCTTGTACTCCTCCCTTGGGGGTTGGGTATGATTTTATGTTGTTTTCATGTCTTTGCATAAGCTTCAATATATCCTTTATTCATGCTTTAGATCACTTTGCATCTTGATTTAGAGCATTTACATTATCATTTACAAGCAATTAGGGTTTACTTTCTAGGTTGCTCTAGTTTGCTTTCTTGCATTTAAGGACCTTGCACACACACTAGGTCTGCACACACAATACATTTTACAATACAACTTGGCTATTCGTGGAGGTGGAAATCACCAAAGCGGGGGTTTGACTAAGGCAAAACCCTATATAGCCGCCCACACACCTTTTCAGATATAAGTGCAGGTTTTGGGACTCGGACGACGCCGCAAGTTGCAGATCCGGGAGAAGCAGACAAAGACAGAATAACACACCAAGTTTCAGCCCAGAAGACCAGGACAGGGGCGTGGAGCACCCTGGTCCTGCCAGGACAGGGGCGCTGGGCACCCTGGTCCTCCTGACAGACAACATTTTCAGCATTTTTGACAGCTTTTCTAGAGTGCAAAAACAGCAGTTTCCGGAGCAGTTTCAGGGGCAGAATCAGGACAGTGGCGCCCGCGCCCCTGTCCCAAACATTTTCACTCAGATTTTAACTCCGGGTACACATTTGCATTCTTGCTTTGTCCTTGTGTTTACAGCTTTCCATTGTTTAAGTTCAATTCTGCAATCTTGTTATTAGTTCATACTTGCACTTTGGGTTAGGGATTGAACTTGCATCATTTTATCTTTCAATTACAACAAAGGAATAGAAATCCTAATAGGTAGCCCATGGCTCTCTCTTCCAAAAAAAGAAGTAGCCAATTGTGTGATACCTCTAGGCTCTTTCGTATTCCACAAGTGTGTGGTTGAAAGTGAGATTAGGGCATGTTTGCTTAGTGTCACTTTTTCCCCCACACAACACCGTTCTAGACATTGACATATATATTGAAAACTTTGATAACTCAATCACTACCCTAAATACTCTTGAAACATCTCAACCTGATGACCCCTTACCTCTAATCCACCCCGAACTTATTGATTGGGAAAATGAAGGACATAATGCCATTGATACCTTTCCGAATGACCATGCCATATGCATACATCTTAATGCAATCGAACCCATAACTTCCACCAGGAATTTCAGCAACACATCTTCCAGTCAAGTGGGTGCCAAATCTCCTAGTCACAAAAGGGAAAATAAAGAAAATAATATCAAGTCTAATGCTGAAAACCATTTCTTGGCAACATTAGATCAGGAAAAAGTAAAAAGAAAGGACACATCTAACGATGAAAACCTCCTCAAGGCACCAGAAGATGGGAGATTTGACACTTTACCTGAGTACTATCAAGAAAGGTCATCAATTTTGATCAAACCAACATAAGCAGTTAACATTGGGACAACAGAGCAACCAAAGATCCTACATCCATCGACTTCTCCGTCAGAAGAAGAAAGGAAAGAATATATGGAATTCTTTAAGCGATGGCAAATCAATTTTTCCTAGTCATATGCAGACATGCCAGGATTGGATCTAGAGCTTATTATGCATCACTTAAATGTCAATCCAAGAGCCAAACCAGTCAAACAAAAATTAAGAAAGATGCATCCACATATTGCTCTCCTAGTTAAAGTAGAACTAAAAAAATTACTGGATGTAGGATTCATCAGACCTATAGCATATCCTCAATGAGTATCAAACATCGTTCCTATTTCAAAGCCAAACAAAAGTATCAGAGTATGCACAGACTTCAGAGATCTTAATAATGCATGTCCAAAGGATGACTTTCCTTTGCCTAACATTGACATCATTGTAGATTTAACAACTGGACACTCCATGCTTTCTCTAATGGATGGTTTCTCCAAATACAATCAGATTAAAATAACACCTAAAGATCAAGAAAAGACACCTTTCACATGTCCGTGGGGTACTTTTTGCTGGAACGTCATTCCTTTTGGACTAAAGAATGCAGGTGCCACATATCAGAGAGCTATGACAATGATATTCCATGACATGATGTATATATTCATGGAAGACTATGTGGATGACATCTTGGAAAAATTATACAACAGAGAATAACATATAGAGATACTGGAAAAGATCTTTGACCGGCTAGAACAGTACAAGATACAACTAAATCCTAAGAAATGTGCCTTTGGTGTCACTTTAGGAAAGCTATTGGGATACCTTATTTCAGCTAGAGGTATCGAAGTAGATCCAGCTAAGGTCAAAGCAATCATGGAAATGACATCTCCCAAGAATATAAGTCAACTTAGATCACTACAAGGAAGAATCCAGTCAATCAGAAGATTTGTTGCTCAACTAGAAGATAAATTTCAACCATTTACTCATCTATTACATAAAATTGTTCATTTCAAGTGGGACCATCAATGTGAGGATGCATTCAACAAGATCAAGGCATATCTCATGCAACCACCCGTTCTAATGTCACCAATTCTAGACAATCCATTATTGCTCTATGTATCGACCACTGAAGTATCATTAGGAGTTTTGCTCGCACAATAGGATAATGAAGGAAAAGAGTAGGCCATCTACTACATTAGCAAAACACTAGTGGGATGCGAGCTCAACTATTCCCCAATAGAAAAAGTATGCTTGGTGGTAGTTTTTGCTTCTCAAAAATTAAGACACTATCTATTATCTCACTCCATCAAGTTGATAGCTAAAATTGATCCATTGAAGTATTTGCTCAGCAAGGCAACATTGACAGGACGACTAGAAAAATGGATCATGATCCGAAGTGAGTTTGATGTTAAGTATGTAGACAGAAAAGCTATCAAGGGACAAGTCATTGCAGACCAACTAGCTGAGGCACCGCTTCAAGATGATCATCCTTTGCAAATTGAATTTCCCAATGCTAATATCCTAATAGTCACCACAAAAACATGGAAATTATACTTTGATGGTTCATATACACAATAAGGATCAGGAGCAGGTATTCTATTCATCACACCACAAGGCCATACAATTCCGAAAGCATACAAATTAAGCTTCCCATGCACCAACAACACGACAAAATATGAAGCTTTGGTTATAGGTATCAAAATGGTTGTAGAATGGAACATTACACAACTTTAGGTCTTTGGAGATCTCAGCTTGTCATCAATCAAATCAATGATGACTATCAAACAAAAGATGACAAACACATGCCTTACAAAAAGATGGTGGATGATTTCAAGAAATATTTTGCTGAAATCACTTTTGAACAAATTCCAAGAAATGATAAGAAAGTAGCAGATGCCATGGCAACACATGCTTCTCTATTACAAACACAGGAAAATCAAGAGCGTTATGAATTCTTGGTTGAAGAGTTGTTTTACCCTTCTCATAATTGTCTTGATTCGTAAACCATTTGTCAACTTATTGGACATGATTCCTCCCGCTATGGCCAAAATTACACATACCTGAAAGATAACATCTTACCTCCTGACTTATCAAAAAATCAAAAGAGAAACTTTATTCACCAATCCTCCCATTATACTCTTGTCGCGGATACCCTATTTAAACAAGGTCTAGATGGTACTCTTTTAAGATGTCTCGAACAAGAAGAATCTGAGAAGGCCTTAAATGAAGTCCATAACGACATTTGTGGAACTCATTAAAGTGGTCTTACCCTTTCGAAAAAACTTATACACTTGGGCTATTCTTTGCCGACTATGGAACAAGATTCTTTTCAGATAGGTAGAACATGCAAACAATGTCAGATCCATGGGAATTTGATTCATGCACCGACACAAGAACTTCATGCTTTGGCAACATCTTGGCCTTTCTGTCAATGGGGTTTTAATCTAGTAGGAAAAATAAATCCTTCTTCATCTAATGGTCACAAATTCATCCTTGTAGCTACAAAATATTTCACAAAATGGATCAAGGTAGTACCTCTCACAAATTTCATAGGAAAACAAATTGTTGCATTTATCTTGAACTACATCATCTGTTGCTATGGAATACCAATGACCATTATCACTGATAATGGGCAACCATTCAAAAAACAAAATGTACAAGAGCTATGTGAGAAGTTCAAGATCCAACATAGATTCTCCACACCCTATCATCCACAGGGGAATGGGCAGGAAGAAGCATCTAACAAAACTATTATGAAAAATCCTTAAAAAGACAGTGAACGATGTTGGGAAAGATTGGCATATTCAACTAAACCCTTCTCTTTGGGCCTACTACACCAGTATCCGCACACCGATGGGTGCCACACCTTTCTCTCTTGTATATGGATCAAAAGCCATATTGCCAATCAAAGTAGAGATACCCTCTCTACGTGTATCACTAAAAGGTCCTATTACAGATGAAGAACAATGAGTATCTAGACTGCAGGAGTTAGAATTGATCCATGAATGAAGACAAAATGCCTTCGATCATTTAAAGGTATATCAACAAAGAATATGCTGAATATATAATCATAAGGTCAAGCCATGAATCTTTCAAGTTGGAGAACTAGTACTAAAGGAAAATCCATGAAATCAGTCAGATCGAGAAAAGAAAGGAAAATTTGAACCAAATTGGTTAGGTCCGTTTGTGGTCACAACAATATTTAGGTCAGAAGCATATCAACTATCAACACAAGACAGGGATCAGCTTGAGGAACCCATCAATAGCATGCATCTGAAGAAGTTTTATGTCTGAAAAATCCAAAAACAATGAAAAAGCAGAAAAATTCAAAAATAGTGAAAAAACATAAAATCCAAAAACAACAAAAAAGCAGAAAATACAAAAACAGTGAAAAACAATGAAAAAATAAAATAAAAAATCAAATATGAGAAAAAGTGCAATAAAAATAGATGGTGAAAACCTGGCAAGCAGGCGCTATCTGTTAGCTAGCTCTTCCATCTATTGGTTCATGCATCCTTCCACTTGCATTCTTTTCCTTCAACACTATTCATATCCATCATAAAGCCTTTGTACATACGCATGCATCCTAGGTGATTTCTCGTCATGGTTTGGATCATTGACTATATCATAATAAAGTTTTGTTTCTAGGCTAGGGGCAAAATCTTGAACCTGGCTAGGGGCAAAAAGTTTTGATAATTTTGAGCTTAATCAAATAGGTAGAACAACAGTCAATCAACACTTGTTAAGTGAAAAATTGAGATACACCCAACATTGAATATAAGACCACATTGTCAACCATTAAATATCATATATCAATCTAAACATGACAAAACACATATCAATGGATGATATATCTCGTGATTTTAGCACTTTGGCAATAATGGTTCAACTATTTTATTTTGATTTTCTCTATCATGATTTCTGAGTAACTCCAAGATGTCTTTGACCAGAGGAATGAGGAAGGAACATGATTTTTTTCTTGTCTACTATCTATAATTTAATCATTCATATGTGAAAATTTATCTCAGGACATGATCATCGGAGCATCATGGAAGATATTTTGGACTTGCATATAGAAATGGTTAATACTGCCTATTTTACGCAAGAAACAGTAAGGTCATCTTGGTTCAATTATACCTCGACGCTTGTGCTAACTTGCAATATCAAAACCCAGGAAAGTAGTGCTTAGGTCATCATGGTTAAATTATACCATTTATGTTTGCACTCACTTCCCACATTTTAAAGGCTCAATGATGAAACAAAGCAATGACTCCATGACCAGTCCAATCACTGCATTGCATTTCTTTTTTTTGCATTTGTATTTTAAAGTAGATTTGCATTTCATTCTGCATGGGATCACAATGCTCATATTTTCCAAGGGCAAAGACTAACATGGTGTTATCTCTCTTATTACGTGATTGAGTACATTGGACAATAACAAAAATAATCATATCATTCATTTTGCATGATAAGATAGTTCATCTCATGTAATCATTACATACCAAGGCATCACTCAAAACATCAAATCATTCATTCATTTAGTAAGATCATTGCATGGCATTTATCTAATCTCAAATCATATAAAATAGCACCATTACATTGCATTGCATCCATCTCATATTAACATGCATGAGAAAATTATAAAAATATCATAAACATAGAAAGCATTGCATTGCACATGCATCACATAGCAATTATAAACATCACCATACATATTTGCATTTGCATACATCATGTAAATACTACATCATCATGTATCCATCATATAGAATTCATAAGCATATAGAAATTAAAGCATACATCACACATACATCATGAAAGTAGCTACACAACATAATGATATATCAAATAGAATGCATCCATCATCTCATAGGTCATTTAGAGTGAATAAGATCGACTGCATATCATATCATCAAAACAAGATCAATATCCAAGGTACAATGATATCACAAAATATATGAGATACACCACAAATATACATCACAAGAATCATCAATATCTCATCACAAAAAGGTGTGTACATAAATGGATCAATATCCCATATCAGTGCGACCTCTAAGACGTGGAGCGAAACTCTGTCCTGATGCGACAGGTAGAGTAACACCAGCTAGTACCCCTGTACCTGAGTCCCCACATGGGGGAGCTCTTTGAAGTGGCCTTATCACTCCTTGACTCTCAGTTTGGCTATGTCTCAACCTCCTACTCAATTGTGAAAATCCTGGAGCCCTTTGATCAAGATGAACAACAATAAAATATAAGGTCCTATAATACTCAGCCTCTCGGATCCCTTGTCACATCATCTTTAGGGAAGTCTTCCCTAAAATAGACTCTCCTGACAACTGTACCTATGCCTCGACCTGCCAACACCTATCCCTAGTTGCATCTCTCTCGACTAGGAGAGAAGCCATCTAAGTCTCTAGCTGGGCCATCTGAAAGTCCCTCTCTACTAGTTGACTCTCTAGCTGCTAAAACCAAACCTGTAAATCCATAATCTGAGCCTGTTGCTGATGAGATGACATCCTAATGAGGATCCATCGAGGTGCCTCTACCTGTGGCTGCTAAGCCCATGATATTGTCATAGTTACCTGCTCAACCGGGGGAAACTCCTACTTTGGAACTTGATGCCCTTGATCCCCTAGACCTGATCTCCTGCATTTGACTATCTGAGCCATCCAATCTGTATATACATCTTTGATAGATCTAGAACTGCTAGCTCCTGGTGTGCCTACCGCTGCCACTACCATTGCTCGACCATCTCCCCCATCCCCCCATCATCATCCCCTCCATCATCATCTCTAGCACCATGATCTCCTGATCTCCTCCATATCCATCTCCATCTCTGCTATCATCTCTACCTCCACCTCTGCCCCCCACCATCCCTCCGTCGTCTAGGAGCTCTACGTCATAGCCTCTCATCATCCTCATCTAAGACTGGCTCTGGCTCATCCGGATGTGTCAGCCTTGGAAACATGTGTACAATACAATGCACGACGTACTCATGTGTCATCCCACTATCCATCACACCTGGAAGATAATCCCAATCAAGTGGCCCCAATGATGTATACTCGGCACAAAGTAGCCACATCCAATCTTCGGTGAGCATAATGAGCTATACCCTATGGTATCCCTTGTATCCTGCCATACTATCTCAACACCCTCATACAAAGGAATCGCTCGATGACCTAGGGTGTCGATCCAATCAGATATCGCATCATGAATATATATGGTATCTCCAATGCATCCTTGAGCCAAATCTCGCAATCCCTTTATGGCCTCCATATCATAGTATCCAGATCATCCAAGGTCCATCGCCAGTACTCCAATTTTCCCAGCTTTTGCTAGACAATGATACCGGGATACCCATCAGCATAAGGCCTGCCTACAGGTCTCTCTGTATCAACCAATGGTCGTGTGATAGGTAAATGCTCCCAGGCCCATATCTGAAGCATGGTCAACCCTGCTAATAACACAGTTGATCCCTGGTACACAACTCAGTGCAGTTCATGATACAAGTGCGCCAACATACATGACCCCCATGCAAATAGGGTCCCCTCTATCACCATCTGCTCAAGCAGATGACCCCATCCAATAGATAATCCCTTTGACTTGTGATCAGGACAAAGGAAACCTCCAATAAATCCTGTAAGCATAGTTAGTAATGTGGCATATCCTAGCTCTAGCATCTCCTGCCATGCAATATTGTATCCACCTATCTCATCATCCTCAAACACTCAACAAAGTGCATCTGTCCCACCCCACTCGCTAAGATCATAATATACTAGATTGCCCATCACAGGGATGTGCAAAATCTGGTAGACATCTTCGTGTGTCACATTTATCTCTCCCGTTGGCAAATGAAAAGTATTATGCTCGCTATGCCAGCACTCTGCTAAAGCTGTCAGTAATCCCTGATTTATCAAAGACCGGGGCATGTCAAGAAGGGAAGATAAACCACACCTGCTAATGTGGTCTCGCTCTGCCTGGCTAAGGTGGGGTATCAACATCCATGTCTTCGGGAAATGCTCTCAAGACTGAAGAATGATAAAGTGCTCCTGCAATCAAATCATCTCATCATATCAGTTTCTTGATTTATCTATCTATCTATCAAATCAATCTATCTATTGGTCTATTTTGCTCAATTGAAATTTTTATCAAATCTTGTTGGGCCCCTATCAATGACGCTCATCTATCATGAGGTCATTATCAATCTTATCTCATCTCACGCATGCATCGAGATAATCAGAACTGATCATCAAATTTATCAATTAGGAGCGTCTAATTTTATCAATTAGATAGCTAATCAAATCTTACCCTATCAAAAATCAAATCAAATTAACAACAAAGTCAACCAATCGACAAATCAAATCATTTTCTCAAAATCAGCCAAATTAAAATAGTCGAAAAATCAAATCAAATCATCAAAACCTCATTGACAAAAATTAAAAAATTGAAAAATTTCAAAAATCGCCAAAATCGAAAAATTTCAAAAATCGCCAAATCTCAAAAATAAAAAAATCGCCAAATCTCAAAAATAAAAAAATCGCCAAATCTCAAAAATTGAAAAATCGCCAAAAATCAAATCAAAATTGAAAAAAATAAAATAAAAAAAAGCCAAGTCCCCGCGGTGGTGCCCGAAGCGCCGCCCGTGACACTCGTGGCGCCTGTGGTGGCACCAAAGGCACTGCTCGTAGCGTTGAAGGCATCAGCGGTGCCAATGATGCCAACGGTGGCGACCGCCGCCAGGGCACCTTCACCCTTCCTCCCCCCCAAAAATGCAAAAAACACGCAAAACAAAAAAACGAAGGGATTTAAAAAAAAAATTGATGTATTTTTTTTTTTTTAAATGCATACATAAATAATTTTTTTTGGGATTCAAATTGGAAAATTTTTAAAAATTTGAAAAAACCCATTTCATAAATCGAAAAACCCATCTCAAAAATATAATTTTTTTCTCAACCCATCTGGCAAAAACGCTAAAAACTAATTTTTTATGCAAACAGCAAAATTTTTCAAAAATCAACTAAAAATTAACAAAGTCGAGTTTTCTCGAAGTACGCACTGGTGGACCGTATGCCGGAGGATGCTCATATCACCGAACTCACTCGAACCTATACTGGTGGTACAGGATCGCCATTTCCTTCCTCCAGAGCAAATTTTTCTCAAACTTTAGTGCACAAATGAGGAGTGGTAAAAGGAATTCACCTTTTTAAACTCATAATGGGACATTTAAGTAGGATTTTTATTCCACTGATTTTTAATCATCTAATCAACTAATCATCTTGACAGAGCAACATTTTGAAATTTCTTATCAGGAAATGAATTGGATTGACTCTAAAAATCTCTAAAAATCTAAAAATTGAAAAAAAATCTTGAGTTGTAGGTCATTTCTCAAGAGTTGAGTAGCTACTTGATCATGATTGACTATGAAGATGATATGAAATGCATGATTTAAGAAACTAGATTAACATAATTGATGATTAATCCAAAATCTAATTATTAAATAATTGAAATTCAAATTGCCTATAGTAATGATGCCTAAATTGATATGAGATGGGATCCTTATTGCTCCAAAATGGGGGATATTTATAGGAATTCCAAGGCCAAAGCTGAGGTGGCAGGAATCGACGATCCAGATCTGATCTGAAGATATCAAGGGCCAAGGTTGAGGAAGTTGGAGAAGAGGTTGGAGGAAGGGACACTTGTCATCTCTGTGGTGACAAGTGTCAAGGAGCCTTGCTCATGAGAGGGCAAGTGTCCAAGGGATGAGACATGTGGCAAAAGTGCCATGTGTCTCAAGGAGAGAATATCCACACCATGGGAGGTTAGGATAAGGAGGTTAGAATGTGCAAGATAAGATAGGGTTAGTTAGACCCAGGATTAGGTGGAATGGGTTAAGTTAGGGGATGGTTAGGTTAGGTGGTTAAAAGTTAGGAGCCATGTGCTCATTTGAATTTAGAAGTTCAAATAATTGGAAAAATGGTAATTAATCTCAATAAACTTGAGTTTGTTAATCTTAATTAGGGATTAGAAGAATTGATTAATATGGGGAGACATTAATTAATTTAGAATTAATTAATCAAAGGGGGATATGAAATGAACTATATAAATAAATCATTTAGATTTATTTACTAGTATATGAATAGAGAAATTAATTAAATTGCGTGTGAATTCAATTAATTGGGAAGGGGAATTAATCAAATAATTGCATATTTAGTTAACTATCTTCAGACCATTTTTAGGTGTATACAATGACTATTCAAGAATGACATGAGTAACTTTCCTACAAGATAAATCACAAGCATTTGACATATTCAAGATCTTCCGGAAGATGGTAGAAAATGAAAGTGGGTGCAAATTGAAATGCCTAAGATCCAACTGGGGTGGAGAGATCACATCAAATGAGTTTGAAGATTAATCTGAAAGACATGGAATCAGAAGACAATATTCAGCTCCCAGGACATCATATCAAAATAGTGTGGTAGAAAGGAAGAACAAGATAGTCAAGGAGATGGCTAGAACCATGTTAAATGAGGCAAGTTTGCCGGATATGTATTAGAAGGAAGCGGTTCATACTGCAACATATACCTTGAACCGGGTTCAACTAAGAACAAACAAAAAAAGGACACCTTATGAGTTGTTGTATGATAGGAAACCATCAGTCAATTACTTCAAGGTATTTGGAAGCAAATATTTTATCAAGAGAGACATGGATGATTTAGGTATTTTTTATTCCAGGAGTGATGAAGGGATCTTCCTTGGTTACTCAACTAATAGTAAGGCCTACAAATGCTACAACAAAAGACTTAGAAGAGCCATTGAAAGTGTGCATGTAAGATTTGATGAGGATATGCATAAAGGAAGACAAGCACAGATGAACCGGTATGAAGATTCCTGTGATGAAGGTGAAGAAGTTCAGTTAGAAATTGAATTGGAAGAAGCATCCAATAAGCTCCCTAACTAGTACGTGTAGAAAAACTCCTCGGAAGAGAAGATTTTAGGTAATAAGAGTGATGGTGTGAAAACTAGAAGAAGACTTGCTCAGAATGATGAACAAGTCAATTTCTGCCTCGTGATTGAAATGGAACCTAAGACATTCAATGAGGACAACAAAAGTAAAAAATGGATGGATGCCATGCAAGAAGAGTTGCAACAAATTGAGAAGAACAAAACTTGGGAATTAGTCCCTAGACCGAAAGACAAGAACATCATTGGCACCAAATGGGTCTTTCAGAACAAGATGAATGAATAAGGTAAAATTGTTAGGCACAAATCTAGACTTGTGTGCAAGGGTTACTATCAAGTAGAGGGAATTGCTTTTGAAGAAATATTTGCACTGATAGCTAGACTAGAAGCAATTAGAATTTTTCTAGGTTTTTCAACCTACAAGGGTTATTAGGTATATCAAATGGATGTAAAATATGCCTTCCTCAATGGAAATTTTGAAGAAGAAGTGTACATGGAGAAACCATAAGGGTTTCTGTTACATGATGATGAAACCTTTGTGTGCCAGTTGAAGAAAGCCTTGTATGGTTTAAAGAAGGCTCCTAGAGCATGATATTAAATGTTAGATAAGTACCTAAAGGAGCAAGGACTTAAAAAGGGGAGTGCTGCTAGAAATCTATAAATCAAGGTAGATGGAAACCACATGATCATTGTGGTTGTGTACATATACGACATCATTTTTGGAGGCAACAAGGACACTTTGTGCAAAGATTTTGTTGATCAGATACAGTCAGAGTTTGAGATGTCAATACTTGGAGAGTTGACATTCTTTATTGGTTTGTAGATATCATAGCTAGATAAGGGAATCTTCATCTCACAAACCAAGTATGTAAAGGATATGCTAAAGAATTTTCAAATGGAGGACTGCAAACCGGTGAGTACCCCCATGGTGACTGAAAGTAAACTGAGCAAGAATGATGAGCCACTAGTAGTGGATCAGACCTTGTATAGATCCATGATAGGCAGGATATACTGTAGGCAATTTGTATGGTGGCTATATTTCAAGCAACACCTAAGAAGACACATATGAATGTAGTTAGCAAAATTTTTAGGTACTTGCAAGGGACACTATATTACGGATTATGGTACCCTAAACAAGGGGAATTTATCTTGGAAGCATATACTAATGTTGATTGGGCAGGTTGCATTGATGACTGGAAGAGCACAAGTGGTGGTGCATTCTTCCTAGGTGACCGATTAGTCTCATGGCATAGCAAGAAGCAGGATTCGGTCTCCCTATCCACTGTTGAAGCAGAATATATTGTTGCTGCCACATGCTGCTCTCAGGTGATTTGGATGAAGCAAACCCTCAAAGAAATATAGGTGGATATCTCTGATCTTATTCCCATATGGTGTGACAATTCAAGTGGCATCAACATATCAAAGAACCTAGTGATGCATTCAAAGACAAAACATATAGCCATCAAGTATCATTTTCTCAGAGAGAAGGTTGAAGGAAAAGAAGTCGTAATGGAATATGTTCTTATAGAAGAACAAGTGGCAAACATCTTCACCAAACCATTACCGGTAAGCACTTTTGAGTACTTAAGACATAAGTTGGGAGTTGTGTCACCTACCTCATGCACTTAAGTTTGGAAGGAGATCTATGGTTCAGGGGGAATTCATTGTAAAATCGCCTATCTCTTGGACCATATGCTGGACACAGGGGGAGATCAAGTGTTTATGATGCAGTACCGACATGATTGAACTTTTGGGTGTACTAGAAGCACAAACTACAGAAGGAGGAAATTGTTGTAGGAATACCCAAGAGAATTTCATGATTATGGTCATAGGGGGAGAATACACTATATAATTGGTGGAGAATGAATTGGATGGAAGGATGTCCTGACCCTTTGTCATTGTATCAAAGGGGGAGAAATCTACCAGTGTGAAGACTTGCAGTGAGTTGACATCAATGCCAAAGGACTTGCAGTGAGTTGACATCAATGCCAAAGGGGGAGATTGTTGGAATTAGGTTGTCATTGATGTCAACCGGTATGGCATGGTCACCAGTGAGTAAGTAGTGGTGATTGGTATGGGTGAAGTAAGAAATGATGTCAACCAGTATGAAGGATGGAGTGTGTAAAGTAGACAAAAAAGTATGCTTCCAATACACATTGAAGTGCAACATCTACTGGTAGAGTAGGTCCACTGGTAAGGAAAGGCAAAGCAAGCAAGCAAGCAAAGAAGAACAGAGGGATGTGAACTGGTATACAAAGAGAAGTTTAATGCTACCGGTAAATGGACTTAGTAGATGGACCAACATGTTTGAAGGAAGGCCAAGTTGATCCGTTGATAGAGAAGAGGTCAGTAGGTATGAAGGTCCACCGGTGAAGTTAGGTTATACTGACAAGGTGTGTGGAACCGATAGTGAGTCTTGGTCAACAAAAGATGTCAAACTGAATTTGTAGTCTGAATAGAGGTGGATGTCGACAAGGATGACAAGTGGACACTAGGTGGCAAGTACGCAGAGGTCGGTGAAGTATTCATCGACCTAGTAGTCTGACGAGTAGGTCGACATTAATGAAGAACCCACAAATCATGGGACGATGAGAGGATGTTGCAGCTTGAGGAAGACAAAGTGGAAAGGTGATCAAACTAACCTTGCAGAATGATTTGATCCTTGTACTTGTTGGGTGAAGGAAACAACTGAGCCATTAATGACGATTGACAAAGAAACGCAAAAAAGCATGTCATAGACATCTAAAAATAGAAAACACACATTGGAAAGTGAGGTGTTGGCGGTGCGGTTTGATGTGGTGCAAATTGCCATTCTTGAAAAGAAGATCAAATCAGATCTGATACGGATTGAGTTGGTGAAGGAAAACCCTAAGACACCACCGTTTGAATGTTTCTTTTAGCGATAACGCTCACAGATAAATATATGAACTCTAGACTGAGATTGATTGATGCTAGATGGGAGTTGTGAGAGAAAAGAGAGTCTGATGAAGAAGAAAGACTATCTGCATAAGAGTTCTTTCACTGAGAATCAAAGTGTGTGTTAGTAGGTTGAACCAATGAGAGGTTCTAACTGGTAGAGATAGAGTAACCGGTAAACTGTTATAGTCTTAATAGTCAAGCATGCTGATAGGTATTTAAAGGTTAGGAAGGCATCCAAGTGTGATACTATGTAGGGTGAGGTTTTGAGAAAGAGAAGAGAGACAAAGAGAAATTGATAAGAGATCAGAGAGCAATTTGATAATCGACAGAAGAAGGATCGATAAAACAGAGGAAGTTAATAATCGACAGACATGCATTAATCAGGTGTTGCATAAATCATTTGCAACTAGGTACTCTTATTGCATTAAAATTGTATTTCATTATATTACACCAAGTTGGTGCTTGGTGTAGGGGTTGGTGATCCTTGGGTTGGTGCCCTAAATCATTGTAGTATGTTATTTCATTGTGAGGCTAGATTGGAGCAGTAGACTCCAACAATATTTCTCATCGAGGTTTTTACAATATTGGGTTTTCCTCATACATCTGGTATTGTGGGTTATGCATTTGTGTGTTTGCCTCTTTTGACATCCTCTCATATCTTACCAGTTTGATTGTTTAGTCTTTAGGTTGTTAACCAGTACTCAAAGCCTAGTTTAAAGTGAAAATATTTTAGGAACCATTGACTCACCCCCCTCTCAGTGGTACATTGTGTTCAACATGATTTTGGTGAAAACCATAATCAATTGGTGTCAATGTGTTATACTGATGGTTTCCCTCAGTATCTACATGCAAATACCTTTGTGATCTTGATGAAAGTCAAAATCCCCTGGTGCTTGTTTGGGCGTAAAAACCTACATTCTACAGGTTGGGATATCTCTTAAATGAGCTTGCCATTGCATGTATAACCACCAGATTTACCTCAAAAGTACCTCCACTACGAACCAAATGTGTTTCTAGTTGCCAAAAAACCTTCTACTTGTTGACTCAGGTGTTGTGATATGAACATTCCAAAGAATCCCCTTATGTATCCTTCAACTTGAGATAGTAAATTTCTCAGGATTTTCAAATTCTCAAAAATTCAATGCTTGGCATGCCCAAGAAGTGTGTGTCGTGGAGTGGAGCCAATGCTGCCAATATTTTATCTATTCGTCTGAATGTGGTATTTCAAGCAAGGGGATTCAACAAGAATTGTCATTTGACTATCCTAAGTAGTACATGACTATCAATGCATTTATATTACTTGTGTGATTGCTATGATTGGTATCACTTACATCTTTTGTCAAACAATCAAGTCCAAAAAGTCCCAAAAATATTAAATTTGTAGTCTCCAAAATTATCATTCTCATCAAATTATCAGTCTAAAACAATGGGACAGCTCTGTTTTTTCTAGTCTAGAAATAGTGAGATCGCTTTGTTTGTGTCCTCTGTTATTCTATCCGAAAATGACGAGAACCTCTATTTTTTGCGAAGGGTGCTTCACTAGCTAGGAAATATTATATCATGTGCATTCATATTGGGGGGTTTAATATCCTAAAAATGAGGGTGCAATATAATGCATATCGGTGAAAATACGGGGGTTTTTAATTCCGGCTATGAAAAAATACAATATTTGGTGAAAATAGGGGGGCTTTTAATCTAGGCTATGTATTGGGAGGAGGTAACAAAAAAGGAGTTTAGGGAAATATTTTTTGAAAATAGAGGGATTCTTCAGTATTCCATGGACACACATGTTATAACCTAGGCTTACTAAGTGAAGCTGCCATAATTTTTACCAGTTTATAAATAGAAGGATCGTTGTTTGTGTCCTTTATTGGTCTATCTGAAAATGGCGGGAACATTATTTTTGTTAGTCTAGAAATAAAAGGAATGCTCTATCTGTGTCCTCAGTTAGTCTATTTGAAAATGATGGGAACACTCTATTTTTGCCACTTTAGAAATAGTGAGATTGCTCGTTACCTGTGTTAGTTTTACTAGTTGATTGTAATAGCAGGATTGCTCTATTTATAATTTGTTAGTTAATAGAAACCTCAAGATCGCTGGTTGAAATGATGAGTTTGCCTTTGAAATGGTGGGATTTCTCTGACAACTAGCGAGAATGCTTTTTATCTTGTTATTCTACCCAATTTTTCTCAAAATCTAGTCTCTATTATGTTATCACGAGTTTACTAGTTATCCAAGCTTGATTCACATTTGCTTGCATTGTTATTATCACCTATCAAGGTCTTGACTTCATCATCTTGATTATCTTAGTTTTCAAGTCATTATCTTGGTCATCACTTCAATTTTGTGTTGTTACTATCATCACTCTATATCCTTTGTGAGTTTTTGTTATCACCATCTTATCATTATCATACTTTGTTCCTAAAGTCAAGAATTGATCTTTCAGTCAAAATTAGATCTTTATTCCAATCATTAAACTTTTCCAAGTTCATCAAATCAAATCAAATCAAATATTTTTATTATATTTGGTCTCACATCCAAAATTGCAAATCTATATCTTGTCTCAGCGACTATTATCACTAGTTGTTTTGACTATATTGAGTTTAGACTCTAGTTTACATCATTGTGGTCTTGTTACTTCAAGCTAGAGGTCTAGTCCATAGTTCATCCTATTGCTTGAGTGTATCCTCTTCAGTAGCTTTGAAGTTGCATTGTTCAAATCAGATTTATCTATTTGCAATTCGAGTACCAAATCATCATAATCAGTCAATATGTCCATCCTTTTGTTGATTTATCAATTAATCCAAATCTTTAACTTTAGCTTAGTTCATGCCTGTCATTACTTGATCTTGGTCTAGGCAAGAAATGGAACAAAAATCTTCATAGTTAGGAGTAGGGACATCTAATCCATAATTGAATCCCAATGTGGGTGTTAACCCCATTATATCATAAAATGTCTCTGTCACTTTTGATCACTTTTGATCCACTTAATCCAGTAGTCATTGAATAAACCATGATTAATCAACCAGATGGAATTGACATTCCAACTAATCTTGTTGATCAATTTATTTTAAATCCAAACAATGCTCAAATGATAGATGAAACCATTGAAAAACACAAACACATATTCTTTGCTAATATGGCTGCCCAAGGTTTGACCATTGCATCACCCGATACACCTGTAACTGTTAATCTCAAGGGCCATCTCAACAATAGATACCTTTACAACAACCCTTGTCAGTACCACTTTCAGTTCAAGCTTTGGCAACACCATCACAACAAAATATCCTGCCCGCATCTATAGAATTGCCACCTTTAGATGCATTGGCAATACATTATCAACCTTTCTACAAAGCTTCAACATGTCCCATATCATTTAGAGCCTCAGGAGGAGTCATCTATAATGCACCCACCAATATGCCATCTATGCAACTCACTACTTCAATTCCCATGGTTGCTCAAATTCCCATGACTTCTATCGTAGTGCATACGACCCCTTTCATTAATCTAGTTACAAGACCAATAAATTTGCCTTCTACATAGATACCACCTTGGACCATAGGTATGCAGGTTACCCTCCATCCTTTGGTACATAGTTCATGACTGGAAGCATGAGTTATGTAGCACTGACATCATATGTGAGTCTACCTATACAAGAACCTCAAGTGACTATACCACCTATTGTCTCACAACCATGACTCAATTATTTGCAAGCACCATATTCATCTAATATTCTTCCAAATGTACAACAAATGCCAGGTGGTATTCCTCATAATCTTCCATCATATAGTACTTGATAACCCAATATATCTCATCCAAGTTATGTTGGAGGTAGTTATATACAATGTAGTATGCCTCAAATTTAACAACCTCAGAATATGCAGTATCAACAACAATACATTCCTTCACAATAAAATGTGGCCAAAACACCACTCTATCAACCAGCTACACCTTCTCTTGAGCCATTTCCAATCAATACTGAATGGGAGGAGATGAAAGAAACTCTCAAAACCCTACAAGATTAATTTTGAGAAAGTTTTCAAATTTGATGAGCTTTGTTCATTTCTGTTTGATAAGTCAATAACATAACTACCATTCCCCAAACATTTTGAAATACTGAAATTTACTAAGTATCAAGGGAAAGGTGATCCACGCCATCACATCAAGGAATTTTGCATGGCCTGTTAAGAAGTTGCATATTGTGATAATTATCTCGTACGACTCTTCCCTAAGAGTATTAGTGGCTCATCTGTAGAATGGTTTTCCAAGTTACCATTTGGTGTCATCACCACATTTGCAGACTTATCAGAGAGATTTGCGACCCATTATCATTACAATGTGGAAAAGGATATTTCCATGCTTGATCTTTGCCAGGCTAAAAAAAGAGGAAGTGAGAATCTTTTGGATTATATTCAAAGATGGAGGGCCCTTGCTGGTTGTGTTCCTTGTATAGTACTTGACACTCAATTGGTTCCAATATTCATCAGTAATCTACACCCAAAGCTGGCATATCATATTCACTTAAATTATGCAGCCACATTCAAAGATATCATGACCAAAGAGCCATTAGTTGAACAAATTTTAATTGAAGAGGGAATCATCAAGCTTTACAAATAATCTTATGATAAACCAAGTGGTGATGGGCAAAGATATTGGAACAAAAATAAGACTATTGTAGGAGATGGAGTTACCAATTCTAAAATAGTTCAAATGGTTGTGGCTGCCAAGTCACCACATGTACAAACATATTCTAATCAACAATCATATGCCAACCCATCATCAACAATACATGTTAACTCAATGCCTCAGACTTATCATAATCCTCAAATGACATAAAATGTACAAACTAATCTTACCAATGCCATCACCATTTCTCAAGCTCCTCCTCGACAGAAAAACTTACAATAATCCATGATGTTAGTTCACACCCATGGGGGAACCCTTGGATGTCATCTTCAAATGCATGGAGTAGAATAATACAGTTGTGTATCCACAAAAAATACCATTTGATGAGTCTAAACCCAAGCTTGATTGGTATAAGGAAAATGAATACTGTTCTTATCATTGTGTCAATGATCATGCGGCAAACAAGTACATGAATCTTAAGTGCATCTAGTCCAAGATCTTATTGATCAAGGAAAAATTGATGTTGATCCTACCACATGAAAGTCACCCAATGCAAATTTAGGCAATGTATAAAGATTCTCTTCCCAAGCATCAAGGAGAAGAAAGAACGTCCAATGTTGGTCAGAGTCATACCACCAATAAAATCAATTATAACAAGGTGCCATTCAATTATGGTCCTTCAATAGGTTTTATTACTCAGGTAGAAGATAATGTTAATATGATTCATGTCAAAAGAGTTGATATTTAATGTGCTAAAACTACCAGAAGAGCTCGCATGATAGTTCTTGGAGTTCCACCTCCTACTCCACCTCCACTTCTTGTGTCATCACAATAATATTCTTGAACATTTAGGGAAGAACCCTACAAATATCTCTATTTTAGACTTGTTAAAAGCTTCACCTACTCATTAGGAGATTTTTAATCATGCATTGCATGAAACGCATGTGCCTAACAACATAGATACAATGTAATTACAAGCTTTAGTAGCACATTTATCTGCCACATACCATATTAGTTTCACACAATCAGATGCCATGGTTCCTAATCCCAATCATATTCGTCTACTTAATATTGAGGCTGGTTATCAAGCAATACAAAGTAAAGTGAGTTCTGATTGATAATGGTTCTGCCCTAAATATTTGTACATTGAAATTTGTTACACAAGTAGGGTATACTGTCATGGATTTGTACAATATATGCATCACTATCAAAGCATATGATAATTCAAAGAGAAGTTTAGTGGGGATGATTGATCTTCCAATTCAGGTGGGCCCAGTAACATAGGATACTCTTTGCCATGCCATTGATCTTGACCTTTCGTTCAATATCCTTCTTGGTCGCCCATGGATTCATACCACGCAGGCCGTGTCATCTACCTATCACTAATGTTTAAAGTTTATATACCAAGTTTGTGAAATTACTATTTGAGGTGACACTCAACCATTTGAGTATTGTCCTACTCTTGAAGCATCTTCCTCATATTCCCATAATTTCCTAGGTATTAATGTTGGAATTCCTCAAACTACTCCATTGTCCTCATATGTTGACCCTGGATCCATACTCACTGCTCCTAAGGAAAAAGATTCCATTTCATCTGCCTTTTCCCATCTCAAGATCAATGACACTGGTTGTGGTGAATATGCTCTAGAAGGGACCTTGGAAGTGGGTGCATTACCTTTAGATCCTCATAGCCATGGGAAAATACCAAAGAGAAGAATAAGAAAGAATCTGTGGTCAGAATCTATGGTTCTACTACATTCCAATCTCATGGTGAAATTAATAATGAAGTCATAGAAGGAGATATTAATCAGTGGCTCTTCAAAGATGTTACTGAAGACAATGATACCTGCCTTAATCACTTCAAAGAAAAATACCCAGTAGCACACAAATTGGCTACTAAGAAATGAGATTATCAAGGTGGAGGATTAGAACAAGAAGAACATGGAATTAGAAGACTTGTTGATCCAGTTATAATTATTCATCATCAAGGGATTGGTTTTGGACGTGCTTCTCATGAAGCCTCAACTTTGGCAGGCACTTCTAGAAATAATGAAAATATTTCAGTTGACATCGAAGACAAACCTGAGTAGTTTGTCAAACAAGCGTATGATGATATAGATATATTCTCATCATTTAGCACATCCATCCTTTTTGACACATCCATTCTCTTAATTATCCTTTCCCTTTGCCATCCCTAACTCATTGATAGAGATCAAATTGTTGTACATCTTGATAGAGATGAAATTGTTGTACATCTTGATACATTCCATAGTGATGACATGCTCTTGCAATTCTTGGGAGCAACTAAGTGTGCACCATATTATCATCCAATCCTAAATATAGTATACCAGTTGGATTTTCTCAAGGCTATTTTGGGGAAGAGAGGATCCTTAATTGCAAAAGTGAAAAAGAATTGAAAAATCAATTATCTACAGGTGAAAACCTTTCTAAGGCACCTATAGATTCAAAAAAGTAAAAACAAAGGGTGTATCTTTTGTTGAAAAGCTCTCTAAGGTGCTAGAAGATGAGGATTACCTTCTTCCTCTGATTGACATACAAGTTCCTACTATATCTCCAATTTTCATTGATGAAACAAGAGAAGTTAATTTGGGAAATATAAAAATCCCCAGATTAATTATGTGGCAGCATCTTTATTTGATGAAGAGTTCCAATTTTTCCTTCAGATTCTTCACGAATGGCCTATCAACTTTGTGCAGTCTTATGCCGACATGCTTGGGCTTGATCTTGAGCTTGTCATACATCATCTAATTGTTGATCCAAATTTTAAACTTGTTAAACAAAATCTTTGAAAGATGCACCGCAGATTGCATTATTGGTCAAAGTAGAATTGGAATTGTTAGAAGTCAAATTTATTCGACCAATTTATTATTCAAAATGGATTTCTAACATGGTGTCTATTTTTAAACCTAATGGAGCTATCCAAGTTTGTACAAATTTTAGAGACCTCAACAAAGCATGCCCCAAAGATGATTTTCCACTTCCTAACATTGATATCCTAGTTGATTTGACAAGAATACATGAAATGATTTCCCTTATGGATTGTTTTTCAGGTTATAACCAGATAAAAATTGTAGAGGATGATCAGAATAAAACAACCTTTACTAATCCTTGGGGCACTTTTTGTTATCAAGTCATGCCTTTAGGTCTCAAGAACGCTGGTGCTACCTACCAATGTGCTATGATAGTAATATTCCATGATCTCATGCATAAAATATTGGAGGATTATGTAGATTTAGTTGAAGAGATTTTTGAACATCTGACTAAGTACAAGTTGCACCTCAATCCTAAAAAGTGTGTGTTTGGAGTTACATCAGGTAAACTCCTAGGTTTCATACTTTCTGGGTGTGGCACAGAGGTTGATCCTAAGAAATTCAAGGAAATTCTAAAAATGCCTCCTCCTAAAACATTGAAGAATCTACGTAGTCTCCAAGGAAAGCTACAATCTGTCAGATGCTTTATACCTTAGCTAGCTAGATAAATGTCAAGCATTTTGAAATCTTCTCAAAAAAGGTACAAAGTTCAAGTGGGGTGCTTAGTGTCAGTAAGCATTTGATAGAATAAAATAATATCTAGCTCATTCTCTAGTGTCTATGCCACTAATTCCAGGAAGACTATTCCTCTTATATATCTCAGTTACTCTAGTTGCAGTGGGGGCAGTCCTTGCCCAACATGATGATAAAGGGAAAGAATGTGCCATTTACTACATCAGCCAAAACTTGGTAGGATATGAGCTCAATTAATCACCTATGGAAAAACCATGTCTAGTTGTTGTATTTTGTTCACAAAAGCTTCGACATTACATGCTAAGTCATTTAGTTAAGCTTATCTATAAGATTCATCCTTTGAAGTACCTGTTATAAAAAACAACTCTTACCGATCGTATGGCTAATGGGTCATGTTTCTCAATGAGTTCAATATTCAATATGTAGACAAAAAGGCTATTAAAGGACAAGTAATTGTAGATCAATTAGAAAAAACACCCCTGATAGATACTCATCCTTTAATTGCACAATTTCCAGATGAGTATGTTTGTACAGTTGCAATGCAAACTCCATGGAAACTTTATTTTGATGGTTCACATACACAGAATGGATCAGAGGTAGGTTTCTTATTTGTCATGCCACATGCGGATATTATTCCTAAATATTTCAAGTTGTCTTTATCATGTACTAATAACATTGCTGAGTATGAAGGCCTTATCACTGGTCTCAAAATAGCTATACAATAGAATATTGTAGATATTCTTGCTTATGGGGATTCATAATTGGTTGTCAAACATGTAAATCATGAGTACCAAAATAAGGATGTTAAGTTGTTACCATATAAAAGAATGGTTGATGACCTCAATAAGAGATTTAAACACATTACCTTTGATCAAATCCCCAGAGAACAAAACAAGGCAGTTGATGCAATGGCCACTATTGGTTCGTTAATGGCAATGGAGTCAGATAGTCCGAAATATAAGTTCTTTGTCGAACAACTTCTCCAGCTATATTTTGAGACATCACGTTCAAATATGGTGAGCAACATTGTTGATCCCCAATCACCCTGGTATCATTATATTCATGCCTATCTTAAAGATAACACTCTTCCACCCAACATATCCTGAAATGATTGTCGTAACCTCATTCGCTAATGTGCCCAATTTACAATTATAGGAGATAATCTAATATCATCAGAGCTATCATGACATCCTCGCTAGATTTATAGATTCAAATGAAGCTAATATTGTGATGAAAGAAGTGCACTCTGGAACTTGTGGTACTCGTATGAGTGGATATGTTCTTGCCAAACAACTTTTAAGAGTGGGATATTATTGGCCCATAATGGAGCATAATTGATGTGAGTTTGTTAAGAAATGTCTACCCTGTCAGCAACATTTTACTTAATCCATGTTCTAGCACAAGATTTGAAACGTATCATAACACCATGGCCATTTTCTACATGGGGCCTTGATCTAGTTGGTAAAATCCATCCTCCTTCTTTAGATGGACATAAGTTTATCATTATAGCTACCGAGTATTTGACCGAGTGGGTTGAAGCCATTACCCTTACTCTTACCACTGGTGTCCAAGTTTCCAAATTTATCTTATACCACATTCCTTGCCGCTACAGAGTTCCCTCTACTATTATTACCGACAATGGAAGACCATTTAAAAACTAACAAATTTATGATCTTTGTTCCACATTTCATATCCAACACCATTGGTCTACCCCATATTATGTTAGATAATTGATTAATCCCAAAGACACTGAGAGGGGGGGTGAATCAGTGCCAAACTGGTGAATGAAAGAGTTAAACTTATTTGCAATTCTGTAACTGAGATTAATATGTCGGTAAGCAAATAATAATGCAACAAGGAGAAATAAAGGAATCAACATCGATGCACACCATAACACAAATATTTTGGCGAGGAAACCCAGTAAGGGAAAAACCTCAGTAGGATTTGTGACCCACAATATTTATTTATTGACCATATGAATAAATATTACTTAGTACAAAAGGGGCCTGCACATGCACGAAGGCCAACTACCTAGAGCTCACTACTCAAAAACAAAAGTGGAGTCTCACTGACTACAACATCACACTAATGTAAACATAAAATGAACTCTTACAACTTGCATCAAAATGCTGAATGAGTTTGTTGTTGTGCTCTATCTTATACCGGCTCTGCCTCTACCAAAAACCCTAGCCGGTATGCTATCAAATGATTCTGCTTATACAGAATAGTCTTTGCTCCACTCTGCTTCTTATTTGCTCCAGAATAAACACATCAAAATGCATATACCACTATTTGCTATCATATCCTATCTTATCTCATATTATCGCTTTCATACATTTCAAATGACCTACAAGAGCTAATAAATATATGAGTCTTTACAATACAACATGTTGGCCATACAATTATAATTTATATTACAATTCATTTCGCATAAACAATAATATTGCCAAGTCGGCCTGGAATGCCGGTATAATCTTCTGTCAGTGTAAACTGGATGCCGATGCGAATAAGCCTTGTTTTATTTGCTGGTGTTGGTAGGTGAAGTCTATTTCCAGTCAAACCAGTGGAACCTTATTGCCATCAATGATAACATCCACCTTTCTCATCTGAGTATATAATGCCAACAATCTCCCCCTTTGGCATTGATGGCAACACTCGTGAGAAAAATTAAAAAATGTGAATCTAAAATTGTGAGTGCTCCCCCTAAGCAAATGACCTGTTCATCTTCTGCATACGTTACTCCATGCCTTACTCAATAAATTTTTCTCACTATACCACTCCCCCTTTAGCATCAATGACAAAGGATGTCAAAAATTTTCAAAAAAAAATTCAAAAATTTACTTAGAACCATGAAGCCTGTTGTGTACAACTTGAAAAATATCTGCAAGAACTAAGTTCAGACCTTGCATGAACTTCGTACTATTGATAATTAAAGTTTCTATTTTCTTGATCATCCCAATAAGATAGTGCATTTGTTGTTCCGATGATCTATCTCCTTAAATTGTAGCCTTTAATAGTGCATACCGGTGAGTGATTAGATTGTCCAGTCTTGGACCAAGCTTATTCTTCAACTTCCTAGTTTTCATTTTTCAGTCTTGCCTTTTCTTTTTCAAGATTTACAATCTTTTTCTCATATATAGCCATCTCCTGTTCTATGACTGATGTTAGTTCCGAAGAACCAATTATGTCATTCGTAATATCATCAATTTCCTTTTGAGTTTTTCTAATCTAATCATCAATATCTTCTGTTAGTTGATGTGGTTTACAAGCTTCCCGATATAATTCTTTATACTCTAAAATGGTAGAATTCAATGCCGGTAGAAGTGTATCAATCTGTTGAGTACATTCCTTTATTGTTTTACTAAAGAATACTTCCTTTTCTTTATTAACTTTTTCATGAATATTCTTCTCATTTATTTTGTCTAATGTCTAAATGTTAGTAGAAATGAATTTGGACAATGTGTCCAATTTACCTATCAAGCCAACAATATGATCTACCTTGCACTCTGGTGCAATCATTTGCAAAGTTGGTAGGGAATCATTGATAGTCTTAAATGTTAAGGCATTACACTTCGTTATTTTATTTATAGAATCCAAAATTACTTCTATGACAGTTGTTGGTCTAAAATCCATAATTGAAGTACCGGGAGAGGTGCTAGTTTCTGCATTATCTTTCTTCTCTTCTCTTGATTTCTTTGACCCTTCCTTTGTTTTCTGTTCAGCTATCTTAATCTCTTCCTCTTCCTCATTCTCATTCTTTTGCTTTAGCGGTTGAGATGCTATCTGTTCTTTTGCTTTATCTACCGGTATCTCAACATCAATGACCTTTGTAGTATCTATATGTATGTCATCATTATTTATATCCCGCTGAGTGTCAACTGCCTTTACTGGTAAGTCAAAAAACTCAATATTTATAGATTCTGATTTCTTCTCCTCAAAACATTCTTTATCCACAACTTTATTTGCATCATCAACAATTATTTTATCAATATCAATATTTAAAGGAGTGTCACTGGGCTGTCCTTACCAATTTATGGAATAGAGGTATCATCCATTATAATCTTGATGTCCTGAGTGTCAACCTTCATTGGGAATAGAATGTTTGACTCGGGATCAATGACATTTGTTTCTTTTTCTTCCTCTGATGTGTTTTTTGTGGGCTGATTCAGTACTTCTGCTCGTGCCTCTGCTGCTACTGGTGGGGTGTCCTGAGCCGACGGTGGTAAGTTATCTTTTATTTTTAAGTTAGGAACACTGCCAACTTTATTATTCCCTTTATCTCCTTTTTGATATACCTTAGTAAAAGATTTATCAACTTTTTGTCTTTCTTTTTCTTCTCTTTTCTCTTTCTCCACAAAGAAAATATCCCATTTGTCTGTTGTTTGACCTGCAATTTCCTTTATCCTGTCGGCCGTGAGGCTTACTTATCGGTGACCACTTACAAAAATAGTTGTGTTAGCTTCTACTATCAATTCATCTATTTCTTGTCTAGACTTAGCTGGATGAACAACCAACAGTGCTTCAACCTTCAATTTCTTATCCAATTCCTTGATGAACATTCTTTTTGCCTCAAGTCTTAGATATAAGTCATTGGGGAGAAAACCAATGACTTCAATAAGAACTTTCTTATATATATCTAAATACAAGATTATGCTTTCTTCAATAGTGTTCTTATCTGAATCATTAAAAGAATGATAAAACTTACTGACATTGCTGAGATTACCATCCTGAGTTATTTCATTAACGAGCTCTTCTGGGGAAAGTGTATCAAATATATTTGGTGTCAGTTGTTTCTGTGCAATAAATATATTTGGTGTCAGTTGCTTCTGTGCAATCTTCTTCTTTGGACCACTAGGCTCTCTCACAACCTGTTCTTTCTTCCTAAGTGTCCTTGTCTTCTTAGGTGATGGAGCAAGTGCCGATTGAGATTTTCTCTTCTTCCTATCCACCCTTTTAAATTCCATAGCTTTGTCACTATCAGTCTCATATGAGGTAACAATAGGGGAAACATGTGTTACTGGTTGCTGGTCAGACTTTCTTTCTTTTATGCTTGCAACAACATCACTCAGTTGTTCAAGTTTCAATAATCCCTTTGTAACATCTTCAACAAATTTTGTAGCATCTTTCAATGTTTTATCCCTTTTCTTTCTTTTCTTCTGGATAGAAACATCTTTCTCTATGGTTTCAGCAGTGCCAAAAATATTCTCAGTAGGTTCCAATGGGGCATCTAGAAGTCTCTTGGCATAAGTTTCTAGAATGTTGGTGTCCACTTCATATCCCATTTCTATTACCCAAACAGTTCTAGGTGTGAGAAATTCCATCCATACAAAGCATATCAATTTGTCATACTTATCAACAATACTCTGAGGGATTCTTTCCCTTTGCTTCAATCTTGCTTGAAAGTTTTTGAAGTATCCCCAAACCTACTTGTTTCTTTCTGAACCCATGCCGGAAGTTTCCTCTTTAATTTGTTTTCCAATAGAAATATCATAGGCAAAGTCTCTATGGCCTATACCGGGAATCTCCTTTGAGAAGTATAGCACCAAACATACAAGTAAATTCCCAAATTTGAATTTTCCCTTTTTATCACCCTTGATTTTGTCCAGGTTATCTATCAATTCATCTTTTAACCATTCACAAAGATCAATTTTTGTATTATTCTTTACAAAATTTAACCTTTTTTGTGTATGCAACCTTGTAACCAATAACCATGCTTGCATATTTAACATTGCCATCAGTTATGTCACTTACCCTGAGGGATTTGTTATCAGATGTAGCGCCGTTTAGATTCACAACACCTTTGTTTGGAATTTTCTTCTTCTTCTGAGGCCTTGTGCCGGTAGAGGGTAAACCTATAACAACTTTAATAGCTTCCTTGGTGATTTTTAAGACAAAGTCAAGCCATAATAATTCACCGTGAACTCTACTTAAAACCTATCAAATAGTTTAATCTTTGAATTTAGGCATATAAATGATGTTTACTAACCCTAAATCTTCCACAATCTTATGTTCAGGTTTGATTACACGTTGGTTGTTTGTGATGACTTCCATAAACATGTTGTTTATCTTTTCAGACCCTAAATCTTCAATATTACAGTGAATGTATGCCCTAGGGTCTTCTGCAAATGCGACTCCCTTCAATTTTTTTGAAAATGCTCCAATAGAGTCTTCCATCTTAGCTATCTTAGGAATTATCTTAAAAAATAGCCTAGGATGTTTGATATTGTCCACAACAGTAGGGTTTTCTATGAATTCATGATCAAAAGATGAAGAAGCCATGACGTAAAATAAATACCTTTTTCTGTTGAATGCAAGTGTAAACCTTGGATGCCCTAGAAAATCTTTGCTTCTTTGCTTCTTGAATGTTGGTGCTGTACTTCTATGCTCTTCGAATGCTTGAATTCTTGGTGAGTCGAAATGATAAATTTCAATACTTTATAGCCAAAAATTTAACTAACAACCACATTAAATGCTTTGCTGGTTAAGTGAATTTATATTGTAACTCAACATATGTGTCGGTAAAGAAGGATTATGACTTTACCATCATCCGAGGGAAAAAATGCATGATCTTCAATTAGTTGCCTTACCCCTAAGGATTATTCCTTAGTTGGATGAAGAATTTCCTGCCGGTGCAGGATTGCTTTGTTCTGCCAGTGCAAAGCTAGATTCATGATTTCTTTGATTTGTCTTCTTGACCCATTGTTTAGAGAATTATTGCTTGATTTCATTCACCTTTTCCTTGCCTTTGACATTAGATCCTCTGTTGTTTGCCGGTACATTATTTCTTCTGTAAAATCTTGCAATATGCCCAATCTTGTTGCATGCATAACAAGTCACATTGTTTCTTTGAATAGCTTTTCCATAACCTTGCCCGGTTTGAGTTCTGCATTGATTAGATAAATGTCCAAATCTACCACAAGCCTAGCATTTTACATTCATTCTACAATCATTTGATTGATGACCATATTTATTGCATTTGGAACATTGATTGGTAAATGAGTTTGTATTCTGATTATTCCTATATCTGCATTGATTTTCTCTATGACCAATTTGTTGCAATTAAAACATTTTCCATTGAATTTATAAGAATTAGGTTGACTTACCAGTTTGTTGTGATCATGATTATTTGCGATTCCAAAACTTTCTTGATGTTCAAATCCAAGTCCAATTGTATCTTTATCAGGTCTTTGATTTTTTACCATATCATCAAGCTTGGCTGAGCTCTTTTTGAATTTGTCTTTGTATTCATTTGTAGTGACCAACTCACTTTCCAGAGTGCTAAGTTGTCTCATAGGTTCCTCTTTGTCATGTTGCATTTGAATCAACTCTGTTTTAAACATATCATTTTCATGACTAAGCCTTATAGATTCATTTGATCTTTCATTAAGTCATCCGGTCAAATATTTCTGATTCTTCTTTCTATCTTCAATATCCTTACATAATCTCATGGTTAAATCTTGCATCTCATTCTTCATGGTAATATTCTCTTGTCTCAGTTTCTCTGCAATATCTCTGAGAGTTTCTCTTTCTTCATCATCTTGTTTTTGCAATTGCACATGTAATTATTTTCTCTTATTCTATGCCATGGCTAGGTTTTCTTGAAGTGCTTTGATGAATTCTCGAGCAGATCTAAGTTCTTCTTCCAGTTTGATATTCTTTACTTTTTCTGCATCAAAATCTTCAAGATCCCCTTCTAACAATTGTCTAAAACTTTCCATTGGTACCGGTTCCAAAATCTTCCTCAAGCTGTTAGGCTTCTGCAAATAAAGGTCTAGGCTCTGATACCAATTGTTAGATAATTGATTAATCCCAAAGACATTGAGAGGGGGGGTGAATCAATATCAAATTGGTGAATAAAAGATTTAAACTTATTTGCAATTATGTAACTGAGATTAATATGCCGCTAAGAAAATAATAATGCAACAAGGAGAAATAAAGGAATCAACATCAATTCACACCATAACACAAATATTTTGGTGAGGAAACCCAGTAAGGGAAAAGTGGGATTCGTGACCCATAATATTTACTCATTCACCATATGAATAAATATTATTTATTACAAAGGGGGCCTGCACATGCAGGAAGGCCAACTGTCTAGAGCTCACTGCTCAACAACAAAAGTGGAGTCTCATTGACTACAACATCACACTGATGTAAACATAAAATGAACCCTTACAACTTGCATCAAAATACTAGATGAGTTTGCTATTGTGCTCTGTCTTATACTGGTTTTACCTCTACCAAAAACCCTAGTCGGTATGCTGTCAAATGATTCTTCTTATACAAAATAGTCTTTGCTTTGCTCTGCTTCTTATTCATTCCAAAATAAACACATCAAAATGCATATACAACTATTCTTTATCATATCCTATCTTATCTCATTTTACCGCTTTCATACATTTCAAATGACCTATAAGAGCTCATAAATATATGAGTCTTTACAATACAACATGTCAACCATACAATTATGATTTACATTACAATTCATTTCACATAAACAATACTATTGCCAAGTCGGCCTGAAATGCTGATATAATCTTCTACCGGTGTAAACTGGATGTCGGTGTGAATAAGCCTTGTTGTATCTGTCGATGTTGGTAGGTGAAGTCTATTTCCGGTTGAACCTGTGGAACCTTGTTGCCATCAATGAAAACATCCACCTTTATCATCTGAGTGTATAATGCCAACATATTACCCATAAGGTAATGGCCAGGCTGAGGCAACTAATAAAACCTTGCTATGTATCCTGAAAAAGGTTGTCAATGAAACTAGTTGTAATTGGCATCTCCATCTAAATCCTGCCATATGGGCATATCACATCATTATCCGAACTCCCACTAGAGCTACTCCGTAATCCTTTGTATATGGTGCCAAGGCACTTTTGCCAATTGAGGTTGAGTTACCATCCTTATGCATATCCTTGAAAGATTTTGTGTGATGAAGATTATAGGTTGGAAAGGATAGCTTAGCTAGATCTTCTTGATGAACAATGTGAGAAAGCATATGATCACTTACAAGTATATAAAACTAGGCCCAAGAGACAATACCAAAAGAACGTTCATCCTCATGAATTTGAGGTTGGTGATATAGTGCTCAAAGAAAATCCATGAAATAACAGGACAAAGAAAAGAAAGGAAAGTTTGAAGTCAATTGGTTAGGACCATATGTAATCTTAGCAAAATATGGTTCAAGATCCTATTAGTTATCCACTCCAAAAGGGGAGCCTCTTAATAAACCCCTAAATATCTCGCATTTAAAAAGATTCTATACATAAGTCATGACAATGTATCATTCAAAATCCAAAAAATCCAAACAAAATTGAAAAAATGATGAAAAAATAAAAATAAAAAATGAAAAAAGGGAAAAAAAACCATCCTATGGTGAAAAATACTTTTTGTGGCACTTTGGGTATGTATATATGGTGAAAACCTAGAAATAGGCACTATGTGTAAGGGTAGTTCCATTATCCTTTTGTTGCTCCTTTCGATCCTATCTTGGTACCGTATCCTTCGTTACTGGCCTGAAATAAATGCACATGTACATATTTCCCTTGCTTACCCTTTTCTGAGATTCTGTGCAGTGGTCTCTTGATTGTAGTTTCCTTGTACATGGGAATTGTGTAGGGTTTTGTACATAGTGTTAGCTTTGTCCCATGTGAGGTTTTAGTCGGTCATGTTTAGGTGAGTTTTTGTATAATCAAGTTTTGCTATTCATATGTGCGCGTTGATTGTGTCCTCAAGATCATATCTCATTCTCTCATTTTTTGACAAGTATTAATGAGCATCTTGGTCATCATGATCATATCAAGTTCCCTTTTTTGAAATAATTCTCACTAGTCCTTTATCCAATCGTCAATCTGCACAGGATGTATCCTTCCTCTAGTTAGACATCATCAAATCTTTATCCGTCAGTCATTCCTTGGCAAAAGATATCTTAGGAATTTGTGTTGGATTTGATTCCTTTTTATCTTTGTTTATCTATTAAGCACCTATATTTGATGTCTTCTTAGCCACCATGATCTTTCATATCATGATGTGCTAAGAATAACAAATCTAGGGGTTTGATCTTGTGGGTTTTTCTTTCTACTTGGTGTGTTTTTGATGTGTTCCATGTTTTTCCCTCATGAGGTTTTGGTTATCTCATGTTACATTGGGACATATCTCTTTGCTTGTGGTTTTTCTAGCACTGTTTCTTGCAGTATTCTCAGTAATTCTGTGTGGTGCTAGACTAACCTTGTTTGTGTGTTTATTTGAGTCAGTCCATGCATTGTGTGAAAAACATCCCAATTCTTTGTACCTCGGTGTGTCATATATGGTGCTAAAGTAAAGTAAGTGCTTGCTAAAAATGGAAATTGTTACCAAAGATACTTGTGCTTTGTGATTCATTCACATTTGCATTTTCATTGCATTCACCTCGTTCTTTTGCTTTAGTAAATCTTTTTGAGTGCCAGTCTCGCATGCTA
This sequence comes from Cryptomeria japonica, assembly GCF_030272615.1. Classification (NCBI taxonomy): domain Eukaryota; kingdom Viridiplantae; phylum Streptophyta; class Pinopsida; order Cupressales; family Cupressaceae; genus Cryptomeria; species Cryptomeria japonica. The sequence continues at coordinate 153,302,635 of NC_081405.1, read as the reverse complement.
AACCCATTTCTTGCCCTTCTTTCCTCTGTATGCCAAGGGCATTTTTCTTTCTCCCTATTCTTTGAGTCATTGGTGTTTTATTGTCTTTGCACCGATGCTATTCTAGCGCCACCACAATGAGGGGCAAAATGTTGACACCTAAATTTGAATAATTTAATTGATTGAATTTAGCTATCCCGAGCACCTTCAATTAAGTAATTACATATTATTTAATTAATTAGTGTTCCTTCCTTTTGACTAATTAATCTTATTAATTATGCTATAATCTCCCTTTAATTAATTATTTGACAACCATAAATCAATTTATTAATTAAATTGACCCTTTTCTTCTATTAAATAAATCAATTTCAATTTAATTATTTAATACATGTTGAGTTTTTCCTCTTAAATTCTCTCATAGAATTAATTAATTAATTCTATTTCTCCACATGTCTCCTAGCTTTAATCCTCCTTTAACCCCCATTTAACTCTTTCCTCTAGCTTAACCCACCTAATTAACAAAAGGTTTTAGTCAACCTTATCCTTTGCTCTCACCATATGTGTGCAGATTCCCAAAATATCTTAAATTCCCTAAAATATCCCAAATTTCCTCAAACATGGGAATATCATGGTTTTATAATCTCTTTTGGAATAGAACCTTCCAATTTGGGTCTCTCATTCCCAAATGGGAAATGTGTCCTCAGGGACACATGCCAGTCCTTCCAATGACACATTTCCTTCTTAAGGACACATGACATTCTCATCCATGACACATGACCTTCTTAGGGACATGTCCCATTATCATGCCTCTGCATCTCTCATTTAAGCCTATTTAAACCCCCCATTTTCCTTCCAAAATCATCCACTTTCATTTTTATACCCTCATAATGCAGAAATGCTCACTGATCTTTTTGCATAATCACATCCATTTAGCATAGTATTTTATATCCCATATTAGCTTAGTTTTCACCTTGTATTCACTATCATGAAGCACAATCAAGTATCTACCATATATAAAGCACACATCAAATCAAGGGACAATCAAATCAAAGGAGGAAGATAGAATTTGCACTTTATTTATTTTTATTTTGTTTATCTAGTTTTCTTTCTTCTTAAACATCCTAGTCTTGAGTGTGGTTGAAATACGTGTCTGATAATTGCTTAGTTTATCTTTTCAATATTTTGCATTCACTATTTTCCACATACAAAGATCACCAAATTATCCTCCCAAAATTTAGGGAAAAATTAGTGGGACAATGGTGGTATGTCTCCCTAGTCCCAACAATATTTTTTGACTTTCGGGGAATGAAAGATAGTGGGGTTCTAATGCCAGATATAGCTCGGTGGATCAAACCATAATGCATAAGTATTGGGGATATGCTTTAAAGGTTGAAATTGGGGTAGGATCAAAGATCAAATTAGGGTGAAATAATAAAAAAGGGCACACCTAAGATCAAGGGCTGAATTTTATGAAATGTGAATTGATGAGAGAGGGCTTAGGTGTAGAGATTTTGAATTGCAATTGAGGTTGGAATACTAATTCACAACCTAGGTATTTTCATCCACACTAAGAAAACTGTTAGAGTAATCTTTTATTAGCTAATAATTATTTATTTAATTATTAGTCTATTATACTCTATGCTTAAGCTAAACTTAGGAATCTTATAATTCTTTAGGGTTTTCTCCTTTAGGGTTTTGAGTATCCTCTTATAAGGATTCTCTCTTTGTATTTTCATAACAACTGTAATTATTGAATTGCATTCTTGTTGCACAATCAATATGACTCCTCTTTTCTAGATCTCTGAATTCTGGTCTCCATATCTTTTTTGCTTCTCTCTTTTTGTGATAGTTTTGCATGCAGGCGATCTTTGGGAGATGTAGAGTTGATTTTTCCTCAACTCCAATATGGTATCAAAGCTCCATATCTGCATGCCCCTGTTCTCTTCATGAGAGTTTTTGGTACATTTTGCTGCCAAAAGGACCTCACAGTTGGATTTAGAAGGCCAATTCCATGAATTTTGATATATAATTTGCCTCTTTTCGGTGTCAGGGGTATCTAGGGCATGATTTTTTATTGGAATGTTTTTCAAGGCATAGAAATCCATACGGTTGTACCTGCAAATGCGTCGGAAAATTTTCGTCAAAAAAAAATAATTTTTTTTTATTTAACCCTCTTTATGCCCTACAAGAGGGTTTTTTCTTTTCTTTTGGCCGTAACTTGGTCATACAGAGACATTTTTTGACAAACCTTATATCATTGGAAAGCTTTTTCCAAGCTCTATCTAGATCTGGAGGTTTGAACTTTTGATTTTTCTTTTTTGATGACATTTTTTTTTCTGTCAAAGCCAAAGGTTATTTTTTGCACTCTGGGAGACATAACTTGAGCATTCGAACTCCGTTTTTTGAAAAATTTATATCATTAGAAAGATTGTTCTGTGTTATTTCCATTCATATGAGTTTTCTTTCCAGATTCTGCTCCAGGTATATTTTTATTTAGTTTTTTACTTTTCAGCACTTTGGTGAATATCTTGGATGTTTCAGGTCCTGGGATCTCTTTCTTTGAGTAGGATGTCTCATCTTTGGAAATTATTTCTATATTTCCAGTCTTTTGTCTCTTCTGATCATTGTAGTATTTTCTTTATGCAAATACATTGAGATAAAGTGCCACTATACATTGTATACTTGGGATCTTGCACATCTTGTGCCTTATTGTATATGCACTACTTATAAAGTGTCATGGGGGGGTTGATGTTTGCCTTTGTTTGCCATCTACCTTTGTCATGTGAGTGTTCCTTCCATGACATTGGCCTCATGATGTGTGTTAAGAGAGTGTTCCTTCCACGACACTATGTACTTTCTCTACACCTTCGCTGTTCCTGGTTCTTCGTCATGGAATTCTTGTTGGCTGTTATTTTTAGTGTACTTGTCCCTCTCCCTTTTCAACATTATGTGGAGGTTTGTCTTGTTGTTCTAATACTTCCTTGGTTCGATTGATCATTTCTTTAGGCTTTGGTGTTTCATGCCATTTGTATCTTCAAGTTTAGTTGTTTGCCCTTGTTTTCCATCTGATTCAAATAGTGTCATTTGAGGGCACTCATGTAGATTACAGTCTTCTCTACTTGGTCATGTTCTATTTCAGTGGAGGTTCTTCAAATCAGTAGTTACTCTTTGATAGTGTTTGCAGTTATTCCATGCTTCAGTGGTGTTCTTCATATTTTTTTTTGTTCCTATCTTCTGAAACACTCTTGTTTGGAGGCTTCGTAGTCCTTCACTTGAGATTTCATCTCTTCTTGGAGAGGAGTTTAGCTCCCACAGGGTTTTCTCCTTTTTTTCCACTTTACAAATATTTTATTGTACTTGGGTACCTCATCAATCCTAGATGTTGGGACCCATTGTTGCTTTCCTACATTTTTTACAGCTTTTTTGAGTCCTTATTTATTTTTTAGATACTCCCTAAGTTCATCTTAAGGGTGCGTGTTAGAGTAATCTTTTATTATCTAATAATTAATTATTTAATTATTAGTCTATTATACTCTATGCTTAGGCTAAACTTAGGAATCTTATAATTCTTTAGGGTTTTCTCCTTTAGGGTTTTGAGTATCCTCTTATAAGGATTCTCTCTTTGTATTTTCATAACAACTGTAATTATTGAATTTCATTCTTGTTGCACAATCAATATGACTCCTCTTTTCTGGAACTCTGAATTCTGGCCTCCATAGCTTTTTTGCTTCTCTTTTGGTGACAGGTTTGCATGTTGGTGATCTTTGGGAGTTGTAAAGTTGATTTTTCCTCAACTCAAATACAAACCTTCATGGATTAGAAGTTACATTTAATTATCATCCTAGGAATGTGAACTTGAAATGGGTCTACACTAGATGTGCACCATGGGATTCTCTAAGCTATTATATCAATGTGTATAACAAATAAAATGAAAGTAATAACTGAATTAAAAAGATAACATTACTGGAAATAAATCTCATCTACACAACAGTGGCTGTAGGTAAACTGGTCATTTGCAATAGCAGTGGCTACATGCTGACTATTCTAAAAATAATGAAACCAAATATGCTAAAATAATACCTATCATAACCAAATTACCAATAAAAGTAAAACATAATGAACAACAAATTAAACTAGTACAAATCTAAACTATGATGGAGTCACAATTCCTCAAGTGGACCTTGCTTGAGTGACTTCAATCTATCATTAGCGTTCCATCTTCAATGAACAAGCTTCATTGCTCAAATCATCTTCTTATCGAAAATCAAAGATTACATGGACATGTATCATACTTGTTGATTGAACATAGACACCATTAACATGACCCAACACTAATTGGATACTCTCTCTACAACTTATCACAACTCAACAAGATCTCAAATTTGTGCATGAGACTTGAGAGTTAGATTAATTACAAACTCAACAAATTATTACAAATTTCATTTCTCCCATGAAAAAAAAAAAATGACTTATTCTAGTCATGTCTGATAATAAAGACTAAACTAATAAGAGTTGAGAGAGTTCTAATCTTCTTCAAACTCTTACAAATGTAAAATACAATCATGACTGAACATGTGTACAAAACATGATAATTATTTATGAATCACCAAATATTGTTTCCAAAAGTTTTGCCAATGTTCCTTGACTTCAATAACTCCAAATGCAGGAACTCATCAAGAGGTAGAAGAGTCCAAGTTGAATTAGAATTCATTCCTTATAGTGCTTGAAAAGCTGCCAATTTGTCCCAGTTAACTTCTAGTGAATGTTTCTCATTAACTATTTGTGAATAAACTCAAACTCTTTAGTAAGATTTTAGATCTCCTTTTAAAAATTGTAAATCATTTTGAAGATCTGAATTTCATTAAGAAATGAGTGAGATATGCCCATTTTATTGAAACTAGTTTTTTGAATTTTTCAACTCTTCCAATCAACAACTGCATATTTCAATTACCAATGTGTTCCTTCTTCTTTCTAGCTGCATGAATGAATCAAACCACTCACAAACAACACGTTAATCCTCCCAAAATACTTTACATTCAACAATAACCATTTATTATAATATTTTACTATTATTTAACATTAACTAGGTAGACATACAATTGCTAATCAAACACCATTAATCCTAGTTAATACTTCATGAAACCCAGGTAATATTTGGAAATGTATTAGTTTGGCATTGTAAAAATGGGATAAAATTTCATATATCATGGAATAATATGGACAATTTATAGGCTTGTCATTAGTTTTAATTAGATTATTAATTAAATGCCTAAGGAAGTCCTATAAAATGCAATGCAATGGATACACTCAGGTGAGTGCTAACTAAGCGTGGAATTGGACAACCCAATTAAAGGTGTACAATTTACAATGCTACATTTATCCCCAACTTTTGCAGTCATATGAAACTACATGCATATGCAAGCTAAAGTACAGAAAAGCAAACTAACAATGTCTACAATATAATGTTAGGAACCATATTCTACAAAACCACATTGTTAGTTAAAACCACAAAATTTCCTATAATGCTTACTAAGAGTGATGAAATCCAAGGGTAGCTATATGCCCCCCTATTTCGGCTTGCTAATTAGGAGGTTGAAACAAAATATCATGTTTACCACTTCAAGTTATGAAAAACAAGTGATGACATATGCTTGCAACGAGGTTTGGTACAAGACCAAAACTAATCAAGGATCATTTGGTAAAAAAGAGAACTAAATCATGATTCAACCACAACCAACAGTCCAAGAATCAGATCCCTCTAACTCGAGCTATGAAATATTAAGTGCAACATATAAAATTAGGGTTTTGAAGAAGAATTGCCTTTTAAATAGTGACCAATACACTATTCTATTATCTTATTCACTTGTTTGTCTTAGAGTGTAGAAGGAGAACCCATGTCATGTTGATTACCATATGTGCTCATGAGGATGGAGAACTTGAGCTATTTAGTCGAGGAGGACCTGCCACTAGATGAGATAGGCTTACCAACTTTACCCTATTCATGCATATTCATTTGATTTTTTAATTATCTATTCATAAACCTAGGTTTTCACATGACCCATCTAGAATGGGCAACATGGTCCCACTAGGGCGCCATGGTCCTCTCTGGGTGCCATGGTCTCCATAGGGTGCCATGTGATACACTTGGGGTGATAACAATTTTGAGATGATGGTAGATGGTACTGATGCATTAATTTGATGTTTGCAGGAATCACCCTACATGCAAGAGCATACCGCTAGTCACAGATACACCCATCTTTGTAGTAATATTTCCCACCTTTCTTTGGATGAGAAGAAATTTCTCTAAGAAATTGGATTATATTGGGTATGTTTCATGTCGGTAATGAAATACTATGAGCCAATGCTGATGGCCTTGATGAAGAGATGGGACCTAGATACATCTAGCTTGCACCTTCCTATTGGAGTGACGACAATCACTCTAGAGGATGTGTATCCTATCCTATGACTACCAATATGAGGGAGTATTTTTAGATATCAGTCACATCACTCATGAGTGGAGGTAGGTAGAGATCATGCATATTGCATTGGTAGAGCAACTCTTGGAGATTGGAGGGGTCAAATACTCATCCTGTGGCTACTACATCCTATAAGGGAGATTTCATTGGTTTAAAGGATTATGATTGCCACAATGGTGCTAGCCATATGTACAGATGGTCAAGGTAGTCATATGCACGGGGGATTGACCTATGCCATATGTGAGTGTGTATGAAAAAATATGAGTTCAAAGAGAATAAACAAGAAAAATACCCAAAACCACACAAATCAACAAAACATCAAGATAGAATAAAAAAGGAAGTAAAAAAATACAAATAAAGGAATTTAGAGAAGAACTCAAATGTTGTAAAACCTTCCTTTTGGTGCAAAGATGTGTCCTTTGATTCTTGGTTGGATGTTTGCTCCCTTAAGATTTTGGCAACATAATGATGCTCACATGGAAAATGGGTGAGAGAGATAGATTGGGTGATGATGAGGAAGAGGATGAATAAAAATGGATAAGGGTTTGATAGATATGATTTGGGATAGATTGGATGAATGGTTGAGATTGATTGATCAATATCAATAGTTGAGTATGATGAAAATAAATAAAAAATTCCTTTTAGGGCACATGAGGGGACAATCCCATGTGCTTGATGTGATGGGAGGAGTTGAATTTCACTTAATCAAGGATTAAGTGTGTGCACACGATTAAGAATTGGATTAGGTGGAGATTAGGATTAAGATTATGATGCAAGTGGGAAAGTTAGGAGAATGCAAGCGGATGAGGTTAAATAGGATTTTTGAATTAATTTTAATTCAAAATTGGAGGAAAGTGGGGATAGGGAATAAAATAAAATAATTAAGGGTATTTATTTAATTAATGCATGAGAGTCGAAGGGGTAGTGTTGAATAGGTAAATTAATTAAATTAATTACCTTAGGGAATGGAAGAATGAAGATGCATAATTAAATAATAATAGATGATTTGATTAATAGAAATATCCAAAATAGATGAATAATGAGAATAAATTGATCCAATGCAAGTGATCAATTTTAGGTGTCTACAGTGAGATGGAGGAGCATTGCACTATGTTCTCATGGGACATAACATGTTAGCTCCTCTCTACCATGATCTAGGAGATTATGTCTATTATGAGGGTAAGAGCTTGATGACATGCACTCTCCTTTAGGTCTAGATGTTTGAGCAAATCACCTGTATGAGGACCGCAAGGTTTCTTGTAGAGATTTACTTTGAGGAGCCTCGAGCACATGCATATCATTGTAGTAAACCATGGTAGAGAGGAGATTTATTGTATTGGAGAGTTGTGATGTATTGTCTATGGTCTATTGATATTATATATATGCCCTATAGATGGTGTAGACACTCAAAATTGTCATGTCTAATTAAATAAATATTTTATTTATTTAATTATCTAAGCCTAATTCTTCTATTAATTAAATAAATCTTTATTTATTTAATTAATTCATTTATCCTCTTCTAGCCTTATTTCTCATTTAAATAAATACATTTATTTATTTAAATTATCTTTTTCCTAAATTAAATAAATATTTTATTTATTTAATTGATCCCATTTCTTCTATTAATTAAATAAATCTTTATTTATTTAATTAATTCATTAGCTTTTTCTACACATGACACATGTCATTCATCTCTTAATTCCTACACTACCTACCTCTTTCATTATTTTATTATTTCTTCTACCTACCCTCTAATCCTAGCCGACCTCCTTTTTACACCTCTCAATCTTATCCCTCCATTTCTTATTGTGTCTTCTATTTAAGGAGATGCCTCCTTCATTATCAAACCCTAACAACTTGATCATTCGACTATACTACGATCCTACTTGCAACCACATTCCGTTCTTCGTTGAGCTCTTGTGCACATAAAATCTGAGAGCAAATATATCAAGCAAGATCAATGGAGATAGGAAGAATGGAGATCAAAACCCTATTGGACATGTGATGGTATAATCTTTGTGATTTCATTTGATTTGCATTGTCTTAGGTAATCTTCATATGTTATGGTGGATCTTTGTTGATTGTTAGGCTAGGGTTTTGTGGTTGAATTCATTTAGCCTTTCAATATTGTTATTATTATTATCCATTTTCACCATAAACATTTTGGCACGCCCGGTGGGACTCTTGTCCCTTTGCATTTAACCTCCTTGTTGCAGATTTTGCATTTTTGAAGTTGCAGGTCAGACATTTTTGACAACATTTTAGGTTTTTCCGCGTCTGCGCACTTTCGGATCGCGTTTTTGATTTTCTGGCGTGTCTGCGGAATCTGGAATCGCGTCTGTGTTCTCGATAAATTTTATTTTGTAGGTTTCAGAAAAGAGGGTCTGTGTTGTAGAAACGCGTCTCTGTCATTTCTATCCGCATCATTGGCTGGAAGGCGCGTCTGTGGTTTTTAATTGCATCTGTGCATCATAGAACCGCGTCTGTGTTATCCAGACGCATTTGCGTTAAGGGTAATAGCATCTGTGTATCTCCTGTTTCAAAATTTTCAAGTTTTCATTGATTCAGTTTTTCAGATTTTGCACTTAGGGTTTCAGATCTAGTTTATTTTGCACTAACACTTTCAGATCTAGCTAACAAAATTGGTGCAACTTGTCTTGGGAGAAAAACGTCTTGTTGAAGGCCCCTATTTCACAAAGGCTTTTGGGTTTTAAAAATTTACCTAACTTGTGTGTTTGCAGGAAGGGGTGATTATTTCAAACAACCCAAACTACTAACAACTCTTTGTTGCAGGTCCTTGGCAAGAGTTTTTGATTTTTATTGTGTGCCTTGTTTTCATAGACTAGCAAACACTTCCATTGGTGCACTAAAATTGAATCATTGTCTTTTGTGTCTTGAGCAATAGGCTCTTTTTGTTTAATCTTTAGAGGGCCTGTCTTCCCGTGTGGTCATTAGGACTACTAGTGAGAAGAGAATGACCCAAGTGGTAGCGAGGAAAACCCACCTCTTCCGAACCACTATAATCAAATGTATTCATGGTGAAAACTATGAATAACGTGTGCTGATTAGTTCATACCGACACTATGTCTCCCCATAAACCCATTTGATCAAATTTATTTGATCATTTGTAGGGCGTAACCCCTACCGGCTGGGAGCCTTCTGTATTTACAGAGCTGAAAGTGCCGCATGTATGGCCACACGAGTGGATGCCCTTACTAGCACCTTTTTGTTTTAGAAGCCCAAATCCTTCTAGTTGTTGGGTAGGAGGTCGGACCTCTGGTAGCGGCCCACACACATACAGTTCCTAGTAGAGATACAAAGTTCGCCATGGGGAGTTTTCATGGGGATTGATGCTTGGCTGACCCGAGAAGTGAGTGCCGAGGGTGGATCCAGTGAGGTCAAGCATCTAAGTATCCGCTCTGAATAGCGTAGCCTCGGGGTTAAAACCCTATGCGGGATCAACAACTATTGTCTTGGCTAGCCATAAGAATTGTGCTTGACTTCTTTTAAACATTCAAAGACTAAACAACAAAACATTGTGTCTTTTGTGTCTTCAAGTGTATGCAAAACAATTTTACATCAAACAACACACTTTTCTTGGAGTCATTTTGGAGTCTAAACACTTGCAAACATTGAGACCTCATCAACATTGTGTCCTCTTGTCACGAAAAATAGTCAAACAGTCAGATTTGGTCACAACAAAACGACTTCACAGATTGGAAAAAATTGCACAAAGTTTACAGAAACGCGTCTGTGTCTGTTTTAACCGCGTCTGAGTCATCTAAATGCGTCTGTGAAGGGTAGAATAGCGTCTGTGTTTATAACAACGTCTATGTTGAATAGAAACACGTCTGAGTCAGATAACCGCGTCTGTGCAGTATACAGGCGCGTCTGTGTTCAAAATTGCAAGAAAATTTCACAGTCCAACAAACAAAAGAAATCAGTTTCGGAATTCTTGAGCTTCCTAGGTTGTTTCTTCAGGTTCCATCTAGCATTCAACCTGTCTTTGGGTCTCACATAGTCCATCATTGCTTCACATCTCATTTTACATTCACACTTGTCTAAACTTGAGTCAAAAAGTCGCTTGTCCTCATCATACTTTGTCAACACACTACATACACCAACATTTTGCTAAGTGGTCCCTCATCAAGGTCTCTTACCTTTGGGTCTCATTTGGTCTTACTTAGAGTCAAGGTCAACTTACCTCATCAAGAGAAACTATCCTCTCTTTGGAAGCCACACCTACTCTACTACATACATACTTGGTCTTACACTTTGGACATTGCAAGTACACCTCAGACTCATTTACATTCCATCCAACTCTTGGTCTTCCATACTTTTTCCATTTTCATCTAGTCTCACACATCTTGGTCAATACCTAGTTCATGGTTGAAACTCATCTTCAAAAATCCAGGAGAGAAACTAAAGAGGCTCCAGAGTCCGCAAACATGAGTTCTTATGAGTATGAGAATGATGTCTTTTTCAATACTGATCATAACACATTACCTGACATGGATGCCTATAGAAACATTCCAAATGTTGAGAACATGGACACTACAAACAACAATGATACACATAATGACAATACGGACAACTTTTCTGTACATTTAGCAGATGTGGAAGAATCCATTATGGACCCCCGCTTCAATCGACTGATTGAAGAAATAATGAGAAGAGATAGACAATACTTCTTACAAATGATGGCACAAAGTGGAGCCAAGATACCTCATGATTTTGACATGTCTCAAATAATGGAAAATCGACCTTTGCAACAAACTCACTCCAACATGGATCAAAGGAGGCCTAATAGTGGAGGAAATAGAGGACCACATCTTGTGCCTGAATCACCATCATCTTTGTTTCAAAAACCAGAGGTCCCACATACACATGGTCAAGCATATGATACTCACCTTCGCAAACCATTATGGAAGTCTTATGTAGAAAGATATGCTCAATCACATACAAATGCTAAGGATCAACCACCAAAGCAATTGGATATTCAAAGGCATGCTCAAAATTTGGACACAAGGAAACCCCGTGTCAAATTTGGGGGCAACACATTAGAACATGACATGCCTGTAGAGTATGGTATACATGGACAAAATAGATATTTCATTCCTCAACATGAATCTATACCAAGTGGTCCATATATGCAACATCACTATAGACCTCCTCCATATGAACATGTGTATGATCAATATCATCCATATATGCAACATGCTTCTCCTCCAATTGGTGCCTCAAGCATGGGGTATGGTCCAAGAAGTCGATCTCCACCTAAGAGCAATTTGGAGCAACAAATCAGGGACTTACAAAAGAAAATGGAGGACATAAATACACTGAAGCCAACATACACAATGAGAGACATATGTCCTTATCCATTCGACAAGAGCATTCCAATGCCTCCATTTCCTACACACTTTGTGACGCCTAAATTTGATAAGTATAGAGGAAAAGGGGATCCTAAGGCACACATAAGACTGTTTTTCACAGCTTGCATTGAAGTAGCTTCATAAGAGACATATTTGATGAGATTATTCCCACAAAGCTTAGGTGATCAAGCTATGGAATGGTTCTCCCAACTCCCACCTGGTATTAAGTCATGGGGTGACTTAGTAGAGGCATTTATTCAACATTTCTCCTACAATATAGAGACAGACATATCAGTCACTACTTTATGCAACACCAAGCAAAAAGAGGGAGAGTCTTTTGCATCATTTTTACAAAGATGGAGAAATCTAGCCAGCAGATGCTCTTGTGAAATTCCACAAAAACAAATGGTAGAAATGTTCACACAAAACGTTAACAAAGACATTGGTTATGATCTAAGAAAAGCTTGTTTGTCCACCTTCAAGGATGTCATTGAAAAAGGCTTAGCAACAGAAAAGGTTCTAATTGAACAAGGAGTCATTAAGATATTCAAGGAAAACAAAGATGACTTTAAAGGAAAAGATAAGCCAAGATTTTGGAATAAAAACAAAAACACAGTCAATGATGGTGTTGTTGATGCCAATACAGTGCGACCCAAATTCATCTTTTTGAGATCAAGTTCTACAAACAATCAAGTGAATACTCAAACAACTTCTAGATCACGAAGGAAGTACACCCCATTGGGAGAACCACTTGAATCAGTCTTCAAAAAGCTTTTGGCAAACAAAGTGATCACAGTTCCAGATTTTCCTCCATATGAACCAAAGGTTAAACCAAATTGGTGGAATGATGATGAGTATTGTGAATTTCATAAGAGCAAGGGTCATAAAACAGGAAATTGTCATCGACTGAAGAACATCGTACAAGATCTCATTGATAGAGGTGACATTGAGATTGAGGGACACTCCTCCAATCAAGAACATGAGATGTTTAAGGAACCATTCCCAAACATGACAAAGGAAAAGCTAAAGCCACAGATGATCAAACCAACTATACTAGAGCATCTTACAACTATGATTCAACTATCAATCATATCTCGATGGAAAATCATGTCTCTACTATTATCATCAAGGACAAAACTCCTGAGGGTTCTACCCAGCGACCCAAGATTGTCCTAAGAGGTGTTGGATCTTCTTCCGAACCTACCTCTGAATGTCATGTTACAACCCGTCGAGGTAAAATTACTTTGCCAGGTGGTCCAACTAAAAATACCGCTTCTTCATCAACCAAACCTAAGTATGACCTTGTAGAACAATTAGGGAAGACACCCGCGCTCATCTCCATTCTTGAGCTCCTACGTATATCCCCCGCTCATAAAGCTATTCTTGACAAAATCTTGAGAGACACCATCATTCCTACTGATCTGAACGTGGACCAGTTTCAAGCCATGGTGGGATACCTTTCCATTCCACACTCCCTTACATTCACAGAAGCTGATGACGCCTCCGTAAGTTAGCTACATAATGCACCATTACACATTGAAGCCTTCATACACAAACATCGAATCAAACGAGTCCTGATAGATGGAGAAGCAGGTCTAAACATTTGTACATTGAGCACTATTAAACAATTGGGATATTCCGACAAAGCTATGAATTCAACAAATCAAATTACTATCAAAGCATATGATGATGAAGAGCGTTCATCCAAGGGTACAGTCATTTTACCTCTCAGAGTTGGGCCAGTTACAAAGGATGTGGTTTGTCAAGTCCTAGACCTAGATCTCACATACAATATATTACTAGGACGTCCTTGGATTCATGAAATGAGGGCAGTACCATCAACATATCATCGATGCATCAAGTTTCCACACAATGGAGTTGAAGTGAGTGTCAAAGCTGACCCAAATCCATTCATATATTGCAATAATCTACGACCTAAATCAGAAATAACAATTCCAGCTAATCGAGAGGCTATTCCTTCATCAGGATATGTGGATCCAGAATCATTGAAAGCTTCTACATCAAAACATGCAGAGATCAAAGAAAAGTTCAAGATTAAAGACCTGGGATGTAGTGAGTATATCTTTCATGTTGATCAACTCCCACTATCTCCTAAGACATTCAGTCAACATGAACAACCTACAAACAATTTTCAATGCTAAGGAATTGGGTGTGAACCACCTAGTGTTGTGGCTACTAAGTCTGAATGGAAATCTCCTCTAGTGGTGCAAGCAACTCTTGATATCAATAGTCCTAAGAGTGGTTCTAGCGAAGAATCTATTGAGCATATTGCCAGTCCTCTTGAGAACTCACGTAGCCTTACCATTTCATCCACTCAAACCATTTCCACTCCACTTCCAGACTTGGATCAACAAGAATTACAAAAGCCCTTACTAATTGGGGATAAAAAATCAAGCTATGAAAAGAAAAATCTAAAAGTCAAAAATAAAGAAAAGTCCTTTAGTCCAAATCAAAATCAAAAGCTATTGGACTCTACACTAATCAAAGTCAAGGATAAAAATCCTATGAAGCAAAAAGAGCAAGAGTTGATCTCCCCTAATATCAAAATAACCGGGGGCAAAAGTTCTACAATCTCAAGCCAAAAAGCACACTTGTTGATCCTAAGTCTCCATCATGCTATCCTACTTTCACTTCTTTTCACAGTCATAAGCCTTCATCATTCATCCCCTTTTGGCGATACATCATGGACCTTTAATGGAGCTTCCTCGAAGGACTTTGCTATCAGTGATGCCCAAACTTCTTCAGGTGACATGCATGCGAGCCTACGTAGTCCACACGCTAGTAATTCTATCTCAGTTATTTCATCAAGGAAGACAATCACTCAAGCTACACATCATTCAGTCAAGGAACAATGTAGTTACAATCACAAGGTCAAGCCTTGCACATTTGAGGTAGGTGACTTAGTTCTCAAAGAAAACCCCAAAAATCAGCAAGACAGAGAGAAGAAGGGCAAGTTCGAACCAAACTGGCTTGGTCCCTACATCATCATAGTAGTATATGGATCTGGGGCATATTAGCTCTCAACTACAGAAGGTGAACCTTTGGAGGATCCTATCAATAGCATGCACCTTCACAAGTTCTACACATAGCTCTTTGGAATATCCTAATTCAAAAATACAAAAAAAAATAAAAGAAATTCAAAAATACAAAATTTTTTATAAAAACAAAAAAAATCGTTACTTGGTGAAAACCTGGCAAATAGGCACCTTGTGACAACAAAAAACATTGAAAAATCGAAAAAAGTAAAGAGAAATAATTTCGTCCAACGATGAAAACCACTTCAGTGGCGCCCTGGGCAAGTACCATGGTGAAAACTGGGTCACCAGTGCCATGTGTAGAGACATTGCTCCTCCCTCCTTCAGGATTCACTTTCATCCTTTCACTTTGCACACACTCACAACCTATTTGTTCATAATAAACTTACCCATTCCCATCATGGCTTGTTATTGTTCTACCCAAGATTGGTTAGCCATTCATAATAAACCTCCCTTTCCATCCATAATAAATCAGATCCTACCTGTGGCTAAGGCAAATCCTACGTCTAGTGATGGGTGTGGAACTGAGAACATCACATGTTTCGAGGAGTACAGTTTCTTCCAGCTTCCTTCAGTCTATCCGTGCACAATCCACAATAAAGCAACATTTGCATCACAGATCTGCAATAAAGTTCCATCTTCTCCACAATAAAGTATCAGCTTCATGGATTCAGTCAGTTTCAGATGAGACACAACAGCAATAATGGGCTTCAAACAAATCAAATCTTTCAACAGACTCAGACAACATATGGTTCAGTGCTATCTATCCTTTTTGTGAAAGTAAACATTGTGACCACAATCAAATAAGACTTATACAAGTGACAAGAGACACTAAACTTGAGGACTACAGTGGATGTTGGTGTCGAGTCTTGGTTTTCTTTTGATTTTATCTTTTGGTGACATGTCTTTTAGCTTTTCCAGGATGTCTCTGACTAGAGATTCTTTCTCTAGGATGTCTTTGACTAGAAAGGCGAGGATGGGGTATCGTCATCTATTTGTATTTGTTGTCTGTGGATTGTCTTTTAGTAATGCTATGACTTGTCCAAGGATATGAGGACACTGTGAGTCTAGTGTGAACTGGGGCATTCCTTGTTTGTGACTGTCTTATCTCCATGCAAATAGGTACAATGACTTTCTGGGTCGAACATATGTCTCGATTGTCATAACCTATTTTGCCATAATAAAGCTCAATGATGATAATGCACAAGAAGCTCTTTCACGTTCATATCTTCTATCTTTCATCCCCCTTTCTTGATTGACTTCCATCGTCCTTCTTGAGTCCGTGTAGCCTGCTATCACATGATTGAGTATAATGACACACCAAAAACATTTGCATTTCATGTAGTTGCATCTGTATTACCACATATAAGCATTTCATACATACATATAGATATCACAACTGCATCACATCCTGCACACAACATCTGTTAGCACAATTTACATTTGCATTATCATATTCATCTGCATTACATACATTCACAGTTGCATCATGCATCACATATACAACATAAAAGAACAAAAATATTGCATTGCATCATGTACATATTTGCATCCATATCATAAAACATCTCATCACATAGGTACACATGCATATAGCTGCCGCAAAAAAATGAATCATCTCATATATATATATAAAGTATCATGATACGATGATGTCAAAATCATATGGCTACAAAATCACCCGCAGGTGTCTACATCATCATACAAAAATGGTACAATACTGATACATAGGGAGCCCTCTAAGGCTATGATGAACTCCCTCCCTTGGAGTTGCCTGGCCTCGACGGAATCTGAGCCCTCGAAGGACCTACCCCAGGGTCATCCCTCCTGTCCCCTCTATCTGGTGGTGGTGGAGGACCCATAACCCCACCACTCGATGCTTGTCTCCTCCGGCTCCCTCCCGTAGCTATCGCTATCTGCGATGGTCTATGGAAGCTCCTCGCCCACTGATTTGTTGGCACTACACCATAATAGAGGTCCCACCAGTAGGCAATCTCCTCTCTAGCCCGCAGGACATATGCATAGCCTGCCCCTGTGTCCTCCACCGCCTGTCTCTCTGCCCTCAGTGCTATCTCAGCCTTTGTGTAGCCCTGAATCGCTTGATCTCTCTCCCGCTCATTATCCTTGAGCCTCATCTTGAGCCGATCTCTCTCCCTCTCCAAATCCTGTATCTCATCTGCCTGGCCCTGGCAGATCTCCCTGAGCTCAATCAGCTCATCCTCCTCTGGGTCAGCCCCCTTTGCCTCTGCCTGTGGCTCCCCCTCTGCGGATGCCTGCCCCTGTACCTATACCTGTACTGGTGCCTATACGGGTACCTATCTCTGTGCATGCCTCTGTCCCTGTACCTGTCCCTGTACCTGTCCCTATCTTTGTACCTGTGCTCTAGGACCCTGTGCTGCTGGTACCTGTAGGGGCAATCCACCATGACCCCTCACCACTTGAGCCTGTCTGTCCTCCCCACCCTCTCTCCGAGGTGCAACCCTCCTCTCCCCAACTACTCCCCTCTGCCTCCGTCGGCCTCTACCCCCATCACCTCCGCCATCATCATCATCGTCCCCACCTCCATCTCCCTCCAGTAGCTCTCTTGGATCTGTCAATCAGGTGAATGGATGCTCTACCCAATATGTTGTGTACTCAGCATCCATCCCGGCATCCTCGATCTCCGGCCACATATCCCAGGGTAGGGGCACCATCTCTGCCAGTTGTGTGACTGCCTGATCCTATGACAGCAAGGGCCCAAACTGTGCCTGATCCCTAACTGTGCGAGTATACATGCCCGAGCCCCGTGGCATCCTCTGGATCCTGCCATACTGCTTGCACACCCTATCCACCAGCTACCTCTCTAGCACATAGGGCGTCCGCCCAATCAGGTACCTACTCTGAAAGGTGTAGGGCAGCTCCACTGCATCATCCTCTCACTCCTCGCAGCCTAGATATGGTCTCCATATCACCACATCAATGTCATTGATCACCCATCGCCAATGCTCCAACCTGCCAATCCGCGGCTGTGATGTGATCATATCATATAAGTGTACAAAGATGCGTCCATGACCCCTACCCCTAAAGTGTATTAGTCGGGTAATCGACAGATGCTTGTAAGCCCATACCTGCAGCAGTGTCACTCCATAGCCCAATCCCACTGATCCACGATAAACAAACTGGTGAAGCTCGTAATATAAATGGGCCAGCACATAGGGTCCCCAGGCATATCTGGTGTGCTATGTCACCAGTGTCTCCAGTGCTCCCCCCCAGCCCACAGCCAATCCCCGTGTCGCCCTATTTGGACATAGAAATCCACTGATCGCTCCTCCGATCATGACCGGCAATGCTAACCCTATAGCGGTCATGGTGTCCCATGCCATGTGTCCTACCCTCATCTCTAATCCGGGATCTTGAAACACCCGTCTCAATGACTCCCTGTCTCCATCACGATCATATGGAATCAAATCTCCATCAATTGGTATTTGCAGAATCCTGTAGACATCCTCTAGGGTGACGGTCATCTCACCCATCAGCAAATGGAAAGTGCACGTCTCAGAATGCCATCTCTCAGCAAGCGCAGTCAGCAAACCCATGTTTGCCCAAAACTCAGGCACATACAATACATGTCTCAGACCCATCTCCTCGATGGCAGCTCTGTCTCCAACCGACAGCTCAGGTCGCAACCTTTGCGTCGACGGGAATCTCTCCCATGACTCCAGCATCGACAAATACTCCTGCAGTCAAGCAAATCAATCATGTCAGTCATGGTGGCATTCACTGTTCATTACAAAATGCTATCTAAATGCATATGGCTATCTACTCTAGTGACACTCACTGTTCATCACAAAGTGTTGCTATTTATCCTAGTGGTACTCCCTGTTCATCACAAAGTACTACGTGTGTTGCACTCCCTGTTCATCACAAAGTGTTACTCACATTTGCACTCCCTGTTCATCACAAAGTGCTGCTCATATTTCAGTACTCCCTGTTCATCACAAAGTACTCTATCTTGGTACTCACTGTTCATCACAAAGTACCTTGATCTATCCTAGTCTTCCTAGAGGACCTGCTTGAGTGTATCCTCTCAGCAGTTTATCCAATCGACAACGTATGTTCATCACAGAACTGCCGATTTGACCTAGAAGATGCAAATTCATACTTTTCAAGCGCAAACGCGCTTACATGACACAAACACTTTTAAAGACTGCACAGATGCCCCTGTCTGACATAGACGCGCCTTTCGGACACAGACGTGCCTATGCTTTGCATAGACGTGCCTAGTTGACACAAACATGCCTTCTTGGCACAAACGCGCCTGAACAGCACAGATGCAGCCGCATTTGACACAGATGTGGGTCCAGACATAGACGCGCTTGGCACAAACACAGACGCGTCTAGCCGACATAGATGTTCCTGGCACCAACGCAGATGCACCTGAACATTTTTTGACACTTTTTTGACCCTAGTCTAAGCGCATTTATTGCCCTATTCGACATGCATTAATGACAAAAATTAAATGCATCAAAGTATGAGGAGGTTTGGCGGT
Organism: Cryptomeria japonica; assembly: GCF_030272615.1. Classification (NCBI taxonomy): domain Eukaryota; kingdom Viridiplantae; phylum Streptophyta; class Pinopsida; order Cupressales; family Cupressaceae; genus Cryptomeria; species Cryptomeria japonica. Next base: position 153,283,224 of record NC_081405.1, on the reverse strand, counting down.
ACTTACCGGCTCTCCTGCCTCTACTGGCCTCTGAAATCGACGAACGCGGTCGAATCTGTGAATGAAAGACATCGCTGCTGACTGCTCTTGCTCTTTTTTCGCTCTGCACTTTGATCTCGTGAAGGTGTAGATGACAATGAGGATGTATTTCCCTGTGGTCTATCTTATAGCCTGCCCTAGCCCTCGCATTCATTTTCCCGAGTCAGTCTTCGTTATCCCATGACTTTGTTACTTTATCCAGTCAATCCATTTTAGCCTTTCTTTCTTATCGAGAGATTGTTTGCAATCTTTTTAGACATTTTCATCCAATCTCTCGAGGGGGCATATCATTCCCATCTTGGGGCAACTCTGTATCAGTTCATCTTATCTTCTTTGAAACAACGCGACAAGCCGCATTGTCTCAAAGAGGGGCAAAATGTAGACACTCAAAATTGTCATGTCTAATTAAATAAATATTTTATTTATTTAATTATCTAAGCCTAATTCTTCTATTAATTAAATAAATCTTTATTTATTTAATTAATTCATTTATCCTCTTCTAGCCTTATTTCTCATTTAAATAAATACATTTATTTATTTAAATTATCCTTTTCCTAAATTAAATAAATATTTTATTTATTTAATTGATCCCATTTCTTCTATTAATTAAATAAATCTTTATTTATTTAATTAATTCATTAGCTTTTTCTACACATGACACATGTCATTCATCTCTTAATTCCTACACTACCTACCTCTTTCATTATTTTATTATTTCTTCTACCTACCCTCTAATCCTAGCCGACCTCCTTTTTACACCTCTCAATCTTATCCCTCCATTTCTTATTGTGTCTTCTATTTAAGGAGATGCCTCCTTCATTATCAAACCCTAACAACTTGATCATTCGACTATACTACGATCCTACTTGCAACCACATTCCGTTCTTCGTTGAGCTCTTGTGCACATAAAATCTGAGAGCAAATATATCAAGCAAGATCAATGGAGATAGGAAGAATGGAGATCAAAACCCTATTGGACATGTGATGGTATAATCTTTGTGATTTCATTTGATTTGCATTGTCTTAGGTAATCTTCATATGTTATGGTGGATCTTTGTTGATTGTTAGGCTAGGGTTTTGTGGTTGAATTCATTTAGCCTTTCAATATTGTTATTATTATTATCCATTTTCACCATAAACAGATGGATGTATTTTTGGGATGAGTAGCGTGTATAGTTACAATAGATACAATAAGACCATCTATTGGAGAGTCACCACAAATACATTGTCATCCCATTTTATTTTGATAGGGTGATGAGACAATTTGTGTTGAAAGGTTGATCAAAATGAGTTGTTGTATTGTCATTAATGATTGGTTGGTACAATTGATGTTGAGTTTCCTATGCATTCATGCTGAGAGATTTTCTCTACATATCTTCTATATTGTACATCTATTCATGTAGTTTGGATATGTTATGAATTAGTGTTTAGAGATGTTATATTCAAGTTTTGGTGCTCCAGATTGCTATGTTAAGGATCACAATGTTTGATAGTGAAATGCATGCTCCACATTTCTTTGCGTTATGGTTCCTAGTGTTGTAATTTTGGAGATGATGTGATAATGTTCTTAGCTTCATTCTATTCAATTGGCACATTTTTTTGGGATTTAGAAGTGTGGTTTTAAAGTTAGATGGTGTTTACTCTAGGTTTAGCTGACCTTAGGTGTTTACACTTCACATTATTGCTCTAATGATTATGGATCATTGTATAATATGTTTGATGTTTATTTTGGTCTCAGTTAAGATGCGTTGTGGTCCAATTTACACTCTTTTCCACTGTGGGAATTCTAAGTGTCAACCTAATCCAAATTGTGTTCAGCTAAGATGCTTAGCCGACCTTGGGATATTTTGCATATGTGAGAATGATATAAATAAAGGTTAATTTGTTGTTTGTGTGTGTGGAAAAGAGAACGAATGTGTGTTGTGAAAGAAAGTTAAATGTGATGAAGGTGTGTGAAAGAGGATCTATCTCCTTGATCAGTTAAAGAGTGTTATATGAGTTGGTGAAAAGTGTTAAGCGGTGTGGAATTTCATGTGTTAGCTATTAGAATTAGTGAACCGAATGTATCTATAGATCTTATAGTTGCAGAGGTGCATTAGCGATGGATTCTTTCTCTTTTATTCTTCTTCATTTGGGCAATGAGCCCTTCAGTAGTGAGCCTTTCTTTCTTTCTCTCAGGCAATGAGCTCTTTGGTAGTGAGCCTTTCTTTGTAAAAATCACCTTAACCTATGTCACCCTAACAGGTGTTCATATATTGAGAATAAAATTCTCTGTGGTTTTTCCCCTAACAAGGTTTTCCACGTAATATTTGGTGTTTCATTGTGTATGGTGTGTTCTTCTTTTCATGTTCTTTCATGCACATATCTCTCTCTGGATTAAGTGATAAAGTTGAGTTCCTGAGGATTTGATTTAAAGAAAAGATTTAAAGACTTGTTTTTACAACTGATTCACCCCCCCTCTTGGTTGTCTTGTGTGTTAGAACATTCAATAATTGGTATCAAAGCTTTGGTTCCTTAGAGAAGAGCTTAACTACTTAAAGAGATCCTGATGACACACAAATTGCCAATTGCTATGTTCAATGGATCTGGCTATGCTTTCTAGAAAGTGAAGATGCAATGTTACCTAATTTCTCTTGGTTATGAAGTTTGGAAGTCTGTTACAAAAAATTGCACTAAACCATAGATTGGGGTGAACACTTCAGATGAGATCAAGGAATTTGAAGACAATGAAAAGGCAAGGTTTTCTATATTTAGTGCTCTTTCTAAGATTGAATTAGTAAAAGTTGTATCTTTAAAATATTATTATGAGGTTTAGGATAAATTAAAAGAGACTTATAAAGGAGATGATATAGTCAAACAAGCTAAGTTGCAGAATGCTAAAACCAAATATGAATACTTGCAGATGAATGAAGAAGACAATATAACTAGCCACCTATAGAAGATAGATGATGTTGTAAATGAGATCAGAGGACTGGGAGGTAACTTGCCAGAAGATGAAGTTGTGAAAAAGGTAGTCATAACTCTTTCTAAATCCTATAGTTCGAATGTTTCAACAATAGAAGAATCATAGAATAAGAATAGGTACACTAGAGAATACTTGTATGGATCGTTACTTACTTTTAAGATGAGAGAAATTGATACTACTAGTGCAAGAATAAAAACTGCATTTAAGGCTACTAAATCAGTGAAAGATGACTAGATATCTAATAAAGAGAACAAGAAAGTAAAAAGATAAATTTACTTTTAAATGTTTCAGCTGTGGAAAGATAGGTCATTTTGCTTTATAGGTACTACAAAATTGCAAATCAAAGGAATTCAAAGGAAAGTTCAAAAGGAAGGCTTATTATGTGAAAGAAGATAAAAATATTTCTGATGGTGAATTTTATTATGAAGAAGATAGTGAATGTTTGTTCTTGGTGGTAAAGGAATAATTTTGTTCTACTAACCCCGGTAAAATTGTGAAGGAAAAACATCCAAATGATGTTGCTAAAATAATAGGTACTACAATATCTTCTTTTCATGCTAGAAAAGATAAAGATGAATGGATTATTGATAGTGGATGTTCAAATCATATGATTGGTGACAAGATTAAGTTTGTGAAACTTGGAAAAATTGATGGAGGTGTTGTTAGATTAGGAGACGATCAGACAACTAGGATAGTTGGAATTACATCTATTAGTTTTGATGGCATACATAATACAGACAATGTTTTGTATGTTAAAGGCTTAAATCATAATATTATGAGTATTGGTAAAATGTGTGGAAATGGATATAATCTTGTTTTTCAAGATTATGGATGCGAGATTAGAAAAAGGTCTCAAGCTATGATTGTGGCAGGATCGAAGATAGATCGAAATGTTTACCAGTTGAGGATGGTTGGTGGATATTACCTGATGGTGCAGATCAATGAAATTTGGTTATGGCATTAGAGGATGTGTCACATTAATTTTCATAATATAGTGAGGATTAGTTCAATTCAAGCTATGAGAGATTTTCCAAAGATTACAAAGCCTACTAATGTTATTTTCAAAGAATATCAAGTTGGAAAACAAACAAGGAGAACATTTAAAGTTAAGAAACAATTTTCTACTGGACAGTTGGAATTAGTGCACACTGATCTTTGTGGTTCGACCAAAACAAGAAGTCAACAAGGTGACCGATATTTCATGATCTTAATTGATGATTACTCTATAATGACAGGTTACTTTCTTAAGAGAAAAATGTGAAGCTCTAGATAAGCTAAAGAAATTCAAGGATATGGGTGAAAATGAGATAGATAGAAGAATCAAATGCTTGAGGTTTGATAGAGGTGGAGAGTTTACTTCTGATGAATTTAATATCTTTTGTGAGAATCATGGGATAAGAAGGCATTTGTTTTCTCCTAGGATGCCACAACATAATGGTGTAGTTGAAAGGATGAGTAGAACAATTCAAAATACTACTAGAACAATGATGAATGAAGCACGTCTACTAGAAATTTACTAGAAAGAAGTAATACATACTGTAGTATACACATTTAATAGAGTACAAATTAAAAGAAATCATGGGAAGACATCTAATGAACTTTGGTATGGAAGGACTCTGTTTGTGAAATATTTTAGAGTATTCAGAAGTAAATGCTATATTAGAAGAAATGAAGAGAATTTGGGAAAGTTTGACACAAGAGCTAATGATGGTATATTTCTTGGCTATTCTACTAAAGGCAAAGCTTATAGATGTTATAACAAAAGACTAAGAATAATTATTGAAAGCACAAATGTGAAAGTTGATGAAGACACTTTGAAGAACGTAGTTGTAGAGATGGGACATGAATATGATGAGTCTACCTATAAACTAGAAGAAGAAAATATTAAAGAAAAAAAAGTGTAAAATAATAAGGAAGATGCTCAGAAAATTTCTCTTAAGAATCCGATGTATGTGTAGAAGAATAACTCATCGAAACATATTATTGGAGACAAGAACATAGGTGTTATTATAAGAAGTAAAATGTTGAAGAACAAGTGAACTTATGCTTAATTTTAGAGACAAAGCTAAAAATAGTAAAATATTCTTGCAGTGATCAACATTGGATCAAATTAAGAAGAATTGGATCAAATTAAGAAGAATTGGACTCGGGAACTTGTCCTAAGACCAGTTGACAAGAATGTGATAGGAACTTGTATGTGGGAAAAATGGATTAATATAACTAAATATGTGAAAAATTACGATAAATATCAATCCACACACACACACAGGACTTCTTGATGCAAGCTATGGAGTAACGTAGTGTTACTCAGCTTCCCAAGGAGGGTCCCATGGTTCTCTATCTCACAATGTCCCTCAAACCAATGTTTTGCTCTCAGATTACTGAGCAAAATGGCTTAGGGATGGCAAATATGAGAACGAGAGAGATTTTTAACTGTTTTTAATATGAGATGTGTTATAAGCTAGATGAGATGCTAGAAATGCAACAAACTAAATGGTAAGATGACGAGGTTAGTATGAATACTATCCTAGCATACTATATTTAATCTATGATTGAGCTAAAATGATAAATAAACTACTTTAGCATGCATGTTCATGATTAATTCTGATTTAAATGGTAAATAAAGTAATCTAAGCATGCATATTAGTCTAATTTATGATCTAAAAGAGGCTAAATGAGGAGCATATATAAAATGAGAAAGCTTGAAAGAATTTGAGCATAAGTGTGATGCTTCAAATTTGAAAGATGATTGTTAAGAATGGAGGAATGAGAGCTCTATTTATAGCACAAACAGGGCAATGGATGGTCAGGATTGAAAGGTTTAATCAAGGGCCAAGTTTGAAAGTTGGGGATCCATGTGCACAATTGGCACCAATGACATGGTGACAAGTGTTCACACCAGATTGGGTTGAAAGAAGAGGTTGGAGGCATTAAAGGCCTGAGGAGACCTCATGGTTATCTAAAGGCTAAGGGTCAAATCTAAGTTAGGTTTACCCACTGAATTAGGATCTAATCCAAAGATAAACCTTTGTGCAAATGATTAAGAGATAATCATGGTCAAAGCATTAATGGCCTGATGAGACCCTTGGGTTAGATAGAGGTTGAGTCAAAACAAATGTTGTAACCATGTGGGAGGGTTTGAAATAACCATTAATGGTTATTGGAGACTTTGTGGATTAAGTGGTTGAAGGTTGGAAGCCTTCAATGGTTTTCAAAGACTTTAGGGTTTTTGGTGGTTGAAGGTTGAAAACCTTCAATGGTTATCCAAGACTTTGGGCCATTTGAGAAGTGACCTCCCTTTGCTTAGGGATGTGACAAAATTTAGAGTGGGTTTAGGTTAATTAGAATTGGTTAGAAGATTCTAGAAGGGATTAGGAAGGGGTTTGGGATTTTGCAAGTGGATGGGGAGGATAATAGGATTTAATTGAATTATTTGATTTTCATTCAATTTGGTTGTAATTAAATAAATTTGATTTATTTAATTTAGGATAACTATTTAATTAAATTTGAATTTAATTAAAAATGGCTAGGGGGATTTAATTGAATAAAATGATTTATTCATTAAATGGTATAGTGAATTTTATTTAAATAAATCGAGCAATTTACTTAATAAAATAGAAGAATGTGATTAATTTAATTAAATTGGATTTAATTAAATAGGGAAATGAACATAAAATATTCATTTAGGAATATGGTCATTTTTATGCGTCTACAGAATTAAATGGGTTTTTTGGAACAAACTGGATGAAGATGGACACATAGTAATAAATAAGGCAAGACTTGTATGTAAAGGCTACTCACAGGTAGAAGGTATAGATTTTAAGGAAAATTATGCTCCTATGGCAAGAATGGAAGCTATTAGAATATTTATAGTCTTTGTGACACACAAGGATTTCAAGGCCTATCAAATGGATGTGAAGTCTGCATTCCTGAATAGAGAATTAAAAGAAGAAGTATATACAGAATAACTAGAAGGATTCAATCTATTAGACACTTCAGATATGGTATGAAAATTGAAGAAATCATTGTATGTGCATTAAAGCAAGCTCCTAGAGCTTGGTATGCAAGGCTTGATAGGTATTTGTTGAAGCAAGGATTTGAAAAAGGTACTACTAACATTAATCTCTTTTCTAAGGTTGTTGAAAATGATATCTTGATTGTAGTTGTTTATGTGGATGATATAATCTTTAGAGGAAATGATGGTATGTGCAAGAAGTTTTTTGATGAGATGCATGAAGAGTTTGAAATGTTTATGATTAGGGAAATGAATTTTTTTCTTGGTTTACAAGTTAGTTAGAAGGATGATGGTATATGTATTTCACAATCTAAGTATGTTAAATAAATGTTGAAGAAGCTTGTAATGGAAAAATGCTAAACTTGGTTGTAAGTTGTGTTGGTTGAAAATTTTGTACACCCGCGAGGATGTGAAAAAATATGGTTTCAACCACAATGTGTGAGTATAAAACTCTCCTAATTTAGGGAAGGATCCCCCTTTTCTATTAACTAATTAAATCTAACTTAATCTAATATGGGTACGATGGCAACCTTTCCTCTTTTTTCAAGAAAGACAATACCCTTTTCTCTTTAGAAAAAAGTAATAATAGATGTAAAGTAATGATAACAACAACTTTTAAAATAAAACCAAGAGAGGAAATGAAGTTTCCTGAAAGCACAAATACTTCTGTCACTTCCTCCAAGATGAGAAAACAACAATCAAGCACATTATTGAGAGGTGTGGATTGACCTCACTTTTAGATATGCCTCGGTTCACTGTGAACCGGGGACTCTTGACAGCACTGGCAGAGAGGTGGCATAGTGACACGAACACCTTCCATTTTGCTACTGGGGAGATGACCGTGACACCAGAGGACTGCTATCGTATCCTGCGTATTCCTATGGTAGGAGCTATATTGCCCTATGAGCAGACAGAGGAGGGCGGCACAGAGGCACTGCGCCAGATTTTTCATGATGAGAGTGTCTGCGGTTATGAGATCCCATGGCAGGAGTTCCTGGATCTAGATTATGCGCCGCTGCCATCTGTATTGGCAGGATTTATTGGAGGATTCCTTTGTCCTGATCGCAGGTCAAAGGGATTTTCAGTGGGATGGGGGCTAGTGCTAGAGCAGATGGTCACACAGGGGCGGAGATTTGCATGGGGATCAGCGATGTTGGCCCACCTTTACAGGAGCCTGCACGAGGTAGTATACCTCGGTTATAGCAGTTTATCGGCAGGGGTGACACTCTTATAGGTATGGTGCTGGGAGCACATTCCAGCAGCGAGGCCACTGGCAGACAGGGATAGGCCCGTGGGGGCAGCTTATGCATATGGTTATAGAGGCCTAGTTGTCCAGCGTAAGCTGGGCAAACTAGAGCACTGGAGGAGGGTTTTTGATGACATAGATACAGTCACCTGGAGACCGTATACAGGCTGCGAGGTATGGGCTGAGGATGGGATGGAGATGCCGTTCGTTTTCATGACGAGGCATTTGATTGGGAGGACCCCGTTCGTCATTGAGCGGTTTTTGGTTACCCGAGTTTTGAGGCAATTCGGGAGGCAGCAGGGTGTTCCACAGGGGACGTGCCTATATGCACGGTGGCAGCAGGATGTGGCCGATTGGGGGCCGACTATTGACAGTGCCGTTGCGATTGAGGAGTTTACTGGTTTGGCTGGGTAGATCTGGGACTATGCCCCAGAGATACAGGATGCCGGTATGACTGACGAGTTCACTCGTTTATTTGCTGCTCGGGCGGTTGCGAGGATCTCAGATCCAGAGGAGATGAGATCGGCTTTTGATTCGGATGGAGAGGAGGGAGACCGGGGAGATGAGGGGGATGATGGAGATGATGGGGGAGATGGGGGAGATAGAGGGAGGAGGAGAGGGAGAGGTGTGCAGAGGGCAGTACGGCTGGGCCGAATTGAGAGAGGGAGGGGAGGATTGGCCATTGGAGCCAGCAGAGAGGGGAGAGTTACAGAGGTATTAGCGGCAGTAGGAGGAGGAGAGGAGGAGGTGGGGAGACCAGTGCAGAGGAGGAGGATAGATATACTTCCACCTCCCGTACCCAGGACAGGCCGAGTGGGGGGAGTGGCGCCAGCACAGGTACCACTACGGGTTCGAGTGCCGGGACACGTAGAGGACGCCCAGATCCGGACTCTTCAGATCACTGTGCAGCAGCTGCAGGCACAGATTTTAACTTATCAGAGGCAGATCTCTCAGTTGATCACTAAGAGAGATACCGAGATGGAGCAGCGGGGGCGAGCAGAGGAGGCCTTGGCGACTGTACAGAGAGCTGCGGCGGGTGGTCCCTTGAGAGACACCCTGAGAGAGCTGACACGGAGTGTGCAGGAGGCTGCATACTATAGGTGTCACTATGAGGCGGCAGTGCCTAGAGAGCGGCGTGTCGAGAGCTTTGCACAGTCGAGATCGAGTCGATCTCGAACTGCTGGGACACGATCTGAGAGCCGTGGAGTGACAGGGCCAGTGGGACAAGACCCGCCTGCCGATCCAGGTGCGAGTGTTTCAGGAGCCAGACAGGATCCTCCTGGAGATCCAGGAGCAGGTGCATCAGGAGCTAGACCATCTCCATCAGGGGATAGTCATACTTGAGAGACACGGTCTCTATTGTATTTTGAGCAGTGTATTCTTTGTACTGGACACAGTTGTGACACATTTTGTAGATTTTGATCATTTTTTTGAGAGATATATATATACAGCACCATTTTTGACCGATGTGATGTGTTTATGGATGCATGTTTTATGTGTATCACTTCCTTTTTATATGATGATGTAATGCTTATATATATGATGTAATGTATGATGCAGGATGTATGTTTTTGTATGCTGTGAGATGTATCTTGAAAATGAGATATATGATTCTAATATGCTGCTACATGTAAAATGATGTAATAATGATACAAAATGATATGTAAAAATGACATGTAACTAATTGTAACATGATATGCAATTAATTGTTTTTGGAGCATCTCTCACTCTGTATTTGCCATCCGAAAGAACCATTTATTTGCTTTCTTTGTAAATATCATCATGGAGCTTTGTTTGATTTTTTTTTATTTTTTTATTTTTATTTTTATTTTTGGATATGTTGAAAATTTATACAAGCATAATGGTATAATTGAACCATAATGACCTGAGTAAAATTTACATGATTTTTAATTTTGCAAGATAGCACAAGCGTCAAGGTATAATTGAACCAGGACGACCTGAGTGCGTATTGCGTAAACAGACAAGAGTAGATCATTTATATGCGTGAAATGGGATCAAGCCTTTAGTGATATGGATCACGTCTCGAGGCAAATATTCACACAGTACAAGTGATCGCCTCCTAGACAGAAGACTAAGAAAATTTTGGAAGTTCCTCATGATCTCTGGCTTTGAAGCTTTTGATGAGATGAGAAGATTCCAATTTATTTTTAAAAAGTTCAAAATGTAAAATAATCAAGACTTTAATGCGATAATGCAACATTTAGTATTTCAGAAAATCATCCATCCTTGAGTTTCTTGTGTATTGTTCATGTTTTGGTTGTTTGTAATGAGGTGCAGTTGTGTTTGTTGGATGTCCTGTGTCTTGAGATTTTACAATAGTTGGAATGTCTTTGAATGTTTGCAAGTTTGTGAATAGTTTAATGCCCCTAGATGAGTGTTTGTCTGGATATGGTTAGGTACAGTGATTTCCAAGCCATGGTGTGGTACGATAAGAGAATAGATACAGATAGATAACTTAGGATAGTGACTATGCTAAGTATATCCTGGATGGATAGAGGCTAAGTGTCAGGCGATGGCCGATAGCGTGTTGATGGATAAAATGGCATGGATATAGAGAAAGGAGCCGGCCTTTCACAAAGGCGCATGTTTACCAGGTTTTCACCATTTGTTTTTATTGTACTTTGTATTTTGACTTTTTCTGGAGTTTTGTATTTTTTTGTTTGTTTTTGGCGTTTTCCGTGCACTAGGCTACCTTAAGTATAGTACTTCTTTAGATGAATGCTATTAGTTGGATCATCAAGCACATCTCCTTCAGAATTTGTTAGCTGATAAGTACCTGATCCATAGACTGAAATGATGACATAGGGACCCAACCAGTTAGGTTCAAATTTCCCTTTCTTTTCTCTATCTTGCTGGTTTCTGGGATTTTCTTTTAGGACTAGATCACCAACTTTGAAGTTACGAGGAATGACCTTATGATTGTAGCTCCTGCACACGCGTTGCTGATATGCTTTGAGATGAGTATAAGCATGTTGGCATCTTTCATCTAATAGTTCCAATTCTTGCAGTCGGTTTACTCGATACTCTTCATCTGGAATCAAACCTTTCAAAGAGACTCTAAGAGATGAAATTTCTACCTCCAAGGGTAAAATAGCCTCTGATCCATATACCAAGGAATATGGTGTTGCCCCTGTAGGTGTGTGGATGCTAGTCCTATAGGCCCAAAGAGCTGGATTGAGTTGTACATGCCAATCTTTGCCTGCATCATTTACTGTTTTCTTGAGGATTTTTAGGATCGTTTTGTTAGATGCTTCTGCCTGACCATTTCCTTGTGGATAGTATGGTGTAGAAAATCGATACTGAATTTTGAATTTTTCACATAGTTCCTGCACATCTTGGTTTTTGAAAGGTCGTCCATTATCTGTGACAATTGAACTTGGAATACCATATCTGCAGATCAGATAATTTAGGATAAAAGAGGCAATTTGTTTCCCAGTCACTGTGGTCATGGGAACTGCTTCGATCCATTTGGTAAAGTATTCTGTGGCAGTTATAATGAACTTGTGTCCATTTGAAGATGAAGGATGTATTTTGCCTACCAGATCTAATCCCCACTAACAAAAGGGCCAGGATGTGGTAAATGGTTGTAGTTCCTGTGCTGGTGCATGTATCAGATTGCCATGGATTTGGCATTTAGGACATTTCTTGGCAAAATGATATGAGTCCATCTCCATTGTAGGCCAGTAGTATCCCATTCGTAGAAGCTTTTTAGCAAGAGTAGTGCCACTCGAATGTGTGCCACAAATACCTTCGTGAAGTTCATGTAAAGCTGAATCAGAATCATTACGATCAAGACAACAAAGAAGAGTACCATCTAGACCTCGACGATATAAGGTATCAGTGGTAAGGGTGTAACGGGCAACTTGTTGGATAAAGTTACGTTTTTGGTTACGAGATTGGTCAATGGGTAATATATTATGCTTGAGGTAGTCGTATATTGGCCCATATAACGGAGAATCTGAACTGGTTAAGGCATATACAACATGGGATTCAGAATGGTCATAGGCGGGGGAGAACAGTTGCTCTACCAGGAACTCATAACGACTCTGTTGTTCTGGAATTTGTAGTAATGAAGCGATCGTAGCCATTGCATCGGCTGCTTTGTTATTTAACCTTGGTATTTGCTCAAAAGTGATGTGCACAAAATACTGCTTGAAGTCATCCACCATCCGTTTGTAGGGTAGTAGCTTATCATCCTTTGTCTGATAGTTGTTGTTGATTTGATGGATGACCAATTGTGAGTCTCCATAGACTTTTAATTCTGTGATTTTCCATTCTACAACCATTTTGATGCCGATGACCAATGCTTCATATTCAGCCATATTATTTGTACATGGAAACATAAGCCTGTATGATCTTGGCATGGTGTGTCCTTCAGGGGTGATGAATAGAATGCCGGCCCCCGAACCATGTTGTGTATAGGATCCATCAAAGTATAGGGTCCATTGTTTGGAGGAAAGAGAAAAAACGTCCCTGTCTGGAAATTCAATGTCCATGGTTTTTTTTCCTGGTAGCGGTGCTTCAGCCAACTGATCTGCAATCGCTTGTCCTTTGATAGCTCATCTTTCTGTGTAGTGGATGTCAAACTCACTGAGAATCATAACCCATTTAGCCAATCGGCCTGTGAGAGCTGCCTTACTGAGTAGATACTTGAGAGGATCAATTTTGGCTACTAGCTTAATAGTGTGTGCTAGCATATAATGTTGGAACTTTTGAGATGCAAAAACAACTGTTAGGCAAGCCTTTTCAATGAATGTATAATTGAGCTCATATCCATTCAATGTTCTACTGATGTAATATATGGCGCGTTCTTTTCCTTGTTGATCTTCTTGTGCCAATAATGCCCCCAGTGAAACATCTGTTGTTGATATATACAATATAAGAGGCTTTCCTGCAATTGGGGGTACTAGAACTCGTGGATTCATCAGGTACTGTTTAATTTGGTAAAAGGATTCTGCACATTTAGTCTCCCATTTGAATGGCACATTTTTGTGTAACAAGTGGTTAAATGGCAGACTTTTATCTGCTAGTTGAGCGATGAATCGCCTGATTGATTGAAGTCGCCCTTGGAGAGATCGAAGTTGACTGATATTCTTTGGTGGTGGCATATCCATAATGGCTTGTACCTTTGCTGGATCCACTTCAATACCTTTAGCTGAGACGATGTAACCTAGTAACTTGCCTGATGTAACCCCGAAGACACACTTCTTAGGGTTGAGTCGGACTTTGAATTTTTGCAATCGAGCAAAGATCTTTGTTAGGATGCCAAGATGTTCAGCTCTGGTGAAAGATTTTGCTAGTAAATCATCCACATAGTCTTCCATAAATGTGTGCATCATATCATGGAATATGGTTGTCATTGCTCGTTGATAAGTGGCTCCGGCATTCTTTAAGCCAAAAGGCATAACATTCCAACAGTAGGTTCCCCAAGGACAGGTGAATGCTGTTTTGTCTTGATCTTCAGGAGCTATTTTGATTTGATTATAGCCTGAGAAACCGTCCATTAATGAGAGCATTGCATGGCCTGCTGTGAGATCTACAATTATATCAATACTTGGTAGAGGAAAGTCATCCTTTGGGCAAGCTTTATTGACATCTCTGAAGTTGGTGCATATTCTAATACTACCATCTAGTTTTGAGACTGGAACAATGTTAGAAATCCATTCTGCATAGTCAATAGGTCGGATGAATCCGACATCTAATAATTTCTTTAATTCCGTTTTGACCATGAGTGCTATCTGTGGATTCATCTTTCGTAGTTTCTGCTTGACTGGCTTGACTCCTGCAGAGATGGACAAGTGATGCATGATTAGGTGTGGATCCACTCCAGGCATATCAGCATATGACCAGGCAAAGTTAATTTGCTGTCCTTTAAAGAAGATGATGAATGCCAATCTTTCCTCTTCGGTCAGAGATTCTGCAAGGTGAATGTTTTTGGCTGCTTCAGTGGTACCAATGTTGATTGATTGAGTGGGCTCAATCAATATGGGTGATCGTTCATGAAAATGTTCAGGAAGAGTGTCAAGTCTCCCATCGTTAGGTGCCTTAAAAAGGTTTTCACCCTTAGATGCATCCTTTATTTTTACTTTTTTGGGATCCATTGCTGCCATTGACTGGTTTTCAGCATTAGATTCATTATTTGATTCATTTTTGCGACTGAGAGACTTGGCACTCCCTGAAGAACAGACGTCGTTATGCGGTTCACTGGCAGAGCCTGTTTCGGGATTTACGGTACATAGGTAGTGGATAATAGATTCATCATCTGGAAAAATTGGGATATCATGAGTCTCAGGTTCAGTCCAGTCGATGAGATCAGGGAAGACAAGTGGTAAGGAATCATGGGGCGGGTCAAGTTCAGCTACTGTAAGTGTTAGAATAGAGTTATCATCGTGATGGGTCTTGTTTTTAAAGAAATTTAGGGTTTTATCGAGGTCTTCGATGGTATCATCTTCTACATAGACTTGTTCGTAATATTTCTGTTCGCTTTCCTGAACGTCATAGATATGTTGTGGTCCAAATTCAAGAGGCCTATCTTCTGTGTTATGTTCTTCTTGAGAAATGGATATGAAATCAGTATCATCGGGGATATTTGTAGTAGTATCAGAGCAGGTACCCCATTCATATTCATTTGAATCTATTTCATATGCATCATCCCAAATTCTATCTGTACTGTAAACAGGTATGTTGTATGGCGAAAATAAATCTTTGATGATAGATACTATTTTGACATTCTGTGTTGATTCTGTATCTGATCCATCTTCTACATTCTGGATTTGTTCATAGATTGTGCTTCCTCGAGGAGGAATAATGGGTGCTTGTGATGATATGATTTGTTCTCGAGCCACCGGTGTGTGAATATGAGCCACTGCTGCAGATATGGCCTTCTTATGATCCAGAAGCTTTCCCTGATGTATCTTCTGATCTTGACGTTCTCTTGCCTTACGGATTGTTTCTGCTGATTCAAAGAGAGCTTCCTACCATGATTCTTCTTTATATTTCTTCTTTTCTTTCCATTGAGGTTTTGTATTTGTATGTGGCGGCCTTTTTAATAGGAAAGTGAATTTAGAACCTAATCCTGCTTTATTTCTACTAGGTTGTGAAGGAAGATCTATAGGTTTAGTGACTCCTTCTTGGCGTTTCCCAATAGGTCCTTTACCGCCATATCCCATTTGTTTCATGATCAAGTAGCCTTTTCCATACAAGTGCGTTGGTAGAACAATGTCTAGAGCGGCCGCTCTATCAGCTTCTTCTTCATCTTTGTATAACCAGTTAAGAACATCTTTATCTTCTGATTCGTGTGCTAGAGTCCCCAATTGGATGAAGGTACCATCAAATTTAGTTATGGGCTGAGTTGCTTGATGTGTTGATAGAGTAGGTAAACCATGCGATCTAGGTGATGTTGGCAATTTGGTTAAACACAAAGGCTCCATAGAGTATTCGCCCATGCCTTGGTCCTTGATTTGCATTTTCTGTTTGAAATCTCCCCATAAGGAGTTGGATTTTACGATTGGTGGATCAGATGTTGAAGACCGCTGATTTTCTCTGTTATAAGGAACCAAACTATTTTGGGCTGCCCCCATTGCATTGCAATGTTGAAATGGATTGTGATCAGCTGATATGGAGATTTCCTGTCCATCATAAGGAAATTTGACACACTGGTGGTATGTAGAAGGTACTGCTTGCATTTCATGTATCCAGGGTCGACCTAATAAGATATTATAGGTGAGTTCAATATCTAAAACTTGACATATAGTATCCTTTTGCACTGGTCCTACCTGAATAGGCAATATCACTGTTCCTTTAGAGGACCGTTCCTCATCATCATATGCTTTTATGGTAATCTTTTTACAAGGATCAATAGAGTCTTCTGAGAAACCTAGTGCACGGATAAGCTTTAAGGTACATATATTAAGTCTGGCTCCTCCATCTATTAAGACTCTTTTAACACGGTGTTTGCAAACAATGACTTCAATATGTAGAGGAGTATTATGTGGATGACTCAATGAAGTATTATCATGCTCTGAGAAGGTGAGGTTATGAGACTCTGTCATGTGGGCCACCATAGCTTGGAATCTGTCTGTATCCAGATTTTGAGGTACATTTGTTTCTAAGAGTGCTTGCTCCAATATGTCTTTGTGTCTTGGAGATAGTTTTAACAATTCCAGGATAGATATCTGAGCCGGAGTTTTTTGCAGTTGAGTAACTAAGTCGTATTGGATCTTTGGTGTGGTGGTTGGAGGTGCAGTATGCCCCTTTAAGACATATTTCTGGGTCCGGGTTGTTACATTGACAGATTCATGATCACGTTTATCTCGAATGGTTATAACATTGACTTGATGGTCTTCAGCTGATATGTGATTGATTGTGTTGTTGTAGATGTGATTAATACGAGCTCCGCGTGTATCATTTGAACTTGATGCTCCATCTTTGTTATAATTTGGTAAAGGATCTTTGAAGGCTTCGTGATCATTATTTGTTTTGAGACCATCCACTGTTAAGTCACCTCGATCAATCATGTCTTGGATTATGTGTTTCAATCTCATGCACTCGTTTGTTCTATGACCTTTGTTTCGATGAAAATCACAATAATGGGAATCATTCCACCAAGGTGGTTTGATCGGGGGTTCGTAATTGTTGATTGGAGGTAAAGAAAGAACCTTGTTTGCTAACAACTCTCTGAATGCGGACTCTAATGATTGACCCAATGGTGTGAAGATACGCTTATGGAAATTGTTGGTGTTGTTGCGTGAATTGTTGTTAGGCCCTGGATTCAGATTTTTGTTTTGATTATCGTTGGCATTGTTGGTGTTGAGTTGTCCTTGAGTATTGTTTGGTGTATTGGGAGTAGCATTTTTAGGATTTTTCGTATTCTGAGTATTTCCTGATAAAGCAAGCACTAGCTGTTTAGATTTAGGATCATAGGATTCATTGTTGCCGTCGTTTTTGTTTCGAGTCCCAAATCGAGTTTTGTCTAGATTGGTATTGTTTTGGTTATTGTAGTTTGATGAGTTCGTTCCTTCTTTGTAGAACTTGAGTGTTCCCTTTTTGACACAAGCTTCCTCTACTTGGATGCCATTTTTGATTAATTTGTCAAAAGATGGTATGCATTGAAGTTTGAGTCTGTAACTCATTTCCCCATTCAAGTTATCAATGAAGATGTCCATTTTCTCTTTTTCAGGAATATCTCGAGGATATCTTGATACCATGCGTCGCCAACGTTGAAGGAATAACATGAATGTTTCATTGTTCTTTTGTTTGGTGTTGCAGATATCTAACATGGTTATGGCATGTTGGATGTTGTAAGAATAATGGGTGATGAACTTGTTGACCAATTCGTCAAATGATCTAACAGGTGGTGTAATCTTGGATAACCATTCCATTGTTTGTCCTCCCAGGCTTCTTGGGAATAACCTCATCAGATACGTGTCATTATGAGCAAATTCAAGACTCATAGTACAAAATTCTCGAACATGATCTCAAGGATCACCTTTCCCATCATATTTATCAAATTTGGGAATGTCTGAGTTTGGAGGAAAAGGTATCATGTTTAAGCTTCTGTCAAATGGATAAGGACAGATTTCGTTTATAGAATACCGCACTGTTGTCCCTTGTTGCATGTCATGCATTTGTCTTTGCAACATTTGCATCTGTTGAGTAAGAGCAACCAAAGGCGTATTATCTTGCCGAGGGAAGAGTTCTTCCCTTGGATTTGTTCTCATTTGAAAAGGTGTAGCAAATGGTATGTGTTGTTCGGGAGTTTCGAACATAGGTACTCACATTTCTGGTATATGTTGTTCTGGAATACGTTGTTCAGGTATGCGAGTCTCTTCTTCCCTTTGTTGTTCTTGATATGTGTATTGTTGAGATCCTGTTTGAAAGACGTTTGCGTCGAAATCTTCAGGAAGTTTGACACCTTTGCTTGTAAGCATAAGTAGATATTTTTCTTTGTCATTTTCCATGAGTTTTTCAATGAGTTTTTGGAATGAAGGATTTTCTTGGCATTCCTGAAGAATTGCGTCAGTAATTTCAGGATCTTCTGAAGATGGAACTTCAAAAGGATTTGATAATCTGCGATTCATACTTGATTCCGCGGGTGTCTCGCTTTGTTTGTTTCATTGAGAGCGAGTGACAGGCATTTCAATAGAAACTTTCAGTGATGAAAGGAACAAAGTCCTCGTTGATGTTTTGCTCTGGCGTTGGTGGTTTTGGTCTAGGTGTGTTATATGTGATGCACTCGTCGGGCAGGAATGCTGGATTGATTTTTCCTCCGCGGTTTATCTTTTGATTAAAAGCAGACTTTTGACAGTATGCTCTTGTTTTCAGGGGTTCTTTGTCAAATTCGCTGGATTTGTTTTGGATATAACGTTTGACGTGATGAAGAAATACCCGATGAGATTTGAAGAGTCGACGATTGATGTATAAAAATTTATTTCTCTTGATGAATTTGGAAAAGCTCGGTCGCTGTTTCTTTAACGTGATGTTGCGATAGAGGTTCTTCTTTCTCAGAATGAGGGGATTAGTCATGCATGAGTGATCAATGATTTCCTTTGATTGATTTGGATTCAGTTGATTCTTGTTTTGAAAATTTCAAATCTTACTTTATCAGGATGAAGGTTTAGCTATCCCTTCACGATAAAGCGTGTCAAATGATATGGATAAGAGTTTCCCGTTCTGAAAACTGGATTTGACAATTTGGAAAATTTCTAGACAAGTGTTTTTGAGATGAGATTCGTAAGATATTTAAAGGATTGAATTGACACTGATGATGACAAGTTTCCGGATTATGATAGAAAAGACGTCCTCTAATGCTTGATTCGTTTTCAGATTTGGAAAACCTTGTTTGACGCAAATTTGACTTGAGAAATAGTTTTATGGCTTGTTTTTGTCACTCGGGTTTGATAAAGACGTGTTTTGATAAAAAATTGTGTTTTAAAATATTTTAAATTTTTCAAAAAATTTTGGTCTTTCAACTCTCTGTTTTTCTCCCTTTTCTCACGCGCTAAAACAGTTGTTCAATGCGCTAGCAAATTTTTTTAATGCGCTAAAACTATTTATCCACGCGCTACTCTGCCCCCGGTCACGCGCTAAAATATTGACTTTGGAAAATTTTGTTTGGTCGACTGTGAAATATGTACGCGCTAGACTGTATTTTCTAAGCGCTGACTGGTTTGGTTAATGCGCTAAAACAAAGATTCCATGCGCTAAGATGTTTGTTACAGACGCTAAAACAGACTATTTTGAAATTTGTAGTGAAGTTTTTCTGGAGAATTACGCGCTACACTGCGACTTTCACGCGCTAACTGGTTTGGTTAACGCGCTAAAATAGAGTTTCGACGCGCTAAGACGTTTGTTACACGCGCTAAAACAAACTGTTTTGAAATTTGTAGTGAAGTTTTTCTGGAGAATTACGCGCTACACTGCTACATTTACGCGCTAACTGGTTTGGTTTATGCGCTAAAACAGAGTTTCGACGCGCTAAGACATTTGTTACACATGCTAAATGATTCCTAACATGCGCTAGGATATGTTTTGCACGTGCTAAAATATCTGGTCTCTGTTTTACTTTCAGTTGAAATGCTACTGTTTTTGTTGTACGCGCTATTTTGTTCTTCAGATGCGCTAAAATAACTGTTTGACGTGCTAATATGTTGTTCCCACGCGCTAAACTGCCTTGATTTTTCCTTTTGGTGCCTTTGTGATGTTTTTGACTTTGTTGAGAGAATTTTTAAGTAGGATGGATGATTTTCTGAAATACAAAATGTAAGCACGGCACACAAAGTACAATCATTCCACTTAATCTAACATAAAGTGTATGTTCTGTCGAGGATGTTTTCGAATCCCCAATGTTTTAACAGGTTGGATACAAAATAAACACTTCAGAAAGACGCTTTATTCAAGGGTCATAAGCAACATCATAGCTCACTAGTCTCGATACTCCGTCAGCTCAAACAGCCGTGTCACCCCCTAGAGGGCGCCCGTTTTTTTGCCTTTTGCCAGAAATTAACCCAAAGTGAATTGCTTCACAGTTGAGTAGTTATCTTGGGAGATATATGGTGAGTAATCTTGTGGGCGGATTCTTCCCCACCCTTGCACTATGATGTTACAAATGTTTGGATACTGACTCAGTTCAAAGTTTCTAATGCTAAGGTTCTTAATCAGGCTTCTCGTTCGGCCGTCAGTGATAAACTCCCTCAGGAGGCTTCCCAACCTTTAGAACAAAGGCTTTACGTATCTCAAGGATACTGGGGGAAGGCTAATCGCTGCGCGCAACCGTTGAAAAGGACTTTCGTCACTTTCCACATTTGATTATAGTGGGTTGGAATTCTTAGCGTCAAAGCCGTTCCCCACTTAGGTCGTTCCCTTCACACCGGCCATAAACGGCTTTAAGAGTTGAGTGCAACTCCTCGGGAAGGCAGGCCTGCTAAAGGATTTATTGCTTGAATTAAAGAAAGCTTTAAGAGTGGTTTGACTTTTTGGTCACCCAGTTAAGGGGAGAGCATATACCTTCCACTTTCGATACACGGCAGATAAGTTGTTCTTTTTAGCCTTCAAGACAATGGTTTGCTAACCTCTATTTGGAGATGTTGCTCCAATAAGCATGGTGTTCTTTTTAACCCTGTATAGCAATGATTATTTAATCTATGGAAAATAGATCGTCAACAAAGCAAATTTTGATTTTCGAGGTCAACAAAAGGAAAAACGTTTTGTTTGTAAAACAAATCTCCTCGCTTTTCCTGCAAGAAACTTGTTAAAAATCCTGCAAAAAGAAATCGGTTAGTTTGTTTCGGGGGACTTCCACAAGTCTAAAATTATTTATTCGGTTACACAATCTTTTGTTGGTTTTCTTTTTGACGCGCTACAGAACAAACTGTACGCGCTACAATATTGGGTCGATGTGCTACTGTCCCGCTTGCGTGCGCTATTCTGTTTCTCAGAAGCGCTACTCTGTCGCTCAGACGCGCTAATTTATGGTTTGGTTTTCCTGCGGTCTGTTATTCGGGAAATTTTTGAAGTTTAATGCGCTGACTGTCTATTCAAATGCGCTGGAAGATCAATTCTAAGCGCTATTATTTTTGGCCCATGCGCTAATCTGTCAGGTAGACGCGCTGATCTGCGTTTCGATTTTTCTCGGGAAATTATGAATTTCAATGCGCTAACTGTCCGTTGATACGCGCTGGAAGATGTAGGTGAAGCGCTAAAACTTGGGGTGCATGCGCTATTCTGTCAGGCAGACGCGCTAATCTGTAGTTCGCCGGCGTCGATACCTGCAGGAAAATTTGTCAATAGTTTAATGCGCTAAGGAACAGTTTGAACACGTTGGAACAGAGAGCCCACGCGCTAAACAGTAGGCTAGAAGCGCTAAACTATTTGGCTTATGCGCTAAAATGTTCCTGAGACGTGCCAATTCTAGTTTCTCGCGTACCTGCAAAAGTCTTCAAATTCAAAAAACGATAAGTTATTGGGGTGCGTGCCCACGGTGGGCGCCAGAAATGTATGTGGGAAAAATGGATTAATATAACTAAATATGTGAAAAATTACGATAAATATCAATCCACACACACACACAGGACTTCTTGATGCAAGCTATGGAGTAACGTAGTGTTACTCAGCTTCCCAAGGAGGGTCCCATGGTTCTCTATCTCACAATGTCCCTCAAACCAATGTTTTGCTCTCAGATTACTGAGCAAAATGGCTTAGGGATGGCAAATATGAGAACGAGAGAGATTTTTAACTGTTTTTAATATGAGATGTGTTATAAGCTAGATGAGATGCTAGAAATGCAACAAACTAAATGGTAAGATGACGAGGTTAGTATGAATACTATCCTAGCATACTATATTTAATCTATGATTGAGCTAAAATGATAAATAAACTACTTTAGCATGCATGTTCATGATTAATTCTGATTTAAATGGTAAATAAAGTAATCTAAGCATGCATATTAGTCTAATTTATGATCTAAAAGAGGCTAAATGAGGAGCATATATAAAATGAGAAAGCTTGAAAGAATTTGAGCATAAGTGTGATGCTTCAAATTTGAAAGATGATTGTTAAGAATGGAGGAATGAGAGCTCTATTTATAGCACAAACAGGGCAATGGATGGTCAGGATTGAAAGGTTTAATCAAGGGCCAAGTTTGAAAGTTGGGGATCCATGTGCACAATTGGCACCAATGACATGGTGACAAGTGTTCACACCAGATTGGGTTGAAAGAAGAGGTTGGAGGCATTAAAGGCCTGAGGAGACCTCATGGTTATCTAAAGGCTAAGGGTCAAATCTAAGTTAGGTTTACCCACTGAATTAGGATCTAATCCAAAGATAAACCTTTGTGCAAATGATTAAGAGATAATCATGGTCAAAGCATTAATGGCCTGATGAGACCCTTGGGTTAGATAGAGGTTGAGTCAAAACAAATGTTGTAACCATGTGGGAGGGTTTGAAATAACCATTAATGGTTATTGGAGACTTTGTGGATTAAGTGGTTGAAGGTTGGAAGCCTTCAATGGTTTTCAAAGACTTTAGGGTTTTTGGTGGTTGAAGGTTGAAAACCTTCAATGGTTATCCAAGACTTTGGGCCATTTGAGAAGTGACCTCCCTTTGCTTAGGGATGTGACAAAATTTAGAGTGGGTTTAGGTTAATTAGAATTGGTTAGAAGATTCTAGAAGGGATTAGGAAGGGGTTTGGGATTTTGCAAGTGGATGGGGAGGATAATAGGATTTAATTGAATTATTTGATTTTCATTCAATTTGGTTGTAATTAAATAAATTTGATTTATTTAATTTAGGATAACTATTTAATTAAATTTGAATTTAATTAAAAATGGCTAGGGGGATTTAATTGAATAAAATGATTTATTCATTAAATGGTATAGTGAATTTTATTTAAATAAATCGAGCAATTTACTTAATAAAATAGAAGAATGTGATTAATTTAATTAAATTGGATTTAATTAAATAGGGAAATGAACATAAAATATTCATTTAGGAATATGGTCATTTTTATGCGTCTACAGAATTAAATGGGTTTTTTGGAACAAACTGGATGAAGATGGACACATAGTAATAAATAAGGCAAGACTTGTATGTAAAGGCTACTCACAGGTAGAAGGTATAGATTTTAAGGAAAATTATGCTCATATGGCAAGAATGGAAGCTATTAGAATATTTATAGTCTTTGTGACACACAAGGATTTCAAGGCCTATCAAATGGATGTGAAGTCTGCATTCCTGAATAGAGAATTAAAAGAAGAAGTATATACAGAATAACTAGAAGGATTCAATCTATTAGACACTTCAGATATGGTATGAAAATTGAAGAAATCATTGTATGTGCATTAAAGCAAGCTCCTAGAGCTTGGTATGCAAGGCTTGATAGGTATTTGTTGAAGCAAGGATTTGAAAAAGGTACTACTAACATTAATCTCTTTTCTAAGGTTGTTGAAAATGATATCTTGATTGTAGTTGTTTATGTGGATGATATAATCTTTAGAGGAAATGATGGTATGTGCAAGAAGTTTTTTGATGAGATGCATGAAGAGTTTGAAATGTTTATGATTAGGGAAATGAATTTTTTTCTTGGTTTACAAGTTAGTTAGAAGGATGATGGTATATGTATTTCACAATCTAAGTATGTTAAATAAATGTTGAAGAAGCTTGTAATGGAAAAATGCTAAACTTGGTTGTAAGTTGTGTTGGTTGAAAATTTTGTACACCCGCGAGGATGTGAAAAAATATGGTTTCAACCACAATGTGTGAGTATAAAACTCTCCTAATTTAGGGAAGGATCCCCCTTTTCTATTAACTAATTAAATCTAACTTAATCTAATATGGGTACGATGGCAACCTTTCCTCTTTTTTCAAGAAAGACAATACCCTTTTCTCTTTAGAAAAAAGTAATAATAGATGTAAAGTAATGATAACAACAACTTTTAAAATAAAACCAAGAGAGGAAATGAAGTTTCCTGAAAGCACAAATACTTCTGTCACTTCCTCCAAGATGAGAAAACAACAATCAAGCACAAAGTCTTGAGTTCCTAAATTCCTATCTACACTTTTCAAAATGATATAATAAGGACAATCTACATCATATAACAATACAAAGTCTGTAAGTACGATGCAACAATAACAATGTACAACAATGGCAACACAAAGTATGCAAGTATGATTCACCTTAAATTACTCTAGATAAGAATTACTACAAGTGTAAAGTCTTGTAAATTTTATCAACTTCTAACAACAAACTAAACTAATTTTGCCTTTGATATTTGCAGTACAAAGTTTGCAAATATTTTGGGTGAAGCTCTTCTTAACAATCTTCCACAACCTCAAATAAGTACAAACAAATGATCCAATATGACACAAGAACATAAAGTATGGCTTCAACTCAAAGTCTAGAATTCCAACTCCTTGATATTATTTGAGAATAAACAATTTGCAATTTCAAAGCTCAAAGTCTTTACAAGTGCAAAATTATGTAGAGTTTACTTACTTGCCAAAAAGATATCCAATACAATAGACCCTCTCTAGTATATGTAGGAGAGGATCCTTGAGAAAAAGGTGGGAGGATCTAAGTAACTTCATAAATTCTCTCAACCACCATGACTTATTCCAACTACATTCCTAGTCTAATTCAACTTGTAGTTCCTTTACATGTAATTACATTTTAAAAAAATGCAAGTGAAAGTGACACTTGTAATTACAAAACTTATTTTTACATATAACTTGTCAAAAAAAAAATACAAATACATAATTAAAACTATTCTATGTGTCCAAAGACATGACTCTAACTACATCATCCTTTGTCTATGATGATCTTCATGCTACTTCAAAATGCTAGAACTTGAAGTATTCAAGATTGGTGAAGACATCTCGAACTGAAATGGGAATTTGCATGCTTAATTATCTTTGTGTCTTTGGCCAATGAACTTCAATCTTATCTTCTTGCTTGGGGTAGTACTGGATTTTCAGGAGGGAGGTTCTTTGCAAGGCTGAAGTAAGGAGCCTATCTCTATCTTGAAAGCATTTTATGCTCTCAATCATTCATATCACTTATCCATCTCCTTGTGTGGCTCTGTCATGTTGTTGTTCTTTCTCCAAGCTTGGAATCTACTTGGAAAAAAAGGCCCATGCCTTAATTTATTGATTTGGTAGACCGTGTATGCAAATAGGACAAACATGAGTGAGACAAAGGGACTGCAAAAGTGGGGCCAAAGCTCAATTTCGGGTTTTGAACACTGCATTACATGTGTGAAAAAAAAAGACCACTGACTTGCAATTATGGAGGATGAACATGAAATTTCACATGTATAATGGGAAAATATAAGCTTGCATTTGTAATTGGACCCTATAGAATCATTTTCAAGTGTTTTTGAGTGCATTTTGGACCAATTTCGAGTTTTGGGAGGCTGATGGCAAGTGCACTATAGAGAAAATTTTTTACACTTCCACTTGTAATCGGGTCTTGAAGACCCGACTACAAGTGTGTATTTCTTGAAATATTGTGGGAAAGCCTTCATAATATGCCCTTGAAATCAGAACTTGGGGATTTGATAACAAATTGAACTTGAAACTTCAAAGGGGAAAATCTACAATCACTCTTATGATGTATGATACATTCTACGTGCAATCATGAACTTGCACTCCTCTCTTTGAAACCTGGAAATCCATATGAGAGTGTAATAAGAGGGAAGTATATCATTAAACACTTGTATTCAGGTCTTGAGGACCCGATTGCAAGTTTCATTAGCACATAACTTAAAATCCTCTACTTGGAATTGAGTTCTATGGAAGGCATAACATGTCTTTTAAGAACAAAACAAGTTTCAAGAAGATGAGTCAGGTTTTTGACTAGAAATGACACATAACAATCAACAAGAGGTATAATTAGGTTTTTGGAATTTGATGGAAAGAAGGAAAGTTTTACACATTTAGGAACTACTTGCAATTGGGTCTCTGAGACTCATACAAGTGCACATGGTTTGCAAACAAAAAGTACTAAAAGACTTGCAATCAGGTCCTAAACCCTTGATTGCAAGTGCATGAACATATACTTGTAATCAGGTCCTAGGGATTTGATTACAAGTGAACAATCTTCTTAAAATTTAAAATAACAACAAAAAGATGACTTGTAATCGGGTCTCTAGGAGCCGATTGCAATTAAAACTCATTTACTTGCAATGTAATCATACACCTTTACACTTGCAATGATGGACATAAAACCCCCACTTGACTTGTAACATTGAACCAACCTGTAATTGGGTCTTGGAGACTTGACTATAAGTAAGTGCATTTACTTGTAATGAGTTTACTTGCAATGATATCCAAAAGTTGCACAACTTGCAATGACTGCTTTGAAACCTGAAATTGCACAAAAAATGGCTAAAATGAAGGTAAAAACTCACTAAAGCTTGGACAAAAATGGAAAAGACATCCCTCGATGATTTGACACTATCAATTATAATTTCTACACCTCGTAAAACATGCCTTGGAGACAAAAATGACACATTTTGAGCAAAAATTCCTAGGGGTTGTCAAATTTTTGAAAATCCAAAAATTGGGACAACAAGTTGATGTAAGGTACGAAATACAACTTCATCACATAAACTCAAATAAATATAATATTACCATATTGACATAGGTTATTTTTAATTACATCAATTAATAAGTAATATCTCAATACATGCCATCATCATCATATACCATATTATCCAAACCAAGAATTTTAAGTACATAATTAAATATGGTGAAATAATTGACTTAGGAAATCCATCGCCAAGTAGCCAAATAAAATTAAGAGTACAAGAAATGTGTGCATCATTGAAATCTCCAATAGTCTAAATTCAATACTCTTCCACAATCAAGCCGAAAACATGGTCAAGGTGCTTTTTCCACCCAACCATAGAGCTTATGCTTCCCCAGAGAGATCCTCCTGACATGAAGAATCACTGACCCTGCACGAAATACTTAGCAAAAGGGAATTTGTGAATAGGAGGGAATCTGGTGCATGCCTAATATTATCTACATGCATAATCCTATCACTACGAGAACATGCTATGATCAAATATTAGGATATGTCAGTGAGCAACATATATAAAAGAATCCATCTATTTCAATGGTTTAAAGTAGCTTGGCCAAGCATATATCATATACGATAAAATAAAAGTAGAACTAGAAAAAAAAACTAGCTCTGTGCTCCTGTAAACCCATATTCGACACCCATCCCGAAAGGTAAACTTTCCACAAACTCTCATGAATACAATCATTTCAAATCCAACAATCACTCAAAATTAATGTATGCATGATATCTATAAATACAACAAAGTTAATAAAATATAACTAACCCCTTTGAAAAATAATTAAAAACTAAAGTAAATTTTATATAAGCTTTTAAATGTAAGAATTTGTGTAATTGTTGGTATTTTGCTAATCTATTCTTCTTATCTATTATTGTAGCTATGGCTAAGGAAAATAATTATTACTCATTAAGGAATGGCATACCAAGATCATATTAAAGTGTTATGCACAATAGTTTAATTCCTTCATAAGAGGTCTATATTTATATAATTATGCAACCAAATTCCATAAAGGAACAAGGATTTCTTCAGGCATAATATGTAGATTTTTTAAACTTTAAAATTTAAATTTGTATTATACTTGTTTAGAATGCAAATCGTTTTCTACTTTTTAATGATATTCAAAAATAGAGAAATATATATAAATTATTTTTAGTTTTCAATAATATTTAAAAGAAATACAGAAAATATATATTCATCTTCAGATTCATATTTCATTCATAACAAAATTTTAAAAAAAATCGATCACATATGAATATATTTACATACACAGACAGTAGCAAGCATAAGAATACAATTTATTTTTAGATTTCAATAACATTCCAAACAAAGAACATAATATTTATTTAATGATTTCAATACATTCCAAACAAAGAATATACAACTCATTTCCAGACTTACATTCATTCAAAGAAAGATTAAAATCAAAATTATATATGTATAATATATATATTCAACATATAAGAAAGCAAAAATGGATTAAAACAAGGATCTAAAACAGACAAAATGCGTTGATCTATCGTACATAAATTAAATCAAATAATATACTTTCTTGATAGTTCACACTGGTGTTGTCACAATGAATCACTACCGGTCCAATCACATTTTCTTGGATACCTTCCAACAATTGCTTGATCCAAACTATCTATGTGGAGTTGATTGCAACAACTACATACTTTGCTTCAGCTGTGGATTGATATATGCAGTTTTGTTTCTAGTTTGTCCAAGATACAATCCTATCTCCAAGAAAGAATGCACCTCCACTAGTGCTCTTTCTATCATCAATGTTCCCTACCCAATCTGAATCAGTGAAGACACTTAAGCTGAAGTATCCCTTATGTGGATACCAAAGACCATACTCATCAGTCCCCTTGAGGTATCTAAATATTCTCTTGACTACCACCATGTGAGTCTCTTTCGGATTTGCAAAAAATCTGGCAACCAAGCCAACATCTTGCGCCATGTTTGGTCTACTATGTACTGCATACTACAACTTACTGATCATGGGCCGATAAAGTATCTCATTCACTTCTTTAGCCTCATCATATTTAGAGAGCTTGCAACCTATAACCATTGGAGTTCCAATAGGTTTGCAATATTCCATTCCAAAAGTTTTCAGAATTTCCCTTATGTACTTAGTCTAACTAATGAAGATGCCATTCTTTAGCTGTGAGACTTGCAAGCCAATAAATTTTTTTATCTCGCCAATCATGGACATGTCAAATTCTTTCTTTATTTGTTCTGCAAATCTTCTGCTCATCTCATCATCTCCTCCAAATATGATGTCATCTACAAATATCTCAGCAATTAGATGTTTTCCTTAAGATCCACTTTTTAGATACAAGTTATTATTATCACTGGTTCTTTTGAACCCTATGCTTAGTAGATATGAGTGCAACCTCTCATACCAAGCTCTTGGTGCTTGTTTCAACCCATATAGAGCCTTTTGCAACTTGCATACCATATTTCTTCCATCTTCAGATACAAACCATTTTGGGTGCTCTATGTAAACTTCTTCCTCTAACACACCATTTAAGAATGACGATTTGACATCCATTTGATAAACTTAAAATTTTTTGTAAGCAACATAGGCCAACAAAATTATGACCCCTTCTAGCCTGGCCACCGGTGCGAAGGTTTCTCCATAGTTCATTCTTCTTGCATAGCCCTTATAGACTAATCTTTCTTTGTTTCTTATCACTTTACCAGATTCGTCCATTTTATTTATGAACACCCACTTAGTGCCTATCATATTTTTGTTTCCCGGTCTGGGCACCAGAGTCCATGTATCATTTTTCTCAATTTTCTCCAGTTCTTCTTCCATGGTTTTGACCCAGTCATCATCTTTTAGAGCCTCCTTTGTTGTTTTGGGCTCAAATATGGAGAGAATACAACCATTCTCTCTTGCTCTTCTTCTGGTTAGAACTCCTGCATCTTTGTCACCGATAATATTTTCTACATAGTGATTGTTTCTAACATACTTAGCCAATACCAGTTCACTTCTTGGAGATTCTTCAACTGGTAGTGCAGGTTCTACTTCATAGGCTTCTTCATGTGCTACTTCAACATGATCTTCTTCAGTAGGTTCCATCGATACATTGTACTCAAACCCTTTATAGTCCTCTGGTTCACTCTTACTGTCTTGTTCATTTTTCTCAGAGTACTCATCTACTTTGACATTTGCACTTTCCACAATCTTACCGGTCCTTTTGTTCAAACACCGATATGCCTTGCTTTTTGTGGAGTAACCTAAGAAGGTTCCTTCATCACTCTTGGGATCAAATTTTCCAGTGTACTCATCTCTCTTGATATAACACATGCTTCCAAATACTTTGAAATAACAAAAATTAGGTGAGTATCCACACCATAATTCATAGGGAGTTTTATTTTTCCCTTTCTTTACCTGTATTCGGTTCAAGGTGTATACAACAGTGCTTATTACTTCTCTCCAGAAAATATGTGGAATGTCCTTCTGTATCATCAGAGTCCTTGCACAATCAATAAGAGTTTTGTTTCTTCTTTCAACAACCCCATTCTGTTGAGGGGTTCTGGGTGCAGACATTTGTCTCATAATTCCCTGTTCCTCGCAGTAATTCATGAACTCTTGAGAGGTGAACTCTCCTCCTCTATCTGATCTCAGACACTTCATATTATTACCAGTTCCTCTCTCTACTTGAGCCTTAAAGAATTTAAACATGTGAAAGGCTTCATATTTTTCCTTCAAGAATATAGCCTGCATCATTCTTGAAAAATCATCCACAAACAACATAAAATACCGGTCTCCATAGAAACTCTTGGTTCTCATAGGACCACACAGGTCTGTATGAACTAAGTCCAACACATTTTCAAATGAAAGGGATTTACTGCTGAAACTAGAACTGGCCAACTTTCCTAGTTGACATTCTTTGCACATAGCATTTTTTCAGGTTTCACTATATTAGGCATACCAAGGTTAACATGACACAATAATTTGTGCCACAACCAACTATATTCTACCTTTTCCATTAGACAACTACCTTTTCCATTAGACAATTACCTATGGTGGTGTCTACGTGAAACAAATTGCCTCTAGACTATTTACCGGTAGCAATCAGAGTTCCTGATTTGTCATTTATTTTGCATATTCCTTCATTGAATTCTAACCGATAACCCTTATTATTAAGTTGTACAATACTTAACAGACTATATTTTAGCCCTTATACCCAATAGACATCTTCACAATTTGTTTTAAAATTTAGGGCTATAGATCCCTTACCTTTTACTGTATAAGGAGCATCATTTGTGAATCTCAAAATTCCTCCATTGCAGTCCTTCATGCTGAGGAATTTGTTTCTGTCACCGGTCATGTGGTGAGTGCAACCACTATCAATCACCCATTCTCCACATTGGTTTGTACTAGAAATCAATGCCATATCTCCTTCCTTTGTGCTATCCTCCTTGACTACCACAAATGAAATTCCATGTCCATTAGATCCTTCTGATTCTTCATCAATGACTCCTTCTTTTGAAGATAACATTCCTTCTTTCTCTTGTCCCTGTAGCTTCTGAAATTATCCTTCCTGTCTCTATCATTGTCAGGACATCTTGAAGCAATATGACCTATCTTATTATAGGAGAAGCACTTTAAGGGTAATTCACCTTTATACTTTCCTTTTCCTCTTGGAAATCTTCTTGCCAATAGAGCTTCAATTTCATCTTGTTCTTGTTCCTCAGTTAACAGGTTGTCACTTTCATGGGAATGACTGGTTCTTATAGTATAACTACTTCTGGTTTCTTTCCTTTTCCTTATTGGTGCATGCATCATGGAGGTTTTGAAAGCAACATCAATATTTGGTAGACTGTTGCCATAATTGCTCAGTTCAAAAGCAATCAACTTACCGATCAGTGAGTCAAGAGATACATTAATTGTTCCCAAGGATCTGAGTTCCTAGATAGTAGAGACCCTTATGGCATATTGTGGTAGCAAGGTTCTTAGGATTTTTCTAACCACATCCTTCTCCTTAAGCTTTCCTCCAACACTTTTAATGGAGTTTACTACATCCTTTATTCTCTTTCTATACCACTCTATGTTTTCTCCTTCTTGCATCCTCATCTCATCATATTTTCCTCTTAGGGTATCTACTTTATCTTTTTGAATATGAGGATCTCCCCCATAGGTTGTCTTCATCTTATTCCATATATGAAAAGTTGTTTTCAAATATTGAACCTCAGTAAATTCATTATCTGAAAGAGTGTTGACAATCAGATCCATAGCAACAATATTATCTTGCCTTTCCTTGATCTGGTCTGGAGTGAGAGTCCCCGAAGGTTCAATGTACTCTGTGTTTACATGATTCTAGTAATGTTCTCCTAGGGATCTTAGATAAAGTTTCATTCTTCCACCCCATAAGGTGTAATTCTCCTTAGAGAGCTTAGGACCCTCCTTTCACATCATCTTGGATCTTTCCTTAAGCTGATTAAGCTTCTTCTGATTCTAAAGACCTGATGCTCTGATACCAATTGTTAGTCCCAACCGGTGCTGAGAGGGGAGGGGTGAATTAGCACTTGATCAGTTTTTCACAATTAAAACTTTTAACTCTAATATGCATTTATTTAATATTAATCAATATACTTAATCACTGAAGTAGAATATGCATGCATGAAAAGTTGATAGTGACAACAAGATTTATCTCATGGAAACCCAAATAGGAGAAAACCATGGTGTGAGTAGGAACTCAAAAAATTTGTACTCTTCTGGAGTACACCTGGTGAGGAGCCATCCCTGTTAGGAGATTGCAAAGACACTTGTTAGGTGCCACCCGAAGGGATTTCATATAAGGTCGATTAGTGCCTTTACCCTGTTAAAGGTAGCCTAATCAAAGGACTTGAGAACATCAATTAAGATGTCACCCGATTAAGGGATTTTACAAAAGGGATCTGCTAAAGTCCACCCAGTTAAGGGATTTAAGTTGCAATGGTTAGAAAGGAACTAATCGGTGATCTGATAACTTAGCTACTGATAACTTGATAAGATCACAATGTGAATCATACTCTATTGACACCAGTTGTGTCTACTCTGCACAACACCGATTTTCTTCTTCGGCTCTACACTCTACCGGTCCTCTGACCTTTGGCTTTGTCCTCTACTGGTTCTCTAACTCTCAACTCAGCACTCAACTGGTCTACCTCAAACATCCTCTACTCTGCTAAATCCTTTTAGCACTTCCTCTCACCCTGCTCTTCACTTTGGATTTCCTTCTTCAAGATCTTCATTTTATAATTTTTACGATCATGTCTTTTTGAATGAATTCAAAAATACTTTATACATTTTCTGCTGACACCTTCAGGTGTTCCCTCAATAAAAGAAATCATAGATTTTGGAAGATTTCAAATTCAAAATCTCCCATTCTTTCTCTGTGCGCGCCCTACAACAATTCCGCCAAGTGTTCAATGAATTTTGCCACTGCATCTTCCAAAGATAGTAACTTCAGGGTTGAGTTTAGTCAATTAAGTGCGAACTAGAAAATCTGTAGGTAATCATGCTTGACTGCATCTTAATTGAAGTTGACCTTACCAACTTATGATTTGGCAAAGACACAAGCTGACCAACTCACCTTTTGCCACCGCAACTGAATAACCGATCACCGCTCTAAGATTTATGGTGATCACCTATCTTCCTTCTGTCATATTGGTGTACTGGTTTACCACTGCACTTCTATATTACTGGTTCATCCTTTGATTGTCAGTTTGTTGTACTAGCATCAAGTCTCTTCCCCTGTTTGCCAATGAGGTTTCAATTTGCATATAACCTCAAGTCTTCTTGTCCGAGTCATCTTTTATGACTTCATCATCATCAGAATGACCGATCTTCTTGAATTTTAGACCGGTTGGATTAGTCTATCTTCCCTTGAGCTAATTGAACTTTTGGTCATCTATTTCCAATGTTGTTTCCATGTGTTTGTAAGTCATCACCTTGTCTTACTGAACTACACCATTCTACCAATACCACTTCACCAGTCAATGTTAGACATCAATGACAAATCTTAGCTCATATACCGGTTCTCTGGATTGACTGGTTTTGTTAATGCCAACACAAATATTGCTAAGGAATCTTCTCTATCATTGAATTCCTGAGGAACAATGGATAGATCAAAGGCATCAAATGCTTGAGCCTTAATTGAGTCCCACACAAGTTTACGATAATGCTTTAGCCTATTGCTTCTTGTCTGATAGATATTTCTAATTTGACAAACAATCAATTCAACATCTCCCTGAGCATGCAGAGTTTTAATTCCTTTCTTTTGAGAAACATTCATTCCCAAAAGAAGAGACTCATACTCAACAATATTATTAGTATTGTCAAATTGTAACTTGAAAGAAAATGGGAACATTTTTCCATCAGGAGACACCAAAACAATACCTGCCCCTGATCCAGTGGAAGAACAACTACTATCAAACTATAATGTCCAAACATCATTTGGACCACCAACACTGATAGTATCAAAATTGAGCGGTTTCTCTTATGGAGTTGAGGATCCCATAGACTCAACAACAATACTCTCACAATCACATGAACTTTCATCAAGTGAAATAACATCCTCAATTTTAGGTAAAACTTCAAACTCATCATCAACATATAAGAAATAATTGCCCATACTTGATGACTCAAAAAGAATTTGGGCCTGTTGATCATCGGATTTCACAATGGTGTATTGTGATTCCTTTTCTGGATACAACTTTTTGATCTCTCCCTTGATGGGAATACATGCTTTAGTCATATCCATATTCAATTCGCCTCCAACATCTCTACAAAAGTTTCTTCCCAGTAGTATGCCATAAGAAGCTGATACATCAGCTACCAATACTGTCATTTTGATCTTCTTATCCGGGAATGCGACAAAAGAAAATCGTGCATCTTTAATCTGACCTATTAATGGGACTTTCTTGTTATCTATAGAAAAGCATCTACCAAACATCTTATTCAAGGTTAAACCAAGATCATTGGCAACTTTGGCTGGCATAACATTGTCAGATGCTCTAGAATCAATTACACAATTACTTTACTTATGACCATTAATCAACAAGGAGATATAAAATGGTTCTATCTTTTCTACAGGAGAAGGAGAACTCATTAATTTATTTTGGGATATTTTGGATTTGGGAAGATTACTTGAGGAAGTATCTTTCTCTTTTACTAATTTGACCAAATGATCAAATTGATCCGGATTGAATCTCAAAAATTCTACCTCAGACATTTGTTCTTAATTTTTCTAGCATGATCTATAATAAATGACTGAAAATAATTAATCAAAGATTGATTAAGGTTCTTATTTTGAGAACTTGAAACATTAGGTACACTAGTCTTTGATGTAGGTGTAGAAGAATTAACAGGTATAAAAAAAATTGCAGCAGTCGAAGGAGCACTTACATTTTTATCCTTCGCATTGTCTTTAGGAATGGAGTTGTCTTTTTGAGGATTTGGTAAAGGAGCTCCATGCTTAGCAATAACAACCAGAAAGTGTTGAGAGTCCTTGACTTGTGAGGATTCATCACTCTTTGTATTGACAGGTGGTTGTGCTTCTTGTGCTTGTGAACGAGTGAAAACCACAAAGACATCTCCATCATGCACATCTTGCACATTATCTTCTTCATAGTGCATATATCTGATGTTAGAGTTGCCAACTGTTAGTGAATAGATTTTGCCTTTCTTAAAATGATCAATTTCAAACTCTGTCACCTTCTTTTAAAGACAAGTGTTCAACTAAATAGTTGGGCAAGTGTTATATAAACCACTTCCCTCTGAATTTTCCATAGGTACAACTCCCTATTTTAGTTATTCAAGAAATAATCTAATTAATTTTATTTGAGTGGTATGCTTTTAACCTGAAAGCATGGAAGGCTGCCTACTTCATTCTTGGATGAGAGGCCAATATTTCACACATATTTATGAGAAAAACTATCTTTCCAATCTTTCCAATACAAGAGATGGAAGTAACTGAAACAAAGTTCAGAAAACCATTTCAACAATATAGATAAGAAAAGAATAGATAAAAAGAAACCGAATCTATTCTCAAACACAAATCTTTTCCTAAAAACAAACACTCATAGGAAGGAGTACCAGAAAAATAATAATTTTCTGCAATAGAAAGATCATTACTATTGTTTGATTAGATAAGCATATACAAAGATATGTGTCTACACAGATTCAAAACCCACAGATTTTCCTTCTCCCAAAAACAGTATGATCTTTATATATATATATATATATTATGCGACAAAGGCACGATAATACATATATAAATCCTTTTTGATTCCAGATTTCAAAACCAATCTGATCCTTCCTTCCCACAAGATTTTTACAAAACAGAAGAATCACAAACCCAAAAATTAACTAAAATTCTTTACATAATCTAACCCCCTATTCTATCTATCTTCCCTTAATTTATAGTTTTTAGAATGGGGGAGGTCTCCCTGAAAACTCGACCTCTCCCAAAATAGTTATAAAACGAACAAGATATATTTGGAACAGTTGTTCCGAAGTCTTTGCATAAACATGAAAATTACATAAACAAAATCGGAGCCTGGATCAATGCATTATGCCGCTTTCCCATCATCATCTTCTTCTCCACTTTCCTGGGTGTCATGGGCGGTCATGAGTTCCTAGATTATAGATTGGTTCGGAACCTTAATCGCATTGAGCTTTGCTTTCACTGCTTCCTCGTTCCACCGGTGTTTTACCATCTTTTCAACATGTTTTGGTAACTGATCATTACCAATAAAGGTCATAGATTCAATCCGAGCAACTCGTGTTATATCCTCAGGAGAAAAATTACACTTGGCTTTGATTTTCTCCATGTATATTCGGAAAACTTTAATCGCATCCTGCGTGTTCAGCCCGCGAATTCCCAACTGCCAATCGTGGTCAAGGTTAACCACCTTGTTGTCATTAACAATACTGCATTGGAGATCTTGGAGCTCATACACAAAAGTATTAGCCTCAGAGATCACAGATTTGAAGGTAAGCACCCGCCACATTATGGTCTTCTTCAGCACGAAGAGCTGGTATTCATCTGTCACCAATTTGATTGAATGTTCTGTTAGAAATCGGGTAACTCCATACTCTTCTATTTTCGTGAACATCAACAAGATGTTCTCCCATTTGTGTTCCTCTTTCATCCATGGCGAGATCTAATTTTGAACTTCTGTGATGAGGCCTTGTATTTCATCACATAACTTCTGGGAGTCAGTGATATACTTCTCTCCGTCCTTGACTATTCCTTCAATCCATCTCTCCACGGCCTCTGCACTACTTTTGGCCCGTTGAACCTGGCTCATTAACTTTTTATTTTCTAGTGAAGTCGATCAAAGTTTTCCGTAGCATGAGATATAGGGAGTGCCCCAAAACAACCAATGTTGTCAATGAACTGAGCAAGAATATTTATGTGTCACTTTAGCTCTCTCTTTTCCCGCCCATCTTTCTCTGATCGGGTGACCATTTTCTTTGCTGATACTTGGAAGAAATTATTGTCTGAGTCCCTACTCATATTTCCCAGCTCCACCTTAGTGATCTCAAAATCATCTGCATTGGCCTCCTTGTTTTCATCCTTGGGCTTGTATGAGGCAATTTCAGCGACCCATTTTCTGGTTCTTTCATCATTATCTAGATGAGCAGCTGTTTTGAACTTTTTTTGCTTGGACCCCTTCTCAGTATATTTCACAACCATCTCCTGAATTGGAATAGTCATAGGAAGGAAATTCTGCTTTTTGTTTACCGAAGTGGTTAACCACTTGGGAGTTGCACTAGAACTGGTTGTTCCTTCGATGGCTTTGGAAGGTGGTGTCATAGCTATAGTTATCGTATGGGAGTCCGAGGCATTTGCCACATTGCTATCCAAGTCTTCAACTTCAAATATTTGAGTATCAAGAATCATATCCTTCACCTCTGTGTCCTTAGCTTGATCCATCCTTCTCTGAGCAGTACTTCGTGACTGGGTATGTTGAGGAGTATAGAAATCCAAAACTAAATTAGACTTGTGTCTAACCTGAGGTGGATTTTTATCTTTACCTACATGAACATGCATAGAAGCATTATTAGAAAAACACTTTGGTGAATGCAGAGGAACCTCATTACTTCTCGCAGAATTAGACTTGATGCCTAATTTCACTGCTTTCTTCCTAGCAACCCACGCCACGATTCTCTCCAAAATTCCATTGGTTCTTAGTTGTATATCATCTTCCTCTTCCTCGTCCCAGTTAATTGAAGGCATCTCAGTTTTTGCACAGGCTAAGTATCCGGGTTCAAATAGTTCTAGATATTCCTCTTCGATCCCTTTAATGTCTAGCTTTACCTGAAGTGAAATAACTTGTTCTAATACCATCCTCATGTTTCCCCTTTTGAACACATTGAGTTCATCAGTACAATCTTCCCAGAAGTCCTCTAACTGTGGCATTGGGAGATATGGCATTAGACCAAGGCTTTGAGAAAAACCCTTATTATCGAAACCTTTTCTTTCGAGATATAGGGGAAAGTTGAAGTTCTTGAGATCTGCTCCAATGCTCAAGGCATCCGACATTGAACTGCAAGACAACACACCTAATTGGACAGGAAAATGACCCTCCCATTTATCCCTGGGTTGCGCCTTTTTAACCACAGAGGTTAGCTGCCTACATATCTCCGCTAAAACAAAGCAATCTGAACAATAATGAGGGAGTTTGAAGGGTTCCTCTTCAAAACCGCCTATTCTTATATAGTAGAAATAAGGAAACTGGATAAAGAAACTGCCAAACCTCCTTATCAATGTCTGTGCATCCTCGGAGATTCTTTTGGTTTTCATACTTTTCAATTCATAACACAAGTCACCTAGAAAAGCATTGTGTACTCTTCTAAAATCCTGCAAGGCATTATCCTTTTGCAACATGGGGTAGAAATCATACACGGGAACATCCTCCTCAGTGAGCTGTCTTGGTATTCCAACTAAATCCTTAACACATGCCAAACAGTATACAAGATACGATGACATGAAGAAATTCTGCTTAAATTGTTTAGCCATACTCAGTTGCTCCCTCATTGAATCGGCAATAAGTTCTGCCCAATCAAGGTATTGCTTCCCCTCTAGTACTAGCTGCACATAGGAATAAATCCAGTCGTCAAAATTGTAGGCTTCTGCAGAGCCTCTGACTCGGTGCAACAAAAGAATGACATCGTGAATGTGAGGCAGCATGCGATTCTTATTGGGATTCTTGGGCAACCTGGAAACACCCCTTTGAGGAACCTTTAGCCAGTATTTTGCTACATTATTTTGGTGTCCGATTCTATCCGCATTGAGCTCGGTGATTGACTGAGCAGGGGAAAAATTGGAGAACTGGTAATCAGGTATCTTGAAGATAGAGGAAATTACTTCATAGTTTATAGCGAGAAGGGTTTCACCATCATCTTTTCTAATGGTCTCAGAGACTGGATCATACCTAGCAATACATTCACTAACCAATTCTGGGCACGGGATAGTTGGGGGAAAAGCTACTGCCTCTATGAGACCGCTACTCAAAGTCTCCACACCAAAAGAACCATCAATTCCCTTGAATACCCTTTCTTTTAGAACTACAAGATTTTCCCCTTTAAGGTCAGTATCGCTAACTATGGGCTTTGTACATGCTAGGCTAAAAAAATTCCCGAACAAGTGCAGTGTGCACTTCATAATGCAAAGTGACAATCCTTATTTTGTTGCAGCAACCCTACTACAAGAGAAGAAATACAGGCAAAAATTACTGGAGAGAACGAGAAAGGGACTCACCTTCACAGTTGAGCAACTGGACGACTATCAGCAATTAATACTTCTATCTAGGAAAAATAACACTGCAATAGCAAGGAACAAATTTTTAGAGAATTAATCCTCCATACCTTATAGCGAGGGCAATGATACAGAACTATTAAGTGCAATAACTCCAATTGTCAGTTTGAGTGTTCTAAATTTGTGGATTGGACATCGCATGCATGCATTAAATGCATGGCTACGTTTTTGAAGTAACCACCAATTCCTAAAATGATTACTTACTTCGAAAAGCCAAGGATTGACGTCACTTAAGACATGGTTCACCTTCTTCATATTTGGCAATGAATGCACCATCAAATCATTTAACCCATGGGACCCACCAACTTCGAACACATATGAACATCCTGAACAAACTTCATTGGAGTTCAAGTAGTTCAAGGTGTACGCCGCGCTCAGGAAAAATCTTAGCCAAGAATATTAATTATGCCTAGCTAATGACAATTTGTGCTATGTTGAACATGTTGAACACGTTTGAACCATTTGAACTTGGTTCAATGAGTTCAATGCTAGGAGAGAGATGACATAAAACATCACTGAACAAAAACCCTTAGAGAGTCGTTGCAAAACACTTAAGAAAATGTTAGTATGAAAAATCCCTTGGACACCTAGGAACCTGTGGAACCTAAATGAACTTATTGAACTTGGTTCAAGATGGTTCAAAGTGTTCACAGGGTTCAACCTATTACTAAAACTTGGCATTTTTGATTGAAAGATGATTTACAAAAGGACTAAAGGCTTGAACCGAGGTATTACAAGAAAGACTAGGACTTCGAAAGGAATTTTAAAAAGGAAATTATCCCCATTACGAAGGAAAGATCACGCGGTAACACCAACCAATTCTACATCATCTCCTTGAAGAAAATTGGCATCTTCATCACCAAATGGAGGAAGATCATTTTGTTTAGCCTCATAAGCCTGTAGCTGAATTATGAGGTGGTGCTTCTAATGCAAGTCTCTCTGGAGCAAGAGGTAACTTGTTTTTC
Source organism: Cryptomeria japonica (assembly GCF_030272615.1). Classification (NCBI taxonomy): domain Eukaryota; kingdom Viridiplantae; phylum Streptophyta; class Pinopsida; order Cupressales; family Cupressaceae; genus Cryptomeria; species Cryptomeria japonica. Next base: position 153,242,574 of record NC_081405.1, on the reverse strand, counting down.
TTGCGTGCAACATAATTGGAAGGATTGTTTGGATAAATTCTTCTTGGAACACCATGGTAAGAAGTGTTTCCTTGAGAGGAAATTTTCTTCTTAAGTGTTAACAACTCATTTGCTAACTTTTAAATCATAGGATCAACATAATTTGTTGAAGAAGGTGATGTGTCAACAATTTAACTATTCCTAACCTTATTAGGATATTTTATTATCTTACCAGCAAGGATACGATCATCTTCAACTGATATGGCCATCTATTGTGAAACAACTAAATCTGTAGGATTATTCCTATGCAAGAGAAAACTTACTTTTTAAAATTGAGCATTAATAAGTAAACACTTTAAGTTTCCAACAGTGGGTTGAGAAGCGGTTGGAATACAATTGGGTAACTTATTAAACTCCGCCACAAATTCTCGTATAGGCTCTTGTGGTTCTTTCTTCATTTGAGTCAATTGTGCTAAAAGCACATGATCATCTTCAATAGGCTTGAACCTTGCCTTGAACCTTGTTCTAAGTATAGCCCAATTTGTAATACAATTATTTGAAAGATGATAGAACCAATCAGTAGCTGCGCCTTGCAAATTTTCAATAAACAATCTCACGTAAACATCTTAATGTTCAACACCGAGAATACCACATGCAATTTAAAAAGCAGCAATGTGCTCATCAATATTTTGAGCACCATCTCTCAAAAACTTAGACAAATTATTTCTTGTGCCTTTTCAAAGTTCATGTAAAGGTGTCGTTAGACTCAAAGGGCCAAACACGGTACCCCAAGGACCTGAGAGAGCCATGCTTAATGGATTATATGGTGGTATTACAAAATGATTTGCAAGTGGAATAACCACAACTGGCAAACTTGATGCCTCACTTGGTATAGGAGACTATTGTGCAATAGGAGGAAAACTCTGTGTCCGTTAAAAAGGAGATCGCGTTCGTGGAGGAGTCACAAAAGGAAAATTATGTTGCTGCAAAAACTCAAAGGTAGGATCAACAATTCCTACTACTCATTGTCCACGAGTGTAACTTTGATCAGCCAGATTAATACTTCGAGAAAATAAGCAATACAAATATTACAATGAAAAGCGCACTACAACCCAAAAGAGAAAATACCAGTTGCACGTCGCTCCCCAGTAGAGTCGTCATAAAATTGTTGGGTGAATATTTTGTCACCAATGTACTAATAAAAATATATATGTTTCACACAATTATGATAAGACAAAGTCTTTCCTCTGAACAAGGGGAGGTTCCCTATTGGAATTTTGGGTATTTCAACAACTTATGAAAACAAAAGTCGGGTGTAAGCTTTGGGCATGTAATTCTTTTTTTTTCAGAATTGATGTATTTTCCCTTCACTTGATGTTCATTCTAACAACTTAATAAACTTTAACAACTAAAAGAACTCCTTGAAAAAGATTCTTAATGTCTAGACAATCATGTAAGATCAAAGTCTTACATGAGTGCAACTACTTTAATCACCACCATTTCAACTTGAATCTCAACTTCTAGCTCAAAGTCTCCAAGATGTGATCAATGATTCCTAAAACTAAAAGTAATTGACAGCAATAAAAAGCTTCCTACGTAATCACTTAATTGTCAGAAGATTTCCCAAATATGTAGACAACACAAAGTTTATTTTCACAATTAGAAAGTTCTTTCATTAACATTCACAATTTCACCAAAAGATTCAAGTGCATAAGAATTGATTATTAGAACTAAACATAAGAATGATTCCAATCATAATCACAATCTTCGACCCTTGACAACCACCCATTCCACTTTTTTTAGAGCCTCAGTATCAATTGAGGAAACAATCGGCTCAACTTCCTGTGAAGTTTGCATGACTTTGAGAAGCACACTAATCAACTTCTCACATTTATGCTTCAATTCATTCTTTTCATCTCTTTCTTGATCAAATCTTCTCACAAGAGAATCGAAAGCAGTTTGAGAGTCTAACTTGACACTCTCATGTGTCTCCACTCCAAGTTCTACAGTCTGCATAGGATAATCTTCAGGTTGAATATTATCCTTGTTCTTATCTGAAGATGGCACCATGACTTCAACATATTTTCTTTTTGTGGCAAGATCCACCAACACCCGAGAAACAGTCTTTGGCATTGGGAGGAGTCAACTACTCAAAATCAAATTCATCTGGTGAAATCACCCATTTCTTCCTTTTAGGTGCTACTATATCGATCCATGGTGGTAAATCTGCTGTAGTAGATGGAAATGTGGCCTCCTTCAGAATGGCATCTGGCATCTAAGAGAAATTTTGACTTGAAGTCGCAACAACAGAAGATGGAATTACTGGTAATAAGGTTGTAGTAGCAGATGGTGTTTCTGTTGTTGGACCAACAATAGTCATTATTGATGCCTCCTTTGAAACACCCGTTGTTGCAACTATGGATGGTGTATACGTGGCAACAATAGTACTCACAATAGGTGGAACTTCAGCCATGACTGTTATGGAAGGTAGGGCCACCAACTGTTGCTCTACAGTTACTTGTTCCCAAGATTCAGTAAAATTCAGAATTGAAGACTCAATAATGGATGTAGGAACATCATCAAAACTCGATAGACTAGAAAATGTAATATCTTTTTGATCACCCTCATATTATGGTAATTCTATATTTAATCCATTGTCATCATATTCGTCCTCCTCTTGATCTGAATCTGATTCAATAGAATGAATGATAACTTGTGTAGGAGTTCATACTTGTGAAGTGGTGGGGGTATCACTCTCACCTTGATGAGTTGGTTCTTCAACTTGAATTTCCTCTTCATGAGGAATTTCTCCTTGTTCTTGTTCTTTTTCTTTCTCAGCCTCTTCTATAGCTGGTTGCTCAAGCTCTTCTTCTTGTGTTACGTGTACAACTAATGATGATTCACCTTTCTTTGACCCTTTGATAGTGAATTTGATTTTAAGTCCTTTTCCCTTAGATTGTATCGAAGGGATTAATGGAGGCGTTTGTACATCTACTTTGCCCTTGGTCCTTAATTCAACCGTTTTACCCACTAGACCATCATTATTATCATCATCACTAGAACTAGAAGGAATTTGCTTCATTCTTATCTTCTTTTTCAATAACCATGCATTAGTATTGCCCAGAATAGGGTCGATTCTTTGGGTAATAGACTTAATTTCCTTTCTAGACCATTGGATGGGTGACATTGGATAATCAGTAATCTTTCGTTCAAAGTAGACTGGCTCTACCATATCATCAGTATCTTCCATTGTATCCAAATTCTAGCCAAATCTAGGTTCTCAATTTGTTCCAAAGTGAGATGACTGAAATCCATTCTCCTCACATCTTCCTCATTTTCACAATTTGCCCAAACATCTTTGAGCTGATATACATGTGTATAGGTCCTCTTGATTTTGTTCTTCATTCCACGAAAAATAAAAATTATTACGAGCCTTAAACCTCCTCATAGTATTCCATTGCATTTCATCTTCCATATTTTTGGCCTTTCGGTTGGTCATCACTGAATATCGGCCAATGGATTCTTGAAATTTTAGGCCAGTCTTATGAGCTTGTGACTACCTCTCATGTACACGAATCAATTGTCGACATAATTCCATGAGAACAATTTTATTTGAAGGATACCTTGGTAGCACGAATAGTTCACCTATAAAATATCCTATGCAGATATATGTGAAAGTGGGAAATTGGAGGAATACACAACCAAAGAAAGAAACTCTATTGTAAGTTGCTTCTGAAAGTCTTCTTTTCTCTAAACCTTTATCAAACATACACATCCAAACAACAAAGAAGGCATCATTGAACCTTCTAAAATGACTTCTTTGATTATTGATTGTGAGTTGATCATAATAGTTCCAAATAGGTACTAACCTTTTGTCACCCTTTGTAGACAAACTTGGATATTGCCTCTTAGAGGCGGCTGCATACACAAGGTATGAGGTCATATAGGAATTTAGTATTGTTTTGACCTCTTTCAATTGTGTACAAAGTGCACTACTAATTTGCTCACCCCAACCTATTTTGGTAGTCCCTTTCCTGATTATGCTCATGTAGTAGCACATCCAGTTCTGAAAGTAATGAGAATCTCTTAGACCTTTCACTTGTTGCAACATAATGACCATATCATTGTATTCTTCATTGAAATCACTCCTATAGAAGTATTTAGGCCATCTTCAAGTGGTGGAGCCCTTGGTTGAAGATAAGAAAATTGCATTGATCATTTTCTTACATTTCGCTTCATTCTTTTCATAATACTCTTGAGCACTATCTTTGGTTATGTCTACTAATTCTTCCACTGGTGAATCCTTAAACACACTATTGAAGAAAACACTATCTAATGTCATGACAATATTCTGATTTATATCCTTCACCTACCTTGTATGTGGATCAAAATGATTTGCCATTGCAAGTACAAAATCTGGATCATGAGCTGCTGCTGGGAAACAAGCATACTTGTGCAACTTTGATTTGATTAGGCTTACCATATGTGAAGGGGCTTTCTCAACTCGATCAATGAACTCTTGCATGTCCACATGACCAATCTCTGTATCCCTTATCTCTTTGACACTGGAGTCAATTGAGCTCTCTGGGAACATGTTCAAGTATTTATCATACTTGTACTTCATTTTTTTCATAGATGGCTTGCTTGGTGAAGGCTCAAACTGACTTGAAGAAGGCTCTGATCTGCCTTTAGAAGGCTTAGACATTTGCAAAGTACTATATTCAATAATACTCATTAGTATTTTGAAGATCATCCACATCAGAAAAGAAAATTCGTTGAACAGAACAAGTTTCATGAGTAAAAAATGACTTAGGAAAAATTGGGACAAAAACTTGCTAGTCAGACTTTAAAGTCCGATCTACATGTAAGAAAACCTTGATTCGCTTAAAGTCCAATGTGCAAGGAAAAACATCATAGGTTGCATATCAAACTTTAAAGTTCGATGTGCGAACATGGTAGAACAACTTTGCAGGTTGAACTATAAAGTCCGACCTGCACTTTAACAAAGTGTAAAGTTATCATGCACATTAGACTTTGAAGTCCGATTTGCATAATAGGGCAAAACAAAATCCCACAGGTCGAACTTTAAAGTCTGACCCGCACTTTTGATTAAAAAACATGGCACGCACATCGGACTTTATTCTTATTGATGGTAATTGAAATTTTTATTTTTGATAATTATTTATTGCTTATTACTTTATTTTTGTTATTATTGTGTAAAAATCTTTAAAACTATTTTTTTTTAATATCAACTATGAACAAAAATGAATTATTTTTTACTAATTATTACTTATGAATAATTTATTATTTGTAAATGTATTTTTAAAACCCAAAATTGATTTTTTAAAAATTATTTCATAATATTAATTTTTAAGCTTTTAAAAATAATTTTTTAATTTATTCTTTCATTTTTAATCATTATTAATCTAAAAATATTAAAAAATAAATTAATGTTTTTTAAAATAAATATCAAGAATAAAAAAAATATTTTTTACTAAATATCAATTATAAATAATTTATTTTTCAAAACTTAAAATTAAAAAACTTTTTAATTATTTTTAGTAGTATTAATGTTTTACGATTATTAAACTCTTTAAAAATTAAATATTTAATCGAAACAATATGATTTCACCCTCCACTTTGTTAGAGGGGGAACATGGTACAAATGTCCATAAGGTTGTGTAAATTGAATGTGATTAAGGACATTAAAAAAACCTTTAAAGAAATAAATATTAAAAACTAGGGGGTGCTAGCACGTTACTTAAATTAAATAGATCTGTAAGCACATTGCAGCGTACTTAGGGACTAAACAAATGGTTTAGGAAAAAGCATAGATTTTATAGTATTTTCGTGTCAGACATACAATAACAATCGAAATACGGTTGTTCTTTTAAATGATGGTTGACGTCAGGGTAGTCAACAGTCGTTAATTGCAAAATCGACGGTGTAAAACGCGCGGCTAACATGCATGTTAGTCAATCCATAGTGTCATTTTCGAGCCAAATTATAGTGTTGTCATTTAACACTTTGTACAAATTCCTACCATGTATCTTATTTTAGAGTACAATTTTATTTTATTTTAATATAAAGTCATCAATCCGAAATAACAATTTTCATTTCAAGAATTTTTTTTTAATACAAAGTCATCAATGCAAAATGACAGCTTTCATTTCAAGAAGCATGAGATAAAAAATAATACTCTTTATTTAATAAAATACTTTTGGAACTTTCTTTCTTTTATTTTTATTTTTTATTATAAATATAACATTAAATATAATAGTGGGATTTTATTATAATGATTCTTATATTTAATAAAAATAATTACATATAATAAAAATTATTTTGTTTATAATATATCTAAGTTTAGTTTTTATAAATATTAAATATTATAATAATTAAAATATTATTTCTCTAAATTCTATTTTAAAAAAATAGATAAATAAAGACACTTTTATTAAAATTCTATATATTTATATGCATAGTAATATTTATTTTCTATTAAATAATGAAATAACACATTCAAATATTTAATTTATAACAATAATTCATTTGATTTTATAATAATAATTAGAGCAATAATCGCTTCCGTTATTCTAGAGTATATATTAGAAGAAAATTTCAACAAGAAGACATTTATCCTTTTTTAATTTTCTATAATATTCATTTTCCTAAATCAAACTATCATATTTAAATGCATACGACTAACTATTTCCTAAATTTCAATCAAACACAAAGCATTCATTCACGGTCATGCTTGCCACCATTATGCAATGCAAGAATGAATAAAACTATGTGGTGTGTGCAAGATTCCTTCATATTCAAAGATGCCAATCGGCTAAACACCCCTACCTTGGCCATGTTTTCGTCTTCAACAATGTACCTACATTCATTCACACTTAGTTTCACATTAGTAGGATTAGTTCATAAACCAATAGATAAAGCAATACAATGCATCATATCATCATATAATCTAACATATGCATCAAAATCAAATACATCTATCATCCATAACATCACATATAGATCAACACATGATACTATTAAAGGTCTAAACTAGTTAAATCCCATATACTACAATGTCATAATTATGAAAGCAAAAGATCGGTATGTGATAGTTGAGCAAAGATGTTGAATCTCTAAAGATTGATGAGAGCAAATACAAATCAATGATTGGAGGATTTTTGTACCTGACTGCTACTAGACCAGATATCATGCATGTTGTTTGTGTTGTGGATAGATTCTAGAAAGATCCCAGAGAGACACATGTTGTTGATGTAAAAATAAATTTTAGATACTTAAAAGGAACAAAATACTATGGTTTGTGATATTCCAAAGATCTAATTTCACTCTTATTGCCTATATTGATGCAGATTGGGCTGGTTGTGTTGATGTTAGGAAAAGTACAAGGGGGGGTGCTTTTTTTCTTGGACCCCGATTAGTTGCTTGGTTGAGTAAGAAACAAGATTCAATATCTTTGTCTACTATTGAAGCTAAATATATTGTTGTTGCTACTTGTTGTACACAAGTATTATGGATGAAACAAACTCTGAAGGACATTGGAATATTGTTTGATGAACCTATTTCTATCTTTTGTGACAATACCAGCACAATAAATATTTCTAAGAATCTAGTACTGCATTCAAGAACAAAATACATTTCAATTCGATACGACTTCTTGAGGGAGAATGTTTTGGAGAACGGGGTGAAAATTGATTATGTACTTATAAAATAACCAATTGTTGATATCTTTATTAAAGATCTTTCTAAGGATACTTTTGAATATCTCCGAGAGAAATTGGGGGTTATTGCCCCTCCTTTTCTAAACTAAATGCATATAGAGGTGCATCAGTCTAGTGAAATTCATGAATATTATTATTTTGGACTAATGATTTGGGCTACCTCTTAGGGGGAGCTAAGTGTAGTTGTGAATTTTTGAGGAATTGAACATAATGAGCTAACAGTTTTGTATCTGAGCCTTTGTCCTTGATGGCAAAGGAGGAGAGAATGAGAAGATGCGAGTAACAAAGTAATTGACAAAGGGGGATAATAGTATATTGAAAAGCATTGAGAATTTTGGTATGAGATTTGTTGATATTGTTGTCATTGTTGATGTGTTGCCATCAATGATAAAGGGGGAGATTGTTGCAAGGGTGATTAGAATGAGTTGTTATTGTTGTATTGTCATTGATGTCAACATGCTTTGGTTGTCATTTGTGACTGGTTGGTATAATTCATGTTGAGTTTCTTGTGTAGTTGTGCTAGGATATTTGCTTTGCATATCTTCTATATTGTACATCTATTCATGCAGTTTGTATATGTTGTGAAACAGTGTTTAGAGATGTTATATTTAGGTTTTGGTGTTTTGAATTGTTGTGCTAAGGAAGTTGCATTCACCAGTGCATGACAATGTTTGATAATGTTTTTGTGTGAAATCCATGCTCCACATTTCTCCTTGTTATGGTTTATGGTGTTGCAATTTTGGAGATGAGGTGATAATGTCCTTAGCTTCATTCTATTTAATGGGTACATTTTCTTGGTATTTAGAAGCATGATTTCAATGTTTGATGGTGTTTACTCTAGGTTTGGCCAACCTTGGGTGTTTACACTTCACATTATTGCTCCGATGATTATGGATCATTGTATAATGTGTTTGAAGTGTATTTTGGTCTTTGTTAAGATGTGTTGTGGTCTAGTTTACATTTTTTTCCATCATGGGAATGTTTTGTGCCGACCGAATCTGAATTATGTTCAATTAAGATGCTTAGCCGACCTTGGGATATTTTGCATATGTGAGGACGATATAAATAAAATTTAATTTGTTGTTTGTATGTGTGGAAGAGAGAATAAATGTGTATTGTGAAAGAAAGTTAAATGCGATGAAGGTGTGTGAAAGAGGATCTATCTCCTTGATCAGTTGATGAGTGTTGTTCGAGTTGGTGAAAAGTGTTGAGAAATGTGGAATTTAATGTGTTAGCTGTTAGAGTATTCGGGTATTTACTTGATTAATTAAACATTCTTTGTTTAATTATTTAAGTTCCCTTTATCTCTTTTACACTTAAGCTAACTTTAGGTGCATATAATTAATTATTATGTGCAAACCTAGGTTTTCTCTTTTTAGGGTTTCTTGACCTATTAAAGGTTGAGTTATTTCTTTTCATTGTAAGAATCACATTACATATTTTTGTGAATATTGAGCTCTCTCTTTTTGAGCATATTCTCTGTGTTTTGTATGTTCTTCAGATTTTGCTTCATTGCTTCTCCTTGTAATAGGTTATTCGGCGTGCAGAAGATCTTTAGGCTCCTGTGGTGTTGTATTTTCTCAACTCCTATATGGTATCAGAGCTTGGATTTGTAGCTGCCTGTTCTTGTTTTGAGAATTTTTGGCTTTGGAAGCAGATCTGGGGTTTCAGGAATTTTTTATGTACCTAGGGTTTGAGATTTTTTTGAGCACTTTGGGCCTAAATAGACCTCACCATCGTGCTCAGAAGGCCTGAAAACCCCTATGGTCATATAAAATTTGACCTATTTTGGTTCCTGAGCCTCTGGGAGCATTTTTTTCTCAAATCCAGGCCGTACGACCTTGGCACGCAGATCGAGAAATAAAATTTCAAAAAAATAAAAATTTGCCTTTTTACGGCATGCAGGCCAAAATTTTCTTTTAAAAAAAAATCTTTCAAAAAAAAAAAAAGCAAAAAAAAAAAGGAGGGGTTTTTTTTGGCACATTTTTGTGGGTACCGCAAGGTACCGGACTGACAGGCCTGTCAGACCTGTCAGTCCGGCCCCTATGGCCCCCGCCGGCAGCCGCTCTGTCCTTCTCCAGGCCCCGTGCTTGCCTGTCTCCGGACCCCGGCCCCTGCCAGCCTCGACTTCTGCTCCCTCCGGTCGCTTCTCTCCGCCGGCTGCTTCAGGTCCCCGGCTTCCGCTCCCGCCGGTCGCTCTCCGTCCCCACCGGCCGCTGCATGCCCCGGTCGCCGCCACTCGCTGCACCCGCTGCCTTCCACCTCAACCTATGGCCTCCGCCCTAGCCCTCACCGCTTAGTCGCCAGCTGCCGCTCAGTTCCCGGCCGCCGCTCTAGCTCCCCGGCCCTTTTTTCCGACCAGCCACCGAGCCGCCACCCGACCGCCGCCCGCCACCAGAGCTCCACCCGACCACCACCGGTGCGCCACCCATTGGCCACCGCACCACCCACAAGCCACCAGACCCCTTTTTTTGGGCTTTTTAAGGGGGGGTTTGGTTTTTTGGCCCTATCTTGGGCATAGGGAGTCGGATTTTGGTGAACGAATAGGCGTTGAAAAGTTGGTTCCGAGGCCAACCTCATGGTGTTGGTAATTTTTTCCAATTTTTTTGTTTGACTGTGTTTTTTTGCAGTCAAATTGAGGTCTCCTTTTTGCACTTCAGGAGATGTAGAATGAGCATCCGACCTCCGTTTTTTGAAAAATTTATATTTTCGAAAAGCGTGTTCTGTGTACTTTCCAGAAATATGAGTTTTTTTTCTAGATTTTGCTCCATGCATATTTTATTCAGTTTTTTTCTTTTCAGCACTCTGGTGGATATCATGGTTGTTTCAGGTCCTGGGATCTCTTTTCTGAGTAGGATGTCTCTGTTTTGATTCTCGTTTCTTTTTCCAGTCTTCTTATCATTGTAGCTTGTAATTATGCAAACACACTGAGATAAAGTGCCATCATGCATTGTTTACTTGGAATCTTGCATATCTTGTGTCTTGTTGTACATGCATTGTTGATCAAGTGCCATGAGGGGGTTGATGTTTGCCTGTTGTTTGCCATCTTCCTTTGTCAAGTGAGTGTTCCTTCCATGACATTCGCCTCATGATGATGTGTCTCAGCACCTTTGATGTTCTTGGTTCTTCATCATGCAGTTGTTTTTGGTTGTCCTTTTCAGTGTTCCTATCCCTCTCCCACTTCCACATTATGGGGAGGTTTATCCTATTGGTTCTAATGCTTCCATGGTTCGATTGATTAGCTCTTCAGGCTTTGGTTTCTCATGCCATCTATATCTTCGATTTCAATTGTTTTTCCTTGTTTTCCTCCTGATTCGAGTAGTGTCATTTGAGGGCACTCATGCAGATTACAGTCTTCTCTACCTGGTCATGTTCTAGTTCAGTGGATGTTCTTCAGATCAGCAGTTATTCTTCGACAGAGTTTGCAGGGTCTTCATGCTTCAGTGATATTCTTTTCCATCTCTTTTTGGAGTAGAGTTTTGTTCCCACGTGGTTTTCTCTATTTCTCCAGTTCATAGAGATTTCATTGTATTTGGGTACCTGATCAGGCCTTGTTGCCAGGACCCATCTTTATTGCTTTCAGTAGCTGTTCTAGGTTTTAGCTTCTTCTTAAGTCTAGCTTAAGGGGGGGTGTTAGAGTATTCAGGTATTTACTTGATTAATTAAACATTCTTTGTTTAATTATATAAGTTCCCTTTATCTCTTTTACACTTAAGCTAACTTTAGGTGCATATAATTAATTATTTTAATTAATTATTATGTGCAAACTTAGGTTTTCCCTTTTTAGGGTTTCTTGACCTATTAAAGGTTGAGTTATTTCTTTTCATTGTAAGAATCACATTACATATTTTTGTGAATATTGAGCTCTCTCTTTTTGAGCATATTCTCTGTGTTTTGTATGTTCTTCAGATTTTGCTTCATTGCTTCTCCTTGTAATAGGTTATTCGGCGTGAAAAAGATCTTCAGGCTCCTGTGGTGTTGTATTTTCTCAACTCCTATATTAGCTATCAGAAGCAGTGGGACAAAGGTATCTACAGATCTTATGGTTGTAGAGGTACATCAATGGTGGATTATTTCTCTTTTATTCTTCTTCATTTGGGTAGTAAGCCCTCTGGCAGTGAGCCTTTCTTTCTTTCTCTCGGGTTGTGAGCCCTTTGGCAGTGAGCCTTTGGTAGCGAGCCTTCCTTTGTAAAAATCACCTTAACTAGTGTCACCCTAATAGGTGTTCATATATTAAAAATATCATTCTTTGTGTTTTTTCCCTAACAGGGTTTTCCACGTAAAATCTAGTTTTTCATTGTGTACATCATGTTTTTCTTTTCGTGTTCTTTCATGCACATATCTTTTTATGGATTAAGTGATAAAGTTGATTTGTTGAGGATTTGATTTAAATAAATGTTTATAAGATTTGTTTGTAAAACTGATTCACCCACCCCCTCTTAGTTTTCTTATGTGTTAGAACATTCAATAGTTTGGTCTAGTGTAAAGCTATCCTCCAACCGTACCGATCTACATATGACATTCTCATAGTGCTACAAGACCAAGGGATTTTCCCATACCTACAACACACGATGTAGAGATTACTAATTAGGAGGAGGATATGTGATATATATGTCCCCCCCACTTGAGGATGATGTAGGTGTATAGTGTGTCTACACTAGATTTTGGGAAGCTACATATCTTGGAGCCATATTTCTTCTAGACTACCCAAGAGGAGAACCTGAGCCATAAGTGAAACCATCAAATTCACATAGTTAAGAGAGAGGAGCTGAGGCAAACAAAGAGCCTATTGATATGGATGTTGAGGAGAAGGAGCAAGAGTAGGATGAGGGTGACGCTCCTAATCATGCAATGGGTGAGGTTCCAGGTGTTGACCTTTCATAGTCAGATGATAGGGGGCAGGGTATAGAGGTAGAGGAGGATGATACACCGCTAAAAAAGGCCTTCCTCAAGAGTATATAGGCCATCACCACCTTCATTACACTTTGTGGTATCGAGGCAATATGTGTGAGAGGAGACTAGAAGAGCTATGCCTCCAACCATAGTATCTCACTCACTCGTCTCTTTCGATCCTATTTGGCAAGAAGGGGATCCAGGTAAAAATATATGATTAGTTTTAAATTTATTGACTATTTATGACACACACACACACACACACACACATATATATATAAAACATAAAAATCTCTATCTCTCTACAGCTAGTGCATAGAGATCCAATGTGGCTTTATCCCGTCATGTACTTGGCAACATCATCACATCAACGCATACTCCATGGTCCTCCTAGACCACACACAAATCTTAGAAGAATGTCAAGCAAAACAAGGATATTTTTGATGCTATTATAGTAGAATTAGAGATTGCATGAGAGGAGAGGGAGTGACTATAACATGAGCTCATGGAGGCCCAAGCAAAGACAATGATGTATAGAGGAATTATGTTGGAGAGAGATAGGAAGAGCTCCTCTATGAGTCACTCATGTTCCATGTCGACTCACAGACACATAACCATGGGACCACTACATCTAGGACTAGAGGGCTTAGGTAGCCACCATTCATATAGTAGATGATGTGGACACCGAATTTTATATGAGTGGTAATATATATTGTGTATCAAACACTATGTTTATATATATATGATGATGATTATGATTGTTTCTCAAATTTGTCCCTTGAAATACAAAACAATGTATTATATTGTCTTGATTAGAAGTAACAAATATGGTAAAGAACATGTATGTATAATTTAATGTTCATGTGATTGATTTCTCATTGTCATCATGATTAGATTGATACATGTGTGATTTAACTAAACAAGCTAAGTGTTTAATTAAATACTACTATTGAAGATATACTACACCTATGTTAAACTACATGTCAATGTGATCTAATTAAAATAGGTCTTTAACCAAACACACCATGATGTAATCTAACATAATATATAGAAGAATTGAATGAAAAGATACCATAAAGATATTTAAATTCCTAAGAAATTATATAATGAAACTATCCAATATAACATGCTTTAATGAAGACATACTATAATACCCCTCAATAATGGAGGAAAGAAAGGAGAGAAAAGAAGAAGAAGATTAAGCATAATATCTACTAAGATGCATAGTATTTATGGGTTCCTTAAGAGGTGTACCTTCCATATCTGCTATTTAGTAAGCACCTAATTTGTAAATGTCAGTAATGATGTATGGTCCAATCCAATTCAAATTGAACTTTCCTTTTTTTCTTGGTAAAGCATTCACATTACACTAATTCTCATAGAGCACCAAATCACCCATAAAGAAAGAACATTGGATAACTTTATCTTTATAGCTTCATTGTAGAGTTTTCTAATAGGACTGAATATGCTTGATAGCATGTATACGTTGTTCATCAAGCATCTCAAGATGTTGAATATGTTATTTTCTATACGAATCATCATCAATTATTCCCTTAAGAAAAATTCTTAGTGAAGGAATCTCTAACTCCAAAGGCATAATTGCATCGACACAGTAGACAAGATTGTAAGTTGTACTTGTAGCTATACGAACACTAGTCTAATAGGAATATAAACCATAGGTTAATTAAGTGTGCTAATCCTTATCATGCTTATTAATAGTCTTACAACGGATTTTTTCAATGATCTGATTAGAAGCTTTAGCTTGACCATTTGATTGGAGGTAGTAAGGAGTAGAAAATTGATGTTGGATATGATAGTTCTCAAGGATCTTTTCACATCTTTGTTCTTAAATGAAGTACTTCAAAATCAAGTCCATCAACTTGTGTGTATCCTTTACATACCAACCTTGATTTATTTCTCTCTACACAACCATATTCATCCAACTTATTTTGAAACACCCATTTTGTTCCAATAAAATTCTTATCTGTCGGTCTAGGGACTGGTTCCCAAGTCCTATTCATTTCAATTTGATCTATCTCTTCCTTCATAGACTTCATCCAATTTTGACCTTTACAAGATTTTTCAACTGTCTTAGGTTTAGCTTCATCAAGTAAAGATAAAAGTACTTGATCTTCAACAACTTTGCTTCTTGTGACAACTCCTATGTTTTTGTCTCCTATAATTTAATTCTCAAAATAATTTTTCTGGACATATCTTAGAGTTTTTGATATATTAGCCGGAGCAACCTGAGTTTCTTTCTTCTTGTCTTCATATATCTTCTTCTCTACTTGTAGACTCATCAAATTCATAACCTGCTTGAATACTAGTTTCTTTTGAAATATTTTCATCAACCTTCACATTTGCAATTTCAACAATTTTGTTCAACCTCTTGTTATAATATCTATAAGCTTTACTTTTTGTAGAGAAACCCAAAAATATACCTTCATCAACTCTGCTATCGAACTTTCTAAGGTTTCCTTCATCTCTCTAGATATAACACTTACTTCCAAAATCTTTGAAATACCTTATTGATGGAATTATTCCATGCCATAACTTATACGATGTCTTCCCATACTTCTTCCCGAATAAAACTCTATTAAGGGTATATATAGTAGTATGTATTGCTTCTATCCAGTACACTTTTGGTAGATTGTCCTCTTTGATGATAGTTCTTGTTGCCTCTTGAATAGTCATATTTGCTCTTTCAATAACTCCATTCTACCGAGGTGTCCTCAGAGCAGATAAATGTCTTCTAATTTCATATTTCTCATAGGAGGTATCAAATTCATCAGAAATAAATTCTCCTCCTCAACAAAATCTTAAACATTTAATCCTTCTATCAAGTTCATTCTCAAGTCTATCTTTGAATATCTTAAACGTTTCCAATGCTTCTGATTTTTCTCGTAGAAATGCAACCCAAATCACTCTAGAATGATCATCTATTAAGAGAATGAAATAACTCTCACCTTGTAAACTCCTTGTTCTGGTTAGACCACAAAGATCCGTGTGTACCAAATCTAATAATCTGGTAGAAGATTGTTCTTTTCCTCTAAATGTTCTGTTTGTCTGCTTTCCCACTTGACATTCTTTGCAAATATTGTTATCTATTTTATTTAGTCTTGGTAAATCTCTCACAACTCTTGTCATCCTAATATTCACCAAATTATCAAAATTGATGTGACATATCCTCCGGTGTCATAGCCGAATTCATTGATTTGACATAATAGGCAATGTCCAGTAGTAGCTTCAAATTGATACATGTTTCCACTTGTCTTTTTCCCCAAAACAATAATGGTTTCAGATCTCTTTCGGACCTCACAACCACCATCTTGAATAACAATATTGTAACCATTTTCATACCCTGAACAACACTCAAGATATTATGATGTAATACTTTTACATAGTAAACATTGTCAGTGTTACGCTTTCCATCAAAAGTAATAGAGCCAATTCCAACAATCTGAGCAGTTTGATCATCTCCAATTCTTACAAAACCACCATCATACTTTTCAAGCTTTACAAATTTACTTTTGTCACTGGTCATATGATTTGAACATCTACTATCAATCAACCATTCATTTCTATCTCTTCTAACATGCAATGTTGAAGCAACAGTCTCAACAACCTTAGAGTTATTATTAGACTTAGGTCCATCCTTTTCTACCAAAAATAAATAATCACCATCCTCATAATCTGATTCATCATCTGAAATACCATCATCATCTCTAACATATTAGGCTTTCTTATTGAACTTTCCTTTGTTTTCCCTAAATTTTTGTTTTGATCCTCTTTTTGGACATCTAGATGCATAATGACCAGTATTTCCACACTTCAAAAATTTAAGGGGTAGCATACCTTTATACTTGTTGGTTCCTCTCTTCAGCTTTCTCATGAAGTTTTCTTCCATGCTTTCTCCCAAAGTTTGCTTCCATTTCATCCAAGCTCTCATCATCTGAATTTTCATTTGTTGCCTTTTATGCTTTAAATATTGTCTCTATTTTTACTTTATCTTTACCAAACTTCCTCATCTCGAATGTTGTTAAGGTGCCATACAACTCTTCTCTAGTAAACTTTGGTGGATCCTAAGTTTCTTCAATAGCTGAAATCTTGTCACTGTAACATTTTGGTAAAGTCCTCATGACCTTCTCTATCACATCCTTATCATCCAAGGTACCACCAAGATCTCTGATCTCATTCACTACACTATCAAACTTTTGAAAATAGCTTGTTATATCTTCACCTTCTTCCATTCTTAATTTCTCATATCTAGCTTTAGTAGTCTTCATCTTAGCTAGCTTAACTCTATCATTTCCTTCATAGACATTTTTCAATCTTTTCTAGATTTCATAAGCAATATATAATGCAACAAGCTTCACCAATTCAATTTTAGATAATGCACTAAAGATAATATACATTGCTCGCTCATTCTCTTCAGAGGCTTCAATCTCATCTAGTGTAATACCTATCCATTTCCCGGTTTCACATACTTAGTCTCCACAAATTTCCAAGTCTTGTAACTCAATAAAATCAAATGTCCTCACATTTTCACTCTTCAGAAACTAAAGTCAGATCCTTCAAAAGTAGGAATAGTCAATTTATGCACCATCAGATCTTCTTGAGCAGTTAGTCTCACTTTCTAGGGACCAAAGCTCTGATACCAATTATTGAATATCCCAGACAACTGAGAGGGGAGGTGAATCAGTTGTACATTAAACACTTAACTTCTCCTATAGAATTAGATCTTGTAAGAAAATCTCAGATTGCTTGACCATAAGCAATTTGTTTTGTTGCACCCAAATCCTTCATAGAAAATGACTTTGCTAATCTCTGCTACACATTAGATCTTGAAACAAGCATGTCATAACATATAATAACGAGGTCATATAGCTACCATTATCTAATCCCTTAAAATAAACACAATGATTAGAATGTCACCTGTTATAACCTTGTTCAACCATAAAAACTATCAAGGTTCTTGCTTTAGGCCATACAAGCTCTTATTTAACTTGCACACTAGGTCCTTCTTACCTTTGATCTCATATCTGCGTGGTTGTTGCATATAAATCTCTTCCTCTAGATATCTATGGAGAAAGGTTGTCTTTACATCTAATTGTTTAAGACACAAGCCATCTGTAGCGACAAGACTTAGAATAGTTTAAATTGAAGTCATTTAAACAATAGGAGAAAATATGTCATCAAATCAAATACCTTTTTTCTATACAAAACCTTTTACCACAAGTCTATCCTTATATATTTTCTTGTGCCCATGTTCTTCCTTTATCATGTAAATCAATTTATTTGGCAATTCTCTTTTACCTTCAGACAATTAAACTATGTCCCAAGTCTGGTTTTGTATCAAAGAGTCCATATCCTCTTTCATTCCTTGCTCCCACTTCTTTTTGGTTTCATCCTACATTTCTTTTGCATACCTTTTTGTGTAATGCCTACCAAGAAAACCCTAGAGAATTAATTTAACTAAGAAGCTATCTAAACATCATAGAGATAAAAAAATTAAAAGTAAAGAAGTAACAATACATCTAAAAAGATCACATCATCTTAAGTGCACTTGTAGCAAAAATTAAATATACAACATCACATTATTATTTAAGGAATATCATACATCTAATATTACATGATTACATAATACTAAAGCACAAATAGAAATAAATTCTAGCATCTAGCTTACATCCTATAAGGTTCTTAACGTCATTACTAATAAAGTGACAACCAGAAGATAGTTGAGATATTTCCTACTTAAACTATTATCCACAACAGAGGGTAAAATTACCATCTAGCCATAGAATTATAGTCATGAGATATAACTTATCTAACATTAATAAGCTACTAAATTCCTTTTATCTCACCCATATCCAATTGTTCTTAAGGTATCGAAAATATTCAACATGATAGAATCTATCCTTTCCTATAACATAGCCAATACCAATTTCATATAGAATGAACATATGAATACATTGGTACATTACATAACACCTCTCATACATGGAGTATATCATAGATATAAATCAAGCATTACAAATAGAATATCATGTTATAATGGCCATATGAATGATATGCAAATACAAGTTCATAGATGAATCTTTACATATGATAGAGATTACATTTACATCATAAATCCATAGCACTAGAAACTGAGGAGAAGAGGTAGTATCCATCACACACATGAACATCTAACAAGGAAAATCCCAATGAAGAAGGCATCAAACCACCCGACCATGTGAAACCAAAAAGGTCCACTCCCCATGCTTCAGAGAATGACACAAGGCCGTCCACACACACACAAAACCTTGGCTGACACCTAAACAAGAAATCAAACACAAGGAATAGGCTTAATCACAAAATACAAACTCACCAGAGGCTTATGCACAAAAAATATTAGGCTAAGGTAGTAGGACACATATAGGGAAGAGTTTCATCACATGCCATCAACATGGGTTTCCTTGGTAGTCTGACCCTCTCCAAAAATCCAAAAATCCAAATCCCAGTGCCCATTGATGCACATGTGGAACCAACTCAACCTTTTGCGAATACAATGGAGTGAATCTTCCATACAGACTTTCCAATCTCATCCTAAGTCTAAACAAGCACTCCAGGACATGAGATCCCAACCATGATCTACACGAGGCATGTCTGGGCTCCAACAATTATCTTATCTTATCTTATTAATATGTGAAAAACCCAACCCAAAGATTTATATTAATGTTATCACTTGATTAACCAATTTTCAATAAGATTCCCTGATAACCAATTTTAGGCCCTGACACTCACTTCAGATGAAACTTCCAATGAGATTTCCTAGTAGCCTCTCTCTAAACCCCGACACCCACTTGGAAGACACTCCCCCTAATATGCTCCTAAAACCTATGGTACAAGAAAAGAATCATAACAACAACATAACAACCATGGCTCAGATAATGAATTATCTTCATCATTTCTCATAGTCAAGAACCTCATAATTCCATATGAAACTTTATACATTGGATCCATAATAAAATATGATCCACATTATCAAATTTGTTGCTTCTGAACCATAATGCCATATTCTAATAATCTCATACAATGATCCAAATGTGGAACCAATATTCTCATAACCATGACACATCAATTTCTCTTAAAGCCAATACACAACATGAATAAAAAATCTTTGAAACCAAATAAATCAGAAAATGGTAAATATCATAGGGGATCACAAATCTTGAAATCAAGCCTATGGTTTGACATGGACTCAAAAAATCAAT
This sequence comes from Cryptomeria japonica, assembly GCF_030272615.1. Classification (NCBI taxonomy): domain Eukaryota; kingdom Viridiplantae; phylum Streptophyta; class Pinopsida; order Cupressales; family Cupressaceae; genus Cryptomeria; species Cryptomeria japonica. The sequence continues at coordinate 153,222,707 of NC_081405.1, read as the reverse complement.
TGGAAAATAAAAAAACATTAGAACAACACCTTATGGAAACATTTGACACATCCACATATTATACTGGCGCCTTAACAAAATCTTTTAGCACTTTTTCAATTCAGAACAGTGTATACAAAACATGAAGTGGTACATATAACACATAAAATAAAGCATTTAAAATGTATTAAAATGACACAAATACTACTCAGAATGACACAAACATAAAATAGAACAACGCTTTCATAAATCAGAATAACGCATACAATAAAAAAACTGGCACAATCAATAATCAGATTGGCACATACGACAAAAATGATAGCATTTTCGATCGTCGTTTTAGTGCATATACCATAGAGCCAAATATGACTTAGACCCAAAGTAGAATTATTGACTAACATAGGAAAAGACTTGGAGTTAAATCTTGACTTTGAATACAACAGACAAGGGCATTTTACTACCAAGAACAAGATTATGTAATCAAAAGAATGATAAATATAACCTTCAAAATTCAATACAAAAATCATTCAACATAAGGAAGGCCTAGAACTTCTTTTTTAGCAACCCAAATATTAAGAATTAAAATCACAATTAAACAAACACAAACATAGCCTCCAAAGTTAATAACAACAAAATCCTCCCCAAATAACATACACAAATATGCAATCACATACACAGCCTCCAAAAGAGATGCTAGTAAAAATTCTTCCATTCATTTCCAGATATAAAGAGAAACACAAAATTTTCAGAATACATGGGATATTTTCCAAACACTTAGAATGCAATCTTTTCTTAAAAATAAATGCATAAACAAAATCTAAACAAAACCACTAACCTAGAAACTTGAAGAAATGGACAAAAAATTTGAAGAAGAAAATGTGCATCGAAGCCAAATATTCCACAAACCAACAACCTCCTTCCATAGAACTCAGCGACAAACAAATTCAAAAAGAAACTCCAATCCTTAGACATACACAAAAAATCTCCTCCCATCCAAAATCCAAAGGCCTTTCTGAAAATTTCACAATGAAAAACCATTTCTAGCGAAATTGCAAAAATAATAATGATAAATCATCACAATCATAACTGTGAGATTTTGCCAAGATCAAGAGCTCAATGAAAAGTACAATAGAGAGACAAAATATAGGATAAGAATAAACTGTATTCTCATCAATAGATAAATGATCAATTGTTCTAATTACATACAATATAGATGAGCCTGCTTATATAGGCAAGGCTAGGGATATGTGAGCACACAAACATGACATGTGGCTCAATAAGAAACAAGGGTAGGTAGGAAATGGGTGTGAGTAGGTAGGAGAAATAATATAATAGTCCACATGAGGTGGATCACCCACTGAATGTGGAGTGTAACAACAAGATCAACACCATAAAAGGTGGAAATTCTCCTACACACACTATCCTAATGTGACACAAACACCCAAGTGTCTCATACCCAAACTACTATGAAATGCATTTCCTAAGTAAACCTAAGTAAAGTGTAATAATATCCAAGATGCATAATTATTTACACCAACACCCCCCTTAAGTGCAACTTAGGGGAATGCACTTAAGTCAACAATGCAACTAAGCAATGCAAGATGGGTCCCGGCTACTAGGTCATGTTAGGTACCCATGTACAAATGCAAATGCATGAAAACCAATGCAATGAAATCTCTCACAAAGTGGGGAAAGAGAGAAAAACCCAATGGGAAAAAACCCTCCCCCAAAAGAGAGATGAAAACATACAAGAGAACTCTCATAGAAGAATGTGAGGAACAAAACCCCATGTGAGGAAAAAGTCCCCCCCATATGAGAGAAGAGAAGCTAGGAAGCCCCCCTTCAATGTGGAATCTGCACCAATGATAGAAGCTCGATGTATGAAGAAACTACTCCAAGAACGTCGAACAACATTCCTCCCCTTAGGAAGAAACAAAACCAAAGGTGTATCCATGAAGTCTCCCTAATCATGAAGGGAAGATGTATGAAAAAAACTCATGATGAAAGGAATCTCTGAAAACTACTCAAGTGTCCCCATGTCGATGCTAAAAGATACCCCCTCCAAAGGTGGTAAACTATGCCACACTGCTGAAAAAGGCACTCCAAGATCTAGTGGAGATGGATGTAGAACATGTCCCAAAGACTCACATGTCTCCTCAAAAAATAAAGAGACCTCCTCCAATTGTTCTACATAAGTATCCACAATCATGTCAACCTCTAAAGATTGATCATGTAGACCCTCGCAACAATCAAAGAAGGATCACCTTCATCAAAGAGAAGATGAATGTCATCAATGATGTCTCCCAAATTTGCAATGTAGGAATCCACAAGCAAACCTGCAATGTCTGTCAAGTAATCATCCCATGAATCTAAAGCTAGAAGACAATGAATATCGTGCTACACTGAATCACATGAAGGCAAAACTGTTGCACTATCTGCATCATCAGGTGCAATAGGTGATATGATTTCAATATGAGGAGATGAAATACAAGGCTCAAGAACGGGGTCACATGTGAGAATCCCCATGTTCAAGTGCCCAAAGTTCTCCTCAAAATCTAAACCATCACAAGAAGTGTGATCAACATGTGCAGAATCATCACATGTGAAATCATCATCATCAACAAAATCTAAAAAGGAGTATAACCGAGATGCATGATCAACCACCCCAGTCGCAATGATAGCTCTAGTCTCCAAGTCTCGAATGAAAACTGACTCAGGTGTGAACTCCACAACTCTCTTAGTTGTGCCATGTGTGATTTGATAGATGGAAATGAGATTGTTTGTCAAGTGGGGTAGACACAACACATCATTGAAGGAGTTATCCCCAATGTCAACATATCCTTTCCCAATCACATCCATGTATGTATGATTGCCCATCAAAATCTGCGGCATGGTGCAAGGCTCAAATGTAGAGAACATAGACTGCAAAGATGCCATATGATGAGAAGCCCCTGAATCTAGAAGCCATCTCTTTGAATCATGACTGATAGTAGCACATAGAGCTTTTCCTCTTCTTGTTCCAAAAGATTGAGTCTTCCCACTTATAGAAGCCATGAATGCTTTCCCTTTTCCTTTTGAATGCGAGGAAGTGGAAGGTGATGAATCATCCTTCTTGTAGACATTAGGCAAATCAATGTTATGCTTTTTGATGATATGTGTGAGCTCATCAATCTTCTTCGAATGGAAACGACTCTCCTCATGACAAACTTTTTACAATAGGCACAAGTAGGTTTCTCTCTCTCTGGTGAGTTATCCCTCTTGGAAGAGGATGTATCTCCTTGTTGTGGAGAAGATGATGTTCTATCCTTAGGCTTTGATTGCCATTTCTTCTTGTTTGAATTGTCCTTTCCTTGATTTCCTTTGTTCCCTTGATTTGCCACTAATGCTTGAGACTTAGAAGCCTTAAGAATGCCCATGCTTATCAACTTAGTTTGTTCCATCATCAACATTTCATTGAAAGCATCAAATGTAGGCATTGTGTATCTTGAACCCATTGTCATCCTATGGGTTTGAAAACTAGAAACAAATGTTGCATATTCTTGTGGAAGCTTGCCTATCAAGTTGAATATCAATTGAGTATCCTTCTTATCAATGCCACAATCTTTGAGTTGTGCCCTCAACTCATTTGCCTTAGTGACATAATCTTGTATAGTATCAAAGTTCTTGGGATCCAACATGGTGAGATCACTATCAATTTGATATCCCCTAATCTCATCAACTTGACCATATAAGTCTTGAAACTTTTGCCAAGCATCCTTGATTAGAGTACATTTCTCAATATGATAAATGAGATCCTTTGATACATACTTTCTTAAGGTACCAATTGCCATGATATTTTTAGTAAGCCAATCCAAGTGACCAACTGGATCAACCTTAGGATCAGCAAGAGCAACAATAGTTCCATCAATGTAATGAGTTAGTCCTTTTTCCATAAGTTTACTCCATGCATCAATTTTCCAAGTAGCATAATTATGAGGAGTTAAGAGAGGAAACTTAGAAGAACCCATAGCAGCAAAAAGGAAGGAACACAAGAGTACAAAAGCACAAGAGACACCTCCCCCCCCCCACCCCCAAATTCACTCAATCAAAGTATCCCCCCAAAAATGATGATTTTGGCACTTTATATGTAGTGCGTGTACAATAGGCTACTTGCAAACAATGGCAAGGTGGAATTCTGATTTTGTTTTACAACTACCCCAATAGGCTGATAACTTCAAAGCAAAAGATCCGAAAGATAGATCTATGCAATACAAATGCCAAATTGGCCAAATAAGACCATATGATGAAAGTACAATTTCTACCCACAATTGCTACAAACTGATAGCATATTTTGAGAGTAGACAAAAAATAATGCACTTTCAAAAAAAATAGCACCTGAAAAGGAGCTCGTATGAGCCCGAACGGAGACTTGGAAGTTGCAGAAACGGGGATTGGACAGGTATAGTCACCAAAAAATGAGAATTATGAAAAATATGTTTATCAAAATCAGAAAATAATTCCACCATGTGAAAGTACACAAAATTCTAGCCCATTTCAAAAAAAAAAGCACCAAAAAAGGAGCCAAAATGAGCAAGATATGGCCATTTGAAGTTGAACTACAAAATCAAAAAGCTCAATGAGAGGGGCCTGCAAATTTTTTGAAAATATGATGATGTCAGCAGACTGTGGGGTTAAATTTGATGGTCGTATGACCCTTACCCAAACTTCATGACTGATTGGGCACTAACGTGGCACTGATTGTGTGCTGCTGACTGGGCAGAAGGTACGGATTGCAAAAATAATTTCCAAAAAACTAGAAAATAATTTTTAGAATTATTTTTTTTTTTTGAAAAAAAAATCCGAAAATTTTGTACCGTACCACCCAAATTGGGCAGAAAATTTCCTCCACACCCAAAAATTGATTTTCGCCAAAATAGGTCGAATTTATACTCGATTTTTATAGAAATGGCCTCCCGGATGCAATAGTGAGGTCAAAAAATGCAGTCCCTTAAATCTGAAAATAGAACTCTTCCACAATGTCTCTAAAAACCAATCAATGAAGCCTCAATGGCTCTGATACCATGTGAGATTTTGCCAAGATCAAGAGCCCAATGAAAACTACAATAGAGAGACAAAATGTAGGATAAGAATAAACTGTATTCTCATCAATAGATAAATGATCAATTGTTCCAATTACATACAATGTAGATGAGCCTGCTTATATAGGCAAGGCTAGGGATATGTGAGCACACAAACATGACATGTGGCTCAATAAGAAACAAGGGTAGGTAGGAAATGGGTGTGGGTAGGTAGGAGAAATAATATAATAGTCCACATGAGGTGGATAACCCACTGAATGTGGAGTGTAACAACAAGATCAACACCATAAAAGGTGGAAATTCTCCTACACACACTATCCCAATGTGGCACAAACACCCAAGTGTCTCATACCCAAACTACTATGAAATGCATTTCCTAAGTAAACTTAAGTAAAGTGTAATAATATCCAAGATGAATAATTATTTACACCAACAATAACCTTAATGATAATAATAATAATATTGATAATAACAATAATAATAATTATAATAACCCTTCACAAATATTGAGATAAAATAAAATAAATAAAATTATCCCCCAAACACAATTCCCAAAAGACCAATCATAAAAAAGGGGTATGTAAACAAATAATAAATTAACAAATAAATTAACAAATAAACCAATAAATAAATAAACAAATAAACAAATAAATAAATAATCAAAATAATAAATAATTAAATAAATAATAAATAAGTAAATAATAAATTAAATAAATAAACAATAAATAAATAAATGCAAACATAAGCATAAATACTCAATCGATATAATTCCATCAAATAATCATCGATTTATTATAAGCTCCCAACAAATAAATATATATATTTATAATTTTTATTTATTTTGATAAAAGTGGATATACCACTGAATTATATTAATATATATATTTTTTACAAGGTGTCTGGTTCAATGAGCACTGAAGGGAAAGAACTAGTAAGAAAACCCTTCAGTATTGCTCTAATAACACAAAGCCTATCTACCCATTACAAAAAAGCCACCTAGGCACATTCCACCAAAACCCCTCCCCATATTACATAATCTTTTCATGACACAAAAGAAGCTGCCATGCGAGGCATACAAGCATAATTTGTCATTCAGATCAGATAGAAGAGCAACAACCACCTAAAACTGAAAGATCAACACAAAAAGTCATCCACGAAATACCTACCATCATTTAATAATTTTTACCATAGAGATATATTTAATAATTAATTAATTTCCATAACTCCAAATAACCAATAAGATAAATAATCAAATTCATATATAATCATAAATGCTTCAATAATATAATTTAAACTCAATACCAATAATATCTCCTACAACACATATTAAATATAATAGATGAACTCCTCTAAAATACATATAAGATATAATAGATAAATAAATAAACCTCCATGCATAATAATAAATACTAAATATTATAATCCACAAAGTAATAATAATTACCTCAACACCAACTAAGACCATATAGAACCCAACAAGATGACAAGGCTTAAACACTAAAGTTGACGAGATATCGACTATGATTAGAATGTGGTAAGGCCCTATGTCACCTCCAATCAACTACCATTGGGATTAAAGACACGCTCAGACCTGTGGGACCAAGTGAAGTCGATGCCTAGTACCTGCATCCTGCATAACACCAAACATCTATACATAACATATATAAAAACATAAAATACATATGCATGTGAAAGAGAATCACAACATCACACTTTGCTCAATTATGAGTGATGTGACATCGTCCTTTTCACATTCACAATAGTAAGACAACATAGCAAAAACATAACATAATAAATTACATCAACATCATTCACATCTAATGTAGTTACCAAACTAGGGTTAGCACAAGATAAATCATCATAAGCAATAATCAAGAACCTCATTTTCTAAATAGTGAATAATCATGAAGTTGATCCTAAACTTAACTTCTGTCATTAATCGAGAGTATAAAATCAATGTCATCATACCAATCATAATGAATCCACTAATATCAATGAGAATATCAATATATCGAGCGAAACACAAAACAAGGAGTATCAAGAACACAAACAAACCCATAAGTGTCTAACACATCCTATCATAAAGAATGAATCAAGGAGTGGCACTACATTTTGGTTCAATAGAATCAAATAATAATTAATATATAAGAATGAAGAATATCATTTACGGGGTCTTTTTATCTTGGCAGATCTTCTTTTAGGAGTTTTAAGTACTTGTTCTAGTTGTTGGGTATTTTGATTTTCTGACACTATTGGTATTGTATTTCCTAGAATTTCATCAAATACCATATATTTAGTGTTTTGCTTTTCCTATTTATTTCCCTACAACTGATCTTTAGACATGACCTTCTCATTAAATAAGGGATCTCTAATCCTAATGATTTTGTGATTTTCATAATCCTATAGACGATAACCAAAACCATTAACTCCATTTCCAATACAAGTAAACTTCTTGGATTTTGTCTCAAGCTTTTTTCTAATTTTTATGTCAATATGGACAAATGCTTCGCAACCAAAAATGTTTTTATAAGTAGTTCACTTTTTTACCGGTCCATGCCTCCTCTAGAATGCCACAATCTAAGGAACTTCAAGGCCTTCTATTTATGAAGTAAACAATAATATCCACTTTGCCCAAAACTGTAATGGCAGTCCTACATGAAATCTCATACTCCTTGTACGTTCCTTATTGTTTTATTCATCCTTTCGAACACACCATTTTCTTGTGGTTTTCCTATTGACGAGTGTTTTGGCACACCCACCAATAGTCAAGTAGTTTATGTGAACACTCACCACCTCTCTTGAAAAGCAATAAATTTTTGGGAACTAACCACTCCGAGGTCTCTATAGTCGGTTCTCAATGATGATGGGCAACTTAATGGTTTATGCGGTCGTACTTGTTAAGGGGACTGCTAGTTGAAACAACTTCCAATGACTTAACTTATTTATTTTTATGATTTAGGTTCTCTTTCAAAACAAACTGCAAAAGATGGATCAGGGAAACAAGAAAATAACAATGAAACAAATACAATAACAACTTAATGAACTATGCAATTAGCACCCTACAATGTAAATATCATCAACATTATTCAAACTAGCATTCAATAATGGACCTCAAATAAACATGCAAAGTCACGCAACCTCACAAATTCATGGAAACGAAAACCACCACAATATTGCTTTATCACATCAATTCTCATACACCACTTACGTGCACAATATGATTCATAAAGCAATAAAACATAAGATCAAATCAAGTTGTTGATTTCAAATAATAGACATTACCAAATTGCAAAGAACAAATTCATAACACATACGCATAGATCAGGCAATCTATAAACTATTTATTGTATTAATTACTATGAATGTATCATAACATCTACTCAAACTCATAAAATATGCATAAAAATCTCTGAAAGAATATCTGATTGGGCCTCAAATCATCGATTTGTGGACCCTTACAATGAATCAAAATCTCTAATTAAATAGTTTCTTGTCCCACTTTCTAGGAAATAAACCTACCACTAAAAAAACAAGGAGTCGTAGTTGACATACAAGTCTCTGCCTTGAACTTGAGCTAACTACTACGAAACTATGACTGGGTGAGCATTACAAAAAATGGTGCTACATGAGCCAACACTTCATAATCATGCAAAACTTGCTCAATAATTTAAGGTACATGTTGGAGCAATAGTTGAAGTCCCAGTCACAGTGGCATGCAAAATTTTTCAAAAATATCTTGCTATCATTAGCAACTATATGTCTAGCTTTCACTTCTTTTTATAACTCTTGTGGTTGCTAATGAAGCATGCAACTACCTCAACAGGAGGATCAACAACATGTTTGATTTTGAACTTGAACTTCTTCAAAATCTCCTTTGTATTATTACTTCTATTCTCTAATTTATCTATTATCTTTGAAGCCTATTGACATTGAGTTATCAAGTATGTATATCTATCCATTAACTCAACATTAAACTCATTAGAAGCTGTAAAATAACATGTCACATATGCATCCGACTGATGGAGTACATTGTCCTCCAAATGTCCAGCACCAAGAATACCAAGCCCAAAATTTCCTAACAACTTCTCTACAAACTTTTCATATTTCTTTACCAATCTAAGGAGAGGAAGATGGTAATCTATTATGTCCTTTCCATACTGCTGCAACATCTCAATCTTCAATTCTAATATATATATATAAGACTGCAAATTTTCAATACTATCTCCTCCCAAGAGATCTTCTTCCATTATGATTTCTTCCCCAAGATTCAAAATCTTATTCAAAATCTCACATTTCTTAGCAAAAATGTTGAGCTTTCACTCCCACTATTGAGAACTTGAAGCCAAAGCTCCTCCTATCCATGTGGCTTTCCTATATACCTCCATAGTATTCTGCAAAAATAATCTAATTTTAGAAGCATTATTTTGCACCCATGTTTTTATAGTTGCGGCCACCTTTCTCACTTCAATGAGTGTCTTCACATCTCCTTGGGGAAGCGATGAAGTTGAAGGTAAACTATCATCTACACATACATCCAATGGCTTGCCCATTTCTACAAGTAAATACTTGTATTATTTTAATTGTGCTTTAATCTTTGAGTGAGAAATGTGTTCTTTCTCTATTCTGCTCCTTACCACACTGGTAGCAAGTTCCAAAATATCCAACTCTCTCCACTTGGTCTTTTTACCCAATCTGACTTGTGAAACCTAGTATTTCGGGGAGTTTTGGCCTTCAACTTGTACAAGAGCTGCAATATCAGCAATCACCTCACCAGAACCAATTCTAGACAAATGATGTATGGTCTTCACCTTATTTTTTTCCCTTGGTTCTTCAGTTATTGCTTGTTGCAAGGTGATTTTTGGCAGTACCACTTTCTTTTTCTTCACAAAAGTGAAGCTTACCCACTGTGGCATGTCTTCATCCTTATCACCTTCATGTGGTATGATCTTCGTAGTCACCTTGTGTACAATTTGTAACTGCTCTTCTCCTTCATCTTTCTCTTCCTCTTCTTTCTCAAGAATTTGAGTATCTTGGGTTGAAGTATCTAGTTGAACTTGGCTGGTTTGGAGAGCAATATTAATATTCATCTACTGCTATTTGTGCAATTCTCCTAACCTGTCACTTACTTCTTCTTCAAACTCTTTATCAGCTTCACTTTTTTCTTTTAATTCTCCTTCAATTGCTATTTCCTTTAACAAATTTTCTTGGTCCTCAGGAGTTAGAACCAATCTTTCATCATGCTCTTTTGCAGGCTCATCTTGTTCTCTCTCTCTCCTTCAATTGACTGCTTCTCTAGTTGATTCTGCTCATCTATATCCATCGGATCTACATGTTCTTGTTTCTTTTTTTCTTTTTTTTTTTTCTCAACTTTCTTTCGTGCCAATTGTATAATCGGTTGCTTGTTTTCCTAATCAGAATTAGATTCAATATTATGAATAGTCACCTTTTCAATGGTAGGAGTTATTACTTGTATTACTGGAGGTGATGTTACTGATGTTATAGTAAAAATATTTGTTGGTGCAGACATTAGCATTGTTACAGGGATTGTAGTAGTCAACGATGTGGAAATAGGATCTTGTGTTGTTGCAATAGGTGGGGCTTGAGTTGATGCTGCTATTGTATCAAGAGGAGGTTGAGTGGATGTGGATGTTCCTTCTTTAGGCTTTCCTTTCTCATATTTCTTTGTGGCGCCTTCTCCTAGTATTTTCTCAATAGCAACCCTAACAGGATGTATTTTTATAAGTGGCACGACTCCTAACCCCTCCCTTACCCCAAAATTTGTTGCTTTCTTCAACAACTTAGCCTTTTGCATATGTTTCTTAACTTGTTCCAAAAGCTCCTCTATGGTTGGCTTAGGTCCAACAACTTCATCTAGTTCTATGGATATATTCTTCCTAGAACTAGACCTTGTTCTTCGGGCATATTCCTTGTGTACCTTTGCTTGAGGATTATCAACCGTTGATTCCTTTTGTTTTCCTTTTGAAGCGCTTGACCTAATCCTCAAATTCAACGATTGTTTAGTTCTTTTTATAACACTTTGAGTTACTACATCTATATCTACTGTAGCGTCCTAAAATTGCGACACTTGCAATTTCGACTGCATTTCGGTCTTCACGATGGCGACGCAACACGCAACCTGAATGGAGACCCCGAAACCTGATTATGACACTGAAAACTGCATTTTTCAAGCACCCTGGCCTGAACCTCCTTGCACCCTGCTGTCCCGGGAGGTGGGACCAGAGCGCCCAGCGCCCTGGTCCCTGGGTCCTATTTTGGGCCCGGTCTCCTTTGGACTTCAGGTCTTTTTGTTTGCAATTTGGAAAATAAACTTTCCTGGTCGGCCTAAGGTCGGGAAAATCAGTCTATCAGCCCTAATTGACAAGTATATAAACTACATTTTCCTCTTTCATTCGATATGATGGAAAAGGCGTGGAAACTATACTCAAGCATTCAAGCATTCAAGCATTCCTTCAAGCAATTGATCATTTCAAGTCTCCATTCAAGGCTAAGTGTTGCATTCAAGACAAGGATTCAACCATTGAAGAAGAGATCACATACTACTACAACATACAACATACAACATCTAAACCTTCGCACATAAGGATACAAACATCCTTAGAACAAGGTATTAGTACTTGTTTTACAGTCATTTACATTTACAGCTCTTGCTCATTTCTTGGTTAATTCCAAAACCGGGGTTTGACCTAAAGGCAAACCCCTAATCCCTAACCCCCCAATCGTCTTCGCTTTTCTCTGTGTAGGTTGCAGGTACGCGGCTGAAATTGAAGATCTGGAATCCTTGTGCAGAGACGAACAGATCCCCCTTCGTTTCGCGGATTTTTCGGAGGACCGTGGCGCCGGGCGCCATCGTCCCAACAACTTTTGCTCAAATTTGCAGGACAGCGCCGTATCGACATTTTACTGCTAATTCCAGGTCCGCAGCTTCATCCTATATCCCTATCTCAGTTTATAAAGTGAATCTTTGTCACTTTCTATGCATTCCTAGCTCAATTCTTCTATGCACATTCTTTACAAAAGAGGGTAGCCTTGTTGTCATAACCCTTGAAACTCATTTAGCATCCAATCTTGCATTGCGTGGGATTGGATCTTGTGGGTTTCAACCCCTCTTTTGAATGTAAAGTCTCTCCCCTAAGTGAAAACCATCAACCCTAGTGAATCTCCCTTCTCTCTCCTTGGAGTTGGAAGAGGGGAGAGCAACTAGGGTTCGATCACGATTTTCCGCTTTACATCTACATCTTCTTGTCCGAACCATCTTATTGGAGAAAGGGGCTTCTTATCAATTCCTTGTTCTTTATATGTTTGATCTAATAACTCACCATCATCCCTCAATTCTTTAGGGAGATTTGTCTCTACTTCAACATTTATTATTTGAGGGACTGAGAGCCAAAAATAATTTTTCTCTCTAACTTCAAAAATGTGTTGGAGGTTGGCCCAAAAGTCTTCTAACCTTGGTTTATGCCCATCATAAGCTTTTGGCATCATTTGCTTCAGTTTTCCATATAGATCATAATGTTCCCAAGCATAATTAAATTCTTTTAAATGTAAGTCTTGTAATTCTTGCTCGACCACTTTAGCTACTTGAATTTTTGAACAAGAGAAATAACCAATTGTTATAGAGAAATCAACACCCATTTTATGCTTTGAAGACAGTAGTGACTGCAACCCGACCATCTGCCTGACATATTCTAAGAGCATCACCTAGCCATTACAATATCTAGGTGGCAACATGGGATTTCCAGTGAAGCCACTGACTCTGATATATGTGGATCATTGATTCTAGATGAACCAACATCCCCATTCCCTTATTATTTCCATTGCCAATGGGCTTATTCAATAACCCTCATCACCCGTGAGCTTCATTGTAATGCCCTGCTAGGAAACCCCGAAGGGATTAAGCCAAAACATACAAATGGAGTGCAATAATTTTTTTTTTAAAGTTACACCACATTAAGATACAACAAGATATCAAAGATTCAGATTACATAGTGGAAGACATCAACTAGCACCTAAAGAGTTTCCCAATGTGATTACTTATTTACACATTTCACTTAACTCACACTAATAAATCCAATAAGCTGATTATCTTATAATGAGATAATTCTTAAACAAGGATAACTTCTTTCAGATAGATGAAAATATAATTCACAAGATAAGGTTCATCCATTAAGATTTATCTATATTCTTCATTCATACTTTTCATGAGAATTTAAGTCATACAACTAATTTAATAACACTTGAATTTTATCATAAGCTAATGAGATCTTCCCATGCATACTTAATTTCCTTAACAATAACTGAATGTATTCCATTATATTAAGCTACATTCATTCATGATACAATTTACTGCATTTTAAAAGGCGATTGCATACATGCATCTATGATAAATCTCATCTAAACTACTTATGCATTCGATCTAAATGGCATTCATAAATGCTAATACTAAACATGAAACATAAGAATAAAAGCATCACATAACACCAAGATGATCTCGGAGTTCACCCCTAAAGGGCTACATCTCCGGGTCTACTCAACTGCAAGACCCCACTGATAATTAATAAAGTTAAGAATACATGAGGTTCTCATAATTTACAATCCTGGCATCAAGGTGAAACATAATCAATATACAAATGACCACATCGATCAATACATACATAAATGATCCCTGAAAAGGAAAGGATCTAGCTGAACATAATCGAAGCTAATACAAAGGTCCATTAGAGCATCCACCAAACCGAGCCATCGCAACCCAAGGTCTAACATGAAACCAGTACTCACAAGGGCATAGACAATAGGATAACCCACAAATGTGCTCCTATCAGGACAATACAACAACACACTAGCGTATGTAGGGACAAGTGTCATCATACAAACTGGTATGGTTACCATGGCAGGTCTTCATAGGTTTCGACCCCATACACTAGGATACCCTGGCAACCTAATCTGAAACCTCTAGCCCATCCAAGCCTCATGTGGACCCACACATCCTCTCGTGAAGACAAGGATGATGGTTTGCCATTTCAAGCCTTCTCATAGCATGTCGAGTCTGTGTTAGCACTTGTCCCATGTGTGAGGCACAATTATCTTACTTAGAGATTAACATTCTAATCTACTGTTAGGTTATCACTTATTAGACTCATTTTCGATGAGTTATCCAGCAGCCACTTTGAGCATGGCCCCCAATCGAAAGCCACTTTCCCTTACGACACTAGACTTTACTCAAGCGACCTCAGACACCAAGAAGCATACATGGTCAAGCAAACGGAGTTCAAAAAGGAGGGAACATCCATCTGGTCAAACACGACTCAAAAGAGGTACACTTACTAACGGTACTCTAACCAGAGACCTGACCAACTATGGTCAACCACGAATCATCATTTGACACCACAAAAAGGATATGACCAATTACGACACACCTACAAAACAACAGTCACAACTCGAGACCGAGGACTGAAACAGGTACCCAAATCAACCATATGATAGGGTCCAATCAAACAAAGCAAGGCTTGCCATTACTTAAGCAAAAGTGAATACAGAAATTAAACTCGCATAGGCAATAACTAGCAGATACAATCTTCTTTCCTAATGCTTTAAATAATAAAAGTCGATCAAGTTTTCTAAATGATCTAAGATAGATTGCAGTTATCTACCTCATTTAGATACAGGTTGTTCTTGGTTTTCTAACTCTCTAAGGTTCATTTGCATCGAACATACATAAATACGCCGTTATGAGTTCTTAAACCAATTTCACATGAATATAATTAAACAACCATTAACCGACTAAATATGATATTTAATCTTCAATTAAAACATCATTGTCATGTTGGTTTGAAAATAATTGCCCAAGTTCATCTTTCCAGAACCAAGTTAAACTTTTTGATTAAGGAAATATACATTTAAAAGAACCATAAATAGGCAAGCTTTTCCCAAATCCACAAAATTACTTACATACATATAGAAAAATACCAAAATTAACTATTAATTAATGTATATATTTATTAATCTGTGATTAATTAAATATAACAAATTAATAATTAATAACGAAATTAATAAATCAAGTATTTAATTAGAAAAATATGCATTAATAATAAAATAAGATTTGAATATTAATTAATGTATATTTAACACTATACAATTAATTAATAACAAATTATTCATGAACTATTAATTAATGCCAAATTTAATCATAGTTAAAAACTTTATTAAAAACTAAACATTTAATTAAAATATTAAATGATTATATATATATTGCACTAAAAAAAATATATAAAAAAAAAATTAGCAATATCAAAAATGGAAAAGAATCGGGGGGGTTATCCACGTGGACCCCACGTGGGCCCCCTGGTAGCTCACGCTATCATTGGTAGCACTGCTACCAAATGGTAGCAAGCAACTACCATTGGTAGTGCTGCTACCAAATGGTAGCAGCCGCTATCAAATGGTAGCAGCCGCTACCCTTGGTTGCGTGCTACCTCCCCATGGTGGGGGTTTACTCCCGCCATGGGGGTTAATTTTTTTTTTTTGAAAAATTTGCTACTATAAAAAAAAAACCAGCAAACCCAGAAAACCCAGTCTCAATAGAGACCTTTAAAAAAAAAAAAAAAATTCGCAACATGGGTTTCCTAATATTTTGCATTTACAGAATACCCAGATTCAGGGAAGGAGAAAATTCTCTAAAACAATATCATTTTGGCAAAATGAGATGGATTAACACAAACTTAACATCAAATTTGCCAAACCCCCAAACTAAATTTTATTTTCATTTTTTTTTTAAAACATTCTGAGCAAATCAGAAACTGATTTGAAGACAAGGAATGAATCAAGGAGGGATAAATTCAAGATCTTATTGCTATTGTACTCTATTCATCAATCAGACAGATTCCTCAATAATAAACTCATTTCTTTCAACAGAATAGTAAATTCTTTTGGCAACAAAGAAAACAATTAAGAATCCTGCCTCCATATGCAATCCTGGAAGAGAGTTGCTGAAGAGCCCAACCTGCAAGCTCAAGAAATCTCTTCTCCTCCAAAATCCCCAAATTTTCCATCCAAAAATATTTTTCCAAAAAAAATAAAATATTTTTCCAAAAATATCCATCCCCATATTTTCCAAAAGTCTAGGTTAAATGGGAGAAGTTTGACCAAAAATCTATTTTTGGAATAAAAATATTTTATTTAAAATAATTCACAAAATCATTCTTTTAAACTATATTAATAATTTAACTTGCTTTTCCAATTTAAAATTGATTTTTCTAAATAACAGAATATAACCTCTCTATTTCCAAAATGCTAAGAAGATAAAATTAATTCTATTTCAATTAATTTTAAATCTTTCTTTTCATAAGCATAAACATAACAAATTTAACATTAAAATTAACTATATAATTGAACTTGCTCCCAATTTAAATTGAGCAATTCAATTTAATGATAATTGCATAAAGAAGCCCTATTTAAATTAGTCCATTAATCTTTAATGCACAAACACATATTTAATCAAATTAAATACTAAGGACTAATTACTCAATTTAACCACACACACTAGACACGCAAACCAAGAACACCAAACAAACAGTCGACCCACAAACCAACCAAAGGGAATACCGACGATGATTGACAATGCTCTCTTGAGCATGACTATGGTCAAACGAGGGTCTTATGACCACCTAATCCAACTCTAAGGATTAAAGAGGTACACTCAAACCTGCAAATTCAGGAGGAGATGAACCTCGCACCCATGCGGCACTATACTTGAAATCTCCTACAACCAAGAGTCATACATGCATACATATATCAACTTAATGAAAGCCTTAGCTTGAGATAATAACACGAAATAGGATAATTAATTAACTGGCATACAAACTAGTGCGAAAACCACAATAACAGGTATGCACTAAAATCAAAACATCTGACTATAACACTATAATATGTTAAACTAACTCAAGTCAAATCAAGATTAGAAATTGATTAGGATAGGGGTACTACATTCATAATAATGGGGAAGAGGAAGGCATCATTTATCCTTTTAAAATTTATCTTTGCATTGCTCAGAGGGAGTTGAGTATAATACTCCCATACCTTCTTCTGCTTGTCTTCATCGCTGAGCTGGCCCTCTGTTTGCAGCCTTGGAAACTTGCTTGCCCGAGCAGCTACCCTGATAACATAAGAAGTAAACAATAATTTATTTGTTTTGTGCACATCAACTAGTTGATTATGTATGTTATCTGGCAGTACTTGGGCCTAGTAATATTATTTTCCAATCAAAATAGTAGCCATGAACTAGAACATCCAGGGGTGAAAATGTCGGCAATCTAGCTTACCAAAGACCTTGCTCAACATGATTATTAGGTCCTATTGCGGCTCTTTGAAATCAGCCCTTAGAATATCACTGGCCTTCAACCCTGTCTTCCTCTCTTCTTCTAGCCAGTGTTCATTAATGTGCCTCTTGCAGGAAGCGGTATCTTTATCCCATACCTCTGCAAATTCCTCCTTAGTAGTCAACATCACTTCATCCCTTGAAGGAATACCAAATAGAAAACCTAGCATATCTACTGACAAATCTATTAATGTTCTGCCTTTATCATCTATGCACTTCCTAGTGTTTGCATTATAGAACTGTGCAATAGTCATAATAAATTTAAGGGCTTGAACAAATTGTGGAAAGATTGTTGCCTCCACTAGCCCCGACCTCTTGATCCTCCTATAAGGAGCATCCAACCTTGGCTTGTCCAAATGAGTTCTTATATCTTCTAGCTCAAAATGTCCTACTTCGGTATCGGTCACCCATTTGATCTAGTCTTTGAATTTGGAAGCATAAGTTTGGCCTTGGTAGTGGTACTTCATGGTTGTAGGTAGCTTATCCAATTCCTTAGCATTCTCGCTGGAGGTTGGGTCCATTTAATTTCTCTAATATATAAGAAAGAACAAAAAAAATAGCCTATCACATAGTCAAAATATCAATTTTATCACCGACTTCGAGACTCCGAGGTTCCAAGGTGGGAAACTCCTTAAAAAATAATTAACTTCGAAACTCTGGGGTTTCGGGGTTCTGAGGTAAGGAAAGATAAAATGAACAAGCCCAAAACTTTGGGTTTCTAGGGTAGTTCAGGGTAAGATAAAACAATATGGCTCAAAACTCCGAGGTTCCGGGTAGGTTATTTGAAAGCCCAAAAGGATGGTTTGGAACTCCAAGATTCCAGGGAGAAATAAAATAGTAGAGCCCGAAACTCTGGGGTTTCATGGTTGAAGGCGTGGTCAAAGGGGAACAAATTCGGAACTTCAAGGCTCTAGGGTTTCGAGGTTGTGATGGGAAAAACACAAGACTTTGGGATTCTGGGGACCCAGAATCCTGAACCTAGGGCATGCGAAAACACCAACATGCAAAACGAGAAACGAAAAAAGAAAAAAAATCCAAAGAAAATCTACACTAGAAAACTAGAAAATCTAAACAAGAATACATGAGATGGAAGCAATACACCAACCTGACAAGAGTAAACATGTGAAATATCAACAACACGGAGACACAGACTCAGGAGGTCAGAGCTGGAAAATTAGAAAGCTTGAATACACAAATGAGCTTAGAAAAGTTCATTCTCCCTATTTATACCCCCCCCCTCGATAAGCCGTTCATACGATTACCTTAAACACGACCTCGGGAGTCCGAGGTTCCAGACTTCCGAGGTGACAGACAACAAAAACCACAAACACACCTCGAAACTTTGAGGTTCCGGGGTGTGGCTTAACAACAAGTAGGGGCACCTCGAGACTTCAGGGTTCTGAGGTGGAAACATAAATTAACTTTGGGATTCCAGGGGCCTAGAATTCCGAAGTTGACAAACAAATGACAAAACACAGAGAACTCAGAAATTCAAGATTCTGGGATTCTGAGGCTTCAACAAAAAAAGAACAAGGCAAGACCTAGGGATTCTGGGGTTCTAGGGTTCCAGGGTAGAACTCGAAACAAAGCAAAGAACACCTCAAGACTCTGGGGTTCTGAGGTGTTAAGGAAAATAAAACCACAAAAAAGAAAAAGAGAGGGGACCCACATTTTCAAGACAAGGAAACTGATAGGGTTAGGTATGTAGGGCATAAAAGTTCCTAGAACAGTCTTTTGTCTACGAATCCCATTGTATGAATAGTAACTATCAAACTCTTTGTTGTAGTATTCACCTCCATTATCTAATTTGAGATACTTCAACTTATTTCTTATCTCACTCTCAACCAAAGCTTTTGATTTCTTTAAATTATCAAATACATCAAATTTAATGAGAATGAAATACACCCAAGTTTTTGAATTGTATCATCAACAAAAGTAACATAATAATATGATACAACCAGAGATGATATGAGAGTTGGTCCCCATACGTCTAAATGCACAAGCTCTAACTTTTCACTCTTCTTTTCCTTCCCAAGTCTAAGAAATTTGACTCTTTTATTTTTCATAAACATGATTTTTACATAAATCCAAATCAACTTGTTTCAAACCTGGCAATAAATTCGTAGAATGGAGAATCTTCATCCCCTTCTCACTCATGTGCCCAATCTATTGCATCATAATGTTGTATATGTTCTTTCAGAAGCTAAGGAAATAGAAAAATAAATATTTCTAATACATAAATATAATGTACCTACCTTTTCCCATTTTCCTATTATCAATGAGCCTTTAGTGACCTTCCATGAATTGTCTATAAATATAACTATGCAATATTCACATGCTAGTTGTCCTGCTAATATTGAATTTCTTGTCAAATTAGGAATATTTTCATCTCTTTCAACAACCATTGATTTTTGTTTGGTAATTTTATCTGTATTTTCCCCTTTCCAACAATTTTGGATTGTTCATCATCACCCAAATAAACTTGTCAAAAATCTCCTTGAACATAGTCTATAAAATATTTCTTATGGGGTGTGGCATATGAAGCCCATGAATTTAACACTTAAGAATAAATAATATTATCTAAAGAAAAAATTAATGCATCATGTAATACATCACCTACAACATTTTCTTCCTTATTATTTTCTTATTGTTCATCCCCTTGTTTTTCCTTTTGATACCAACAATCTTTCTTTAGATGTCCTTTCTTCCCATAATGTTAGCACTCCAACCTTACCCTAGATTTGGACCTAACCTTCCTATATTTCCTACAATTTGTTGGGCTCTTTCCTCTTTCCCTTTATCTTCCCCTATTCTCAATAGTCAAATCATTTCTTGATGTCTCACTCAAGTTTTTCCATTGCATTTCCTTGCTAAAGACAACACTAGTATTTGATCAAAAGACATTATTACATACTGTAAAAGAGGAAAATTGGGAATTAGGGTTTTACCAAGTAAATCCACTAAATAACCTAATTAATACCATTACATTGAAAGAGGGTTGAACCTAATAGATCTAAGCTAAATCCTAATGGGAAAAAGGTCTAAGATTCTGATTGGATTCAACTGGTTTGTAATGATTACCCTCTTTCTTAGTTAAATTTGTAATGTAATTGTAAAATTAGGGAAAAACCATGAATAATTTAAGTAAACTAATAGAAACAGAAAGATACATATGTCCCATGGATCCACCAACTGATATATGGGCAAAGGAAAATGTTTATAACATGTCCATAGAAGTTTGCCCTAATTTTTTGAGACCAAGTAGCACAGATCCACCCTACTCATTCAAAATTTTCATCATGAAAAGATGAACCTATTCATCACTATCGACTCTGCCAGATTTCATGAGTACAGCTCCCGCACCTATTTCCTACACACATTAAGAGAGGGAAGGATGTTGGGAATAGGGGTTTGCCTTAGGTCAAACCCTGATTTTGGAATTAACCATGAAATTGAATTGATAAATGTAATGAAAGAGTGTAATGAAATACTTTCCTTTTAAGGGAAAGGTTGTAAATACTTGAAATAACAATATATGTACCTTGATGAAGTTTTGTTTGACCTTCTCACAAATTTTTTAGGGTTTCATGTAGGATGTCTTCATAAAATATTGATCATGGATGGCATCTTCAATACTTGAACTTGACTTCACTACTGCTCCAATGCTTGATGAATGATTAATTTCTTCCTGACTTGAATTGAGTTAGGATAATAAATTTGCCTCTTGAAATTGTTAGGTTTCAAATGAGAGGGTTAGACCTCCTTTTATACTTGTTTGCCCAAAAAATAAGTTGAATTTCCAGAACAGGTTGACATGGGAACAAATTTCTCACTTATTTGAGATGACCATTGTGAGGCCCTAATTTAGGGCCTAATTAGGAGGAATAGGGTGTGGTATGTTTTGGTCCTAATCTAGGACCAAAGCATACCACTCCTTGGTCCTGAAAATCAAGACTCCAAAATGGGGACGGAATTGGACAAATCATGAAAATGTAAGATTGGAATGAGGTGTGAGAGAAATCAACATTGTAATCAGGCATCGAAAGTTGGGACAACAAAGTGAGGCCTAGGTGAGGACAAAATTATAAGCAAGTACAATTTAGGATGCTACATTTATCCCTCACTTTAGCAAGAGTATGAGACTAAGCATACTCAAAGTAAAGTACAAAGTTGCATTGAAAAAAATTCATCAAGATATCAAAGAGACAAGACATACCAAGCCCCCAAGGACTTTAGGATCTTACTACTCTAATATCAAGATAAAAGGGACAATATAAGGATGAGAGCGAACATGAATGCACTATCCTAGTAAGATTCGCTTACTACGAGTCATGAAAAATTAAAATACAAAACTATATAAAGAAAAAATCTTTGTTTGCAAAGTAACTTGAGTATCAAAAACATGTCATGGTGTGTGCATAAAGTTTAACATTGAGCTAAGTGTATGTCCCCATGTTAAAGCGATTGCAAATGCCTTATCAAGAAAATTTGCTTTAAGGTAGTATGCATCTAAAAGACAAGTGCATTACCACAATAAGGTGCCCCCAATGAAGTAGAAATCAAAAGATAATGGTTAGAAAACATATAGGAAAAAAACACATAAGGAATCCACTAACTCTAGGGTTAGTATGCTCTTATTATAAATTATGTATATCTATTGGGAAAATGGTGTCTCAACCTTGTATTTACATAAGGCTACTATTTATAGTAAATTTTTATTTGGTCACAAATTGGTTCAAAAAGTTCCCCAAAGCTTTGGATTGGCTATATAAGCATGCCAGTAAATTTTCGTTGCAAGATCATAACTAGATTTCAAGATACTAAAGTTTTCATTATTGAAAGTTGTGATAAAAGGTTTAAATACAATTTAGAGGCTCTGAAATATTCTGAAAAGTTTATGTAACTGGTGTAGTAGGATACAAGGTGATAGATCATGTCATGATCTTTTTGATGCTTTAAATGGTTCATCAATCAAACACCCAATTCACAAGTATTGGCCTCTGAAAGTTTGTCTTCTGAAATAGAAAATATAAAAAATGCATTGAACACATAAATGAGCTATAAAAGGGAGGTACATATGTTGATGTGTGTTTTAACACATTATAGGGAACCTAGGGTTGGAGATAAGGTTGGTTCCACTTTATTGGGTGGTTTTAGCCCATGGTTTTGTAATACCGTTTGATGGTTCCATGTATTGTATCTCTTATATATGAGGTGTGTGAGATGGAGGTTGTGTGTAAGAGTCTTATAGATATTAAGTTACCTCTGAATTTATGATTGATGATACGCCTATGAAACAACTTTCTCTACAAGTATATTATAATATGTTATTGATTTCTGAATAATATATTGGGTGACTTTTGGGAGTGTGAGGTTTTTCTCCCAAAAGGGTTTTCTCCATATAAATCATTATGTTGTGGTATGCATGTTATTTATGTTTATTTCTATTAAGTTTCTATAATTGATGTAACAATTCATAAAATTTTTGCATTACTCTCCTCACAAGGTTAGCGTAGGAATTTGTTTCGCTACTTAAATTCCTTACAAGTGGTATCAAAGCTTGATCACCTTTTGTTTCAACTGTGGGTTGTTGGGGTTTTTTGAACTAATCTAGATTCAAGTGGGAGCTTATGTAGAAGATACTTTTTAATCTTGTTGTAGGAATTTTCAGAAGCTAAGTTCGTCAGGGAGAATAGAGGTAGAGAAATTTTTTGGAAGTAATTTTGAGATGTGGAAGTTGAAGATGGAGGGTCTGGTAATAGATTGAGATCTATGGGATGCAGTTGATGTGAATGTCTCAATAACTTCAAAATATACTATGGGTTTTTATTATAATATTATGGACCATAAAGCCAAGGGTCTAATCAAAATGTGCTTGGAAAACATTGTTCTAGTCAATATCCATAAAGAGACCTTTGAAAAGAAGCTATGGACCAAGCTTGGAAAATGTATCAAACCAAATATTTATTGAACTAGATTATATTCAGGAAGAAATTTTATTCCTTGAAAATCAAAGAGGGTGGATGGATAATAGACCACCTAGAAGCATTTAATATGTTGGTGGCTCAATTGGTATCTAATGGTGTCAAGATGGATGAGGAGAAATGTCAAATATTTCTTTGTTCTTTGCTTGGTACATGGGATTCTCTTGTTATGGCTGTCCGTAGTACTTTTTTAGTTTTAGGGTCTACAAATGTGGTGGGCACCTTGCTTGGTGAAGATATACAAAGGAAGATATCCATTAGTTTGAAGAAAGCCCTAACTGTTTCTGGAATATTTAAGGAAAAAGGCAAGAAGAACATGAAAAGCGTCATAAATCCAAGTCCAAAGGGAGATTGAAATATCTTAGAAACTCCAAAGTCATTTAATGGAACTACGGTAAGTCGGGACACATATTTTAAGGACTACAAAGAAGAAAAGAAGAATAAAAAGAAGAAGTTTGATTTTGATTCTAAGTTCAAGAAGGAAGATGGTGATGCATTGATTGCAACTTTGGCTACTCATGTAGGTAATGATGCATGGTTAATTGACTCAGGTGCATCTTTTCATATGACTTCCAATAGAGATTGGTTTTCTAAATATTAAGAATTCAATGGAGATAAGATGTACTTTGGTGATGATTCACATTTAGATATTGTTGGTCATGACAAAGTTAGAATCAAGTTTCTTGATGGTAAAATAAAAAAGATTATCGATGTGTTGCATATCCCTAGACTAAAAAGAATTTCATTATCTATGAGCAAATTGATAAATGCGGGTGTGCAGGTAGTCTTTTCTGATGTAAGATGTAAAATGGGCAAGGGTGTTATGGTCATTGCTAGAGGTGTCAAAATTGGCACTTTATATAAGCTAGAACCATACACTGTTGAATGTAATAACACTTCTATAAAAAGTAAATATGTGGATATTTTGTTGAAAGATTTGAAGATTTCACCTTCAACAGATGGACATGACTTTTGGGTACCAAAGAGTGCTCTTTCTTATAAAGAAAAGCTACTTGTAGAGAAGATTATGTTATGGCACCAAAGGCTTGGCCACATTGGAGAAAAAAGTATAAGGACCTTGAAAAATAAAAACCTTGTTGAAGGTTTGAATGATTGTAATCTTGACTTAGATTTTTGTGAGCATTGCATTTATAGAAAACAAAAACACATTCAATTTTACTTGAGTTATCATAAATCTTGTGGTGTTTTGGATCTTATTCATTTTGATGTGTTTGGTCCTGTAGATGTTCCTTCCATTGGAAAATCCACATATTATGTTTCATTTATTGATGAATTTAGTAGGACATGGGTATACTTTCTAAAGAGTAAATCTGAAGTTTTCAGTCGATTTAAAGAATTTAAAGCAATGGTTGAGTTGCAGATTGGAAAGAAAATTAAATATTTGAGGACTGATAATGGTGGTGAATTTTGCTCTAATGATTTTGATACATTTTGTAAAGGCTGGCATTAGTAGAAAAAAGACAAATTCATATTCTCTACAATAGAATGGAATTGTAGAAAGAATGAATAGGACATTGATGGAGAAGGCTAGGAGTATGTTGAGTGGTGTTGATCTAGAACAAAATTTTTGGGTTGAAGTTGTTGCCACTTTTTGCTACTTGATTAACAGGTCTCCTACATCAAATTTTGTTGACAAAACACCTATGAAAGCATGGTTAGGTCATAAGCCTTCATTGAGACATCTTAGAGTTTTTGGTTGCGAGGCATATGCACATGTGCCAAAGGAGAAGTGAACAAAGCTGGAGAACATGGCTATGAAATATCTTCATTGGATGCAATTATGGTATGAAAGGATACAATATTTGGGACTATGTTGCACGAAAGGTAATACATAGTAGAAGTGTTATTTTTAGAGAAATTAAGTCTCCTTCCATTACATTACAACTAGAAAAACTAAATAGGAAGATGTGATTCAATTCTGATGTAGCCATAACCAGTAAAACCCTCAAAAGAGAATTGACCAGCTTATGTCGCAAGAGTAACTAATGCAGGAGCCAAAAATATTTTCCTATCTGTTTTGCTTTCTATTTGCAGTTTTAGCATTTCTTTCTGTGTGTCTCGGTTTTGGCTCATCCGATCCTATGGAGTTGGATTCTACTTGAAGACTTGATCATCTTTCGTATTTCCAAACCGCATCACATTTCAATCTTTTTCTAGAAATTTATCGCTATCTGTTTCCATGACAGTTTCCTGTTACCAATTGGCAGTTTCTTGTTACCGGTTGCCTGGACCTATTTGCATTTGTGATCTACTAGACCTGTTTCCAAAGCTTGCAGAGCACTAAGTGTTGATTCTGATGTTTCTTGGAATGTGGCTGACCTTTTCCTATGATCTACACTTCATCCTTTGGATTTTCCAGACAAATCTCTTGGCAGAGGTCAACCTTGTTGGTTTCAGACGTTAGGTCTTGTTCTTCAGGTTTTGATCTTTTTTTGGGTCGATCGGATCCCCTTGGATCGTATAAATCATTGTATTGAGCATTAGAATGTAATAAATCAAACAACGAAGTAGATAGACTGAGCATAGAAGATGGATCTTAAGATAGGTCTTGGTTGTGACCTATTCTATACTTTGAGCTTGTTTTAGCAAGCCTGTGAGCCGGTTTCTGTAACCCGGATGTTACCGGTTGGTTGTAATTAGTTTTCATCAAATAAAACAATCTGTTCTGTATTGCCTCCATCATATATTTGTGTTTTTGTTGTGTTTACTCTTGCTAACTGATCTAGATTGATATCTTTGAGGTCCCTCCTAACTAGTGACTGCTTCAAGTGGTATCAAAGCGAGTTTCCATTCTGGAGGTTGTGTGTCCTAAGAATTTTGTTGTCGGGTGGCAGACTGAGGATCCGACTTGTAGCTGCAGAGGATGGGTGTAAAAGATGGCACAAAGAGGAACTAGGAATGGTGGAGCATGTGGGAATGCAGACCCTATTGTGATGGAAATGTTGCAAGGGATAGCAGCCTGGTTGGAAGTCATGGAGATAGCCTAGAGAAGAGGCTGACACATCGAAGATGTAAGTGAAGATAAAAGAGAATAAGCCCTGGCAGAACAAGTAAACCCACCAGAGATTACTTTAGTGGTGAATATTTGCCAATGGCAAATTTTTCATGTCAGCCCTATTGGAAATGGAAAATATTTTGTACCATCTGGGGGTGGCCATGTCGCCAAAACATTATCAATTTCCGTCAACGTCACGGCCCGATCGCCATATGTTTTATGCAATTAAATGTTTCTATGCGATGATTTCGCCAATACAATATATGGTGGACACACGGTAAATTTAATTATTTCACCTACTCTCTTCGAGGTTGCCTTAATAGATGACCTTAATTCGCCTATAGGCATGTGAAGATTTGTTATCCAGGGGGACCCAATTCACTCGACATCTTATCGACGCATGTCTCCAGTCACCCCAACTTTCGCCAACTATATTGTATTTTCTATTCGCCTATTATTTGGACGACCTATAATCACCTCAAAAATTACATAAGTCATATTTGGATGACCTATAATCGCCTCGAAAATTACATAAGTCGTGTTATAATTACACGGGATTCACCAAATATTTGTATATTGGTAAATTCTTGCAGAATTCACCATATAAGGATTGGTATAAATACATGTAAAGATCAGATCTATCTCAACACAATCTGGTGGGTTCTAGGCTTTGAATTCTGATCAATAGCGAAGTTTTAGACCAAGGAAAATCATTGTTGTTGACTGTATTGGTGACTGCTAGTTACCTAAAGCCTAAAGGTGAGTGATCATATTTTTGAACTAGTATATTATACATTATAGTCTATTATTGCTTCTTCAGCAAATTGATATTTTTTTGGCAGCCTTTATTTCATTGGAGATGTCGAACAAGAAGAGGGGTAGGAAACCTAAATGTGGGGAAGGCTAGGAGAGGCCAACAAAAAGAAGAACATTGTCTTCGTACTTTGGCATTGGAAAAGATTGTGGTACTGGTGAAAATTAGGAAGGTACATCATCACAAGTACAAGTACAAAATTCGCCACCTGCACTGCATGTTGAAGATGGCGGTGAACCTGATATCTTAGATTAGGATGATCTTGAAGAAGATTATCTGGTAGATACCCAAGTTAGCCGGAATGATATAATCGACTTGGGTGATAATTCCATTGATGATAATGCATGGAAGGGGAAAAGAAAAGCCATATCAAAAAATGGTGAACCACAATCAAAAAAGGATCGGGAGTGGGATATGTCAGTCAGGAATTTTCAAATTAATTGGGCATCGAAGTATCCATTCATTGAACCAGTAGAGAATCCAATTGAAGGCGAGCCTCCAATAGAATGCAGGTGTAAGATTTGCACTTGGAAAAATAAGAAGGAAATTAGGTTGCTGCTAAAATTTGACACCATAGAAAAGCATATGGGTAAAGTTTATAAAAAATAAATGATAAACGGGGTTGAAAAATTAGTGATAAGATGGAAAACAAAGGATGAATGTAAGCATGTGAGGAATGCCGAAGAGTATTATTTTCATGAGGAATTACAGACGAAGCTTGCTGAAGTTAAAGGTTCTATTAAAGCTATTTTTGGAAAAGCAATGCAAATAGAACAATTGGGAAAAGTTGTTCAGTTAAATGTTGTTTTTCATATTTTGAGTAGAGGGCGTGCTATGACAGATTTCCCATCAACTAGTGGTTTATTACACTTTTTGAAAGTTCCTAACTATCCTAATAGACACTGGTCAGTAAATAGTGGATGGGAATGGGCAAGTTGTCTTGCTGAGGTTGAAATAGAAGATGTATAGGAAAAAATAAGAGAGTCAAACTTCATTGCATTTTCTTTAGACGAAGTTACGGTAGTAGACAATACTTCATGGGTATGCATGCATGTTTATACTATAGAGAATCACACCCGCCAACCTCATCTATTATCTATTGCTAAAATGAAGGAGAGTGCGACAACGAAAAATTTATTTCAACTAGTAAAGAGAAGTTTAATTGAATATGGAGGTATGGATGACATGACGATAGCCAAAAAAATGGTTTGTGTTGGAGCAGATGGAGCTTCAGTAATGCAAGGTCACAGGAATGGTCTTTGTACAAAGATTGAAACTTCATTTGCACCGTACATTACTACAATTCACTGCATGGCTCATAGAATGAATCTAGCTTTTGGAATTGTGAGCAAGTTTGCTTCGGTTAAAAAAATTGAAATTTTAATTAGAGAGCTCTATTCACACTTCTGTCGAAGTCCCAAGTGATTTATGGAATTTCAACACTTTGCTGATGGATTAACTGATGGGAACAAGCTTCTCAAGGATAATGATACTAGATGGATCTCTTTGGATGGTCCAGCGCATCGAGTGTTTTCAGAATATCCATCCTTGATTGGACTATTTCACACAACTCGCGACGAATCAGATCAACTGAAATTTCCTGAACTTCTTGGTAGGTTAAGTAATTTAGAGACACTCTTAACTTTAGCAGCTCTTCTGCCCATGCTAGAGGAAATGAGGAATATTGTGAAGGCTGCCCAAAAAAGAGCTCCGTATATTGCAAAATATGCTACACTGCGTAAGATGACATGCATGACCCTCGACAATCTCTATCGAAATCAACCAACACTATCTGATGAAAAATTTGTTAAGTGGCGGACACTCACAAATTTGAACAATCCTGATAACTTTTTACAAATTGGTGCAGATGGGGAGGTATGTGCCAATGTATGGGGAGTTGAGATACCAATGCACTTCTATGCCATGGTTGACCCCGAGGAACCAGGAAAGTGCCCCAGGAAGAAACTAGCAAGAGTTACAAAGGAAGATTTCGACAAGATTGTTGAGACTGTAACTACTTCTGTGAAGAAAATTGCATATGATCTTTCCTCAGAAATTAGAAGCAAATTCCCTCCTGACAACCTACTCAAAGCCATGTCTATTGTGTTTCCTCATTATTGGAGCCTCAACAATGCATCTAATTTTTGAAGTAAGCTACTAACTTTGATAAAACAATTTTGCTTATCCAGAGAATTGAATGGAATAACTATAAATGGAATATTAGACGAAACTCATCTTCGAGAGAAATCATCTCATTTTGCATACACTATGAAACAACAATATGCCAAAATGGAGAACCCCGGCAAAGAGGGATCAGTAACAAGGGTTTGGAAATATATAGCTGAGAACCCATCCTTGCGTGATTCAATGCCAGAATATGTGAAGCTTGCTACTTTATGTCTTATCATGATATTGGGTTCAGTGGAAGATGAGAGAGTTTTCAGTGCTTTGGGGTTCCTAAAATCAAAGCTAAGAAACAAACTAGACAAAAATTTGGAAAATTGCTTGAGGCTCTATACATCTAGGTATGATGTCCACACTTTTCCTTACGATAGGGCACTGCAAATCTGGAGGTCCAAATGTGAAAAAAGAGGTTTGGGAAACACTTCAAACCAAAGTGCCAGTGGGACTAGTGGACCTACTGGTAGCATTGAGATGCAGTTCGACAAAGATATGCAGACTCAGTCTTAGAGTAAAGAAACCATAGACGAGAATCAAGAAAGCACTGAATTTGATGAGGATGAATGGCAACTGTAAGAGATTGGTATTTATTAATCTTATTACTATATCTCATCATTCATATTACAAAAGCATATTACTTTTTGCAATTAGAATTTAATATTGATTTGTAATTTTATTTTTCAACTTTCTATTTCCAGATTTAAAATAGCATAATAAAAAAAAGCCATAATGTGTTTATTGATACAGAGATGTTTATTGTTTATTTATACATGTT
The DNA here is from genome assembly GCF_030272615.1 of Cryptomeria japonica. Classification (NCBI taxonomy): domain Eukaryota; kingdom Viridiplantae; phylum Streptophyta; class Pinopsida; order Cupressales; family Cupressaceae; genus Cryptomeria; species Cryptomeria japonica. The sequence goes on along the minus strand of NC_081405.1, from coordinate 153,192,489 downwards.
TGAGTCTCAAATCTGTGTGATATATTTTAGAACCATATGATAAATTTCATTCAATAGTAATACACATGTCGAGAACTTAGATTTTCATTAATTCTTTCAAAATATAGCCATATGATACAATTCATTCAATAGTAATACACCAATCTGTGTGATTCTACATGCCAATTGCAAAAGTGAATACAAAGTTTCAAAACCCTTTGCAAATGACCCTGAATTCCCTTTTATAGAAACAAGAGAGCAACAACAACTCCTGTGCGATTCTCCAATGTCCATGCAAAAGTGAATACAAAGTTTTAGAACCCTTTGCAAAATTGCAAATGACCCTGAATTCCCTTTTATAGAAACAAGGGAGCAACAATAGCTTCAGGTCGAATTGCAAGTTTGCAACATGTGAACACTGAACATCAAAATCACAAACTCAGCACATATGTATATGGCCATCAGAGGCCGTATTAGCAATTTAACATTTGCTACATGTTTGATGTCTCCTGTTCAAAAAATAGAGTTCAAAATTAAATATTAATTCATGCCATGAGTCATGACAAATTAAACATAGATAATAGCTATAGCAATGCCTAAAACCTACTAATCAGAAATAGAGAAATGCATAAATGTTAAAGCAAGGGAGAATTTGAGAATACAAATTTACTGGCTAAAGTTTTGCACTGTGCATCATAGATTCATAGGCTGGATTAGCAAAATAGCAATAACGAGTGTTGTTTTTTTCCTATTCATAAATTAGATTCATAGGTTGGATTAGCAAAATAGGAAACAGGAAAAAAAAAACAACAACTTGAAATTAAGAATAAAAGAAGAAAATTGTGCAATACATACTATGATTCTTAAGAATTATGTGCCAGTTTTTGTAGGGTGCTCCACTCTTCGTCTGATGGAAGGTCAATATTCTGTAAACTATGGAAAGTCAATTCCAATTTCGTCAACATTCCATATTTAGAAGATTTACTTGACATCACTGTTTCATCCAATAGCAAATTTAGAGTTGTAAATGGTTGGATGAATTCCAGAAAGCTTTTGGGAGTTGTGTCCTTTGGAAGCAAGTCTAAATCAGACTTCATTTTTTTCTCCATGATTTTTTTGTAAGCTTCTTCTCCAATGAATTTATTTTCTGTGTCAACAGGCTTAGGCAAACCAAGTTTAATCAAATTATTTTTCTTTTCTTGCAGCTTCATTATCTTTTTTCCACAACTATCCATAACTTTTGATGTTTCCCTTAGCTTTTGGCATTTTTGAATGATAGATGATGTCTTAACTGTGGCATCAATGCAGCTCTTAATTCCCTTGGATGCCAAGTAGCTGTCACTGGAACTGTAGACTACTTTCAGAATCTTTTTTGCCATTTCCTCTTTTGAATAAACATGTGTGCTCTTCTCATAGTGCCCTTTGATTTTTTTTAAAAATTGTCTCATACTTTCAGTCAATTGAAACCATTCACACAACTTCTCACTCCTCTGCATTATTTGCCACCAAATGTTTTCTTGTATATACTTCATTGTATTTTTCATATTATCTTTCAATCTATGATCCAAAGTTTTTATTTTATCATTTGCATTGTGCAGGTCTTCTTTCATTTGTGCACATTTTTTTCTTTCTTCCTCTACTTCCTCTTGCAAATGTTTTTCTTTTTCCTTCCCATGATCCAATAGGTCCTGTAATTTTTTCATTTCAGCGACAGCAGACTCATAACTTTTGTATAATTTTTGAAAACTAGCTTTTTCCTCAACAATTTTATTACTGCTTTTAGCTAGTTTTTGTGTCAGGTCCTTCAATTCTGCATCCTTCTTGTCCTACTCTGCAATTTCTACTGCAAAGCCCAAATTTTTTATCCTTTTCTGTAATTCATTGCACTTGCTATCTGCTGCTTTCCTCCTTGATTTCTCATTTTCTAGGTCTGCCTGTAACTTTTCTATTTGTTTCTCCAATTAATTTTTTTCTGTCTCCACCTTTAGCAGTGAAGTGTAGACCACTTTGTTAGTCCTTTTTGACACACTAATTTTGTCCACATTATGTACTTTGGAGAAATCCATTTGGAGGGTGCTAACTTGAAATTGAGAGGGATCTATCTGACTATGTGGTGGATTTTTATCTTTAGATGGGCCCGGGGGCATAACAACCATGAACTCCATCATATCTTTCTATGGGTCATATGTTGGAAATACCTTGTTCCTTGTAGGTTGTTCGTTTACAACTTTAGACACAGAATTCCTATGAAATGCTTTCTTTTTTTCTTTATTTGCTTTTGTCGTGTGTTCAAATTTTTCATAGTAATCATGAAATTGAAAATCTGGGGTTGTTGAAGCAATTGAATGTTTGAAAGGTGACATAGGAATACCATAGGCTCCAGTTCCACTTATTCCTATGGTTTTAACTAATGCTTGACCAAGAATAGGATTACCAACAACAGTTCCTGATGCTGTCCCACTCCTAATGACACTTTCATGTGTAGTTTTCATAGTCTTTTGAGGTGTGTGATCTAAAGCTGCAAATGATTGATTTGTAGTGTCAGTGGCACTTGATATAGGATTCTCAATAGTATGAGATTGAGTATCTACCTCTAGTGGCCTCTTGTGAGAGATATTTTGTTGTTTCCCTTGTCCAACACTGATCACAGCGACACTTGACTGAACAATAATAGGAATACTATCCCCAGATTCCCCACCAGTGGCAGTGGCACTTAATTCACCACCAATGGGAATACCATGATGTGGTGGTGGTTGTGGATTTGAACTGGAAACAAATGTAGGTGGACCTTGAGGGTAATGAGTAGTACCTATCCTTGATGAATCTGAAGAATCAAGTCCAATGACTGGTCTATAAGGACCTTTTGATTTTGACCCTGACGGATTTTGTACCTGAAGTGGATACCAAATGCCCTCTCCTTTGGGACCTAGACCACCACCTTCAAATCCCATTTTTTCCACAATGCTTGACCCTTTGATATATTTCTCTTTCATTGCCTCATTGATTGCACCTAATATTTTAGGGACTTTAGTAGTTGTTTGAGTGGGCTCAACCTCAGGCTCATACTGATCAACATCTTCACTCCTGTCATATGATGTTGTGGGATGCTCCATATTCCACAATTTGCTAAACTCTTCATCCTCGTCGATGCTATCAAATTTTACACTTGTCTTTGGTTCACCGAGATTCCTCCTCATAGTCCAAAAATCATTTATTTTAGTTTGAGTCTAGTAATTCTCTTTACATTCATGCAGAATTGATTTGGGAATAGTTTTCTTAGATGGATTAGCAGATTTTATGTAGAAATTGTAGGACCTCCTATTTTGGATGCCCTGGCCCTCCATAATTTGTGATGAAATTTCTTATGTTGAAATGTTATTGTCAGCTGCAATTTTCTCCATCTCTTTTTTAACCTCATCCCAAGAGTCCTTATTTCTAAGCTTTTCTAGCAATGGTTTACTTTCATGTTGACATAACGCTGAAGAGTTCCCATTTTTCTTAAGCCTTGCTTGAACTACACCAATTGGATCATACTACCAGAGACCCTTGTCACCAAAGTTAAAAACTGTCAAGAAATCATGTGCCACAATGAATGCTTTTCTCTCAAATGTGAACCCTCCACATGAGAAAGGCAAGGAAGGAAATATGCTCTTCTTTTTCTAACCATGGAAGTGCCTATCTATGTTCTCCAATTGCTGTACATACTCTAATGCAAATACCCTCTCTGTCACATGTATTGGAAGTCTGTATGGTTTTATTGTCGATCCGTAAAACCTTAACACAGTGAATTCTTCCATGAAGAACCAGTCAGCCAATTCTATTTGACTTCCGAGTTGAAAGCAATCTCTACAAGACATAGGCAACCTAGGCATTGGAGTGCTTGTAATTTCATTATACATTGGTGTCAAAAAGAAGTCTACAAAATGGTTGTAGTTCTTTCTGTTATCATGCATCCTTATCTTTGGGCTCCAATCATATATTGGACAATCTATTCTCTTCCCAGTCTTCTCATCAATCTTATAGCTCACAATTTGAAGCTTGTTGGTCTCAAATATTGTACGATACTTGGATAGGAGATATCACAAGTAGGATGAGAACCTAAATGTCTTACAGGAGCCTTTTTTGATCATAAGTAATTGTTTTTGCGTGGATTTTACAATGTGATCAATAAAATTATATCTTACTGGCTGACTTGCACAATGGATATTATAAATCATTTCAAGAAAGCTTGCACCCACTTCCCTATCATTTTCCAATCCTAGAAACGACAGCAAGGAAATAGTATCCTCAACCCATGGAACAAAAATTTTAGAATCATAAGGAGGCTTATGATTTTAATCCAACACAATACTAGTACCAATCTTTATTAGACCTTTGATAAATGAATCTCTGCGACTTGGAGCAAGACTCTCATAATTCCCTGCCAGCTTTTCAAGGTCAATTTGGACGTTTGAATTTTGGGCTTCAAATCCTAGGTTCAACAAACGAGCAAATTCTCCCTCGTTTATGGATAGAATTTCCTCTTTTGTATTTTTATTGACAATTGCTTTTTTATCTTCATCATAATTTTTGGCACAGACCATGACAAAATCAGGGCAAGGGAATACTTCAGGTAACACCATGCTTCCCAATCCAACATCCCACGATGCGATTTTATTTGTTTTTTGTTGTAACATTGGGTTGAAAACAGTAAATTTTGCCCTGGATGCATCTACCGCCTTACTAGACAATGTATATCTAATATCTATGATATGCTTTTCACCATGGATAGCAGGGTCATAAATATCATGGTATTCATCAGTGAAACCTGATGTTTTAACCAATTTGGTTAGGTTAAGGTACATTTTATTTTTCACTTGGCTTCTTGTTGAACTACTGCTTCCCATTTTCCCCATCACTATTATTGTTAATAATTCAAAATAATGCTAGGCAGCTAGATAAAAACCTGAAAATGTTAACCCTCAAATTGGACCACGAGATTACCAAAAGCAAAAAAGGCGGGATGTAAGTGTTCTAGATTTTACCCGGAAATTGGAATTAATATTTCACTAGATTGGCGCAGATAGTCTCTATTGCAACTTGCATTCCTCAATCTAGTAGCTGTTTTTGAATCTCCCTTGATTTACAGGTTTATCCAAGAAATGAAAGATAATTATGATTTACGAGTCTCTTATTTTGAAAACTATAAAAAGTAGAAAAGTAAAACCTAAAGGGCAAAATATCAAGAATCATGTTGTAATTTGATTAATTACTATTAATAACTATTCGATGCTGAAGGACAAAACATTCATTACTTCAGTATAAATTCCGAGGACATTAAGAATCATGTTGTAATTTTATTAATTATTATTAATAACTATTCGATGCCGAAGGACAAAACATTCAATACTTCAGTATAAATTCTAAATTTCTGAGGACATTAAATGTAATACGTTCAATTCCGGGCGAAGTTCTCCCAAATGTGTTCACTTCCCACATTCGGGCTGAAATCCACCCTAAGCCATTGATCTTTGCTCATCCAATGGACGATGATACATGTTGTCAGTTGTCATGGGTCCCATCACTTCTGCCAGTTTTCAAGCACGTCACCATACTCGTGTCACTTTTCGAGTTTGATTTTTAGTCTATTTAATCATTTTAAACCTCCGCCCGAAAATAAGATTTATAGACTTAATTGTATTTAATTACATTTAAAATGTCCAATTCTGGGCGAAGTTCTCCCAAATGTGTTCACTTCCCACATTTGGGCCGAAATCCACCCTAGCCATTGATCTTTGTTCATCCAATGGTCGATGGTACCTGTTTTAAGATGTAGTGGGTCCCACAACTTCTGCCATTTTTCTGGCACATCACCATACTCGTGTCACTTTTCCAGTTTGATTTTTAGTCTATTTAATCATTTTAAAATTCTGCCCGAAAAAGAGATTTTTAGACTTAATTATATTTAATTAAATTTAAAATGTCCAATTCCGGGCGAAGTTCTCAGAAAGGTGTTCGCTTCCCACATTCGGGCCGAAATCCACCCTAGCCATTGATCTTTGTTCATCCAACGGTCAATGGTACCTATTTTAAGATGTAGTGGGTCCCACAACTTCTGCCATTTTTCTGGCACGTCACCATACTCGTGTCACTTTTCTAGTTTGATTTTTAGTCTATTTAATCATTTTAAAATTCCGCCTGAAAAAGAGATTTTTAGACTTAATTATATTTAATTAAATTTAAAATGTCCAATTCCGAGTGAAGTTCTTAGAAAGGTGTTCGCTTCCCACATTCGGGCCGAAATCCACCCTAGCCGTTGATCTTTGTTCATCCAACGGTCGATGGTACCTATTTTTTGATGAAGTGGGTCCCACGACTTTTGCCATTTTTTTTGGCACGTCACCATACTCGTGTTACTTTTCTGGTCTATTTTTAATGTCTACTAAATCATTTTAAAATTCCGCTCGAAAAAGAGATTTATAGTCTATAGAGTCATAGACTATAAGTATAGACTTTCACTTAATTCTATTTAATTAAATTTAAAATGTTCAATTCCGGGCATTGGGCAATAGTTTGAGATAACTATTAAAAATAATGTTAATATTATTTGCAAAAATTTTAAATTCAAAAATAGTATTACACATGAAACTTAGTTTCTAGAATAAAACAAATAACTAAATATAAATATAAATTTTGATATGCAATTTGAAAGGTAAAAGTTTAATATTAAAAAGAAAACATTCAATATTAAATCTAAAATATTAATTTAACATTTAACAAAATTCTTTGAAAATATGTTTACGATATATCATTTTCAAAAATAGTTTAAAAATATATATTAAATTTCAACATAAATTTAGTCTATTAATTTAAAAAAATGTGCAACTGCAGTCCCCAACCTGTTAAGGCGAGAAAATTTGGAAAGTACAAATGCCAAGGTGGCGATTAATTGTTGCACAAGGAGTTGTCTGCGGCATGCCGCATGAAAGGAGGAAGGGGAGGATGGCAAGAAATCTTTTACTTGATCTCATGGCATTAATGTCTTATTGTACACATTCATTACCCGGCCTATAAGAGTTAATACGGAGGCAGATTTTTTTACCTTTTCATCTATGTACCACTTTTTGCTTTGAAGTAGCTGCAAGTGCAGAACAAATTTGTAGTTTGTAGATCGTAGAATCATACCTTCTATAAGACAATGGAGGCCAATTTCACACTTCGAACAGACAAGAAGTTGGTGCCCTTTTTGGGAAAAGTATCTGATAAATGAATGCAAGGACTATTTAGGTTTAAGGAGGAGAAGTTGTGGGCGACAGCTCAACTAATGCTTGCATAGGAGGTGGCACATATCAGTCACCAGTATCGAACTAACATGGAGGTTTACTCTCTGATTATGGCATGGGCCTGTGAATTCAAACCAGAGCTGGAAAAGGTAAAACTCACATTGGTCAAATTGATTGATGGGGAGTTTTTGATTAACCTAGATTCAATCTTGGAGTGGGTGGTGCCGGGAGTTGGCATTCAAATTATGGAAGGGGATGACTAGGAGGAATTGCTTCCTTTTATTCGTGGCCCAAAGGATGAAATCAAATACCAGTCCCGTGAATAAGCCCGAGTGGGGTGGGAAGCGATGAAACTCTTTGTTAAATTAACGAGGGTGGATGAAATCCTTAATGCTTTGCATGTGGTGGCAAGGATGGAGGTTGGTAGGGCATTGAGAGATAGGGTTGAAGAAGGAAGGGCCATACAACTACTGGCGAGCTTGGAGGGTGACCTCGACTTCAGGTTCCTAAACTGCATTCCAAAAATGAAAGCTGAAGTGGCAAAAGGGAAAGCCAAAGCATCAACCTCTGAGGAGGGAAGGGAGTGGGAGGACCAGGGGGATAGTGAGACTGAGTGAGCGGCCTATCGGCAATGAACTAGTTTTTTTTGTCTACTTGCTATAAGCTGTGGACAAATTTTGTATCTTGAAACGTTTCAATTAATTGAATGAAAAAACCTTGACTGATAAACTTTTGTATCTTGCAACTTTTGAAATTTTGTATTTTGAATGACTATATGGTAATAGTATATATTTATAAAATTATAATCAACCATAATCAATGTACAAATAATTAATGGAACGAATTGAATTTTTTTTTTATAGCATTACATAAAAAGATCACGGTATTAAATTTATTTCCATTGTTTAACAAATAATTGAAATAACGTAGCTCATATACAAAAAGCATTTGAAAGAAATTAAGTAATAAAAATGAAATAGAATTATAGAAAACATTTTTATATCCATAAGAATGTAAGAGGCAAAGTGAAACAAATTGGAATTTGAAAAATTATCATTAAATTATTTATGCTTTTGAAATTTACAATTTTTTCATCAAAGACTTGAGTCCCCCAAAAACTTAAAAGCCAAAATGAGTGAGCCTCTGGTATTCAGCCTATTAGGGTTCAAGGACATAGGAAAAAAAAACTACAGGTAGTGGAATTGTTTACAATTTTTCCCTATGAATCTGGCCCTCCTTCCATGTAGAATTCTTCAGATAGCATAAGCTGAGAGAATTCTTCAAGCCACATGTAGTTTGGAAAGTCATCCAAGAGGAACCATTTCTGGAGGAAGTCCCTGCCAATCCATGTCCATTTTCTATGACGCATCAGTTGCTCTGCATTCAGGTTTAGGAGAAATGGTTGCCTGGCCACTGGCAGTGTTTGGTTAGGAAGGAGAAGCTTGGATAAATCACTCACCCAAGGGATCCCCACCCCTATTTCTGCAAGAACGACAAGAGTAATGTCTTCATCGAGGAAGTCTTCCTTAAAAACCTTCCTCAACAGCATCAACATATCCACCTTGTCTCCTCCCAAGTCCAGAAGAGACGCTAAGAAGTGGGATGTAAGGTCCATGTTAACACGGTACCTATTTTCATTTCATAGAAATTCTCTGCCCAGCACCATTCGCACAGCTTCATTGGTGAACGACCCAACCTCCTTGCAGACTGATTGGAGGGTTGGGTCTCTAACGGAGCCTAGAAAGGCCCTCTAGTCCTCTACAAAAATGCTTCTCAAGTGGATGGGAGTGTCCATCTTGAGAAAACAAATTAACAAATTAAAACACCTGAGCAGTGAGCCTATAAACCTAAAATACCATGAGCTCTGACGATTTATCTACTAAATGGCAAAGGCTAATTGAAGATGAAAGAAGCAGAGATCGTATATAAATTGTTGAAGCTCTTGATTGTAATAATTACTTCTTTAACAGTATTAACTACTATAAATTTTTTTAAATCTTTCATATCTCTGCAAATCTTTCCCATAAATGCACGAGTGTGCGAAATTGGAAACAACTATGAACCAGTACCAAATTGGCAAGTATCACATTGGAAGTCATGGGGACAGAGTGGATTGCTGTAAGTGAAAAGATATATATTAAATGAATGAAATTATTGATCATGATTCGTGACATTTGATACGTGTCTATTGAATCCAATTCCATTCTGGGCACTTTCTAGTGAGCTATGTTCTCTTCAAAAAATTGGGCCAAAATAAAACTTCATCCATTGATATACGATCATCAAACGGTCTAAAATCATTGATAGATTTTAGGTATGTGTCACCCTTTACATGTCAAAGAGGCCGCACTTATTGATACATCATGCAGAGTCCGGACTCAATGTATTATGTGATGTGATGTACTGATGTGATGTGATGTGCCTTGTCTATTAATGACAATGAATTTATGAAATCGCCAATGAATTATATATTATACCATAAATAACAAAATATTCGCCAAAACATTTAAATAATTTTCAAGCGGTGGATAAAAAATTGCCAATACATTTAAATAATTTTTCCTTCGGAGTAAAAAATTTCGCTCATACAATTATATATTTGTTCCTTTTAACAATAATTATTCACCTCCCACAATAAAAATTTCTCATTTTACCCCACCGAAATATGATGGTAAGTTGGATTTAGATGAATTGACGGATTGGATCTCGGAGATGGAGAAATATTTTGATTTTGAAAACACTGTAGAAGAAATGAAGGTGAAATATGCTTGTACCTGGTTGAAAGGTCATGCATCTCTTTGGTGGGAACATTTGCAAGTTGATAGACAAAGAAGAGGTAAAGAGAAGATCAATACATGGGATCAGATGATTGCTAAGTTGAAATCAAAATTTATGTCAGTCGATTATCAAGTGAATATATTCTAGAAGTTACAAGATTTGAGACAGAAGGAATCTAGTGTGAAGGAATACACCGAAGCATTTTACAATTTGAATATCAGATCCAGACATATTGATGATAAAGTTGAGAAAGTTGTAAGATATTTGAATGGATTACGAGTGTCTATACAAGAAGAACTCATTTTGATCAAATTGGAGAGTGTTGAAGAGGTTTACTAGTATGCCCTAAAAGTATAAGAGAAGCTAAACAAAAGACATGAGAAGAGGCAGAGAGGCAGAGGTGGAAGGTTTATCGGAGGAATATTTCAAGGGGGTAGAGGAACCCCACTAGATCACACAATAAACCAGAATATGGAGAACTCTTGGTGATGAGGAGAGCTTTGTGTCATACCGAGAGAGATGAAGAGCCCTTGCAGAGGAAGAATTTATTCAAGACTAGATGTAAGGTATCCGATAAGTGTTGTAAAGTTGTTATTGATAGTGGTAGTTAAGATAATATTGTTTCAGAATAGGTTGTGAATAAGTTGAATTTGGAGAGATTGAAACACCCTAAGCCTTATCAGATAGCATGGATTCAGGATGAACATAAGTTGTTAGTAAGTGAGCAATGTTTGGTGAAATTGAAAATTAGGAATTATCATGATGAAGTCTTGTATGATATTATGCCTATGGATATTTGTCATCTTTTGTTGGGTAGACCTTGGCAGTTTGATAGATAGGCAATACATTATGGGAGGAAGAATACATACACTATTGTGTCCAATGGGATGAAGCAAACCTTGTTTCCCTTAGAGGAACCTTTGAAGAGTGAAGTCTATACAAATGATAGAATCTATTTGGTAGATGGAAGGAAATTCCTAGATGGATTGAGACATCAGAATGTGTGTTTTACCTTAATTCCTAAGAATACAAAGAATCCATAGCATGAAAAGGAACAATTGGAAGAGATAAAAGATTTGATGATAAATATGAAGACATCATTTTAGATAATGTACCTAATGGATTGCCACCTATGAGAAGTATCACTCATTGCATGGAATTGGTTCCCAGAGCTAGTTTGCCTAACAAAGTTGCACACCAGATGACATAAACAGAGAATCAAGAACTAAATAGATAAGTGTAGGAGTTGTTGAAGAAAGGATTGATTAGAGAAAGTCTGAGCCCTTGTGCAATACCAACAGTATTAGCACCTAAGAAGAATGGAGAGTGCAAAATGTGTACTGATTCCGAAGAAATAAACAATATTACAGTGAAATACCAGTTTCCTTTTCCTAGGATGGATGACATAATGGACTCTTTGAGTGGAGCCAAATACTTTACAAACATAGATTTGAAGAGTGGATATCATCAGATCAAGATCAGAGAAGGAGATGAGTGGAAGACACCATTCAAGATAAATGAAGGACTGTATGAATGGTTGGTGATTCCTTTTGGGTTAACTAAAACACCGAGCACTTTCATGAGGCTGATGAATGAGGTATTAAAGAAATTACTAGGTAAGTTTGTTATTGTGTATTTGGATGACATTTTGATTTTCAGTAAGACAAAAGAGGAGCATTTGTTGCATTTAAGACAAGTTTTGCAGAGGTTGAGAGAAGAAAAGTTGTTGATAAATATTAAGAAGTGTACTTTCATGAAGAATGAGTTAGTCTATTTGGGATTTGTAATATCTAAAGATGGTTTGAAGATGGACCCTGAGAAAGTAAAAACAATTGTTGAGTGGCCTACACCGGAAAACATTTGAGAGGTAAGATCATTTCATGGGATTCTCTTATTATGGCTGTCAGTAGTACTTTTTTTATTTTAGGGTCTATAGATGTGGTGGGTACCTTGCTTGGTGAAGATATACAGAGGTAGATATCCATTAGTTTGAAGGAAGCCCTAACTGTTTGTGGAATATTTAAGGAAAAAGGCAAGAAGAACATGAAAAGCGTAATAAATCCAAGTCCAGAGGGAGATTGAAATATCTTAGAAACTCCAAAGTCATTTAATGGAACTACGGTAAGTCGGGACACATATTTTAAGGACTACAAAGAAGAAAAGAAGAATAAAAAGAAGAAGTTTGATTTTGATTCTAAGTTTGAGAAGGAAGATGGTGATGCATTGATTGCAACTTTGGCTACTCATGTAAGTAATGATGCATGGTTAATTGACTCAGGTGCATCTTTTCATATGACTGCCAATAGAGATTGGTTTTCTAAATATTAAGAATTCAATGGAGATAAGATGTACTTTGGTGATGATTCACATTTAGATATTGTTGGTCATGACAAAGTTAGAATCAAGTTTCTTGATGGTAAAATAAAAAAGATTATCGATGTGTTGCATATCCCTAGACTAAAAAGAATTTCATTATCTATGAGAAAATTGATAGATGTGGGTGTGCAGGTAGTCTTTTCTGATGTAAGATGTGAAATGGTCAAGGGTGTTATGGTCATTTTTAGAGGTGTCAAAATTGGCACTTTATATAAGCTAGAACCATACACTGTTGAATGTAATAACACTTCTATAAAAAGTAAATATGTGGATATTTTGTTGAAAGATTTGAAGATTTCACCTTCAATAGATGGACATGACTTTTGGGTACCAAAGAGTGCTCTTTCTTATAAAGAAAAGCTACTTGTAGAGAAGATTATGTTATGGCACCAGAGGCTTGGCCACATTGGAGAAAAAAGTATAAGGACCTTGAAAAATAAAAACCCTGTTGAAGGTTTGAGTGATTGTAATCTTGACTTAGATTTTTGTGAGCATTGCATTTATAGAAAACAAAACCACATTCAATTTTACTTGAGTTATCATAAATCTTGTGGTGTTTTGGATCTTATTCATTTTGATGTGTTTGGTCCTGTAGATGTTCCTTCCATTAGAAAATCCACATATTATGTTTCATTTATTGATGAATTTAGTAGGACATGGGTATACTTTCTAAAGAGTAAATCTAAAGTTTTCAGTCGATTTAAAGAATTTAAAGCAATGGTTGAGTTGCAGATTGGAAAGAAAATTAAATATTTGAGGACTGATAATGGTGGTGAATTTTGCTCTAATGATTTTGATACATTTTGTTAAGGCTGGCATTAGTAGAAAAAAGACAAATTCATATTCTCCACAATATAATGGAATTGTAGAAAGAATGAATAGTACATTGATGGAGAAGGCTAGGAGTATGTTGAGTGGTGTTGGTCTAGAAAAAAATTTTTGGGTTGAAGTTGTTGCCACTTCTTGCTACTTGATTAACAGGTCTCCTACATCAACTTTTGTTGACAAAACACCTATGAAAGCATGGTTAGGTCACAAGCCTTCATTGAGACATCTTAGATTTTTTGGTTGTGAGGCATATGCACATGTGCCAAAGGAGAAGTGAACAAAGCTAGAGAGCATGGCTATGAAATATCTTCATTGGATGCAATTATGGTATGAAAGGATACAATATTTGGGACTATGTTGTATGAAGGTAATACATAGTAGAAGTGTTATTTTTAGAGAAATTAAGTCTCCTTCCATTACATTACAACTAGAGAAACTAAAAAGGAATATGGGATTCAATTCTGATGTAGCCATAACTAGTAAAACCCTCAAAAGAGAATTGACTAGCTTATGCAGCAAGAGTAACTGATGTGGGAGCCAAAAACATTTTCCTTTCTATTTTGCTTTCTATTTGCAGTTTTAGCATTTCTTTCTGTGTGTCTTGGTTTTGGCTCATCTGATCCTATGGAGTTGGATTCTACTTGAAGACTTGATCATCTTTCGTATTTCCAAACCGCATCACATTTTGATCTTTTTCTAGAAATTTATCACTATCGGTTTCCATGACAGTTTTTTGTTACCGGTTGCCTAGACCTATTTGCATTTGTGATCTACTAGACCCCCTTTCAAAGCTTCCAAAGCACTAAGTGTTGATTATGATGTTTCTTGGAATGTGGCTAACCTTTTCTTATGATCTACACTTCATCCTTTGGATTTTGTAGACAAATCTCTTGGCATAGGTCAACCTTGTTGGTTTTAGATGTTAGGTCTTGTTCTTCAGGTTTTGATCTTTTTTTGGGCTGATTGGATCCCCTTGGATCATATAAATCATTTTATTGAGCATTAGAATGTAATCAATCAAACAATGAAGTAGATAGACTAAGCGTAGAAGATAGATCTTAACATAGGTCCCGGTTGTGACCTATTCTATACTTTGAGCTTGTTTTAGCAGGCCTGTGAGCTGGTTTCTATAACCCGGATGTTACCGGTTGGTTGCAATCAGTTTTCATCAAATAAAACAATATGTTCTGCATTGCCTCCATCATATATTTGTGTTTCTGTTGTGTTTACTCTTGCTAACTGATCTGGATTGATATCTTTGAGGTCCATCCTAACTAGTGACTGCTTCAAGTGGTATCAAAGTGAGTTTCCATTCTGGAGGTTGTGTGTCCTAAGAATTTTGTTGTAGGGTGGCAAACTGAGGATCCAACCTACAGCTGCAGAGGACAGGTGTAAAAGATGGGACAAAGAGGAACTAGGAATGGTGGAGCGTGTGGGAATGTAGACCCTATTGTGATGGAAATGTTGTGAGGGATAGTAGCCTAGTTGGAAGTCATGGAGATAGCCCAGAGAAGAGGCCGACACATCGAAGATGTAAGTGAAGATAAAAGAGAATAAGCCTTGGTAGAACAAGTAAACCCACCAGCGGTTGATCCAAATGAGGAAATGTTTTTGAGGGTTTTGAGTAGGGCGAATACTAAATCTCATTTTACCCCACCGAAATATGATGGGAAGTTGGATTTTGATGAATTGATGGATTGGATCTCGGAGATGGAGAATAATTTTGATTTTGAAAACACTATAGAAGAAATGAAGGTGAAATATGCTTGTACCTGGTTGAAAGGTCATGCATCTCTTTGGTGGGAACATTTGCAAGTTGATAGACAAAGAAGAGGTAAAAAGAAGATCAATACATGGGATCAGATGATTGCTAAGTTGAAATCAAAATTTATGCTAGTCGATTATCAAGTGAATCTGTTCTAGAAGTTACAGGATTTGAGACAGAAGGAATCTAGTGTGAAGGAATACACCAAAGCATTTTACAATTTGAATGTCAGATCTAGACATGTTGATGATAAAGTTGAGAAAGTTGTAAGATATTTGAATGGATTACGAGTGTCTATACAAGAAGAACTCATTTTGATCAAATTGGAGAGTGTTGAAGAGGTTTACTAGTATGCCCTAAAAGTATAAGAGAAGCTAAACAAAAGACATGAGAAGAGGCAGAGAGGCAGAGGTGGAAGGTTTATCGGAGGAATATTTCAAGGGGGTAGAGGAACCCCACTAGATCACACAATAAACCAGAATATGGAGAACTCTTGGTGATGAGGAGAGCTTTGTGTCATACCGAGAGAGATGAAGAGCCCTTGCAGAGGAAGAATTTATTCAAGACTAGATGTAAGGTATCCGATAAGTGTTGTAAAGTTGTTATTGATAGTGGTAGTTAAGATAATCTTGTTTCAGAATAGGTTGTGAATAAGTTGAATTTGGAGAGATTGAAACACCCTAAGCCTTATCAGATAGCATGGATTCAGGATGAACATAAGTTGTTAGTAAGTGAGCAATGTTTGGTGAAATTGAAAATTAGGAATTATCATGATGAAGTCTTGTATGATATTATGCCTATGGATATTTGTCATCTTTTGTTGGGTAGACCTTGGTAGTTTGATAGATAGGCAATACATTATGGGAGGAAGAATACATACACTATTGTGTCCAATGGGATGAAGCAAAACTTGTTTCCCTTAGAGGAACCTTTGAAGAGTGAAGTCTATACAAATGATAGAATCTATTTGGTAGATGGAAGGAAATTCCTAGATGGATTGAGACATCAGAATGTGTGTTTTACCTTAATTCCTAAGAATACAAAGAATCCATAGCATGAAAAGGAACAATTGGAAGAGATAAAAGATTTGATGATAAATATGAAGACATCATTTTAGATAATGTACCTAATGGATTGCCACCTATGAGAAGTATCACTCATTGCATGGAATTGGTTCCCAGAGCTAGTTTGCCTAACAAAGTTGCACACCAGATGACATAGACAGAGAATCAAGAACTAAATAGATAAGTGTAGGAGTTGTTGAAGAAAGGATTGATTAGAGAAAGTCTGAGCCCTTGTGCAATACCAACAGTATTAGCACCTAAGAAGAATGGAGAGTGCAAAATGTGTACTGATTCTAGAGAAATAAACAATATTTCACTGAAATACCAGTTTCCTTTTCCTAGGATGGATGACATAATGGACTCTTTGAGTGGATCCAAATACTTTACAAAGATAGATTTGAAGAGTGGATATCATCAAATCAAGATCAGAGAAGGAGATGAGTGGAAGACACCATTCAAGACAAATGAAGGATTGTATGAATGGTTGGTGATGCCTTTTGGGTTAACTAATACACTGAGTACTTTCATGAGGCTGATAAATGAGGTATTAAAGAAATTACTAGGTAAGCTTGTTATTGTGTATTTGGATGACATTCTGATTTTCAGTAAGACAAAAGAGGAGCATTTGTTGCATTTAAGACAAGTTTTGCAGAGGTTGAGAGAAGAAAAGTTGTTGATAAATATTAAGAAGTGTACTTTCATGAAGAATGAGTTAGTCTATTTGGGATTTGTGATATCTGAGGATGGTTTGAAGATGGACCCTGAGAAAGTAAAAACAATTGTTGAGTGGCCTAAATCAAAAAGCATTTGAGAGGTAAGATCATTTTATGGATTGGATAGTTTTTACCAAAAGTTCATCATAAATTTTAGTTCCATTTGTAACCCTATGACTAGGACCATGAGGGGAGATCGAAAGGAATTCAAGTGGACAACTGGAGAGGACAAAAATTTTGAACTGTTAAAGCAGAAAGTGATTGAGCAGCCCATGTTGGCTTTATTCAATTTCAATAAATTATTTCGAGTGGATTATGATGCGAGTGGAACATCAATAGGAGAAGTCTTGAGTCAAGAAGGGAGAGCAATAGCTTATTTCAGCGAGAAAATTAATGATGCCCAGAGGAAATATTTTATGTATGATCAAGATTTTTATGTCATAGTTCAAGCCTTGAAGAAGTGGAGACATTACTTGTTGCCTAAAGAGTTTGTGTTGTATACAAATCATCAAGCTTTGTAGTATTTGAACAATCAGAATAATTTGAATTGGAGACATATGAGATGGGTACAAGTTTTGTAGAGTTACACCTTTGTGTTGAAGCATAGAAGTGGTAAAACTAACAAAGTTACTGATGCATTGAGTAGGAGAAGGAATTTGCTGACAGAGATGAGAGTGAGAGTGTTAGGATTTGAAGAATTGAATAATTTGTATGATGATGACCCAGATTTTGCAGAACCTTGGAAAGCATGTAGAGAACCAGTTATGGTAGATAGAAGAAAGTGGTTGGATTAGTTCATTCAGGATGGGATGTTATTCGGAGGAGTTTAGTTGTGCATACCTAAGAGTTCTATGAGAGAGAATATGATAAAGGAGAAACACAATAGAGGATTAGTTGGACATTTTGGTATTGACAAAACAATAGCATTGGTGAGTGAGTAGTACTTTTGGCCCCAGATTCATAAGGATGTTAAGAAATATGTGCAAATTTGTAGAGTTTGTCAAGCTGCAAAGGGTAGTAGTTAGAATATGGGATTGTATAAACCTTTGACAGTACTAGTAAGACCTTGGGAGGATATAAGCATAGATTCCATACTTGGATTAACTAAAACACTAAGAGGGAATGATTCTATATTTGTGGTAGTGGATAGATTCTCAAAGATGGCTCATTTCATACCTTGTAAGAAGACATCAGATGCATTACATGTAGCATTCCTATTTTTCAAGGAAGTAGTTAGATTGCATGGATTACCTAAGAGCATAGTTTCAGACAAAGAAACTAAGTTTGTTGGCTATTTTTGGAGAACACTTTGGAAGAAGATGAAGATAGATTTGAAGTTCAGTTCTACTTTTCATCCATAGATTGATGGACAGACAAAAGTAGTTAACCGAATCTTGGGAAATTTGACGATATGTTTAGTTGGAGATAAGACCAGAAATTGGGATTTGATCCTTGCCCAAGCAGAGTTTGCCTACAAAAATTTAGTAAATAGGAGTATCAGAAGAACACCTTTTGAGATTGTTACCAGAGTGCATCTTAGAGGTATATCAGAATTAAGAGATATTAGCTGTGAAGACTAGAGAAGTTCAGAAGTAGAAGACTTTGCAAATCACATGGCAACCTTGCATATTCAGGTTAAACAACATTTGGAGGACATGAACAACAAGTATAAAGAGTATCTTGTGAAGTGGAAGGATAGACCAATTGAAGATTCATCTTGGATTTCTTAGGAAGAGGTAGACCACCTTGGTTTTCCTCTGACCCCAACAAAGTGAGAGACTCACTTTTTCAATAAACTCAGATGTCTGATGTAGGCGCATCCCCAGTTCATAGCAATGTTGCATCAACCAAAAACATTTTCCTTTCTATTTTGCTTTATGTTTGCAGTTTTAGCATTTCTTTCTGTGTGTCCCGATTTTGGCTCACCGGATCCTGTGGAGTTGGATTCTACTTGAAGACTTGATCATCTTTCTTATTTCCAAACCACATCACATTTGGATCATTTCAATGACATTTTCCTATTACCGATTGACAGTTTCTTTTTACTGGTTGCCTGGACCTATTTGCATTTGTGATCTACTAGACCCCCTTCTGAAGCTTGTAGAGCCCTGAGCATTGATTCTGATGTTTCGTGGCATGTGGCCAACCTTTTCCCATGATCTACACTTCATCCTTTGGATTTTCTGGAGGAATCTCTTGGCGGAGGCTAACCTTGTTGCTTTTACACATTAGGTCTTGTTCTTCATGTTTTGATCCTTTTTTGGGCTGACCCGATCTCCATGGATCATATAAATCATTGTGTTGAGTATTAGAATGTAATCAGTTAAACAAAAAAGTAGCTAGATTGAATGTAGAAGATAGACCTTAAGATTGAAGGTCTCGATTGTGACCTATTCTATACTTTGAGCTTGTTTTATCAGGCCCGTGAGCTAGTTTTTGTAACTCGGTTGTTTTCGGTTGGTCCTAATTAGTTTTCATGAAATAAAACAATTTGTTGTGCATTGCCTCCATCATATCTTTGTGTTTACTCTTGCTAATCGGTCTGGATTGATCTCTTTGAGTTCCCTCCTAACCGGTGACTGCTTAAATAATACAATGAAAGCAACAAGAAAACATAGAAAGATCAAATAAATAGATCATATTATTGTCTTAGAACCTCCAGCAACCAACCGGTTATCATCATACAATCATCATAGAACATCTTGTAGTTAACCGATTACATGCAGGCTACAAGCCAGATACAATCCATCCGAGACTCTGAGAATCAACCGAATCACTAATCACAAATCTAAATATTTATTCTGATTTCTACCTCCTCTATCCTACAAATGATTAAATAATACCCTATATACCCTCTGGAACATATCTAAGTCAGCCACAAAAGATTACATTTACCAATGTAGGAAAATGAAACATATAACTAGGTTGGCCCCAAGAATGAAATAAATTCTTTCAGAAAATAACAACCAAGAAGTGTGGATCAGTAGGAAGGTCTCCACATGCCTAATAACATCAGACAAGACCCCAAATAAATCCATATGCCAATAACCACTTCGGAAATGAAGGAAGACCAACCGATAAGCACAAGAACTTTACTAAAACCCAGAATCAGTCAACCGAGAGCGATAACTAGTCAAAAAAGAATTGAAATGGACTGAAAATATGGAATCAAGCACACAAACCAACCTGGAAACTGAAAAATAAGATCTGCAATAAAAAGAAAGGAACTACAAGTACCTACCAATAGGAACACATAAACTGCACAGTAAACTGAACAAGAACTAAACTGAAAAGAAATATTTTTGGTTGATGCAAGATTGCTCATAGATTGGGGATACTCCTACATTAGACACCCCAGGTAGAAAGAGATGTTCCATGATAGGAAACTCATGAACATCTAAAAGGATTTGGGATAAAGACCCCACACTCATTTCTCATCCAAACATCTTCCTTATCTGCAAACCTCTTCTATAGCTCCTCCAAAATCTCAACCAGCTTCTCTAACCCCTAACTCTCTTTGTTTCTCTTCCTTTGCTTCAGGTTTGCACATTGTCTCTACTTACTGCTCTCTTTCTTCTACAACTCTAATTTGTTTTTGCCACAATATCTCATCCAGTTTGTCACCATAAGCTTTTTGTCATACAATTATATCTGTCCACTAGGCTTATCTATCAGATCCTTCTATAAACTCATGCCATCTTGCAGTATAACTTCTACAATTGGTTTCTCAGTACTGCAACTTTTCTCAAGACTTAGATTCTTCACCTCCTTCTCTTTCTCCTTCAAAGAAGTCAATTTCAACTTCTGCCCATATTTCTCAATGGTGATTAGGTTTCTTCTACAGTCATAAATAGCTCCTCTATCAAACTACCAAGGTCTTACCAACAAGACATGACAAGCACTCATAGATACAACATCACACAAGACCTCACCCCTAAAAGGCCCGATATTAAAATTCACCAAATACTGCTCCTTTACTTCTGATGAATAATGATGAACATCAAACACCCTAATCAATACTGAGAGGGGGGGTGAATCAGTATAGACAAAAACTTTCTCAACAACTTATCAAGTTAAAACAACTCCAACCAGTTGTCTTCATCACTGAACTTAACCATGGCAATACCGATTAAACACAATAAGACTTCAGACAACATAAAATGATAAGTTTGATCACTTCAAATACACTCAATACTTGATAACAACTTCACCCATAAACATATGCATGTGGTATACCAGTAATACCATAACCTATTAGCTCTACATGCATAATCACTAAAACACAAAATACTTAATCATCACATGAAAAATGCACAACTCATGACACAAATTTTTCATGTGGAAACCCAAATGGGAAAAACCACGATGGGGATGAATACCTAGAATCTTGTATTGAACTCTTTTGAAGCTCGCTCTGTTAGGAGCCTAGTCCAATTAAAGACTTTACAATAAGGTTCTGTTAGGAATTGATCATGTTAAAGATCACCCGGTTAAGGGATGGCTATATACCCTGTTAAAGGTTACCTCGCTAGAGGATTTGAAGAACTCAATGATCTTGAGTCACCCCATTAAAGGATTTACAATAAGCTTGTTAAAGCTACCCGATAAAGGTATTTTCCAACTGTTGAAATGGTTAGAAGACAATAGGTAAAACTCTGATCTGATAACAATACTACATGCCAAGGCAGATCCTTTTCATTTCCTCTCTTCTGCAATCACACTCTGTAGTTTTCCTCTTACCGGTCTGGCAAGTATCTCATCACTCAGATAAACACACATCATTTGCCAACAACAAACAATGACACACATCATTGACCTTATAGACAACAATTAGGTCGGTGCATAAACCCTAAACCCTAAGCATTTAGGTTTATAATACAAGCAGTCCAATCTTGACTGTCCAAACACTTTGCATACAACAATACAATCTTAAACATATCATAAGACAATCTGCATCGTTCATTCTGATAGTTCTGATACTAAATGTTTAGTATAGATGCCAAGCTAACAAGATAAGAGGGGGGGTGAATCATACAAACTTAATCTTCCATAAAGATATCAGATTCAACCTCGGTAACCTATACATCAGTAATATAACCAAAACTGCTAAACATACAAACTCAAAAGCATATAAACATCATAGCACTCATAACACCAGATTTAATGTGGAAACCCAAATAGGGAAAAACCACTGTGGGATTTCGAACCCACTAAGAAATATACTCTTCTAGAGTATGCTCGGTTAAAAGTAAATCCTATTAAAGATTACAAACACATTGCTAGATGTGACCCGGTTAAGGGATTTCCCTCAGATCTATTAGGATCTTCACTTTGTTAGAAGTGACCTTGTCAAAGGATTTCAAACACTCAATCAGAATGTCACCTTGCAAGAGGATTTACAAATAAGACTATTAAGTCCACTTAGTTAAGAGATTTTCTGTCACTTTTACAAAATAACAGTAATAAAAATCTATCTGCAACTTCACATCTAAAATGCTAAAGTAGATTCTTATTTGCTCAATACAATCTATACATAAGACTTATCTTGTCCTTCTATTGGGCTCTATACTCTGTTTCTCAAACAGGTCTTCAAGCTTCAGTGCTCGGTAAATACTGTGTAGCATCCCCTTTGCTTACACTTGCCCCCATGCATTGTTTATCAACAGTTTCCTATTTATAAACAATCTGCTAATCGCTTAATCTCCTTGATCACATTTCCCATGATCAATCATAGCCATCAGATCTTTAAACTTGACTAGGTTCAATGTATCCTTCGATCTAAAAAATGTTTTACCCTGCCTTGGAACTTGCATACATTTCTTGGAAGTTGTGCTAGGGTATTGCGGTTCAATCTGAGTTGTAGATCTTCTTGCTGATTTTCCTTTGCCATAGATTCTTTAACAAACTTGATGCACGACATACCAATCATTTAATCAGTTCTAGCTCATCAGCTTCCTTCATTAAATAATGCTTTTATTCATTCAATGCATTCTGTTATTACTCGGTTGCAACTCGATGAATACTAAACTTCACTCGGTAGACATTCCACCTTCATTAACCGATAGCAATAACCTTAGGGTTTACCGACTAGGTTCCTTAGGGTTTACCGACTAGGTTCTTTGCTTGGTAACATAGAATAGTATTAACCTTGCAAACAACAACATATTTAAGATATCAAAACAATCTAAAACATCATGATCTCATCATTGTCTAACTCGGTAATAGTTGCCCATTGAATAACTTATTTCTCCCCTTATTCATCATATTCTTTCTGTGTCTTTTACCGACTTCTTTATACTCATCAAAACATACTTCTGAAGATATGGCAACATCATACTGAATTAGAAAATCAATTTCTTGACATCAATGACAAAATAATAATATTAAGATAGTAAATATCCTTAATCAGTTATATCCATAATCATCAACAACCTTTTTAATATCCTTTGAAATGCCAACAATCTCTCATTGTAATTGGAATGCCAACATTCTCCCTTTGTCTGTTACAATGCCAACAATCTCCCCCTTTGGCATTGATGGAAAAACCAATTGATTTGACCTAATTGATTTGGATTCAGATTGTTGTAAAATGTTGAAATGCTCTCCCCCATACATTAGTCTTCTCCTTTTTGATCATCAATCTTCTCCCCCATATATTAGTCTTCTCCCCCTTTAACAACAATGCCAAAAAGTAAAAGAACTAAACCATAATTTTTTTTGTTGAGAAGTGAATTCCTTGTTGATATGTATCTACTCAGTCTTAGTCAGAGCATTTTGTCTTCAATTCCTGTCCCTTGTTTATTGTTTTCTGTACACCTTTAGAAAACCTCCTAAAGTGTGTAAATCAGCATCAACTCCTAAAAGATATTCTGTAGAGTCATCGAATTGATGCTTTCACCAAACTTGGTCAGTGAATGGAAGATAGGGGTAGGACCCCTAACTTGCTTCTGAGATACTCAAAAGTGTCCCTTGGCAATGGCTTGGTGAAGATATATGCTATTTGTTCCTTTGTGCTAACATACTCCAACACCACTTTCTTCTCTTGAACTTCTTCTCTAAGATAATGATATTTGATAGAGATGTGCTTTGTCTTAGAGTGCATAATAGGATTCTTTGAAATGTTAATGGCACTAGTATTGTCACAGAATATAGTTACTAGCTTAGTAACTTGCTCATTTATACCTTCCAATAGTTGTTTGATCCATACTATATTAGTGCAATTCAATGTTGCAACAACATAATCAGCTTCTACTGTTGACTGTGAAACACATTCTTGTTTCTTGCTAAGCCAACTCACTAGTCTTTCTCCTACAAAGAAAGCTCCACCACTTGTGCTTTTCTTGTCATCAATGTTGCCTGTCCAATCAGCATCCATATAAACTTTTAAATCAAAATCATTTCCTTTCTGATATACTAAGCCATAATCTTCAGTGCCTTTCAAGTATTTGAAAATTCTCTTGATTGATGTCATGTGTGTTTCCTTGGGATCTGCAGAAAATATTGCAGCTATACCTACTACATGTGCTATATCCAATTTGCTGTGAACAACATACTGCAATTTTCCAATCATAGATCGGTAGATTGTCTCATCAACAGATGTAGATTCATCATTCCTTGATATTTTATAGTTGGTAGTCATAGGAGTACTTACTAGTTTTGAAACCTCCATTCCAAATTTCTTCAAGATTTCCTTTATGTACTTGGATTGGGTAATGAAAATCTCATTTTTTATTTGCAGTATCTATAGACCTATAAAATACTTTATCTCACCGATTAATGACATCTCAAATTCTTTGCTCATTTCATTTCCAAAGTTCTTGCATAGAGAGTCATTTCCACAAAATATAATGTCATCAACAAATATGACTGAGATCAGTATTCCATTTTCATCATTCTTCATTTATATGTTACTGTTTTCGCTTGTTCTTATAAAACCAATTTTGATCAAATAAGAGTGCAATATGTCATACCATGCTCTAGGTGCTTGTTTCAAACCATATAAAGCTTTGTTCAATTTACATACCTGATCTTTATTCTTGTCTTCAACAAATCCTTCAGGTTGTTCAATAAAAACTACTTCTTCTAATATACCATTCAGAAATGCAGATTTGACATCCATTTGATATATCTTGAAATTCTTGTAAGTAGCATATGCCAACAATGTTCATACTCCTTCAAGTCTTGCCACAGGTGCAAAAGTTTCACCATAATCAATTCCTTCTTCTTGAGCATAACCTTTGCAAACTAGTCTTGCTTTATTTCTAATGACCTCACCTTTTTCATTCAGCTTGTTTCTAAAAATCCACTTTGTACCGATTACATTTTTGTCCTTTGGTCTTGGGACCAGTGTCCATGTGTCATTCTTCTTGATTTGATCAATCTCTTCTGTCATAGCATTTATCCAATCTTCACTATTAAATGCTTCTTTCACTATTCTCAGTTCAAATTTAGATATCAGACATGTGTTCTATCTCAGTTTATTCCTTGTCATCACTAGATCATCCTTGTCTCCTATAATCTGACTGGATGCATGATGTCTTCTGACATATTTGGCTAATACAGGCTTGGTAGGCTCTGTATGATCTTCTTCATCACTCGGTAACTAGATATTCTCTTCATTTCCTTCAGCAGTCTTCTTGGTAAGACTTCTCAGTTGAACATAGACAAATTCATCATAATCTTCTAGTTCCTTGGAATTTCCTTCATCATTCCTTTCTTCGAATTCATCAACTTTCACATTTGCACTTTCTACTATTTTGTTAGATGATTTGATCAAACACTTAAATGCTTTGCTTCTAGAAGAATAACCTAGAAATGTTCCTTCTTCACTTTTCTGATCAAACTTGCCATTTCTATCATCTTTGTGTACATAGCATCTACTTCCAAAGATTTTAAAATAACTTACATTAGGTTTCTTGTCATACCAGATTTCATATGGTTTCTTCAAAGTTCCTTTCTTCAGTTGTACTCAGTTCAATGTGTAAATTGTTGTGCATATTGCTTCTCTCCAAAATGTTTGTGACACTTTCTTTTCAATCATTAGGGTTCTGGCACAATCCACAATAGATCTGTTTCTTCTCTCAGCAATTCCATTTTGTTTTGGAGTTCTTGATGCAGATACTTGTCTTTTAATACCACGATCATTGTAGTATAGGTTAAACTCATCAAATGTGAACTCACCTCCTCTATCTGATCTAAGACATTTCAGTTGTCTTCCTGTTTGATTTTCAACTCTTGCCTTGTACCATTTAAACATTTGAAAATCTTCTGATTTTTCTTTTAAAAACATTACTGACATCATCCTTGAGTAATCATCCACAAATAATATGAAATATTTATCATCATAATAACTCTGAAGTTTCATAGGACCACGAAGATCAGTGTGCACAAGATCTAAAATTCCCTTAGAAGTGTAGGACTTACTTGTAAAGCTTTATCTTGTCATCTTTCCCATTGGGCATCCTCGACACATAGCATTCTCAGGTTTCTCAAGACTCGGTAGACCTCTTACTCGGTGCTTCTTACTTATTTTGATCAGATTATCAAAATTTACATGACAAAACCTTTTATGCCATAACCATGTACCGTCTATCTTTGCATATAAACACTTATTCCAAGTTGAGTCAAGGTGAAATGTGTTACCTTTTGTTTGAGTCTCGGTAGCAGCTAACTTTCCATGCTTGTCATGAACTTTGACAACTCCATTCTGAAATTCTATTCAGTAACCTGTGTTGTTTAGCTGTGCTACACTCAACAAATTGTATTTCAAACCTTCAACCCAATAAACATCATTGCATTTTGCATTGTCAAGAAGTGTTTTAGATCCTTTACCTCTTACCGGACATGGTGCATCATTACCAAATCTTACATAGCCTCCATCATAGTCTTCTAATATAACAAACTTGTGTTTATCACCTATCATGTGATGTGAACATCCACTATCTATGATCCAAGAATCATTTTTACTTATATGAGATAGTAGGGCTTTTTTTTCATACCTTTCTTCATCTGATCCATCTTTGATAGCCACATAAAAAACTTCCTCTGTATCAGTTTCATCTGATTTATCATCACTAGATTCCTCATCAGCTATTAGGCATGTTTTCTTATCTCTTCTTCTGAAATCTCGGTGTCCTCTGTAATGATTATCTTTCTGTCTGTCATCTCGATAATCTCTCTTTTCACTAGATTCTCTGTCAGGATAGTTTGAGGCCATATGTCCTATCTTATCACAATTGAAACATTTCAAAGGTATTTTTCCTTTATACTTGCCTTTGCCTCTCGGTAACCTTCTAGCTAATAGTGCTTCAAACTCTTCTTGTTTCCTAATTTCCTCATACAACTCGTGTACTTTTTCCATATTCTTGTGAAATCTCTCACTTGCTCCACTATGATCTCCTTTAGTGTATTTACTCATTCTGTCATTGTAATCATCAGATTCATCAAGATGAAAAGAACTGAATGCATATTCAACTTTATTTACCAATGACCCACTGTTATCAAAATTACTTAACTCAAAAGCATGTAGCTTACCAATAGTAGCATCTAAAGAAACTGGCATATTGGGTACAGACCTCAATTCATTGATTGCAGAGACTCAGATTGCACAAGCTGGTAGAAGGGTTCTTAGCAACTTACTTGTTATATCCTTTTCTTCAATGGTTCCACCTACTCCTTTGATTTGATTGACAATCTCTTTTAGCCTTGTACTGTATCGGGTTATGTTCTCACCTTCATTCATCCTCATAGATTCAAGTTGTCCTCTTAGACTATCCACTTTTGCTCTTTGAACATGTTCATCACCACCATACACAGATATGAGCTTATCCCACATTGCCTTTGCATCATTGCAACCTTCTAGATCATTAAATTCTAAGTCGGTCAATGCAGATGTTATTTCAATCATTGCTTGGATATGTTCTTGCTTTGCCTTTATCTCTTCCATTGTCAAAGGATAGGTGCTCAGTGTAATGAAATCATTCTCTAGATAATATACAACATATTCTCCAACTCATAATAAGTGCAGCTTCATCCTTTTCTACCATGTAGAGAAACTTGACTTGTTTAACTTCGGTGCATCCCTTTTATACATCTTTGGATCTTTGCCTCAAGTACCTTTAAACTTTTTTTTCAGAGTCCAAAGCTCTGATACCAATTGATAGTTCTGATATTAAATGTTTAGTATAGATGACAAGCTAACAAGATGAGAGGGGGGGTTAATCATACAAACTTAATCTTCCATAAGATATCAGATTCAACCTCGGTAACCTATACATTAGTAATATAACCAAAACTGCTAAACATGAAAACTCCAAAGTATATAAACATCATAGCACTCATAACACTAGATTTAATGTGGGAACCCAAATAGAGAAAAACCATTGTGGGATTTCGGACCCACTAAGAAATATACTCTTCTAGAGTATGCTTGGTTAAAAGCAAATCTTGTTAAAGATTACAAACACATTGCTAGATGTGACTCGGTTAAGGGATTTCCCTCAGATCTATTAGGATCTTCACTTTGTTAGAAGTGACCTTGTCAAAGGATTTCAAACACTCAATCAGAATGTCACCTTGCTAGAGGATTTACAAATAAGACTGTTAAGTCCACTCGGTTAAGAGATTTTCTATCACTTTTACAATAATAAAAATCTATCTGCAACTTCACATCTAAAATGCTAAAGAAGATTCTTATTTGCTCAATACAATCTATTCATAGGACTTAAATGTCCTTTTGCTGGGCTCTATACTCTGTTTCTCAAACAGGTCTTCAAGCTTCAGTGCTCGGTAAATACTGTGTAGCATCCCCTTTGCTTACACTTGCCTACATGCATTGGTTATCAACAGTTTCCTATTTATAAACAATCTGCTAACCGCTTAATCTCCTTGATCACATTTCCCATGATCAATCATAGCCATCAGATCTTCAAACTTGACTAGGTTCAATGTATCCTTCGATCTAAAAAACATTTTACCTCACCTTGGAACTTGTGCTAGGGTATTGTGGTTCAATCTGAGTTGTAGATCTTCTTGCCGATTTTCCTTTTCCATAGATTCTTTAACAAACTTGATGCATGGCATACCAATCATTTAATCAGTTCCAACTCATCAGCTTCCTTCATTAAATAATGCTTTTATTCATTCAATGCATTCTATTATTACTCGGTTGCAACTTGGTGAATACTAAACTTCACTCGGTAGACATTCCACCTTCATTAACCGATAGCGATAACCTTAGGGTTTACCAACTAGGTTCCTTAGGGTTTACCAAATATGTTCTTTGCTCGGTAACATAGAATAGTATTAACCTTGCAAACAACAACATATGTAACATATCAAAATAATCTAAAACATCATGATCTCATCATTGTCTAACTCGGTAATAGTTGCCCATTGAATAACTTATTTCTCCCCTTATTCATCATATTCTTTCTGTGTCTTTTACCGACTTCTTTATACTCATCAAAACATACTTTTGAAGATATGGCAACATCATACTGAATTAGAAAATCAATTTCTTGACATCAATGACAAAATAATAATATTAAGACAGTAAATATCCTTAATCAATTATATCCATAATCATCAACAACCTTTTTAATATTCTTTGAAATGCCAACAATCTCTCATTTTAATTGGAATGCCAACATTCTCCCTTTGTCTATTATAATGCCAACACATTCTTCATCGCATATAGTAATTAGTAACCCATCATTCTCTCTTCTCATACCGCTAAAAAGAATGATCATTCCTGAGGTAGACATTTAATGCAATCAATCTTCACATGCAAGATCCTCAATGAAATCCTTCACGCGCACAAAAATGGCATGGCACTTTGATCTCATCCTCATTTCTTAGCTAAGTCATCACAAAATGTCATCAGTTGCATCACACAAGCTGGATTTGCAAACCGGAAACCCTAGGGCTGAGACTACTGTGTAGGGGAAAAAGCGAGACTAGGTTAACAAGCCCTAATCCTACCTTTTGACACACATTACGGAATACGAAAGAGCCTAGAGGTATCACACAATTGGCTACTTCTTTTTGTGAAAGAAAGAGCCATGGGCTACCTATTAGGATTTCTATTCCTTTGTTGTAATCGAAAGATAAAATGATGCAAGCTCAAGTCCTAACCCCAAAATGCAAGTATGAACTAACAACAAGAATGCAGAATTGAGATTAAACAATGAAAAGCTGTAAACACAAGGACAAGAGAAGAATGCAGATATGTACCCGGAGTCGAAATCAGAATGAAAATGTTCAGGACGGGGGCACGGGTGCCACTATCCTGATTTTGTCTCGAAAACTGCTCCTAAAATTGTTGTTTTGCACTCCGAAAAGCTGTTGGAAATGTCAAAAATTGCTGTCTATCAGGAGGACCAGGGCACTCAGCGCCTCTGTCCCAGGGACCAAGGCACCCAGCGCCCCTGTCCTGGGAGGACCAGGGCACCCCACGCCCCTATCCTGGTCTTTTGCTCTGTAACTTGGTGGGAAGGTCTGTCTCAGTCTGCTTCCATCGGATCTGCAACTTACGACATCATCTGAATCTCAAAATCTGCAATAATATCTGAAAAGGTGTGGTGGGCGGCTATATAAGGTTTTTCCTTAGTCAAACCCCCGCTTCGATGATTTCCACCTCCATGAATAGCCAAGTTGTATTGTAAAAGTATTGTGTGTGCAAACCTTGTGTGTGTGCAAGATCCTAAAATGCAAGTAAGCAAACTAGAGCAACCTAGAAAGTAAACCCTAATTGCTTGTAAATGATAATGTAAATGCTCTAAATCAAGATGCAAAGTGATCTAAAGCATGAATAAATGATATATTGAAGCTTATGCAAAGACATGAAAACAACATGAAATCATACCCAACCCCAAGGGAGGGGTACAAGCCAATCTTCAGTCGGTGATCCCTTATTGCTCTTCAATGCCTTCAAAAGCCCTAAATGAAAGAATGAAATTGATGAATGCTTGATGGATGGATGTTGAGTGTTGGTTGAAGTTTTCAAAGATCTTCTCTTTCATTGCATATGAGGTCCTGAAATCAAAAATCCGCCTCCCTTCAAATGAAGAAAGAGAGCTCTTATATATGAAACCCTAGGTCGTAATTTTGTCTTTTGGCCGACCTAGAGATTGAATCTCCAGCCAATTTCTTGGGGTTAAGCTTTATTTTATGATTGGATTGTGCTCCTAAAATTTCAGGAAAAATGTCCGAGACCATGTGCACTCCGAGCGCCACGGTCCTGACAACTTTTCACCAAATTTTCAGGGCCATCGGATATGATGATTTTAGAGAGAATCCCAAAGTTACAGGTGACTTTGAGATGTTTTGACCCCCGAAATCAAGCCCCCAAGTTCAAAATAGGACTTAATTAGGGTTTTTGATTGAATGATGTATTGGAGGAATAAAATGAAAAGGGCACGCTTTAATGAAAGGGCCCAACTTTATGATGTGGAAGATGATGAAATAGAACCTTAGACCTAATTAGTTTAATTAATTAAGTGCTGAAGGGGAAATGCAATGCAAGATGTAAAATGCGCCAAGTCGGGTGCTAAACTAGGTGTGAAATTGTACCACTCTAGCAAGTGCGTACAATTTACGACGCTACATTTAGCCCCCACTTTAGCGGTCATATGAGTACTACGTGCATATGCAAGCTAAAGTACAGGAAAGTAAACATCATTTGAAAAAGGATATATCCATAAGTTGTCGGATGAAGCCCCTAGCGGTATCTGCAGTACACAGTTAGGAACCGCACCCTACAAAACACATGTTAGATCACAAAATCACCTAATGCTTATTAAGGAAAGTGATGAAATTTGTGAGTAGCTATATGCCCCCCCTATTTTGACTTGCTTATTAGGGAGGTGAAACAGGATAGCATGTTTACTTACGACAAATTGTGTAAGAGATTATTGATGAGGGATGTTCACTGAAAAGGCTTCATTAGAGCACTTTTTGGAACATCCCGAGAGTAAAGGAATGAAAATATGATTCCTACGCAACAAACGGTTCGAAAATCGCATCTCCCAAACTCAAGTTATGATGAAATGAGTAATAGAAGAAAATTAGGGTTTTGAAAATACAGGAATGAAAATATATACCTTGAAAGAGACAATTGCATTTGTCACTTTGTCGATTTCTGAGTATTGTTCATTGCAGCGGAGCCCACATAGCTATCATCATGCCTTCACGATGATCGGAGCATCCTACGAGGATTGAGATCATGCGATAGGCCGTGATCGACGACGAGCCACTGGATGAGGTGACTTGACTGAACTTTGACTTTGACTTTTTGCATTTTTTTGTTGACTTTTGACTTTTCGTGATCATTTGCAGGCCCTGGAATCTGACCCTGGGTCCCACCCAGGGCACCATGGTCCCTTCAG
Organism: Cryptomeria japonica; assembly: GCF_030272615.1. Classification (NCBI taxonomy): domain Eukaryota; kingdom Viridiplantae; phylum Streptophyta; class Pinopsida; order Cupressales; family Cupressaceae; genus Cryptomeria; species Cryptomeria japonica. The sequence goes on along the minus strand of NC_081405.1, from coordinate 153,160,338 downwards.
GGTGCCATGGTCCCTGTGGGGCACCATGGTCCCCTCAAGGCGCCATGGTCCCCTCAGGGCGCCATGGTCCCTGACAGGGTGCCATGGTCCTCTCAGGGTGCCATGGTCCCAATCTGGACTTGGCGAGTGATGTCAGGGTTAGCATACGATGTTCAACAGTTGATGTGAATGATTTTGATGATTGAGTACTAATTACACTTATGTTTTTGCATTGTAGGGTCTCCCATACATGAGAGAGCATACCACGGGGCAGATTCTTCGCAGTCTACGAGATCAGATTCCCCAGCTGACTCAGGCGGAGAGGGATACATTGTCGATTGTGGGTTTATGGTGTGCGATCCTCATGTCGGCCATTTGATTTCATCCTGCGATGCTGATGGCACTGATGGAGCGATGGGATCCTGACACATGTACATTCCATCTTCCAGTAGGAGAGATGATGGTTACACTTGAGGATGTGTACCGCATACTTCACCTACCTATCAGAGGAGCTACTATGACATACGCGACCGATCGGTCAGCGGAGGACCATCAGAGGGAGCAGGTATACTACATAGGGAGAGTCATGCCGAGCGAGACAAGAGGTCGCATCATGGTCAGCTAACTCTTACATCCTACAGGAGAGGTGCCCCTTGTGAGACGTCTTATGATTGCCATCATCGCACTAGCCGTCTGCCCTAATGGGCGAGGTACGCACATGCATGGGGGTCTCACATGGTGCATCAGAGCTATGAAGAGACATAGGAGATTATATGCTTGGGGTCGGAGTATGCTTGCACATCTCTATCATGACCTCGAGGAGTATGTTTTTGGACAGGGCTGTAGCTTGATGACATGCACACTTCTGCAGGTGTGGATATTTGAGCACTTCACATGCACCAGGCCTGTCGGCTATCCGTTGAGTATGATTAGTGAGCGACCTAGGGTGTTTTCTTATCCACTCACCACCGAGTGGAGATTTGGGGATTTGCTATATTAGAGAGTGATATTTGATAGATTGACAACCGAGGTGATAGTATGGAGACCCTATCTGCGGATGCACAGATGGGATGGGATGGAGAGGCAGCTAGCATGCTTACAGAGGAATCGCCTACTGCGAGGATGATATTCACATATCATAGTCCCATTCTACTTTGACCGAGTACAGAGGTAGTTTGGGCTAGAGTAGTGTGTTCCAATCGATGTACCCATCTATACTCGACACTCACGAGTCCTTCCCAGATCCAGAGCAGTAGCGAGACCTACGATAGATGACATCGAGACTATAGATATAGAGGGATTCGATCAAGATGTGGTCACTGATTACTCCGCAGAGCCTGGAGCATAGTGCAAGTATCTCTCATGGTTTGTGAGGTCATACCCAGGGCCTATCTTTCCACCAAATTACCCGACAGGCCATCCAGGCCCATGGAGACCGAGATGAGGATCAAGGATCCAGATCGGAGGAGCCAGAGGAGGGAGAGGGTCATGAGGAGGTAGGAGATCCTAATCCACCCATAGGAGATCAGCCTAGTGCCGAGGAGGAGGAGGAGGGAGAGGAGGACACAGATAGAGATGAGGAGAATGAGGATGCAGGTGAGGATGCAGACGAGGATGAGGATGATGATGAGGAGGAGGATAGAGATGATGAGGAGGAGTCAGATGCAGCTCCCCACCATTCAGGAGATGATACCATAGCCTTGGATCCTCCTCATATTCCCCAAAAGGGGGAACATGAGGTGATACGGAGACTTGTTTCTAGTACGGGCCAGCCTACACCCATCGTGCATAGATTATTTGAGTGTGGGGAGCCTAGTAGTTCCTAGTCATAGATGCTACCATATCACGATCCCTACTAGCGCGAGGGAGATCCAGGTATAGTCAGTTTATATTGATTGATTAATGTTTTGATAATATAGAATGGTACTAACACAAAAATTTGTTCTACTGCTACAGCTAATGTGCAGGAGTGGCGTTCCTTGATTCAGCAAGCAGTGATGGATATATCCATGATGGCACAGATCCCTAGTTCCTCACAGATTGCTTATAGGCCTCAGGGGAACGTGGGTCGGCATGAGGACTTGTTTTCCCCATTTCGAGTATAGGTGGACATATGGAGGGAGAGAGAAAGAGTTCTATTAGAGAACCTTCAGCGGGCACAGCGAGATCTAGAAGCAGCTCAGGCGGAGGCTACCTCATATCGCGTGATCCTTATGGATAGGGATCATAGGAGTTCCTCTCGGAGTCATTCGTGGTCTATATCGCGCTATACACCTATGGGTCCACCATCACGACCAAATCAGGAGGGAGCGTCTAGTCGTCACTCTCCAACCACTAGCCCTAGGGATAGGAGATGATCTCATGATGTAGGATAGGTCACATTTTGGATGTATAGTGACCTACTTTTGTATATGAAAATTTGATCCACATATATATATGTGTGGGAGAAAAAGTGACACTAAGCAAACATGCCCTAATCTCACTTTCAAGCACACATTTGTGGAATACGAAAGAGCCTACAGGTATCACACAATTGGCTACTTCTTCTTGTGGAAGAGAGAGCCACGGGCTACCTATTAGGATTTCTATTCCTTTGTTGTAAATGATAGATAGAATGATGCAAGTTCAATCCCTAACCCCAAAGTGCAAGTATGAACTAATAACAAGATTACAGAATTGAACTTAAATGATGGAAAGTTGTAAACACAAGGACAAGACAAGAATGCAAATGCGTACCCGGAGTCAAAATCGGAATGAAAATGCTCGGGACGAGGGCGCGGGCGCCACTGTCCTGATTCTGCCCCTGAAACTGCTCCAAAAACTGTTGTTTTGCACTCTGGAAAAGCTGTCAAAAATGCTGAAAATGCTGTCTGTCAGGAGGACCAGGGTGCCCAGTGCCCCTGTCCCAGGGACCAGGGCACCCAGCGCCCCTGTCCTGGTAGGACCAGGGCGCCCCACGCCCCTGTCCTGGTCTTTTGATCTAAAATTTGGTATGAAGGTCTGTCTCAGTCTGCTTCTCCCGGATCTGCAACCTGCGGCGTCATCCGAGTCCCGAAACCTGCACTTATATCTGAAAAGGTGTTTGGGTGGCTATATAGGGTTTTGCCTTAGTCAAACCCCCACTTCAGTGATTTCCACCTCCATGAATAGCCAAGTTGTATTGTAAAATGTATTGTGTGTGCAGACCTAGTGTGTGTGCAAGGTCCTTAAATGCAAGAAAGCAAACTAGAGCAACCTAGAAAGTAAACCCTAATTGCTTGTAAATGATAATTTAAATGCTCTAAATCAATATGCAAAGTGATCTAAAGCATGAATAAAGGATATATTGAAGCTTATGCAAAGACATGAAAACAACATGAAATCATACCCAACCCTCAAGGGAGGGGTACAAGCCAATCTTCAGTCGGTAATCTCCTATTGTTCTTCAATGTCTTCCAAGCCCTAAATGGATGAGTGAAATTGATAAATGCTTGATAGAAGGATGTTGAATGTTGTTGAAGTCTTCAAAGATCTGCTCTTTCGCTACATATGAGGTCCTTGAAAGCCAAAAATCGGATCCTTTCAAATGAAGAAAGAGAGCTCTTATGTATGAAACCCTAGGTCTTAATTTCAACTTTAGGCCGACTTAGAGATTGAATCTCCCACCAATTTCTTGGGGTTAAGCTTTATTTTATGATTGGATCGCACTCCTAAAATTTTGGGAAAAATGTCTGGGACCATGTGCACCGGGCACCACGGTCCCGACAACTTTTCACCAAATTTTCAAGGCCGTCGGATATGATGATTTTAGAGAGAATCCCGAAGTTACAGCTGATTTCGAGATGTTTTGACCCCCAAAATCAAGCCCCCAAGTTCAAAATAGGACCTAATTAGGGTTTTTGATTAAATGATGTATTAGAAGAATAAAATGAAAGGGGCACACTTTAATGAAAAGGGCCCAACTTTATGATATGGGAGATGATAAAATAGAACCCTAGACCTAATTAATTTAATCAATTAAGTGCTAAAGGGGAAATGCAATGCAAAATGCAAACTGCGCCAAGGCGGGTGCTAAACTAGGTGTGAAATTGTACCACCCTAGCAAGTGCGTACAATTTACGATGCTACATTTAGCCCCCACTTTAGCGGTCATATGAACACTATGTGCATATGCAAGCTAAAGTACAGAAAAGTAAACATTATTTGAAAAAGGATATATCCATAAGTCTGTCGAACGAAGCCCCCAGCAGTATCTGCAGTACACAGTTAGGAACCGCACCCTACAAAACACACGTTAGATCACAAAATCACCTAATGCTTACTAAGGAAGGTGATGAAAATTCGAGGGTAGCTATATGCCCCCCCCTGTTTCGGCTTGCTAATTTTAGTGAGTTGAAATAGGGTATCATGTTTACCACTTCGAATTGTTAAAGAATATTGATGACAAATGCTCACAAGAAGATTTGATATGAGATCAAAAACTAATGGAGAATCATTTGGTAAGAAAGAGGACTAAATCTCAATTCCAACACAACAAAGAGTGTGAGGATTTGAGAGTTCTCTAACACAAGATGAAGGATGCAAATGGAAACAAAATGCAAAGAGAAGAAAAGAAAGGAAAAATGCATGAATACACACATTGGTGATCCATGAGAAGAATAGTGAGAGAGAAAACATGGACTTCTCGCCCCTAGATTTTGTCTAGGTGATCCATGGGAAAAAGGACATGGAAAACTAGCCCCTAGAGTCTGTCTAGGTGATCCATGTAAGGGAGGAGAGTGAGACAGTCTAGCCTTATGCCGCTAGTTCCACTCGACCTCATGCATGTGTGTGTAAGGGGGGTTAGAAGCACCTCGTAGGAGTCTATGCCCGAGTATGCTACAACCTATATATGTATAGTACAAAAGCGTGACATCTCGCTCTAAGAGTCTGTGCTCTGGTTCCGAGAATGACCTATTGCTCAAAAAGTGTAATGTTTATGTCATAAGAAAATTAGAAAAAGGATACCTACCTTCATCACAAAAGAAGATACCCCAAAAATGCAACAATGTCATAGATCCAAGCAAGAGAGTTTTGCACTCTTTAAGCAAGGATAAGATAGTTGAAAAGGGATATCTTGTAATATGTGTAAAGGAGATCCTTAGAGGAGAAGAGATCTTTGTACAAAAAGACACCTATCCCCAGGAGGAATTGTCTTAGACAAATATAACATCTTCTAGAATAAGACAAAGAAGAGAATAAGAATGCAATACTTCCTTCTTTTGCGAGGTGAAAGTGATTCTTAATGAAGGATGACGCTCCTTTTAACCCAATTGGGAGAGTGAATTCATTATGGATGTATTTTACCAAGTGCAAAAGAGGTTGTAGTCAAGGACTTACACCTCTTGTAAGAGAGAATCCTTGAACAAACAACAAATGCCTACAAGGAATAACATCAAGTAATAAAGTTCACACCATCCACGAAATAGGAAAAAAGTGGATCCTTAGATAAAAATAAGGAAAGATCATTGCCTCCCAAGGATAAGGACAATGAGAAGGACTTACACAATCTTCTAGGGAGAGATTTGGACATAAGAAAAAGAAGAGATGTATGAAATCACTCTTGTCTCCATAGGAACAAGAAAATTAGGCTATTATGTTGCTTCAAAAAAATATGATTGCACTTGAAATTGTACCATCATGAATGGCAATGAGCCCCCAGTAAATGAGCTACCAATGTCACATAATGATGAGCAACATAACAGCCATTAATGTTATTTAAAGACATGATAGATTGAATGAGGTATTTGAATATGACATGCTAAATGCTCAATTATAAGTGAGATCAAAAACATGTATAAAGTGATAAAAATTGAAGAAGAAAAGTCACAAGAAATCTTAGAAGAGGGATGAGTGGAATTTATTAGAGCCTTATCCCTAGAGGAAAGGACTTTATGATGAATAGGAGATAAAGATTCATATGTGGATTTTGAAATTTGAGGGGAGTCATAAAGAGATTTGTTCATCGCCAAGATTTCCTTATGAGGGGAATGAGAGTTGATAAAAGTAGAAGATGATTTAGTTGAAGTGAGATCATCATCACTACTAAATATAGCATTCACATTGAGAGATGGTCTTTTAGATGCTTTAGTGCGTTTGCAGGGATTATAGCCGAGTCCAAAGGCATAATTCTGAAAATTAGTCTCTAGAGGAACCTTTATCCCTTGTTCATGAGCACCACAACCATTTCCATGATACCCATGCTTAGCAAAAATGTGAAAACCACGACCATAACGATCAACCATTTCAGGAAGAGAGGGTGGTTTTTCATAAGACAAAGAATCAAACTCTTCATAATTAGAGGTGTGAGGAGAAGAAGTTTGAGAGGTGGCCACAAAATTATTGCTCATAGGTTTAGGTAAGACTGATTGATCTCTAGTTTCTTCCTTCTTTTTACCTTTAAGATCTCTAGGAGGAACCCTATATTCACCTACAAAGGTGGGATTAAAATCAAGAGATCCCCAATCGTCTTCTGCGAGAACCTTCTTAGGATCAAAAGCCTTTTCATGTGTAGATTCAAGTCGAGAAGGATCTTCTTCAGGAGCTTTAGACTCATCCAAAGAATTTTGATTATCATAGGGTAATGATTTGTTCATAGGTATCTTGTTTAAAGAGTCATCATTAGAAGAGGAAGGCTTAGAAGAACTCCCTTTGGAAGTAGATGTTTGCAAACAAGCCTGAAGATTAGTATCACCTATCAAGGTATATGTCTTATTGTTATAAATAAATTTAACTTGTCTATGCAATGTAGAGGGGACAGCTTGCATACTATGAATCCAAGGTCTCCCTAATAACAAGTTGTATGTTAGATTTCCCGACATAACATGGATAGGAGTAGGCAAAGTAACAGGTCCCACTGTGATGGGTAAGGTGATAATACCTAATGAAGTCTTAGCCACATTGTCAAAGCCTCAAATGGGATGAGAGTCAGGCTCAATAAGGGATGTATCCACATTCATCTTATGCAATAGATTAATGCTACACACATTAAGGCCAGAGCCATTATCTACCAGTGTTCGTCTTATAGCCGTGTCATTTATGATAACCACAATCATCAAGGGATCATATTGTTGTTGAATTTCACTAGTAGGCAACTCATCTTGGGTAAACACAATTTGAGCTTTAGGATTCATCACAGAGTTAACTAAAGATGCTATATTACTAGATGTATTAGGTGGAGGAACATTCAAATCTTTCAAGGCATCTTGTAACATTCCATGATGAGCGGAAGAAGTTTGGATCAAATCCCAAAGGGATATCTTAGCAGGGGTAGCTTTAAGTTGTTCTATGAGATCATATTCCTTACCAAGAACTTGTGAAATACGTGGAGCTTGTGGAAGAATTGGTTGAGAAGGAGGAAGCGAAGTTGGGATAACTGGAGGAGGATTAGGTTGCTTATTGTTTCTTGTGTTATAGGTATGGGCAACCACATGATAACTCTCTCTAGTCAGTTGCTTAGCATACTCATAAGGGCTCTTAGTAGAGTAACCTCCTTGCACAATAATAATAGGTTTCTTAGGAGTGCAAAAAGAATCATTAGCATAACCACCTTGAACCACTAAGATAGGCTTATTTAAAGGTTGAGAATTTTGAGAAGGACAAGCACCTTGGACAGTGAAGAGAGGTTTGTTAGGTGTCTCATTCACATGTATCAAATTGATTGAGGATGGTTTAGAGGAATGAAAAAAAGTGTTGGAAGAATTGTTGATAGTCTTCTCTTGCACTAAAATCTTATCATGGATTAAATCAATTTTAGGAGAGAGACAAGGGGTAGGCATTGATGTTCTAGTAGGAAGAGGAAAGGTCATATCATCCTCTATCATCAAATGATCTACATGGGGAATAAAATCTCTAGGAGAACGATCAACATTACTCTCTAAATTCTCACTTTTGAGAGGGAGATCTTTGAAAGAGATGTTAACCATCTTGCTTTGAACTAGGGTTTCCTTATGAGTAGAACCGAGTTGAGGAGAGGGATAATAATTGAGATTCAAGGAAGGTGAGAAACTATCAAGGGAATTTTCAATCTTGATTTCATCCCCTTTGGCTAGGGGTAGAGAATAATCTACACCTTCTTCTAATGGTTCATCCCAAATAGTGAGGTGGTTGAAAGGAATGTTTGAAGTATTGTCAATTTCGGGAGAGGAGATAACATTGTTTATTAATTCCTCATCCTTAGAAGGGAGAGCATCAATAGATGTGTTAAACTCATCCTCTTTCCTCAAAATATGTTCAATATGATCTTTAGGGGAGAGAGAATTAAGGAAATTTCTTATTATTTCATCTTCTTTCTCTAAGGGATGCTTATGGGTAAGACAAACTTTAGGAGAAGGGTAAATATTTATCATTAATTCATCATCTGTAGTGGGAATCTTGTTGGAAAAGGAAATGCCATCACTAGGAAATGTAGGGATAATGTCATCTTCTTGCACAAAAGGATCCTCATGAAGGGAGTGTTTTTTAGGAGGAACATGAATAGACTTCTCCAAAGATTCATGCTTAGGAAGGAGATCTTTGAAAGAAGTGTTCATAACCTCTTGTTGCACCAACATGCCCCCATTGGAAGGACCAACTTTAGGAGAAAATAAGTCAATGTCCATCAATACCTTTTCACTTAGAGAGGCATCATGGAGGGAAGGTGAAGTAACATTAAGAAAGGTGTTTATTATATCATTCTCTTCCTCTAGGATAGCTAAATAGGAAGGGCACATTTTAGGAGAGTTGTCAAGATCACTCTTAAAGTCTTCATCCTTAGAGCATGGGAGAGTCTCAAAGGGATTGATAGCAACTCTTTTAGGCACTAAAATGTTGTTATAGATAGGGGGAAGTTCTTTAGGAGATGGAAAAATTGAAACAAGGGAAGCTAACCCACTATCACATCTATGAAATGAATGCATCATGACAACAATTTTCCTCTTTCAAATGATAACACATGCAAAATAGAAGAAAATGTTCAATTTTAACCAATGCAAGCACTTAGAATGTAGATTTAGAAAATGAAATTTATGATTCAAATGAGTTCCTAAATCAGATTTAAAATTATTGATCCAAATTAAGCTATCCACAAGTTCAACTTTGAATTGAAAAATTAGGGTTTTAGCAAAAATTTCCTCTAAATTTTTGAATCTTGCAAGAAATTGAAACTTGTAAATACCAATTTGAATTTGAAATAGCATAAACACTCAAATTATAAATCAGAATTAGAGAAGATTGGAATTCACGTCGGGTTCACCAAAATGTGTGGGAGAAAAAGTGACACTAAGCAAACATGCCCTAATCTCACTTTCAAGCACACATTTGTGGAATACGAAAGAGCCTAGAGGTATCACACAATTGGCTACTTCTTCTTGTGGAAGAGAGAGCCACGGGCTACCTATTAGGATTTCTATTCCTTTGTTGTAAATGATAGATAGAATGATGCAAGTTCAATCCCTAACCCCAAAGTGCAAGTATGAACTAATAACAAGATTACAGAATTGAACTTAAATGATGGAAAGCTGTAAACACAAGGACAAGACAAGAATGCAAATGCGTACCCGGAGTCAAAATCGGAATGAAAATGTTCGGGATGGGGGCGCAGGCGACACTGTCCTGATTCTGCCCCTGAAACTGCTCCGAAAACTGTTGTTTTGCACTCTGGAAAAGCTGTCAAAAATGCTGAAAATGTTGTCTGTCAGGAGGACCAGGGTGCCCAGCGCCCCTGTCCCAGGGACCAGGGCGCCCAACGCCCCTGTCCTGGAAGGACCAGGGTGCCCCATGCCCCTGTCCTGGTCTTTTGATCTAAAATTTGGTATGAAGGTCTATCTCAGTCTGCTTCTCCCAGATCTGCAACCTGCGACGTCGTCCGAGTCCCGAAACCTGCACTTATATCTGAAAAGGTGTTTGGGTGGCTATATAGGGTTTTGCCTTAGTCAAACCCCCGCTTCGGTGATTTCCACCTCCACGAATAGCCAAGTTGTATTGTAAAATGTATTGTGTGTGCAGACCTAGTGTGTGTGCAAGGTCCTTAAATGCAAGAAAGCAAACTAGAGCAACCTAGAAAGTAAACCCTAATTGCTTGTAAATGATAATTTAAATGCTCTAAATCAATATGCAAAGTGATCTAAAGCATGAATAGAGGATATATTGAAGCTTATGCAAAGACATGAAAACAACATGAAATCATACCCAACCCTCAAGGGAGGGGTACAAGCCAATCTTCAGTCGGTAATCTCCTATTGTTCTTCAATGTCTTCCAAGCCCTAAATGGATGAGTGAAATTGATAAATGCTTGATAGAAGGATGTTGAATGTTGTTGAAGTCTTCAAAGATCTGCTCTTTCGCTGCATATGAGGTCCTTGAAAGCCAAAAATCGGATCCTTTCAAATGAAGAAAGAGAGCTCTTATGTATGAAACCCTAGGTCTTAATTTCAACTTTAGGCCGACTTAGAGATTGAATCTCCCACCAATTTCTTGGGGTTAAGCTTTATTTTATGATTGGATCACACTCCTAAAATTTCGGGAAAAATGTCCGGGACCATGTGCACCAGGCACCACGGTCCCGACAACTTTTCACCAAATTTTTAGGGCCGTCGGATATGATTATTTTAGAGAGAATCCCGAAGTTACAGCTGATTTTGAGATGTTTTGACCCCCGAAATCAAGCCCCCAAGTTCAAAATAGGACCTAATTAGGGTTTTTGATTAAATGATGTATTAGAAGAATAAAATGAAAGGGGCACACTTTAATGAAAAGGGCCCAACTTTATGATATGGGAGATGATAAAATAGAACCCTAGCCCTAATTAATTTAATCAATTAAGTGCTAAAGGGGAAATGCAATGCAAAATGCAAACTGCGCCAAGGCGGGTGCTAAACTAGGTGTGAAATTGTACCACCCTAGCAAGTGCGTACAATTTACGACGCTACAATATATATGCTTCGCTTTGTCTCAAATGTGTTATCTTTAATGCTTAAAACAATGTATATTTTGCTTTGATTAAAGTTAATACATTTGGTAGATGTACATGTATGTTCAGGATTTAATTTCCATGTGATTGATTTCTCAATGCTCCATGATTAAATTGATACATGTGTGACTTAATTAAAATATTTAATCAAGTACTACATTGATGATAGAGAAGAAATATGCATTAAGTCTAAGAATCATATAACTAATGTGATTTAATTTTGAACTTAAACACAACATGATACAATTCTACTTAACACATAAAGACATTGTACAATATGCTAGAATAATGGAAATGTAAATCTTTTACAATTTACATAAATGAATTCAAGACAAACTATAAAGTGAAGAAACACGCTTGTCAAGAATGAAGCAATATAGATTAAACATAATATCATTTAATTCTATTTGCTCTAATCATGATATACTAACATATTACCCAATGTTGAAGAACTGAAAAGAAGATAGATGAAATGAAAGGTAGGGAATGATGAATTAAGCATAGTATCTACGCAAGTGCATAGCATTTATAGGCTCTTTAAGAGGCGTACTATCTACATCTGCTATTTTGTAAGCACGCGATCCATAATCTTCAATAACAATATATGGTCCAAGCCAATTAGGACTAAATTTTCCCTTTTCTGCAGGTAAGGCATTCACATTGCGTTGATTCTCATAGAGGACTAGGTCACCTACTGATAAGGAACGTTGAATGACTTTATCATTATAGCTTCGTTGTAGAGTTTTGTGATATGCTTGAATATGCTCAAGTGCATTTATACACTATTCATCAAGCATCTCAAGCTATTGAAGTCTTTGTTCCCTATAAGAGTCATCATCTACTATACCTTTGAGAGAAACTCTAAGTGATGGAATCTCTAAATCTAAAGGCATAATAGCATCAGCACCATAAACAAGATTATAAGGGGTAGTTCTTGTAGCAATTTGTACAATCATTCGATAGGCCCAAAGAGCATAGATTAGCTGAGTACTCCAATCCTTACCATGCTTATTCACGGTTTTACGAAGAATTTGTTCAATTATCTTATTGGATGATTCGGCTTGACCATTTGATTGAGGATAGTATGGTGTAGAAAATCGATGTTTGATATGATATTTCTCAAGGAATTTCTTCACGTCCTTGTTTTTAAATGATGTCCCATTATCTGAGATTATAGTGGAAGGTATCCCAAATCGAGAAATAATGTTTTCTAGAAGAAATTGGCAAATCACTTCAGCAGTAGTAGAGCGAAGGGGAACAGCTTCTACCCACTTTGTGAAGTAATCTATTGCGGTTATAATGAAAGTGTGTCCTTGAGATGAAGGAGGAGAGATTTTACTGATGAGATCTAGACCCCATGTGGAGAAAGGCCAAGAAGCTACTTGAGAACGAAGTTCTTGGGCAAGAGCATGAATCAGATTATTGTGTTGTTGACATTGATGACATTTCTTAATAAATGAAAAAGAATCCTTCTGCATAGTTTGCCAATAGTATCCCATACGAAGCAATCTTTGAACCAAGGATTTGCCTCCAAAATGCCCCCCACAAGCACCTGAATGTGCCTCTTCAAGAGCAACGGGGATTTCTGATTTGTTAAGATAGCGAAGGAGAAGACCGTTATAACCCCTTCGGTAAAGAACATTAGAAAGAATAATATATCTAGCAGACAGCTTGCAGATTCTAGCCCTAGTGTTCCTATTGGTGGAATCAGGAAAGGTACCATCAGTCAAATATCTTACGATATGTGAATACCATTCATCTGAGTCTATAAAGTCACAACATGTTACCAAGCTAGAATCGTCTACAATAGCTGGAGAAATAAGGTTGTGAATAACAAATTTAAGATCAATCACAGGGTCCTCTAAAGATACAAGAGAAGCCACACATGCCATTGCATCTGCATGTCGATTATCTTTTCGAGGAACCGGTTCCATGGTGTAAGAATCGAATTTTTGTAGCAAAGAGATAGCAAGGTCTTTATATTATGCTAATTTGTCTTGTTTTGCTTGATACAGTCCTGTTACTTGTCTTATAATCAATTGCGAATCTCCATAAATATGTATGTGCTTTATATTCAGAGCTAAGGCTGCTTTTATTCCCGCTATAAGAGCCTCATACTTAGCAATGTTATTGGTACATAGGAGATTTAGACGATAAGATAAGGGAATGGATTTCTTTGTAGGAGAAATTAGAACAACACCTGCCCCCAATCCCGTATGACACTTAGAGCCATCAAAGTATAACTCCCAAGTTTCATCTTTCTCTGTACAAAGAATGAAGTCATCAGGAAAAGACTCAGGGTTAGGGAAGGAGAAAGGTGAAGGGGCCTCAACTAAGTGATCGGTCAACGCTTGCCCTTTAATTGCTCTTTGTGAAACAAATTTAAGGTCAAATTCAGTTAACATCATAACCCACTTAGCTAGGCGTCCTGATAAATCAGTTTTAGAGAAAAGATGCTTCAAAGGATCAAACTTTACCATGACGTGGACTTCTGAATTTAAAAGATAATGTCTTAATTTCTGAGTCGCAAACACCAAGGCCAAGCATTGTCTTTCTATTGCAGAATCAAACCTACGAATAGCTTGAATCTTTCCTTGTAAGCTTTTGAGTTGAGACACATTTCTAGGAGGTGGCATGTTGACAATAGCATCTATTTTCTGAGTGTCCACCTCAATCCCACGATGCAAAACTATGAATCCTAATAGTTTTCCACTATCCACACCGAAAACACATTTTCGGGGATTCAAGCGCATGTGATATTTACGAATTCTTTCAAAGATTTGACGAAGGATCTTAATGCGATCTATACGAAGAGTGGACTTGGCCAAAATATCATCAACATAATCTTCTAAAATCTTATGCATATGATCATGAAAGATAAGGGTCATCGCTCGTTGATAAGTTGCGCCGGCATTTTTAAGTCCAAAAGGCATCATTATCCAACAAAACATACCCCAAGGAGTGGTGAAAGCAGTTTTGAATTGATCTTGAGGATTAATGAAAATTTGATTGTATCCTGAAAAACCGTCCATGAAGGATAGCAAAGCATGTCCTGCTGTAGAATCAACTATCATGTCAATGTTTGGGAGAGGGAAATCATCTTTTAAAGAAGCCTTATTTAAATCCCGAAAGTTGGTACACATTCTTATCTTATTATCTGGTTTAGCCACAGTGACAATATTTGAAATCCACGGGGAATAATCAATAGGGTGGATAAATCCAACCTCCAATAATTTTTCAATCTCAGTCTTAACAAGCAGAGCTACCTTAGGATTCATTTTTTGAATCTTTTGTTTCATGGGCTTAGCATCGGGAACTAAGACAATGTTATGAGTAACAATCTTAGGATCTATACCAGGCATATCAGAATATGTCCAAGCAAAGATCTCAGGGAATTCATGCAATAAATCTACATATTGTTTTTGTTCCTCTTCATCCAAACACTTTCCAATTTTAATAACTTTTTCCTCCTTGCAAGGATCCATCTTAACATCAATGGTGTCACTTATGAGAAGATTACTTTGTTGAGGAGTATCCTTTAACTAAGGGAATTCTTCCACTATCTTATCATTATCAATCTCTTTTCCAAAATAGGCTTCAGTGTTCAAATAATAAGCAAATCCCCTATTGTGATGATAACGAGGAAGAGTGTCATATGCTCCCAAAAACTCAGCTAAAGCATCATCGGTAGGGAAGACATCCAAAGCATAGGCACACGAAGGATCCCCATCAATATACTCAGGGTGTCTCATTGGTAGAGATGTAGAGATAACATTTGCACTAATACAGGGCCTCTTGGAAGCTTTAGTGCACTTGTAAGGATTAAAACCAAGTCCAAAGGTCTCATCACAAATATTATTCCCTAGAGGAACCTTTATCCCTTGTTCGTGAGCGCCACAACCATTTCCATTATACCCATACTTAGCTAAAATATGAAAACCACGACCATAACGATCAGTCATTTCAGAAAGAGGAGGCGGTTTTTCATAAGACAAAGAATCAAATTCTTCAGAATTAGATATGTGAGGAGAAGTTTGAGAAGCGGCCACAAAATTGTTGTTCATAGGTTCAGGCAAGGTTGATTGATCTTTAGTTTCTTCCTTCTTTTTAACTTTAAATTCTCTAGGAGGAACCCTATACTCACCTACAAAGGTGGGATTAAAGTCAAGAGATCCCCAATCGTCTTCTACGAGAACCTTCTTAGGATCAAAAGCCTTTTCATGTGTAGATTCAAGTTGAGGAGAATCTTCTTTAGACTCATCCAAAGAATTTTGATCATCCGAGGGTGATGACTCATCCATAGGTAGAGAGTCATCACTAGAAGAGGAAGGTTCAGAGGGATTCCCTTTAGAAGTAGATGTTTGCAAACAAGCTTGAAAATTAGTATCACCTATCAAGGTATATGTCTTATTGTTATAGATAAATTTAACTTGTCTATGCAATGTAGAGGGGACAGCTTGCATGTTGTGAATCCAAGGTCTCCCTAATAACAAGTTGTATGTTAGATTTCCCGACATAACATGGATAGGAGTAGGCAAAGTAACAGGTCCCACTGTGACAGGTAAGGTGATAGTACCTAATGAAGACTTAGCCACATTATCAAAGCCTCGAATGGGACGAGAGTCAGGCTCAATAAGGGATGTATCCACATTCATCTTATGCAATAGATTAATGCTACACACATTAAGGCCAGAGCCATTATCTACTAGTGTTCGTCTTATAGCATTGTCATTTATGATAACCACAATCATCAAGGGATCATATTGATGTTGAATTTCACTAGTAGGCAATTCATCTTGAGTAAACACAATTTGAGCTTTAGGATTCATCACAGAGTTAACCAAAGACACAATATTAGCTGTATTAGGTGGAGGAACATTCAAATTTTTCAAGGCATCTTGTAACATTCCATGATGAGCGGAAGAAGTTTGGATCAAATCCCAAAGGGATATCTTAGCAGGGGTAACTTTAAGTTGTTCTATGAGATCATATTCCTTACCCATAACTTGTGAAATACGTGGAGCTTGCGGAAGAATTGGTTGAGGATTAGGAAGAGAAACCAGAATAACAGGAGGAGGATTGGGCTGCCTATTATTCCTAGTATGATAAGTATGGGCAGCCGCATGATAACTCTCTCTAGTTAATTGCTTGGCATAACTATAAGGACTTATAGGTTTTCTTCCTTGCACAGTGATGATAGGTTTATTCGGAGTAAGAAAGGAATCATGACCATACCCTCCTTGGACAGTAAGGAGAGGTGATTTAGGAACTTGAAAGGTGGGAAAAGGATAAGCACCTTGGACTTCAAAGAGAGGCTTATTATGCTCATTTAGGTTTATCATGTTAACTAGCTTAGAAGTCTTGTTCTTGTTTAAAGATTTTGATAAAGCCACAAAGTCATCAAGAGCATCATCCAACAAAGCATGATCATAGCTATTAAAAGGTTCATCTTTTGATTCAAAAGGAGACATCTCTTCGTAAAGGGGATTATTGAAAACAACCATGTCACCAGATTTAGTGGAAGAGTTGATAGGAATGTACCCTTGAGAGGAATCATTCGACTTATCTTTCTCATCACACCTAAATGGCATAGTAACAAGGTTTATGAGTTTTTGGTAAAATGAAGGTTTGGTATCTCTAGGATTCAAAAACTCATCCAAAGCTTCATCTAATTCATCTTGGCTATACTCATAATCATAATTCCATACATCATCATAAACATGAACATCTTGCAAATAAAAATCTGACATTTTGCATAAAACTCAAACACACAATGCAAAGAAAAACACTCTTTCTTTTCCCTATATTTTTTTCTTTTTCTCTTTTTTTTTCTTTTTTTTTTTTTGTTTTTCCCTTAATGAAAAATGAAACTTAAATGAAACACACTAAATCTAGATCTAGATCTAACAAATGCAAGGCAAGAGGAAGCAATGATTGATTCACGTCGGGTTCACCAAAATGTGTAGGGTAAAAAGCGAGACTAGGTTAACAAGCCCTAATCCTACCTTTTGACACACATTACGGAATACAAAAGAGCCTAGAGGTATCACACAATTGGCTACTTCTTTTTGTGAAAGAGAGAGCCATGGGATACCTATTAGGATTTCTATTCCTTTGTTGTAATCAAAAGATAAAATGATGCAAGCTCAAGTCCTAACCCCAAAATGCAAGTATGAACTAACAACAAGATTGCAGAATTGAGATTAAACAATGAAAAGCTATAAACACAAGGATAAGAGAAGAATGCAGATACGTACCTAGAGTTGAAATCAAAATGAAAATGTTTGGGATGGGGGCGCGGGCACCACTGTCCTGATTCTGTCCCGAAAACTGCTCCTAAAACTGCTGTTTTGCACTCCGGAAAGCTATCGAAAATGTCAAAAATTGTTGTTTGTCAGGAGGACCAAGGCGCCCAGCGCCTCTGTCCCAGGGACCAGGGTGCCCAGTGCCCCTGTCCTGGTAGGACCAGGGTGCCCCACGCCCCTGTCCTGGTCTTTTGCTCTGCAACTTGGTGGGAAGGTCTGTCTCAGTCTGCTTTCGTCGGATCTGCGACTTGCAGTGTCGTCCGAATCTCAAAATCTGCAATAATATCTGAAAAGGTGTGGTGGGCGGCTATATAGGGTTTTTCCTTAGTCAAACCCCTGCTTCGGTGATTTCCACCTCCACGAATAGCCAAGTTGTATTGTAAAAGTATTGTGTGTGCAGACCTTGTGTGTGTGCAAGATCCTAAAATGCAAGTAAGCAAACTAGAGCAACCTAGAAAGTAAACCCTAATTGCTTGTAAATGATAATGTAAATGCTCTAAATCAAGACACAAAGTGATCTAAAGCATGAATAAATGATATATTGAAGCTTATGCAAAGACATGAAAACAACATGAAATCATACCCAACCCCAAGGGAGGGGTATAAGCCAATCTTCAGTTGGTGATCCCTTATTGCTCTTCAATGCCTTCAAAAGCCCTAAATTAATGAATGAAATTGATGAATGCTTGATGGATGGATGTTGAGTTTTGGTTGAAGTCTTCAAATATCTGCTCTTTCACTGCATATGAGGTCCTGGAATCAAAAATCTGCCTCCCTTCAAATGAAGAAAGAGAGCTCTTATATATGAAACCTTAGGTCGTAATTTCATCTTTTGGCTGACCTAGAGATTGAATCTCCCTCCAATTTCTTGGGGTTAAGCTTTATTTTATGATTGGATTGTGCTCCTAAAATTTCAGTAAAAATTTCTGGGACCGTGTGCACTCCGGGCGCCACGGTCCCGACAACTTTTCACCAAATTTTCAGGGCCGTCAGATATGATGATTTTAGAGAGAATCCCAAAGTTATAGGTGACTTCGAGATGTTTTGACCCCCGAAATCAATCCCCCAAGTTCAAAATAGGACTTAATTAGGGTTTTTGATTGAATGATGTATTGGAGGAATAAAATGAAAAGGGCACGCTTTAATGAAAGGGCCCAACTTTATGATGTGGAAGATGATGAAATAGAACCTTAGACCTAATTAGTTTAATTAATTAAGTGCTGAAGGGGAAATGCAATGCAAGATGCAAAATGCGCCAAGGCGGGTGCTAAACTAGGTGTGAAATTGTACCACTCTAGCAAGTGCGTACAATTTACGATGCTACAACTACCAACTGGTATTCACACTTAGTGAAACCTTGACACCGGTTCACTACATATCTTCATACATGCTCACTATCTTCTTCCAAGCTACATACCTGTTCACTTTCACTTATTGACATCAATGACAACATACATTATCATTATATCATCATGTCGATTTATCACATGCCAACAATATCCAACAATCTCCCCCTTTGGTATTGATGGCAATACTCAGTGTAGCATTGCAACTATAGACATCATACACCAATGTATTTGCATTAATAGATATCTTCTCCCCACAACTCATCATATATCTTCTCCCCATTTTACAACAATGCCAAAGTGGAGGCACAAACTTCCATTCTCTATTATGATTCTTTCCCTATGGAGTAGCATCCTTCAACACATCAATCCTAAAAGATTTGACACTATAATTCCTGACTGACGTGGAGCACACAACTTTAGTTGACTTCATGAAGGAGCAGATCCCCTAATTCACCTCTCAAATAGGTAAATATAGTGTTCGGTAAGGGCTTTGTGAATATGTCTACTAGTTGCTCCTTACTGGAAAATGTTGTAGTACAACCTCCTTATTCTGAACTTTATCTCTTAAGAAGTGATATTTAAGCTCAATGTGCTTAGTTCTATCATACAATACCAAATTCTTGGAAATATTTATTGCACTTGTGTTGTCATAAAATATATTCACCGGTTCAGATACAGGTACTTTGAAACCTTCCAATACATGTTTCATCCAGATTGCTTGAGTGTAGTTCATAAATGTTGCCACATATTCTGCTTCAGTTGTAGACTAAGAAATATAGCTCTGCTTCTTACTCGTCCATGATACTAATCTTCCACTGAGAAAGAACGCTCCACTGGTTGTTCTCTTTCGATCATCCACATTACCTGCCCAATCCGCATCGGTATACACTTTGAGATTGAAGTCACCATTATATGGATACCAAAATCCATAGTCAACTATTCCTTTCAGATATCTAAGAATCCTCTTGACTACTACCAAGTGGGATTCTCTACGACATTTCTGAAAATGAGCTACTATGCCCACTACATGAGCAATATCTAGTTTTCTATGCACCACATAGTGCATCTTACCGATCATTGAATGATACTCCTTCTCATTTGCCAACATTGAATTATCTTCCTTAGTCAATTTACAACCGGTTTTCTCTCCTCCATGTCAAAAGTCTTCAATACCTCTTTGACATACTTGGATTGGGTAATAAAGATAACCTCTTTCATTTTTTGAATCTGTAGACCAATGAAGAATTTTATTACCTAAATCAGAGACATCTCAAACTCTTCTTCATTACATCTGCAAATGCATGGCTCATTTCATCATCTCCTCCAAAGATTATGTCATCAACAAATACTTCACAGATCAGAATCTAATCACCTTTTGATTTCAAGTAGATGTTTCTATCTTCACTTGTTCTCTCAAATCCAATCTTCACAAGATGAGAGTGTAATCATTCATACCATGCCCTTGGTGCTTGTTTTAATCTATACAGGGCCTTATGTAATCTACACACCATGTCACTATCTTTTGCTAGGGCAAACCCATCCATTTTCTCTATATATACTTCCTCTTCAAGGATTCCATTCAAGAATGCAAACTTCACATCCATCTGATATACCTTGAATCCCTTAAATTTTGCAAATGCAAGTAACATTCAAACACCTTCTAGTCTAGCCACAGGAGAAAAGGTTTCTCCATAGTCTTCTCCCTCCTCCTGAGTGTATCCCTTGCATACAAGCCTAGCCTTGTTCCTTATAACTGTACCTTCTTCACTTAGTTTATTTCTGAAGACCCATTTGGTACCAATGACATTCTTGTGTTTAATTCTAGGTACCAAAGACCACATTGCATTCTTTTGAATTTGATCTAGCTCCTCTTCCATTGCCTTGGTCCAATCTTCATTTGTAAGCGCCTCTTTAATAGTCTTAGGCTCCAATTCAGATATCATGCAAGAGTTCTCCTTCACCTTTCTTCTCATGAGTATCCCTGCATCTTTATCTCCTATGATTTTTGTAGGATCATGATGTAATTTCACATTTCTAGGAATGACTCTAGCTGGTTCTTCTTGCTTTTCGTCTTCTCCTTCTTCTCCATCTTCTTCTTCTCCTACCGCAGCTTCTACCAGTATAGGAACACTGAGATCTTTGCTTGTTTCTTTCGTAACTAGTTCCCAGAAAGCTATTCTCGGTTCACCTTCCACTTTCTCACTGCTGGTTCCCTCAGATTTCTTAGGGGATTCATCAACCTTGACATTGATGCTCTCAACAATCTTTTGAATTCTATTATTGTAGCACTTGAGGGTTTTCTCTTCGTGGGATATCCTAGAAATATTCCTTCATTACATTTAGCATCAATTTTTCTCAAATGCTCACCTCTCTTGATATAGCACTTACTCCCAAATACCTTAAAGTAACTTATAGTGGGAGTCTTCCCGATCCAGTACTCATAAGGGGTTTTATCTTTGCCTTTCTTGATAAGTACATGGTTCATTGTATAGACTGCAGTGCTCACCGCTTCTCTCCAAAAGGTGTGAGCAACCTTTCCTTGGATCCCACTTCAACTACAGTCATGTTATTCCTTTCTGCTATGTCGTTCTGTTGTGGTGTCCTAGGGGCAGATAGTTGCCTCTTGATGTCATTCTCTTCATAGTACTTGTTTAATTCATCATAAGTGAATTCTCCTCCTTGATCAGTTCTTAGGAACTTTATCCTTTGGCCACTTTCTTTTTCTACTAATGCTCTGAAGGCTTTGAATTTTTGAAATGCTTCAGACTTGTCTTTCAAGGATGTGACCCATATCATTCTTGATCAGTCATCAGTAAGAATCATAAAATACCTATCTCCCTGAATACTTCTAGTTTTCATAGGACCACACAAATCAGTATGCACAAGATCAAGTAAATTCTCTGCTGAAAAAGACTTACCTTTAAAAGTTGAGGAAGACATCTTCCCAAGTTGACATTCTCTGCACAAAGAATTCTTAGGTTTGTTTAGCAAAGGCAATCCTCTTACCGCTTTGATCTTACTGGCTTTAACAATATTGTCAAAGTTCATATGATAGAGTCTCCTATGCCATATCCAACTGTCATCAAACTTATCCATCAAACACTGACTAATCTTGGCATTCAACTGAAATTGGTTACATTTGGTTTGCTTACTGGTGACAATAAGTTCACCACTCTTTCCAATTATACTGCAGATTCCACCTTTGAACTTCAAAGTGAGTCCTTTGTCATTCAACTGAGCAACACTTAAAAGGTTATGCTTCAGATCTTCTACCCAGTAGACATCATCTGCATTTCTTTTTCCATTCAGTGAGATGGATCCTTTACCTTTCACCAAACCTGCTACACCATTGCCAAATCTGACAACACCTCCATCATATTCTTCTAGGGACAGAAACTTTCTCTGGTCACCATTCATGTGGTGAGAATAACTACTATCAATTATCCACTCATTAGAGTTGTCAATGCAACAGTAAGTGCTTTCTTGTTAGACACGTCTTCCTTTACATCTACAAACACTATATCTTCACTCTCTTCATCCTTTGATTCTTCATCAATAACACCTTCATCCACAACAACAAGACAATTTCTTTTGCTTCCTCCTTTATACTTTCTAAACCTCTCTAGTTTGTCCTTATTATCACTATTAGGACAATTAACAGCTATATGTCCTATCTTGTTCAGGAGAAATATTTTAAAACAATATTACCTCTATATTTACCAGTTCCTTTCGGAAGTCTTTTAGCAATAAGAGCTTCAAACTCCATCAAAATCTCTTCATCATCCATATCTCTACATTGTCTGGATTCATAACTGGTACTAGTTTCTTTTCCTTTTCTGGATGGTGCAACATATGCTCTAAAGGATGACTCAGTCTTCTGAACACTACCATCATAGATATTCAACTCATATGCAGTCAACTTTGCAATGATAGTCTAAGGATACCTTGGTTTTATCAATAGACCTTAGTTCCTGGATAGCAACAACTCTGATTGCATAGATCAGTAATAATGATATCAAGACTTTACTAACAATGGTGGCATCATCAATCATTTCACCAATGCTTTTGATATCTCCAACCATAGTCTTAATCCTAATGTCATATTGTTGAATGGTCTCTCCTTCAACCATCCTCATGTCTTCAAATTTTCCTCTAAGGCTCTCTTCCTTAGCTTTCTTTACATGCTCATCACCACTATAAATGGTTTCCAGTGCGTCCCATACATCCTTAGGAGTGTCCTTGTCTTGTACATCAATAAACTCAATATCTGATAGGCTACTGATAAGGGCTTCCATGGCTTGCCCATTTTCCTGAATCTCTCTCTTATGATCATTGGTTAGAGTGCTAGTGGGAATCACATAGGCATTCTTAACATAGCTCCAGTGTTGAGTGCCCATACTCTTGATGTAAATCTTCATTCTGTCCTTCCATATCTTGAATTTATCTCTATTGAACTTAGGACCTTCCTTCTTCATCATTACAGCAAGATCTTTTACCTCAAGTGGTTAAGCTTATATCACCGAGGACCTCGAGTTGCTCTGATGCCAATTGATGAATAATGATGAACAACAAATACCCTAATTGGTACTGAGAGGGGGGGTGAATCAGTACAAACAAAAAAATTCTCAACAACTTATCAAATTAAAACAATTCCAATCAGTTGTCTTCATCACTAAAATTAACCAAGGAAATACCAATTCAACATGGTAAGACTTTAGACAACATAAACTGATGTCTAATTACTTCAAATACATTCAATACTTGATAACAACTTCACCCATAAACATATGCATGTGGTATACCAGTAATACCATAACCTATTAGCTCTGCATGCATAATCACTAAAACACAAAATAATTAATCATTACATGAAAAATGCACAACTCATGACACATAGATTTTTCATGTGGAAACCCAAATGGGAAAAACCATGGTGGGGATTAATGCCCACAAGCTTGTTTTGAAATTTTTTGAAGCTCGCTCTATTAGGAGCCTATTATGGTTAAATACTTTACAATAAGGTCTTGTTAGGAACTGATCCTGTTAAAGATCACTCGGTTAAGGGATGGCTATATACCCTATTAAAGGTTGAAACCCTGTTAAAGGTTACCTCCCTAGATGATGTGAAGAACTCAATGATCGTGAGTCACCCGATAAAGGATTTACAATAAGCCTGTTAAAGCTACCCGGTAAAGGGATTTTCCAACTGTTGAAATGGTTAGAAGACAACAGGTAAAACTCTGATCTGATAACAACACTACATGCCAAGGCAGATCCTTTTCATTTCCTCTCTTCTGCAATCACACTCTGCAGTTTTCCTCTTGTTGGTCTGGCAAGTATCTCATCACTCGGATACACACACAACATTTTACAACAACAAACAATAACAGACATCATTGACCTTATAGATAACAATTAGGTTGGTAGCATAAACCCTAAACCCTAAGCATTTAGGTTTACAATACAAGCGGTCCAATCCTAACCGTCCAAACACTTTGCATAGAGAAATAAAATCTTAAACAGATCACAAGACAATTTGCATCATTCATTCTTCACTGCATATGGGAATTAGTAACCTAGCACGCTCTCTTCTCATACCACTAAGAAGAATGATCATTCCAGAGGTAGGCATTTAATGCAATTGATCTTCACATGCAAGATCCTCAAGGAAATCCTTCACACACACAAAACTAACATTGCACCTCGATCGCATCCTTATTTCTTATCTAAATCATCACAGAATGTCATCGGTTGCATTGCACAAGCTGGATTGCCAAACTGGAAACCCTAGAGTTGAGACTACCAACCGATAGTCACACTTAGTGAAACCCCGACACCGGTTCACTACATATCTTCATACCTATTCACTGTCTTCTTCCAATCTGCATACCGATTCACTTTCACTTATTGACATCAATGACAATATACATTATCATCGTATCATCATGTTGGTTCATCATATGCCAACAATATCCAACAACTTCTATCTTTTGATCATCTTGTAACCAACTTACCTTGTAAGGATAAGGATGCCCAAGATTCTTCAACCCAAGCTTCACTACCATCTCTTCAACTACCAAATTATCAGTACTTTCACTATCCATAATAACCTTGCAACACTTACCACTTGATTTGCACACGGTCTAGAAAAGACTCTTTCTCTGAGTAGATCGGTATCCTCACTGCTCTGCTCCATCATGACTCTTCTGAACATAAGGGATTCTCCTTGTTCTGGTGTATAGACAGTTCCAGTAACTTCACATTTTGGTTCCTCATTTGCCACACAACTTCTTTCCATTGCCTACTTACATTCATAAAATCTATGTTCGGTTTCTCCATAGTTGAAATATTTGTCAAGAAATTCTCTTCTGGTACTGCCACTGCTTTTCCTCTGTGTTTTTTGTTCTGGTTCAGGTTCTACAGCTTCTTGAATAATTCTAACTCATAGCCTCTTGGTATGAACTTGGCCTTCAATATTGCAACCATCTATCTCCACTGGGTGATCTTCATTTCACCATTCTCCACTCTGTCTTTCTATAATTCTTTCCACCATAAGGCAGCATGCCCTTTCAACTTAGTCTATTCCAACTTAACTGTCTACGGGTCCTTGACATACTCAAACTCAAAGTAATCCTCTAACTCTTCAATCCAATCAATCAGATCCTTCGGGTTCAGTGTTCCAAAAAAGTTTGAAACTTCCACTTTATGGACTTTGCTCTTTTGCACCACTGCTCTCAAGAATCTTTCCTCTCTTTCGTCTTCTGGTCCTCCATCCTCTTCCACTTCAAGTTCTTCACTGACTTCTTCATACTCATCCTTAGATTCAGGGTTACTCTGCAAACCAGCCAATGCATTCTGGATTTCATTACTCACCTCATTCTTGAAGTCCTCCATCATCTACTCTACCCTCTGGGGGTTTGTCCTTCTAGGTGACATCTCCTCTTTCGCTTCAGTGAACTATCTCAACTCGGCAATCTGACTACCCATTTTAATTTTCTCTCATCGATGATCTATTGAACACACGCGCAACCTACCTCCAATTAGTGATCTACCCACCCAAAGGAATGCCTCACAGTTTGCAAACAACTCTTCCATTGACTAGTTCATAACCAACTCTGATACCAATTGATGCAGCCATAACCGGTAAAACCCTCAAAAGAGAATTGACTGGATTATGTAGCAAGAGTAACACAACAAAAGCAACAAGAAAACATAGCAAGATCATAGAAATAGATCATATTATTGTTTTAGAACCTTCGGCAACCAACCGGTTATCATCATACAATCGTCATAGAACATCTGGTAGTTAACCAGTTACATGTAGACTACAAGCCATATACAATCTATCCAGGACTCTCAGAATCAACTGGATCACTAATCACAAATCTAAATATTTATTCTGATTTCTACCTCCTTTGTCCTACAAATGATTACATAATACCCTATATATACCCTCCAGAACATATCTGGGTCAGCCACAAAAAATTACATTTACCAATGCAAGAAAATGAAACATGTAACTAGGTCAGCCCCAAGAATGAAAGAAATTATTCTAGAAAATAACAACCAAGAAGTGTGGATCAGCAGGAAGGTTGGCCACACACCAAATAACATTAGACGAGACCCCAAATAGATCCATATACCAAGAACCACTTCAGAAATAAACAAAGACCGATTGGTAAGAACAAGAACTGTCCCAAAACCTAGAAACAGTCAACCGAGAGTGATAACTAGTCAGAAAAGAATCCAAGTGGACTAAAAATATGGAATCAAGCACATGGACCAACCTAGAAACCAAAAATAGGATTTGTAATTAAAAGCAAGCAACTACCAGTAGGAACACAGAAATTGCATAGTAAGCTGAACAAGAACTAAATTGAAAGGAAATATTTTTGGTTGATGTAAGATTGCTCATAGACTAGGGATGCTCCTACATCAAATTTCCTTCCATACTTGAAATAATTGAATCAAGACCCCTAGATAGGAAAGAAGTTGAGGAGAGCTCATCTATCTCTAAATCCTCAAAAGAGGAAGAAGCGCCTCTAACTTACCTTGTTTGAAGGTCTACAAGACATAAACAACCACCTAAAAGGTATTCACCTGATGATTGGAGATGCATTTTTTCTTTGAATACTAATGTGGATGAACCTAGATCGGTTGAAGAGGCATTATGTATGAATGATGTAGAACCCTAGAGGATTGCTATGGAAGAATAAATGACAACTTTGAAAAATAATGATACATGGGATCTTGTACCATTGCCTAAAGGATGGATATTGTAAATGGGCGTTCAAGAAAAATATTGGTTCAGATGGAAATATTGAGAAGTATAAATAAAGGTTGGTTGCAAAGGGCTACTCTCAGGTTGAGGTTGTTGATTATGGTGATATATTTTCTCCTATTGCAAAAATGACATTTATTATATTTTTTCTTTCCATTGATGTTGCTTATGATTTAGAGGTTGAGAAAATGGATGTGAAAATTTATTTCTTTCATGGTGATTTGGAGGCTATTTATATGATACAACTAGAGCACTATGTGCGAAAAGGTAAAAGTAATCTGGTCTGTAAATTAAAGAAATCTTTATATGGCCTCAAATAGAGTCCTAGGATGTGGTACCAAAAATTTGATACATATGTGTTGAGTTTGGGGTTTGAGCATTCTAAATAAGATCATTGTGTTTATTATAAATTTGATGGTGAACATTTCCTATGCATTACATTATATGTTGATGATATGTTATTCATTGGCAAAGGGAAAGGCATGATTTCTTAACTAAATTCTCAACTTGATGCTAAATTTAAAATGAAAGATATTGTTGTAGAAAAACACATTCTTGGGATGGAGATTAGAGGAGATAGAGTGAACAGAAAGCTATGGATAGGCCAGAGTAAGTATGTGAATTTAGTTTTACAAAGATTCAACATGCAGGATTGTAGACCATCATGTGTTCCTTTTATAGTTGGAAGAAAGTTATCTATTTCAGATTGTCCTATATCCCCATCAAAGATGGAAGACATGAGCAGAGAGGCTTACTAGAGTGTATTTGAAATTTTGATGTATGATATGGTCTGAAATAGACCAAACATTGCCCAACCAATGGGAGTTCTTTCCGGATATATGTCTAATCTTGGTAGAGTTCATTGGGATTTAGTTAAAAGAGTCTTTAGATATTTGAAGGATACCTCAGAGTATTATTTTTGTTATCATGGTAATTTGGTAGGAGACGTGATTTCCCTTGATATTCATGGTTATGTAGATTCAAACTGGGTAGGTGATATTGATAGAAAAAGATTCACCAATGATTATGTGTTTACTTTATTTGGTGGTGCAATTAGTTGGATGAGTAAGCGATAGGCTATGGTTGCTTTCTCCACTACAAAAGTAGAGTATATGGAAGCTACTCATTCTTATAAATAAGCCATTTGGCTTAAAATACTATGTTCAGGTATTAGAATAAAACAAGGTGCAGTGATAGTTTATTGTGACAGTCAAAGTGCAATCCACCTAGCTAAGAACCCGACATTTCATGTCTGGACCAAGTACATTAATGTTCGGTATAATTTTGTCAAAGATATGGTTGAAGATAGTAGGGTGAAGCTAGTTAAGGTAGAAATTTGATGAATTGTGCAAATTCTTTAAATAAGGTTGTGAGCACAAAGAAGTTGAAATGGTGTTCAAAGTCTACGGGCCTCATGATTTTTAGCATTTAGTTTATTGTGTAGATACTCCCTTTGCAATTGCAAGGTGTTGGACAAGTGGGAGAATGTTGGGAAAATGGTGTCTTAACCTTTCATTTACATAAGGTTACTATTTATAGTAAGTTTTTGTTTGGGCACGAATTGGTTCAAAAAATTTCCCAAAGCTTTGGATTGGCTGGATAAGTATGGAGGTAAATTTTCATTGCAAGATCATAATTAGATTTGAAGATATTAAAGTTTCTATTTTTGAAAGTTGAGACGAAAGGTTAAAATTTAATTTTGAGGACTTTAGAGGCTCTAAAACATCTTGAAAAGTTGTTGTAATTGGCATAACAGTTTATGAGGTGATAAAGAATGTTGCAAGCTTTTAGGCGCTTTAAATAGTTCATCAATCGGATACCTGGTTCACAAGTTATGGCCTCAAGAAGTTTGGTCTCCTCACATAGGAAATATAAAAATGCATTGAATACATAAATGAGTTGTAAAAGGGAGGTACACATGTTGATGTGTATTTTGACACATCATGGGAACCTAGGGTTGGAGATAAGTTTGTTTCCACTTTATTGGGTGGTTTTATCCCATGGTTTTGTAATACTGCTTGACAGTTTCATGTATTGTATCTCCTATATATGAGGTGTGTGAGATGGAGGTCAGAGAGTTTTTAGTGGTGAATCTTCACCAATTGGTGAATTCCATGATTTTGTTTTTCAGGAAATGGCAAATAGTTTGGGGCAACACAGTGGTCAAATCTTCCATAATTCCAAGGTTAACGGTCCACTGTATTTTGTCTTCGCCATTGACCACACACCGTTCGACATGCATGCTCGTAATATTCACCTAGAATCACTCAGACATGGGTATTATATCACCTCCATTATTCGCCAGAAATAGTAAAATGACATTGTACCCATGACCTATTTTGCCAATGGTAAATTAAATGTTCATTGCATGCACGACCAATTTTACCTATTGTTAAATTTCACATTAAGAATAATGAGGCCCAATTCGCCAATATCAATTAAAACATTATAAGCATTCGAGGACCCATTTCTCCCCGCTTAAATCAAGATGCATTTTGAAATGCCCACGGAATTTGCCAAAAATGCAATCATGGATTGATATAAATACAATTGAAAATTTGGAACACTCTTTCTTACAATTTGTTCATGTCTGATTAGTAAATTTGGGAGCTCTCAATTTGCATTCCGCAATTTGAGTTGGAATCTCAAAGTTGATTGTATGGCAGAGGGCCAAAGTTACAATCTTGCAACACAGGCCCAGGCATTCCTAATTCCTGACTGAGAGAATTGAGAAGGCATAAAGGTGAGTAATCATTTCTTCATACTTGATAGTATTAGTTTTAATTCGTAGTGAGACGTCAAGACTCAAGATGTCAAACATGGGTGAGACTCCTCAGGGTGGTGAAGGGATTGAGATGTCAAAAAAGGGTGAGACTAAGACTCCTCAGCGTGGTGAAGGGATTGGGAGGCCATCAAAATGCCCAAAACTTAAAGATACTACCATAAAGTCTTACTTTGGAATTGGCAAAGTTTCTAGTCCATCAACTTCTACAGTTGTAGAAGCAATTCATAATAGATCGCCACCACCACAAGGTGGGATTTTCATTGAGTTAAATGCATCAAATGAGGATGAAAATATCAACATGAAAGAAGATGTTCTAAGGGATACACAAAATGAGACAATTCACTCAGATGCAAATGCTAGTACTGAAGATGATGTTCGTAGGAAGAAAAGAAAAAGGAAAGTAAAACTGGGGTGGGAGTGGGAAATGACAAGGAGTTTTAAGATTGATTGGGTATAAAAGTACCCATTCATTGAACCAGTCCCAAAAATGATGAACAATCAACAGAATGCAGGTGTAAGATTTGTATTTGGAAAACTAAAAGAGAGAAGAAGATGCAGCTAAAGCTTGACACCATAGAAAAGCATATTGGTAAGGTTTATGAAAAACAAATCATAGATGGAAAGGAAACACCAGTAGTAAGATGGAAATCAAAGGAATAATGTCGTCATGTTAAGTATGTCATGAAATATGAAGAGAATAACCACAAAATGACACTAATTGGTAATAGTGGAAATACAATCAAGGCTAGCTTGAACATGCAGCGAAAGATGCAAACCTGGCAAAGACTGTTCAGATGAGTGTTATTTTTCATATTCTGTCAAGAGGGTGTCCTATGAAATATTTCCCAAAATATAGTAATTTATTATCTTTTCTGAATGTTCCTCACTATCTTATGTCACATTGGTCAATAAACGTTGGATGGGAAATGGAAAACTGTCTCGATGAGGTGGAAAAGAAAAATTTATAGTAGAGTCTAAAAGAGTCAAAATTCATTTCATTATCCATAGATGAAGTTAATGTGGTAGATAGCACTACTTGGGTATGTATGCATGTGTATACCGTAAAAGAACACGTCCTCTGAGCTCATCTACTCCGTGTTCGTAAAATGAGGGACAATTCAATAGCAAAAAAATTATATTTGGAAGTTAAGAAAGCTTTGAATGAAATTGTTGGTATGGATGACTTGACAATTGCCAAGAAGTTGGTATGTGTTGGAGCTGATGGAGCTGCAGTAATGCAATGTCAAAGGATCGGTCTTTGCGCAAGATTACAAACTAGTATTACACCATACATGTTTGGCATTCACTGCATAGCCCATCAAATGAATTTAGTTTATAGAATTGTAATCAATTTCTCTACAGTGTCAAAAGTTGAAGATCTGGTCCATGAGCTCCACTCCTACTTCTGCTGAAGTCCTAAACATTTTGTAGAATTTTAGATTTTTGTTGAGGGAGTAACAATGGGAAACAAGATTCTCAGGGATCTTGAGACCAAATGGATCTCCTTGCATGGACCAGTGGAATGAGTTCTAATAGAATATCAATCTTTGATTGGACTAATGTATGAGCAATGCCTCATAGTAGACAAAGCTCCCGATCTCTTACATAAGTTAAGTGATATAGAGACTTTGTTAACTTTAGCTAGTCTTCTCCCCATGCTGGATTCAATGAACAAACTTGTTAAGAAATCTCAAGATAGAACTATGTATATCAATGATTATAGCACTCTACGTAAAATGACATTCTAGGGCCTGGATGGTCTATATTCAGATCTCATAGGGTGAAGCCCAAATTTTTTAGGTGGTAGATAATTACAAATTTGAATCATGATGAATTTGTTTTATATTTCAATGCAAAAAATGAGTTATGTGTCTTTGTAAAAGGATTTCAGATACCAATGCACCAATCTAAGACGGGCAAGCAAGGCAGAGCACTACAACTTAAAAAGGAAGATTTTGATAGGATTGTTAAATTTGTTAGTGATAATTTGAAGTCTATTGCATACAAAATTTCATCTGAGATTCATGAAAGATTCCCCCAAGAAGAAATACGTGAGGCCATGGGTTGTTTGTATCCTCAATTTTGGCATTCAATTGGAGATAATCCAAATGATGCAAACATGTTTCATAAAAAACTAGAAGAATTGATATTGACATTTTCAAAAGATGCATATTGCAATGGACAACCAATAGAAGGAATTTTAAATTCAGATCATCTTAAAAAATAATGTAAATTCTTTTCGTTGTGTATGAAACAACAGTCGGATAACTTGGAGAATCTATTTGAACCTGGATCAATCACAAGGCTTTGGAAAAGGATAGATCAGAGTGAAGTATTGCATATTGCAATACCATAATATTTCAAACTTGTTGATTTATGTCAAGAAATGATATTGGGGTCGGTTGAAGATGAGAGAGTTTTCAATGCATTAGGGCTTTTGAAATCAAAGATCAAAAACAAATTAGACAAAAATTTGGAAACTTTCTTGAGGTTGTTTGTAACTCAATATAATGTTAGAGATTTTCCATATGATAGGCCACTAGCAATCTGGAATTCCATGCGTGAAAGACGAGGGTTGTGCAACACTTTAAAAGTTGGTGGTGCTACTGCTAGTGCTGAGACAAATGATGGATCCCAGACTCAGAGTCGGCATGAACACGAAGAAATTTTTGAATACCCGACTCAAAATGAAGATGAACCTATTAGTACTAGTCAGTTTCTGGATCTTGAGTCCATTTGCGATATAGAAGCCTCAAACTGAGTCACTGAAGTGAATTAGTAGTCAGTTTATAGGTATTTATACTATAGTTCTTGATTCATATTACAATTTTCAATATTATAGTTGTCATTGATGATTTTTGATATTGTATTCCTTGAATTTGTCAATTAGAACAGATAATTATTTCATATTTTTAATTGCGAATTTGAATTATTAGTAAACAATTAGAATTTAGTTTCTGAATTATTAGTAAATTGGTTCCACATTATGTTGAACATTAAATGGAACAATTTGTGTCACAAGCACCATAAAATTATTTATATTGCATAATTGTCAGAACCTTTCTATTGTTCTACATTAAATGCTTAACATGATGTTAGAACAACATTTTTTCTATTTTTCCAAAATGCCAACTCCTTTGGGACTGCAATTTTTTTGGCTAAGTCATGTCGAGCTTTGACTCATGTCGTGGGTTTATCCTTTGGTTTTATGGAAGTATCTTTTCATGATTTCTGGTCATGTTCATGGCGATTAGGGTTTTGGGTTTGTTTTTTGTCTTAGTTGGCTAGTAAACCGAAGTTGTCGTGCGTTGAAAATCCAAGTTGTCCTCTCTTTATTTGTCCATGTCAATGCCAAGTGTGGTCAAATGGTTATTCAGATAATGAGACATGTTTAATGTTTCATCTCTAACTCGCAAATAAATTTCATGTTTAACAACTTAAGTGGCGAGTTAGCGAGTGTTGGTTTGGGTTTAAATCACGACGTCTCTAGCTTTTTGGGTGTTATCATTTTATGTTAGAGAGCTAGAGATTGTTAATGAAATTTATTTGGTCGCAAGGTCTTGAGTTGGTCTGATATCATGCATTATAGTTAGGTAAAAGTACAAAGTTGTGTCACACTTTTATAAAGGAAATGGTCAATGCTGATTCAACTTTTTAAATTAAATCAATAGAAAGTGAAATACATTTTTTTAATTTTAAAATGATGTAAACTAATAAAATTTATATTCTTATGTCTATTTTATGTTTGTAATTTTAATAAAAATTTAAAAAATTATCTGAATGTAGTTTTTTATAAAGTAAACACTATATTAGTTGCTGAAAAAATGCTGAAATTGAAGTTACACAAGCCACCACACTTTATTTAATAAATTTTATCTTTTTTTCTTGATTTTTTCTTTTTATATTTATAAATTGAAACTTTAGTGCATGGATATATTTTTTACTATTTTTTATAAATACATATTTTTCAATAAATTTGAAAACTTGTGTGTGCTGAAATATAACGCTTTCCAATTCCCACCACCCTTTTTCTTAATTAATTATCCAAATTAGAAAATAATTATATCATCTTGACATAGATTCTTTTCTCTACTTCATCATATTTTTTTCAATTTTTTTTAATAAATTTTAGTTTTTTTCCTTGACAAGATAATCAACCTTATATTTTAGTGTTGATGACCTAATTTCAATAAAAAATAAATATAAAATATAAAAACTAATTAAAATATTAAAAGGTATATATTTTGAAAAATTGACTTATAGATCTATAAAAGGGTATTTTTACATTTCAAAAAAAAATTATTTATAAGAGGAGGAGTTGTTGAAGCATTGAGTTTTACTTTTTTTTGTAATTAGACCAAAAGTAGTATAAATTATACATTTAGTAGACACTTCCAATTGGAAAAATGGGGCCCATATATAACCTAGCTATAATGAATCTATATAGACTATATGTTTGAAAAAATAGATTTTTTAGTTAGAATTACTTAAATTCACTTGTGTTGATAAGTTAACCTGAAACGTGACACGGTTTTGTGCTTTTACCCAGCCGCGAGAGTTAGTGAGTATGTCATTAATGGACATGTTGTGTCACTGCTCGCACCTATTTATGAAGGTAACATAAAATATTGGAGAGTGAGCGACTATCGATTTTTGTTGGTACTTGCTAGGTCGCTGCAGTTAAGAGATAAATAGTTTGAGATATTATGGTTATCACTAGCTCGCAGGTCCTTTGTCATCAAGTTAGTTTAAGTCGCAAGCTTGCATGTACTGGGAGATTTTAGTTGTCGCTACCTCGCAATATGTTTTGTACTTGACCATTTTATGTTACGAGGTTGCGATTGAGTGTGATTTTATGTTATCGCAAGGTCACGAGGTGTTCATGGTTAAGTCATTTTAATTTGTGATCATGCGATGTCATTGGTATCGCAACTTATTTGGTTTGGTTGCTTGCTCACAGGTTTTGAAGTTGTTTAGCATTTTATGTTGTGATCTAGCGACAGGTAAGTTTTGGTTTAATTTTGTGGTCATCACATGCTCGTGGGTTTGTAAGTCTTAAGTCAAAAAGTGTTGTGAGCATGCGATGGCGGTTAAGTGCCTTGTTGTCGCGGGCTTGCAAGGGTTTAAGTAAAGTTAAGTTTTGAGTTGCGAGCTTGCGATGAAATAGGTTATTTTGTTAGATTTGTAGTGGTCACCAGCTCGCAGGTAAAGAAACAATATTACAAATGTTGTTGCAAGGTTGCGACTAAGGGGCTTGATGAAGATCAATGGATGTCACTCACTGGCGAGATTCTTTGAGGATTTGTAAAAGGGGTTGCGAGCTTGCGATTAAGAGGATTTGGTAGCATTGTCGCTAAATTGCCGGTTACTTTCCAAATTGTTATAACCAGTTGTGAGTGTGTGATTAAAGATGGGGATTGACACGTAGACTTGTTTATCGGGTTTTGTAAAAGTTTTGAATGGCAATCACTAATCAAATAGAAGGGCATGAATTCAAATTTTTCTCCAATACTTCAGCTTTGAATTAATGCCATAGTAGCTAGTTCATGCAAGTGTGCCAATTAATGAGAGAAGTGGCGATGCCCAAATACCATAAATTTCATGATCGATCCAAGATTTTGTATAATTGCATTCTATCTTCAAGGTAATCTAGTAGATAGATCTCTATAGCAACGTTGGATAATTCAGAGTGTTGGGTGTGGGAAAATTTTAGAAAATTGGTTAATTTTTTCTCCTACAGCTAAAATGAGCAAGGCGACAACAAGTGGAGGTTCCAAGCCCAAGACCACTAAGGAAAAGAAGGATAAGAAATACAAAGAAGAATCTGTAGACTTTATGCCAAGGACTTCCATTGCTTTGAATACAAATGAAATGGCATGGAAAGATTTATGGAGCTAATGCACAAACCCGACCATGCTTTATATGTCTGGTACTGCTCTGTTTCATTATTTTTGGAATAATAGGGTTAAGGGTGTGCCGATGTCAAACCATTGGGATTTAAATATGGCAAAGTTAATTGTGCTAGATGTGTATGTTGATGTGGATTTGATCAAAGAGTTGTCCAAACACTATTGCCCAGTATCTAGGGTAACCAAAAGAAAGAACCAGTCTACCCTAGTTTCAATTAACAGAGCTAGTTTCGTTGAAGCTTTCCAGATTACTGGTGTTGCATGTATAGATATGGATTTGGAGTGGATTGTAGAGGATTATGACAAATAAAAAGGTGTTATAAAGAAGCATGCAATGCCCAGATACATGCCTAGGATGGATGGGAAACTAGTTAGAATTCTAGATAGTATCGAGCCACCATTTGACATCACACGTTTCCACCATTATATGCATTGTACAAACTATGGATTATGCAAAGTGTTGGATTTTGATGGAGATTCAACAGTGTCAACTAAATTACTAATGATGGCTATGGAAATTCAACACCCATATGTTAACAAAGATTATGATTATGTGGGCTATGTGGTTGAACACATTCATAATGCTCTAGTTGAAATTCAAAGAGGTGCACCCAGCCCTACATTTAAGCATTATTCATTGTTGATGCGTTTAATCATGTTATATAATGTTGAGTTCATGAATAAAGAATTGGAGTTGTTCAAAGAATAATTTTGTGTCTTAATGCCAATACAAAGATGGACCCAGGTTTGGGACAATAGTTCTCCCCATTCTTCTTTCCTTTACTTTGAAAATTGGATTGTTTTGCCAATTATGGAATTGCTAGGAATAAATAGGGAAAGGTTGTCAATTAATGTTAGGAGAGTTTTGAGACCTTACCAGTGTGTTCCAAACTCATCTATTTCACATAACTGGGGGGACTTTTTCTGTTTTGATAACTTTACTATGATCAGAGTCTATGGGTGTCCCTAGCCTCCCCATATTTTACCAAAATTTGTTCTAATTAGGATTTCTTTTATGGAGTTTATTTGGCAATTGACCCTAGTTGAAAAAGAATACCATGAGAAACACAAAAAGGGTTCTTTACTTCCTAGGCTTTGGGTTGTGTTTGATATTACTGTTGGTAGGAATTCCTTTGATGAAGTAAACAATTTCCTTAAACACTATAGGTTGGTTAATGTTGTGTCTAGATTTTGTGATCCTGAACAATTTATTAAATGTGCATTGCCAAAAATGACACCTTGGGCCACAATAAAGGACCATGAACCATTGGATGATTAAGATGTGGTTAGATATTTGTTGAGAAAGAGGAAGTACAAGAAAGGAGAAGAAAATGGAAAAATTTGATGAGAGTTGAAGCAAAATTGAAGGATGTTGACCCTAGATTCTCAGGTTTTTGCTTTGATAACCCATACTTGGAGAGGATTAACAGAATGTTGAGTTTATATGAAACTTCGATGGAATAAATGCCTCAAATTCTAAAAGTGGTTGCTTAGCAGAAAGACCCCAAAGATGGACAATATTCACATGGCAAGAGGCCACTTATTGTGTCTACTAATGATGTAGAGAGTGGGGATGAAGTTCAATATGCTCGAGTGCCACCTGCAAAGAAACAAAAAACCAAAGAGGTGGGTGAAATTGTGAGGAGATACCTTGCTAGAGAAATTGTTACTGAACAAGGACACTACTTTCATCAACTAAGGACATCTCAGAGAAGCGAGGTAGAATGAAGAACATGGAGAAACAAACAAATCCCTTGCTCAAGGCTTTGATGAGTGTGTGATGTTGTCAAATGAGTTCATGAAAGATGATGACTTTATTAAGTTAGATGAATTTTTAAAAAATTCAAAGAAGGTTGAAACAAAATCAATTAAGAAAAAAATTGATCATAGAGGAAGGAAATGTAGAAAAGAATGAGGAGATTGTCGAGGCACTGTAGCATTATGATCCTGACAAGGAGCAAATAATTGTGGATCAGACAAGACAATTGATTAAGAGTACTGGTATGATTGTGATGATAACTTAATGATGAATGGTAAGTACCAAACCGGTACTGAGAGGGGGGGGTGAATCAATACAGTCAAAAACACTTTCCAAAAACTAGTTAGATAACAAACACTACAAATGACTGGCAAACAGTAACACCGGTTTGAAACAGAGTACAACCAGTAAAGCTAAGAATGACTGTGACAAGAATTAACCAGTTAATCACTTAGCTTTCCACTCGACTTAATACTACACTTCCATTTCACCCTTATCCATGAACATGTAATTAATCATCAGAAATATAATAACAGCTAGTTCAGCATGATTTACCTTCAGACACAAATCACTTAAACCATCACATGAAATCCACCACACATAACACACAGATTTTTCATGTGGAAACCCAATTGGGAAAAACCACGGTGGGGATGAATACCCACAAGCTATTTTTGAACTCTTTAGAAGTCCGCTCCATTAGGAGCTTAGTCCAGTTAAAGACTATTACAACAGGTTCTGTTAGGAACCGATCCTGTTAGGGATCACCCAGTTAAGGGATAGCTGAATACCCAGTTAAGGGATAGCTGAATACCCAGTTAAGGGTTAAACCCTATTAGAGGTTTACCTTGTTAGAGGATTTCAAGAACTCAATGAATTTGAGTCACCCTGTTAAAGGATTTACAACAAGCTGGTTAAAGCTACCTGGTTAAGGGATTTTCCAATTGTTTAAGTGATTAAAGATCAACAAGTATTACAATGATCTAATAATAGCACTCAATGCCAATATAGATCTGCTTCAGTTCCTTCCTTCTGCACACACACTATGCAGGTATCAATCCTCTTATCTCATCTAGTCTGGCAAGAATCATGTATCTCTGCACTTAGATACACATACACCATTTGCCAACAACCTCAGCATGAAACACAACATCGACCTTATAGGAAATAGATAGGTCGGTAGCATAAACCCTAAACCCTAAACATTTAGGTTAAGCAATTGAATGGTTCAATCCTGACCATTGAACACTTTGCATTTAATACAATGGTCTTGAACAGATCTCAATACATTCTCCATCATTTGTTCTTCACTGCCTCATGGAGGCAATAACCCATCATACGCTCTCCACCATTTACAGGGACTTTGCACATTCCTAAGGTAGATAGGATCAATCTCCTTCATGCACACAAGGTTGACATGGCAACACGATCTGATCTTCATTATAATGCTAACTCATCACACGATGTCATCGGTTGAATCACACAGGCTTGGAACACTTCAACCGGAAACCCTGAAGCTAAAACTACCAACCGGTAGTCCTACCACATTCATGTACTAGTTCACATTTCATCATACCGGTTCACTTGGACAAACATATCGCTTCACCTATTTCTCATATACCATTTTACACCACCATACTGGTTCTCTTTGCCAGCAGCTTAGCTCCAATGAACTGGTTCACTTCTTTGCACATATATCGGTTCACCACATTATACCGATTCACTTTTCAGCATATTGTTGGTTCACTCTCCAACATATTGACATCAATGAAAACATAATATCATCATGTCAACATACTCTACACAAGTGCCAACAATCTCCCCCTTTGGCATTGATGGCAATATACAAAGATATCACTTAGCATCGCATCTTCTGCTGCAGATATCTTCTTCGCTTCACATCTTCTCCCCCTTTGACAACAATGCCAAAGTGGAGGCACAAGTTTTCCTATTCCACTATGCTACTCCCCCTGAGGAGTAGCATCCTTCAACACATCAATCCTAAAAACTATTGGACACTGCAATACCTAACTGATGTGGAGCACATACTTTCAGTTCACCTCTTGAAGGGGTAGCACCCCTAATTCACCGCTCAAATAGGTAAATATAGCCTTTGGTAGAGGCTTGGTGAATATGTTTGCTAACTGCTCCTTACTGGAAACGTGTTCTAATACAACCTCCTTGTTCTGAACCTTCTCCCTCAATAAATGATATTTGAGCTCAAAGTGCTTGGTTCTAGCATGCAAAACTGGAGTCTTGAAAATGTTAATTGCACTTGTATTGTCACAAAATATGCTTACCGGTTCAGATACAGGAACTTTGAAGCCATTCAATACATGCTTCATCCAAATAGTCTGGATGTAGTTCATAAAAGCTGCAACATACTCCGCTTATGTTGTAGACTGAGAGATACAACTCTGTTTTTTACTCATCCATGAGACCAGTCTACCATCGAGGAAGAATGCACCATCGATTGTGCTCTTCCGATCATCTACATTACCAGCCCAATCAGCATCTATGAACACTTTCAGGTTGAAATCATTATTGTATGGATACCATAACCCATAGTCAACTGTTCCCTTCAGATATCTAAGAATCCGCTTGACTGCTACCAAGTGGGATTCTCTTGGGCTTTGCTGAAACTGAGCAGTAATACCCACTGCATGTGCAATGTCTGGTCTGCTATGCACTACATGATGCAACTTACCAATCATTGATCGGTAATCCTTCTCTTTTACCAATGCCGAGTCATCCTCTTTTGATAACTTACAACCGGTCACCATTGGTGTACCAACTGGTTTACTGTCTTCCATGATAAAGGTCTTCAACACCTCTTTGACATACTTGGACTGAGTAATAAAGATTCCTTCTTTCATTTGCTGAATTTGTAGTCCAATGAAGAACTTAATTTCCCCTATGAGTGACATCTCAAACTCCTTTTTCATCTCATCTGCAAAACCATGACTCATCTTGTCATCTCCTCCAAAGATGATGTCATCAACAAATACTTCACAGATCATAATCTAATCTCCTTCTAATTTCAAATAGATATTGCTATCTTCACTTGTTCTTTCAAATCCAATCTTCACAAGATGGGAGTGCAAGCATTCATACCATGCTCTAGGTGTCTTCTTTAGTCCATACAAGGCTTTATGTAGCCTACACACCATGTCACTGTCTTCTGATAGGCCAAACCCATCTAGTTGTTCTATGTACACCTCCTCTTCAAGTATTCCATTTAGGAATGCAGATTTTACATCCATTTGATATACCTTGAATCCTTTAAAAGTTGCATATGCAAGAAGCATACACACTCCTTCCATCTTGCTACTGGAGCAAAGGTTTCTCCATAGTCTTCTCCTTCTTCTTGGGTGTATCCTTTACACACTAGTCTGGCTTTGTTCCTTACCACTGTGCCATCCTCATTTAGCTTGTTTCTGAAAACCCATTTGGTTCTAATGACATTTTTATGCTTTGGTCTGGGTACCAAAGACCATGTACCATTCTTCTCTATCTGGTCAATTTCCTCCTCCATTGCCTTGATCCAGTCTTCATCTTTATGTGCCTCTTTGAACGATTTAGGCTCAAATTCAGAGATCATACATGAGCTTTCTCTGACCTTTCTTCTTGTAAGAATTCCTGCATCTTTGTCTCCTATGATATTCTTTGGATCATGATTGATTTTGACATATTTGGGTATGTTCTTAAAAGATTCCTCTTGCTTTTCTTCTTCATCCTCATCTTCATCAGCATCAACATCCACCAGTGTAGGAGTACAATTACTGGTACTGGGTTGTTTTGCAACCAATTCCCAGAAGGTTACTACCAGTTCATCTCCTACTTGATCACTCCTAGTTTTCTCAGGTTTCCTAGAGTTTTCATCAACTCTAACATTGATGCTTTCAACAATTCTCTGAGTCCTATTGTTGAAACATTTGAGAGTTTTACTCTTGGTGGAATATCCTAGGAATATTCCTTCATCACATTTTGATGTTCACTCCTCTTGATATAACATTTTCTACCAAAAATTTTAAAGTAGCTTACCACTAGTGTCTTACCAGTCCAGGACTCATAAGGAGTCTTATCCTTTCCCTTTTTGATGAGTACCGGGTTCATTGTGTAGACTGCAGTGCTCACCGCTTCTCTCCAAAAGGTGTGAGCAACTTTTCCTTGGATCAACATGGTTCTAGCCGCTTCAACCATAGTCCGGTTGTTTCTTTTTGCTAAGCCATTTTGTTGTGGAGTCCAAGGAGCAGATAGTTGCCTCTTGATGCCAATCTCTTCACAATATTTGTTGAATTCATCGGAAGTGAATTCCCCTCCTTGATTAGTT
The DNA here is from genome assembly GCF_030272615.1 of Cryptomeria japonica. Taxonomy (NCBI): domain Eukaryota; kingdom Viridiplantae; phylum Streptophyta; class Pinopsida; order Cupressales; family Cupressaceae; genus Cryptomeria; species Cryptomeria japonica. Next base: position 153,118,672 of record NC_081405.1, on the reverse strand, counting down.
CTAAGGCATTTGATTCTTTTACCACTTTCCTTTTCTACCAATGCTTTGAAATCTTTGAACTTTCCAAAGGCTTCAGACTTATCCTTCAAGAATGTGACCCACATCATTCTTGAGCAATCATCTATAAGAATCATAAAATACCTATCTCCTTGCACACTCCTAGTTTTCATAGGACCACACAAATCAGTATGCACAAGATCAAGTAAGTTGTTAGTAGTGAAAGATCTACCTTTGAAGGTTGAGAAAGACATTTTCCCCAATTGACATTCTCTGCACAAAGGATTTTCTGGTTTGCTCAGCATCAGCAGTCCTCTAACTGCCTTGATCTTACTGGTCTTTATTATGTTATCAAAGTTTACATGGCAGAGTCTCCTTTTCCATATCCAGCTATCATCAAACTTAGCCATAAGACATGTACTTATATTTGCATTTAGCTGAAACAAGTTACCTTTGGTCTACATACCGGTGGCCACCAATTAACCGTTCTTTCTTTTGATTCTGCATACTCCCTTTTTGAATTTCAGAGTGAGTCCACTATCATTCAGCTAGGAAACACTCAATAGATTGTGTCTGAGACCTTCCACCCAATACACATTGTCAGCAGTACTCTTTCCATTCAGAGAGATGGACCCTCTTCCTCTGACCATACATGGTGCATCATTACCAAAGTGAACCACACCACCATCATATTCTTCCAAAGATAGAAACTTGATTTGATCACCAGTCATATGGTGAGAACAACCACTGTTAATAATCCACTCATTGGAATTATCAAAGCGGGAGACAAGAGCCTTCTTGTCTAACACATCTTTCTTTACTACAACAAACACAATATCTCATTTTCTTCATCTTCTGATTCCTCATCTGTGACATCTTCATCAACTGCTACAAAACAGTTTCTCCTATTTCCTCCTTTGAATTTCTTGAACCTTTCAGGTTTGTCCTTGTTGTCACCATTAGGATAGTTTATTTCAAGATGTCCTATCCGGTTACAAGAAAAGCATTTCAAAGGGAGCTTACCTCTATATTTACCGGTTCCATTAGGAAGTCTCTTGACAAGAAGAGCTTCAAATTCCATAAGAATCTCATCATCTATTTCTCTTCTCTGTCTTGGTTCACCACTGGTGCTTGCTTCTTTTCCTTTTCTGGATGGTGCAGCAAAAGCTCTAAAAGATGATTCAGTCTTTTGAATACTGCCATCAAAACTATTTAGCTCATAGGCTGTCAACTTTGCAATGATGGAGTCTAGGGATACCTTAGTCTTGTCTATTGATCTCAACTCCTGAATAGAAGCAACCCTTATTGCATAGACTGGTAATAAGGACCTCAGGACTTTACTAATAACACTAGAGTCTTCCATTTTTCCTCCCGCACTCTTGATGTCTCCAACAATAGTCTTGATTCTTATTCCATATTGTTGAATGGTCTCACCTTCAACCATCCACATGTCTTCAAACTCCCCTCTAAGGCTTTCTTCCTTAGCTTGTTTTACATGCTCATCACCGCCATAGATATTCTCAAGAGTATCCCAAACTTCTTTGGGATTATCTTTATCCTGGACATCAATGAACTCAATGTCAAATAAGTTGTTGATTAGGGCTTCCATGACTTGCCCATTCTCCTGTATCTCTCTCTTTTGATCATCGGTGAGAGTACCGGTAGGAATAACAAAAGCATTCTCAACATAGCTCCAGTGTTAAGCACCCATGCTTCTAATGTAAATCTTCATTCTGTCCTTCCATATTTTAAAGTTATCTCTATTGAACTTTGGACCTTCCCTCTTCATCATTACAATAGGATCTTTCCCTCAAGCAGTTAAGCTTACAAAACAAAGGACCTGGAGGATGCTCTGATACCAATTGATAACTTAATGATGAATGGTAAGTACCAAACCAGTACTGAGAGGGGGGGGTGAATCCGTACAGTCAAAAACACTTTCCAAAAACTGGGTAGACAACAAACACTGCAAATGACTGGCAAACAGTAACACCGGTATGAAACATAGTACAACCAGTAAAGCTAAGAATGACTGTGACAAGCATTAACCGGTTAATCACTTAGCTTTCCACTCGACTTAATACTAAACTTCCATTTCACCCTTATCCATGAATAGGTAATTAATCATTAGAACTATAATAACAGCTAGTTCAACATGATTTACCTTCAAACACAAATCACTTAAACCATCACATGAAAATCACCACACATAAAACATAGATTTTTCACGTGGAAACCCAACTGAGAAAAACCACGGTGGGGATGAAAGCCCACAAGCTATTTTTGAACTCTTTAGAAGTCCGCTCTGTTAGGAGCTTAGTCTGGTTAAAGACTGTTACAAAGGGTTTTGTAAGGAACCGATCCTATTAGGGATCACCCGGTTAAGGGATAGCTAAATACTCGGTTAAGGGTTAAACCTTGTTAGAGGTTACCTTGTTAGAGGATTTCAAGAACTCAATGAATTTAAGTCACCTTGTTAAAGGATTTATAGCAAGCTGGTTAAAGCTACTCGGTTAAGGGATTTTCCAACTATTGAAGTGATTAAAGATCAACAGGTATTACAATGATCTAATAATAGCACTCAATGCCAATGCAGATCTGTTTCAGTTCCTTCCTTCTGCACACACACTATGCAGGTATCAATCCTCTTATCTCATTTGGTCTAGCAAGAATCACGTATCTCTGCACTTAGATACACACACACCATTTGCCAACAACCTCAGCATGAAACACAACGTCAACCTTATAGGAAACAGATAGGTCAGTAGCATAAACCCTAAACCCTAAACATTTAGGTTAAGAAATTAAATGGTTCAATCCTAACCATTGAAGACTTTGCATTAGAATACAATGCACTTGAATAGATCTCAAGACATTCTCCATCATTCGTTCTTCACCGCTTCATGGAGGCAGTAACCCATCACGCACTCTCCACCGTTTATAGGGACTTTGCACATTCCCAAGGTAGATAGGATCAATCTCCTTCATGCAATATCCTTCACGCGCACAAGGGTGACGTGGCAACATGATCTAATCTTCATTATAATACTAACTCATCACATGATGTCATCGGTTGAATCGCATAGGCTTGGAACACTTCAACCGAAAACCCCGAAGCTAAGACTACCAACTGGTAGTCCTACCACATTCATGTACCGGTTCACATTTCATCATACCAATTCACTTGGACAAACATACCGCTTCACCTATTTCTCATATACCATTTTACACCACCATACCAGTTCTCTTTGCTAGCAGCTTAGCTCCAATATACCGGTTCATTTCTTTGCACATATACCGGTTCACCACATTATACCGGTTCACTTTTTAGCATATTGTCGGTTCACTCTCCAACATATTGACATCAATGACAACATAATATCATCATGTCAACATACTCTGCACAAATTCCAACATGTGATGCCTAACTGGGATATCCAGTGTATTTTTATTATTAATCAGATTAGGAAGCAAGAGGACCCATTGTTTAAAACTGAATTTGAAATTGGAGATGTAATTAGGGGATTAGGATTTAATCCTAAGTCAAAGACACCTGCTACTTGTTCTTTGGCCCCTTCCACTCAAAATCCCCACCTTCTAAATATCCAAGTAGAAAAGAAAGCTAACAGAATGATCTAGAATTTGCAAAACACAAATGACACGGAGATTGCCTCATTTTTTACTCAAGTTTCTTTCATGAATTTATCAAAAACAGAGGTTTTTTCAAGAAGATACACAGAAACATATAACAAATTGATTGCATTAGCTAAAAAATATGAATAGACACTGATGAAGAAGGCCGCTCTGGAGGAAGAGATAGTGGATTTGAAAGAAAAAATTGCAAATGAGCCCCCTCCAGTACAAATTACAGAACAAGTACAAGAAATGCTAGTTGATGTGACAACAAAAATGGAGGAATACAAAGAGAAAATTGAAAAGCTTGAAAAGGAACAAAATGCCAAGGCTATCTCTGTTGCGTCAAAAATTCATAAACATGGGATTAATGTATTGAAAGGAAATTTGATGGTAGTGCATGATTTGCACATTACTTTGAAAGAGGCAAGTAATAAATCCTCTGAGACTATCGCTTTTCTTAGACCTTTGTTCAATGTTTGGTCAGGAAGAAATAGATTAATGGATAAGCTAGATACTGCAATGTTGTATAGTGATGAGTTCCCTCCCAAGATCAGTGACACTAAATACATGGTGGAGGTAATCAATGCAGCTTATGTGTAGTACCCCTTCCCTAAATCAGATTCTAATCTCAGTTTGACCTTGGTTAGTTATCATGTAATCATGTTATAGTCAGATGTTTTAATTAATGTGTGTATCTGTTAATGTGGTTGTCACATCAATTCATATATAAGTTTATTATTTTCTTGAATTCTGATATTAATCTCGAGCTAACACTCTTATTAAATATATATATATACATATATGCATGTGTGATTCATGGTTGCAGGAGACTACAGGTACAGTACTGCATGGGTGCGAGGTTCGACTCCATCTGGGTTCAAAGGTTTGAGTGCTCCTCATTAACTCTTAGAAATTGGATTAGGTGGTCGGGAGACCCTCATTTGACCCTAGTCATGCTTAAGAGAGCGTCATCTGCCATCTGTCAGTATTCCTTTGGTTTGGTATGCAAGTCGTCTGTTTGGTTGGCTTTATTGGATTGCATGTTTTCTGTGTGTGGTTAAATTGAGTAATTAATCTTTTTTATTTTATTTGATTAAGTTGTGTTTATGCATTAAAAATTAAGGGACTAAATTAAATAGGTTCCCTTTATGTGATTAATTGTTATTTAGAATTGCTCAATTCAAATTGGTAGCTAGTTTAATTAAATGGTAAATTTTAATGGATTAATTTATTTAGTTATTCTTTTGGAAAGGAAAGATTTAAATTAATTTGAAATAGAATTAATTTAATCTCTTTGCCTTTAAAAAAATAGAAAGGTTGACTTTAATTATTTAAAGAAAATCAATTTTAATTAGAAAAGCAAGTTAATATATATTTGATAAAGTGTGAAAGATTAATTTGGAAATTTTATTTTAAATAAAAATATATATTGCCCTCATAATATTTTTGAAATTTAAATGTTAAGTTGTGTTAATTTGGAAAATTAGAAATTAAATGAGGAAGAGGCATTTTGATTTTTCGAAATTAGAAATAAATTGTGTAAAAGTATTTTTTATTTTAAAAAGGAGATTTTTTATCAAAAAACTAGGCATTTAACCTAGTGTTTGAAAATATTTTTGGGAGGATTATTTTTGGAAAATATTTTGGGGGAAAAATATTTTTTTTGGAGAATGGAATTTTGGGGATTTTTGCAAAAGAAAGGATTTTTGGAGCTTGCAGGTTGGGCTCTCCTTCAATCTTGTCAGGATTGCTGAACCAAGTAGGCCTCTGGTTTATTTCATTGGCTTCTTTGTTTTAAAGAAATTGTTTTGGTTTTGTTTTGTAAAAATCTAGTTGTGTTTGTAGATAATTCCTTATTTTGTGTGGAAAATGGAAGAGTTGTAATGAAATCACAAACTCAAACCCTCCTTGCTTCCTTTCCAAACCTCCAAATGTCATTTTTGCTTGTATAAATTGGTTTTCAAAAATTAAAACCAAATATTGGGGTTTGGTTGTTCAAGATGAAATTTTGTTTAAAACTCCATTGAATCTTCTCATAAATAAGTTTTAAATTAGAAAATTTAGTTGGGGTTTGGCAGATCTGTTGTTTAGATGGATGTTAATCAATCTTATTTTGCCAATGGTGTTTGTTTTAAAGGAATTTTTCCCTTTCATGGATCTCGGTATTCTGATAATGTAAATTTTAGAAAATCCAAAGTTTTATGGAAAAATTATTTTTAAGTCTCTGTGAGATTGTGCTTTTGCTGTGTATTCATCTTTTTAACAGTAAATAAATTTTTAAAAATAAATAATAAAAAAATTTAAAAAATAGCAACCCACAAGGTGGGGGAAAACCCCCCACCACACGGGAGCTACCAAGGGTAACGACTACTACCAATTGGTAGCAGCGCTACCAATGGTAGCGGCATGCTACCATTTGGTAGCGTGAGCTACCAAGGGGGCCCACGTGCAGGTCCATGTGGGTACCTCCCCCCTTTTTTATATTTTGGAAAATTGTAATTTTTTTTATATTTTTTTTTATGGCAAAAAAAAATAAAAATATATTAATTTAATATTATAATAAATGTTAATTTTAGTAAAGTTTTAATTATAAACAATTTAGTCATTAAGTAATAAATTATGATTAATTTGTTATTAATTATTTGTATAATGGAAAGTATATATTAATTAATATTCAAATTCTATTTTATTATTAATGCATATTTTTCTAATTAAATACTTGATTTGTTAATTTTGTTATTAATTATTAATTTGTTATATTTTATTATTCACAGATTAATAAATATATATTAATTAATAGTTAATTTTGGTATTTTTCTATATGTGCGTAAGGAAGTAATTTGTGGATTTGGGAAATGCTTGCCTATTTTTTTGGTTCCTTTATATGTATGTATCCTTAATCGGAAAAGTGTAATTTGGTTCTGGAAAAGATGAACTTGGAGAAATTATTTTTGAACCAGTAGGACAATGGTGTTTTATTTGAAGATTAAATATCATATTTAGACAGTCAATGTTTATTTAATTATATTCATGTGAACTTGGTTTGAAAACTCGTAATGATGTATTTATGTTATGTTTTGATGCAAACGAACTTAGTGAGTTAGAAAACCAAGAACGACCTATACCTAGATGAGGTAGATAACTGCAATCAAATTTAGATCGTTAGAAAACTTGATCAACTTTTAATGTTTAAATCAATATGGAAAAAGAATGTCTCTATCGGTTATTGCCTATGCAAGTTTAAATTTTTGTATTCACTTTTCCTTAAGTAATGGCAAGACCTTGATTTGTTTGATTGGACCCTGTCGTTTGGTTGATTTGGGATACCTATTTGTGTCCTCAATCTTGAGTTTGACTGTTGTCTTGTGATGGTGTTACAACTAGTCATGTTCAATATGCGGGTGTCGAACAATGATTTGTGGTTGACCATAGTTGTTCAGGTCTCTAGATAGAGTACCGTCAGTTAGTGCACCTCATATGAAGTCGTGTTTGACCAAATGGTTGTTTCCTCCATTTTGAACTCTAGTTGCTTGACCTTATGTATCTCTGGGTTTAGGAGTTCGTTGAGTATGGTCTAGTGTTGTATGGGAAAGTAGCTTTTGATTGGGGGCCGCGCCCAAAGTGGCTGTTGGGTAACCCATCAAAAGTGTGTCTAATAAGTGATAACCTAATAGCATATTAGAGAGTTAGTTAATGAATCATTAAGTAAGATAATTATGCCTCACATATGGGATGAGTGCTAACACAAACTCGACATGCTATGAGAAGGCCTGAAATGGCAAACCATCATCCTTGTCTTCACGAGAGGATGTGTGGGTCCACATGAGGCTTGGATGGGCCGGAGGTTCTGAATAGGTTGCTAGGGTAACCTAGTGGATGGGGCTAGAACCTATGAAGACCTGCCATGGTAGCCATACCAGGTTGTATGATGACACTTGTCCCCTATGTTTGCTAGTGTGTGGTTGTGTTGTCTTGATAGGAGCACTTTTGTGGAGTCATCATGTTTCTTATGCCCTTGTGAGAACCTGATGTCATGCTAGACCTTGGGTTGCGATGACCTTGTTTTGCGGATGCTCCAATGGACCTTTGTATTTGCTTCTATTATGTTCAGTTGGATCCTTTCCTATTCAGGGATTATTTATGTATTTATTTGACTGATGTGGTCATTGTATATTGGTTATGTTTGCCTTGATGGAAGGATTGTAAATGATGTGAACCTTATGTATTCTTAACTTATTTAATGATCAGAGGGGTCTTGTAGTTGAGCAGACCTGGAGATGTAGCCCTCTAGGGGTGAACTCCGATATCAATTTGGTGTTATGTGGTGCTTATGTTCTTATGTTCCTTTTTAGTTTTTAACATGTATGGATGGCATTATGTTAGAATGTATCAAGTGGATTAGATGAAATTAATTTTAAATGTATGTGTCTAGTCATCATATTAAATACAAAAAAATTGGATCATGAAAGAATGTAGATTAGAGTAACGGAATATATTCAGTTATTCATAATGAAATTAAGTATGCATGGAAAGAACTCATTAGTTTATAATGAAATTAAAGTGTTTTATAAAACTAGATGCATGACTTAAGTTTTAATGAAAGTTTGAACGTAAGGGTTGGTTAAATCATAATGGATAAACTCATTAAGTTATCTATATTTTAACTTCAATGGATGAACATCCACATGTTATCTATGTTTTAACTTTAATGGGTGAATTTCCTCATGTTAGCTACATCTTCAACCATAATGCATGAACTCATCCTATTATCTATAATTTTAATTTATTGAACAAATTATATCCTTGTTTAAAGTAACAACATGAAATTAAGTTAACCTGCTTAATTGGATCAAATGTCGTGAGTTGAGTTAGATGTTAGATTAAGTAATCATGTTGGGAAACTCCTTAGGTATTATTTAGTCTTCCGTTGTGTTATCTAAGCTTTTGATAACCCATTGTATCATTATGTTATGTTTAATTTAAAAAATATATATATTTGCACTCCATTCGTGTGTTTTAGCTTTATCCCTTTGGGGTTTCCTGGTGGGGCATTACATTTGGTATCAAAGCCAGGTTGCAAACACTGGAATCTCTAGTGTCGCTTGTGCCCTTAGTTGGTGTGAGGTGTATAGACCTTATGTAGTATGCTTGTCCTCCTTTGTATGTGTGTGATTGAGAATACCTTAACTTGTGTGTAATGCACACCTTGTTTTCACCTTCTTGATGTTGGTGCTTTGGAGTGATTATATGTGTTTTTTTTGCTTATTGATGTCTTGGTCTAAAATTACTCTTATTTGAAAAGAAAGTCATATGTACCTTCCTTATTGATTATTGTACTCTTTAGACTAATCCATTTGGGTTGGTCAGTGCCTGTCTTGAATTTGAAAGTACGAAATGTGCTTGTTTTAAAATTATGATCTAGCTTAGTGTTGTCCACTTGAAGGACTTGTATGGTAGATGTTAATGCTTATGGTGTAGCAAATTAAATTATTATCACCCTTCCTCCTCTTTCTCTCTAGAATTTAAAATGGTTGCGATTTGTATAATTATCTCTTATGTGTATTTCCTTATTTCAAGAGAAAGGTAGTGACTTCTTGAACCCTTGTGTGAGCCTTATGATGCTTTTGTACTTCTAGATAGGAAGAGGGCTATGTATTTAAAAGATCATATTGGTTATTCAGAGGAAATTGTATGTTTTCATTAAGGAATTATCCATGTGTAATGTAGGATTAACATAATTAAATTCTATCTTAAGTAATGTGCATTAATGTGTGAATAGTTGTTATGTGAAAACTGCCTTGTTTGTAATAAGATGTATAAAAGGGAACATGTTATAGTGGCTAAGAGTGTATTAATGTGTTCCTTGAAAGATTATTTTATGTGTTCATAATACCGATTCAATTGAGGACCTATTTTAACAATGCTACATTGAACTTGCTTTTCGATATATATGATTGCCTTATTATGATTAGAAAGTGCAAATGAGAAGCTTGTTTGATGTGCATATAGTAATATGTATTATTTAGTTGATAAGTTCCTCGTTTACCTTCTTGTCGTACCCTATATTTTCAAAGAAAGGTTGCAGATTATGATAGGCTTTGTAGAGAATTAAAAATAGTGAGTGTTCACAAGAGATCTTGTATTATCGAAAAGATTGCCTGTCTTGACCTTTGTTGTTTGGAAAACTAGAACATTTTGTTGTAACCATAGTAATTGGAGATGTCATGTTAAGCTGATTGGCATTCTTCTAAAATGGTTGCGAAATGAAAACCATATCATTAAGATGATAGGCTTATAGTGAGAAATTTATAATGTCGTGTGATCTTGTGTCCATGTATGAAATAGATTGGTTATGAAACTCTATTTTTCCTCCTCGTTGCCTAGATTATTAGATTTTAATAATGCTACTAAAGAGTGCATTGATTTAAATAGAGTGTTTATAAAACATGTGAAATTATACTTTTTGTATTTTTGGCTTTTTATGGAAAGATGAAAGTCTTGAGCTTCATAACAAAATTTGAATAGTTAGTAATGTGGTTGTGAATGCTTAATGGATTTAGAAAAGATATCAAAATGATGTTATTTCCTTATGTAATTTTGAATGGTTAAGAAGAATTTTAGTACTTGTATCTATAATAAACATTATTCAGTTATTCATGTGAATAGAATAATTAAAACCTTCCTCGAGTAGATAATAGCGTATTGAAAAGTACTCCCCATAAATGTGACTAAACCAGTACTAGGGCTTTCTTTGTGTATTGTAAGAAACATGTGCTTGCTATATGTGCCCATCGGATGGTGAAGTAATCAACCATGGAGGATATGTTTGCTTATGAGTATGGGAAACCATATTGTTTATGTGATGTTTCTTAATTGTTACCCTACTGAGTACCAAACCTCAGGTTGTTGGTAATTCAGTATGTTAAGGGGTAGTATTAGAAGTCACCATTCCTTGAATAGTATGGATTGGTGTACGAGTAATGTCGGCATGAAGCGACTTTAGCTTCTTTATTTTGAGGAAAAATATGGGTAAATAATGAAACTGTATTATAGGTGTACTCAATACTTTCCCTTTTTAATGAACCAATTTATAAGGTTTATGTGTGCCAACCTATTCCTCTCCTTTATTTGAGCATATTGAAGGCAATTCTTGAGCATTGTGATGGTGTATTTTGGAGGATCTTTTGCCTTGTCTTCATGAAAGGTAGGTTTTGTCCACATGAGCTGCCAGTTAGTAGGTGTTAGTAGACATGTGGGTGGACCTTAGCCATGTTTACCTCTGGCTTACGATGAGTATCCTGAGAGATACGTCGCTATGCAGGACGTGACCTGCACATGCCTTTTTCCACATGTGGGATACGTCCATTGTGTGTCTTCTCCACTTGGAATATTGTCATGTCGCATGATGACGTGATGCGGGGTGATGCCGAGGTGCACACTGCCATGCCATGTGGATGTGTGACTAGGCCGCACCACATGATGAGCTACTGCAATAGCTAGATGGTTATTCTTCCTTCCTTGTTGGTGGCTAGATGCTAGTCACATAGTGATGCTATGTGTAGTTGTGATATTCTTATTTATTTCTTTGTGGACCAGCAATTTATTCTACTTTGACTTTGAAGGTTTAGCCACGATATTGTGATCTTTTGGTTACTTGATTTGGTGTTGCAAATTCCAGATTATTTTCTTTCCTTACTATTGGAATTGATGATTTATTATCTTTATTCATCTATACTTTGGTGGGTAAACTAGTTTATCCTTATTGTTTTCATATGCTGATCTTTTATTGAAATGTGAAATTCCTCTCCAAGGACATATGGGACGGTCTTGGTTGAGTGTGTACGAGGAAGTAGATGTAGGGAACCTTGAGGATGGGGGTATGTGAGACTATGATGCAGCTAGGATCCACTACCTACCTATGTGTGGTGACTATCTCTTGGAGGCTAACCACCTTACTCAACAAGGGATGTTCATGAAGGTCTTGTATGGAAGGTATCACCGCTATGGTGTGCCCTAGCACCATCGAGCCTTGAGTGAGATGTTGGATATTTATGATCATGTTATTGTTCTGAGATCGGGCATAGAGATGTTGATCGTGCATGTTATCTTTGATCGAGCATTAGACATGCTCACATGTGGCCTTTTGAGTTGTACATTCTAGTTATGTGGATGGTTATTATGTGTAATCATGGAGTAAATTGTGTTAACTTGTCACTTTGTTATGGGATATCAACCATATTTTATGGAGAATGTGTCCCATTGGAAAGTAAATTTAGACATCATCTCAATGGTGATAGCATGGGGTCTTGAAGTTGGAGATGATAATGACACAGTGAAGTGGGTGGTTACATCAATTTTTGAGGATGCAATGCTGGAAGGACTAGATTCTATTCTAGAATGGGTTGTGTCAGGTGTCAGGTTTGATTATTCAGAAGGCTTTGAAGATGCAAAGGATGTAGATGAGTTCGGTCTGGTCTCCTTTGTTCTATGGATTGGGAAAGTCGAGAAAGAAGCTTATGTTTTGGAAAGGGCGGGAGCATGGGAGAAGTTAAAGAGGCTGATCGGGCAACATGAGAACGAAGAAAATGAACTGGTGAAAGTGTGGCCAAAGGAACAACCCAAAGGAAGACGCAGTGGATTGAGGAAGTGTCGGGTGTTTCAAGGCAATCGACAACAGCAATAAAAAACTGTCAAGCTCCCGTGTGAGGGCAAAAAGGAAGCAGCTGCGACTTGGGGAAATGTTCGAATATTAGTGCCCGGTCCTTTTTTGGTTTGTAAGCCCAATACAGGCCTAAAGATATTAGATAAGGTTAAACAAAATAAGTCTATATATTATCTTGTCTGGAGGTTTTTTTGTGTTTTTGTGATGGTGGTTTGAGCACCAATGCCTGCAGAATTAGGCAATTGTAGGTTTATCTATTTTAGAAGCGGGCTAGAGAAATTCTTGAAAGCCTGATTTTGTTGATGTAATATCTATATATTATAATGAAATAAAAACTATTATTATTGATCAAAAAAAAAAAGTTGAATTTTGAAGCTAGTTCTATGCGATAAAATTTTATGATGAGGATGGATTGAAAAAAAAAAAATTATCTGATGACATGTTTTCTTGTCATATTTGTTAGATGAGTATGGTAATTGTTGCTTACCTCTTTTTATGCTTTAATTTGGTATGATGAAAGGGAGAAAATTCTTGTTTCATTGCTATGATTATAGATAGCTCCTAGAATATTTTAAGAAATGTATGGATCCAGATGTATCTTGCCAATGGATTATGTCATTTGTAGAGGATTTAGCAATTATGTTTCATTATTTGTGGAAAGATTCCTATGTGCAATTTGATATTTGTTGAATGAGTTTCAAGGCTAATGTGTGCGACATGTTCTCCAGCTAGCCTTACAACTTCTAGGAGGGAGAATGTAGTACCCCTGCCCTAATCAAATTCTAATGTCGGTTTGACCTTGGTTAGTTATCATGTAATCATATTATAGTCAGATGTTTTAATTAATGTGTGTACCTGTTAATGTGGTTGTCACATCAATTCGTATGTAAGTTTATTATTCTCCTGAATTGTGCTATTAATCTCGAGCTAACACTCTTATTAAATATATATATATATACATATATGCATGTGTGATTCATGGTTGCAGGAGACTGCAAGTAGAATACCACATGGGTGCGAGGTTCGACTCCATCTGTGTTCACAGGTTTCAGTGCTCCTCATTAACCCTTAGAAATTGGATTAGGTGGTCAGGAGACCCTCATTTGACCCTAGTCGTGCTCAAGAGAGCGTCATGAGTTATCTGTCAGTATTCCTTTGGTTGGGTATGCAAGTCATCTGTTTGGTTGGTTTTCTTCGATTGCGTGTTTTGTGTGTGTGGTTAAATTGAGTAATTAATCCTTTTTATTTTATTTGATTAAGTTGTTTTTATCCATTAAAAATTAAGGGACTAAATTAAATAGGTTCCCTTTATGCGGTTAATCATTATTTAGAATTAGTTTGTCTGGCATTCGATGAAATTGGCCAGACCATTACGAAGGTTTGACAAATAGTTTTTCGAACAATATTCTTCGGGAAGATTGCATAGTCAAACTTAGATAGGGGAATCAAATAAGTTGAACGCGAGTGGATTAAAATTGGCCTTTTTATTCTATAGACATGCAGTGTCCATTCACCAGGTTTCATTATTGAGGATATCATCATTCTCTGTTTCAAGGGCAAGGCTATTCCAAGATTGTAAAAAATCACAGATCCATGAAGATTGATCACTATTTCCAGGAGATTAGATCATGGTAGAAGGAGATTATCATTGTTAGCCACTGGATCTGGAGAGGATCATTGTCAATTTGGAGATCAATGGTGCCTGTAGGTCCTAGACTCTAGACTCGAAGGAAATTGAAGTTGTTTATTGTCAGAGATCCAATTGTAGTGTCTGTTGTTTGTGGCAACAAATGTCATCACTGATTCTCACAGAACGAAGGCATCTAATGTTGAATTCGCTATTAAGAATAGATCATGTCGTAGATCTGCTAAATATTGATCGTTGCTTGAAAATAAGTATAAAGTAATAAATTGGTCACAGTTGTAAGAGTCTAAGGTCACCCAAATAAATTAGCTCGATGGTTTGAGAAGAAGCAGCAACTACCAATTAAGGAAGATCGCCCAAAGTAACAATTCTAACCAAAGGAGATTGTGGACTGTGCATAACAACTAAAGATCAATTTTGAAGCTTACATGAAGTCAGTGTCAAGAAGAGAGCCGCTGGAACCTAGTTTGTGTAGTCGCTGACCAAAGTAAACAAAGAAGTGTGGAATCACCTATTGTTGAAGACCGTCATTAGAGGAAGAAGATCGTTGATTAGTAAAAGAAAATCATGGAAATATAGGTTTGCAGATTGTGAAGGTAATTGAAGTTGAAGCTATAAACAAATAATGGCATCAGGAGGATCGTAGTTCACTATTTGCTCATAGCAGTCCAGAGGGTTTAAAGACCACAGTTTCAGTCATTGAAAATAGAGGTCGCGATCTATAAGATCAAGAGTTTATTGTTGTTAATATAATGATCAGATATGGCTGATAGAGGACATTTGGGTTCATGGGCGAATGTGGGTTGGGAAGACCTACCTCATGTTCCACAGTGGGTCTACATGAATGGTAGATGGAAGGACATGGTGATACAGGTAAACCAGAGCGAAAATAACAAGGTTTTTCAGCTAGCTTCAAAATACTTTCAAGGCTTCTTTGGGAACAAACGAAGTGTGGCATGGAGGCAGAATAACAATGGAAGGAGATTCACTCAAGGGTGTTTTAATAATGGTGCAAATCAAGGGAATTCTGAGAAGCAATTCAAGGGCTTTTTGAGGAAATGGTCTTTGGATCTGGGCAATCAGCGAACTTTTGCTAGGGTTATTGGCTTGGCAAATAAGGAGACAATGGCTAGGGTTTCTGTTTCTTCACGGCAGGTGGGAAATAAGGTAAATGTGAACCTCAAGGAAGCTAGTCCAGAAAAGGTAAGTAAGATACCTTCTGATCCTATTCTATTAGGGGTTTCTTCATCACAAGTTTGGGCTCCTATCCGTTGTATTGATCTTTTGGGTTCCTATGTCGATAAGAAAGCGAATTGTTTGCATACGAATGCTATTTCTGGGGAAATTTGGGGTGATCAAATTAGTTTGTTAAAGCTTTATCATAAATTGTAGAAAAGATGGGGGGGATATGCATTATTTTCAATTATTGTCTGCGAATGCTTTTATTATTGTCTTTGGTTCTCCTTCTTTCAGAGATGAGGTATTAAGAACTTCGCATCATTGGTTTGGAAAACATTTAATTTCAATTGCAGCTTGGAAACCTTTTTTTGTTCATTCTTGGTCTAGTTCAAAACTTATTCCTTTTTGGTTTGGTTTACCTAAAATTCCTTTTGAATTTATGGATCCAGATGTTCTTGAGAAAATTGGAAATACTATTGGAACTTTTTTAACATCTAAAATAGACTTTGTGGATGGGGAGGTTCTAGTAAAAAATTTTGTTCTTATTAACCCTAACAATGTTTGCCCCCATACTTGTAATATCAAGTCTCATGATGGTATTTGGCACTAGTAAATTGAGAAATTAGATACAGAGCTTCTTAAGTCTCCTTTACTTTTGGATGCTCTGTTACTTATGGATTTTAAGAAAAACTAGCAGGTTGTTGGCTCTATCCCTAAATCCCTTAATAAAGATAGTTTGTTAGTGGGAACTTCAATTGAAGGATGTGGAAATGTCTCTTCACATAAATTGGTAGAAACAGGTCACATTAATCTTGAAAATAATTCATTGTGTCATAGTTCCGGGAAACCTAATGTTCACACTTCAAGTTCGGTCTCACTTTCGTCTTTACTGAAGACATTTTCTAATAACGGGAGTATAGTGGATGGTAATCCCCTGATGAATGGAGTAGATCATTCATTGATGATAGATTGCCCTAAGATGCCAAATAATCACACAAAGGGTAAGGATGACAATTTGTCTTCATGCACTCAAAAGGAGGTTTTGGATTCTTCAAAGAATGTGAATTTAGATAAAAATGCAGTGGTTGATAGGGAAACTATTAAATATGTACCTGCCATAGGTTTTCCTAATGATGCTTCTTTAGTTTAGGAAATTAAGAATTTGGTGTCTAATAATTCCCCTCTGAATGTTGAAATTAATATGGCCAATGAATCTTCCTTAGGGAAAAGTAATCCATCAGAGGTTGTCCCTGTTATTATGCCAGATGAGAATCTAGTTCAGCAAGTAAATGATATTTTTAACAATCATGCACATCAAATGGATGAGGGTATTACTGATAGAGTTGTTTGTTCGATTGAGAATGATTTGGGGGATATAAACTCGACCCCTCCAATTTCTGCATCTGCTAATCCTTTTGCGGTTTTGGCTACAACAGAGTTGGTTTTTTAAGATAATCCATTTATCCTGGCTTCTCCAAAGTCATGCAAGAGTTTACCAATTGTCAAAACAACTCCAATTTTTTCACCATCGGTGGTTTCTCCTAGGAGAGGTAGGCCTCCAAATAATCTTAAGACTTAAATGGAAATTGATACTGGAATTCAAAAGACTTTGTCCCTTTCTCCTACTGGTAGGCAAGGGAGGCATTCGGTCTCTCTTGGTAGGCCTAAGAAAACATGCCTAACTCCAATAAGTGTAAAAAGAAAGAGTAAAAGATTTGTGACTAGTCCTCCTGTGACAAGATCAGGGACTGTGAAACGTAATTTGCAAGGTTGCTTTGGGGAAAGCAAAAATTCTCCAATTTATGGGAAGAGGGGAGCTTCAGCCTCCCCTTGAGGACAATGAGAATTATTTCTTGGAATGTTAGGGGCTTAAATGCCCCTAACAAGAGACGCTTAATTAAGTCCCAGATGGACTTAATTAAGTGTGATATTTTTATGTTGCAAGAAACAAAGTTGTCAAAGGAGTCTGCTGATTTGGTTTTTTCATCTTGGAGAAGGTGGAATTTTCTTTCTTCTCCAGCTTGTGGTGCTTCAGGAGGTTTGGCACTACTTTGGAATAATTATAATATTGAGGTACAGTTAGTGGCATCTGCTACAAATTGGATGTTGGCTTTAGTTATAAGCAAGATTTTGAAGGTTAACTTCTGGCTTTTTAACATTTATGCTCCATCAAGAATTAAAGGGAAGAGTAAGTTATGGGGTGAATTAAAGAGGATTTCTTCTCCCTTAAAACATGGTTCCTTTATTATCTTTGGGGGCGATTTTAATGCTATCACTGATTTAGATGAGAAAAGAGGAGGTGTTTTCCCTAATAAAAGGATTATGGATAACTTTGAGGATTTAATTTTTGATATGAGCCTTTTTTATTGTAAGTCTCAGAATGGAGTTTTCACATGGACAAACATGAGAAGGGATTTTTCTCATAATGCTGAGAGATTAGATTGGTTTCTGATATCTGAGAATTGGATTGATTCAGATTTTGAATTCTTTTCCTCTATTCTATCGGTCTCGGGTTCTGATCATTTTCCAATTTCCCTTTCAGTTATTAAGGATAAGACTTCTTTTAAGTCTCCATTTAAGTTTGAGCCCATGTGGTTTAGGGATTCTTCCTTTTTGCCTCTGCTTATGAAATGGTGGAATTCTGCTCCTTTTTGTTTTGGGTCTCGTATGTTTCAGATTGCTAAGAAGTTAAGTTATTTGAAATTGAATATTAGGAAATGGAATATCTCGCATTTTAAGAACATTTTTCTGGAGAAACAAAGGATTCAAGATATGATTGAGTGTCTTAATACTCATGTGCTTCAACATGGTATGGTGCCACAAGTTTTTGATGAATTGAAGTCACTAAAATTACAACTTGAGGAGGTATTAGCTAGAGAGGAAATCTATTGGAGATAGAAATCTAGAGAGTTATGGCTTTCAGATGGTGACACGAACACAAAAAATTTTCATTTTTCAACTAAGATTAAAAGATGTAAGAATAGAATATCTTGTATTCAATGTCAGAATGGGAATTTATTGACAGAGCCAGAGGACATTGCTTCAGAGGCAGTTAGGTTTTTAAAGTCATTATTATCTTTGGAAAATGGAAATCTCAGTAATGATATTATATCTAATATTCCTCCTTTAGTATCTTTGGAAGATAATAAGATGTTGATGTCTCCCTTTTCGTTAGAAGAAGTTAAGAGTGTTGTCTTTGCCATGAATCCGCATAAAGCTCCAGGACCAGATGGTTTTACTCCTTTATTTTTCAGAAATGTTGGGATTTTGTGGGAAATGATGTTTTATTGGCTCTCGAGGAAGCTAGGAGAAATAGGTCTATTTTAAAAGAACTTAATACTACAATGATTGCAATTATTCCTAAAAAAGAGGATACTAAGACTTTTGCTGACTTCCGCCCCATTGCTTTATGTGACACTTTGTATAAGATATTTACAAAGGCAATTTCCCTTAGGTTGGCAAAAATTCTACCTAGGATCATTTCATTGGAGCAAGGTGGTTTTGTTCCCGAAAGGGAGACAACGGAGAGTGCAATTGTAGCACATGAGGTGCTACATTCTATTTCCACCCAAAGAACCTCAGCCATGATACTTAAACTAGACATGATGAAGGCTTATGATAGAGTAAAGTGGAGGGCTTTATGTGATGTTCTTGAGAAGTTAGGTTTTTCCAGGGCCTGGGTCAAATGGATTCATGCATGTATTTCTTCTGCAAGATTCTCAGTTTTAATTAATGGTTGTCCTTGTGGTTTTTTCACTTCCTCTAGGGGTTTGAGACAGGGAGATCCCCTTTCTCCCTTTTTGTTTATTCTCCTAGCTGAAACCTTTAGTTGGGCTATTAGGGCTACTAAAGTGGGGGGGATTTGGAAAGGTATAAGGATTCAGAATATTCCCCAAAGTATTTCTCATTGTCTCTTTGTAGATGATACACTGTTATTTGCACATGCTTCGTTAGTAGAGGCAAAAGTGATTAAAGGAATAATACAAAATTATGCATTGTTTTCTGGTCAGAAAGTGAATGGTGATAAATCAAACATTTTTTTCCTTAATACATCACAACTGGTTCAGCATAGGTTGCAATCCTTTTGGGGATTTGAGATTGGAAATATTCCATGTACTTACCTTGGGATTCCTTTCTTTGTTAAATAGGATAAGATTGGTTTTTGGGATAAGATTATTTCGGTCATTTTTAAAAGAATTCTCTCATGGAATCATAGATGGTTAACTTTTGTGAGTAAAATTGTTCTCATCAAGTCTATTTTGAATGTTGTTCCCATATATCTCATGTCTATTTTGAAGTCTCCAAAATAAGCTATTGTTAGTTTACAAGATACTCTTAGAGATTTTCTTTGGAATAATAATAAAGATGGCAAGAAGAAACTCCCTTTAGTTGCATGGGATAAGGTATGTTTGCCTAAGGAACTTGGGGGAACAGGAATTCAGAGTCTGGAAAATCAAAATCTAGCCTTAGGTGCTAAGTTGGTTTGGAAATTATATGACAAGCCTAGCTCCTTACGGGCACAGATTATGTTTGCCAAATATTTAAATAATGGACCGAGAGAGTACATTTTTAAAGTCTCAAATTTGCCTTCGGGTTCTACTATTTGGAATTTCCTTTGTAAATGTAGATCAGTTATTTTGCCTCATCTCTCATGGATTGTTCATAATGGTAGAAAGGTCAGATTCTGGGATGAAGTATGGAATGGACACACACCTTTGGTGAATATTAGGGATTGGTCTCCTCTGATCACTATTCTTTCCTCCATTTGGGGTGTTTTTGTAGCAGATTATTATGAAATTGTGACTAGTGGACCCCTTAAGCTAGCTAGATGGAAGTCGATTGATTTCTTAGATGTTGATTAAAGCATGAAATTAGATTTTGAGAAGATTTTGGGGGTTAGAATTGTATTTCTTTCTGATTCTGAGGATGAACTTATTTGGACAAAGAATATTTCTAGTAAGTACACTATTAAAAATGGTTACAACTCTCTTATGGTTGCTAAAGATTTAAAATCTTGGCCTTATAAGTTGTTTTGGCATTCGGCTTATCTTCCTAAAGCTAGAGCCTTTGCTTGGTTGGCAATTTAGGATAGAGTCCTTACGGGTATGAGACTAGACAAGCTTGGTATTACTGTTGTTTTCCCTTGTGTCCTTTGTAACAAAAAATTGGAATCTTCTTCACACGTGTTCCTACATTGTGATTATGCTTATGAATGTTGGAAGTGGTTGTTTGAGAAGTTAAATATATCCTTTGTTATTGGTAAGGATCTCATTTCCCATTTTAGATCTTGGCCCTTTATGTTTACCTCATCTTTTTATGTATGCCTTTGGATCATATCTCCATCTATTGTGATTTGGAATGTTTGGCTAGAGAGAAACAATAGGATATTTAAAAAAATAAGGTCTCATGTGTCTGAGGTTCTATTAAAAATTGAGTCTTCAATCTTTGAGGTTGCTTTGTCGTTTATTTATAAGAATTTGGAAAATCTTACTTCTTTTTCGCACTGGGATAGTAGAGTTACTAGAGTTTGGAAGATGCTGTCAGTTTTACCTTCTCATGGTGTGTAGGGGAAAAAAAGCGAGACTAGGTTAACATGCCCTAATCCTACCTTTTGACACACATTGCGGAATATGAAAGAGCCTAGAGATATCGCACAATTGGCTACTTCTTTTGGTGAAAGAGAGAGCCACGGGATATCTATTAGGATTCCTATTCCCTTGTTGAAATTGTAAGATCAAGTGATACAAATTCAAACCCTAACCTCAAAATGCAAGTATGAACTAATAATAAGATTGCAGAATTGAGATTAAACAATGAACAGCTGTAAGTACAAGGATGAAATGAGAATATAGATATGTACCCGAAGTCAAAATCGGACTGAAAATGTTCGGGACGGGGGCACGGGCGCCACTGTCCTGAAAACTGCACCGGAAACCACTGTTCTGCACCCTAAAACACTGTCTGGAAACTATCGGAAAGTTGTCTGTCCGGAGGACCAGGGCGCCCAGCGCCTCTGTCCCAAGGACCAGGGCACCCAGCACCCCTATCCTGGCAGGACCAGGGCGCCCAACGCCCCTGTCCCAATCTTCTGATCTGCAACTTCACATAGGGTACTGTCTCAACTTTCTCTCTCCGGATCTGTATCCCGCGACGTCGTCCGAATCCCGAAACCTGCAATAATATCTGAAAAGGGGGAGGGGTGGCTATATAGGGTTTTGCCTTAGTCAAACCCCCACTTCGGTGATTTCCACCTCCACGAATAGCCAATTTGTTTTGTAAAATGTATTGTGTGTGCAGACCTAGTGTGTGTGTGCAAGGTCCAAAATGCAAGAAAGCAAACTAGAGCAACCTAGAAAGTAAACCCTAATTGCTTGTAAAAGATAATGTAAATGCTCTAAATCAAGATGCAATGTGATCTAAAGCATGAATAAACGATGTATCAAAGCTTATGCAAAGACATGAAAACAATACGAAATCATACCCAACCCTCAAGGGAGGAGTACAAGCCAATCTTCAGTCGGTAATCTCCTATTGTTCTTCAATGTCTTCCAAGCCCTAAGTGGATGAATGAATTTGATAGATGCTTGATAGAATGATGTTGAATGTTGTTGAAGTCCTCAAAGATCTGCTCTTTCGCTGCATATGAAGTCCTTGGAAACAAAAATCGGATCCCTTCAAATGAAGAAAGAGAGCTCTTAAGTATGAAACCCTAGATCGTAAATTCGTATTTTGGCCGACCTAGAGATTGAATATCCTGCCAATTTCTTGGGGTTAAGCTTTATTTTATGATTGGATCGTGCTCCCAAAATTTCGAGAAAAATGTCCGGGACCATGTGCACCGGGCACCACGGTCCCGACAACTTTTCACCAAATTTTCAGGGCCGTCAGATATGATGATTTTAGAGAGAATCCCGAAGTTACAGGTGATTTCGAGATGTTTAGACCCCGAAACCAAGCCCCCAAGTTTGAAATAGGACTTAATTAGGGTTTTTGATTAAGTGGTGTATTGGAGGAATAAAATGCGAAGGGCGCGCTTTAGTGAAAGGGCCCAACTTTATGATGTAGAGAATGATGAAATAAGACCTTAGACCTAATTAATTTGATTAATTAAGTGCTTAAGGAGAAATGCAATGCAGAATGCAAAATGCACTAAGGCGGGTGCTAAGCTAGGTGTGAAATTGTACCACCCTAGCGAGTGCATACAATTTACGATGCTACATTTAGCCCCCACTTTAGCGGTCATATGAGTACTACGTGCATATGCAAGCTAAAGTACAGAAAAGTAAACATCATTTGAAAAAGGATATATCCATAAGTTATCAGACGAAGCCCCCAGCGGTATCTGTAGTACACAGTTAGGAACCGCACCCTACAAAACAAATGTTAGATCACAAAATCACCTAATGCTTACTAGGGAAAGTGATGAAATCTGTGAGTAGCTATATGCCCCCCCTGTTTCGACTTGCTTATTAGGGAGGTGAAACAGGGTAGCATGTTTACTTGCGACAAATTGTGTAAGAGAGTGTTGATGAGGAGTGTTCACTAAATAGGCTTCATCAGAGCACTTTTTGGAACATCCCGAGAGTAGAAGAAGGAAAATACAATTCCAACGCAACAAACGGCTTGAAAATCGCATCTCCCAAACCCAAGTTATGATAAAATGAATGATAGGAGAAAAATTAGGGTTTCAAGAAGTAAGAATAAACAAACGAGAGTATATACTTCGAAAGTGACACTTGTATTCGTCACTTTGTCGATTTCAGGATACTATTCAATGCAGCGGAGCCCACCTAGCCATCACCATGCCTTCACGATGACCGGAGCATCCCACGAGGATCGAGATCTTGCGCCAGGCCGTGATCGATGACGAGCCACTGGATGAGGTGAGTTGACTGAATGTTTGACTGTTGATTTTTCGCATGTTTGACTTTTTCGTGATCGTATGCGGACCTTGAACGCCGACCGGGGCCCACCTAGGGCGCCATGGTCCCTAAGGAGCGCCCTGGCCCCCCCAGGGCGCCATGGTCCCTGACAGGGGCACCATGGTCCCTGCAGGGCGCCATGGTCCCTGACAGGGCACCATGGTCCCCATCAGGGCGCCATGGTCCCCAATCAGGGCCTGGCGAGGGGTTACAAGGCTAGTATACGATGTGCGACAGTTTGCATTTGCGATTTTGATGATTGAGTCTTGATTATGGTCATGTTTTCGTGTTGCAGGGTCTCCCGTACATGAGAGAACATACAGCGGGACATATTCTTCGGACTTTGCGAGATCAGATTCCACGGCTGACTCAGTCAGAGAGAGACACCTTATCAATTGTAGGATTGTGGTACGTTATTCTCATGCCGGCCATTCGATTTCATCCTGCGATGTTGATGGCACTGATGGAGCGATGGGATCCTGACACACCTTCCAGTAGGAGAGCTGACGGTCACACTCGAGGATGTGTACCGTATACTTCATCTTCCTATCAGAGGAGCGACAGTTACATATGCGACCGAGCGGTCAGCGGAGGATCATCAGAGAGAGCAGATGTATTGTATAGGGAGAGTCATGCCGAGCGAGACTAGAGGTCGCATTATGGTCAGCTGGCTCTTACATCCTACAGGGGAGGTACCACTTCTGAGATGCCTTATGATAGCCATCATAGCACTAGCCGTCTGCCCTAATGGGCGAGGGACACACATGCATGGGGGCCTCACATGTTGTATCAGAGCGATGGAGAGACACAGGAGAGTTTATGCATGGGGTCGGAGTATGCTTGCACATCTCTATCACGACCTTGAGGAGTATGTATTCGGACAGGGTTGTAGTTTGATGACATGCACACTTCTGCAAGTGTGGATTTTAGAGCACTTCACATGCACCAGGCCCGTCGGCTTTCCACTGAGTACAGCGAGCGAGCGACCTAGGGTGTTCGCTTATCCACTTACCAGCGAGTGGAGATTTGGAGATTTGTTGTATTGGAGAGTGATTTTTGATAGACTGACAGCCGAGATGATAGTGTGGAGACCCTACCTGCTGATGCATAGATGGGATGGTATGGAGAGATAGTTAGCATGTCTACAGAGGAACCGCCTACTGCAAGGACGATATGCACACATCATAGTCCCTTTCTACTTTGACCGAGTACGGAGGCAGTTCGGACTAGAGCAGTGTGTTCCAGCCGATGTGCCCATCTACACTCGACACTCACGGGTCCTTCCCAGACCTGGAGCAGTAGCGAGACCGATGGTAGATGATATTGAGATGAGAGACTTAGAGGGATCTGATCAGGATGTAGTCACTGACTATTCCGCAGAGCCTGGAGCACAGCGCAGATATGTTTCATGGTTCATGAGATCATATCCAGGTCCTATCTTTCCACCAGATCATCTGACAGGCTATCCAGGCCCGTGGAGACATGGAGACTGAGACGAGGATGAGGGATCCAGGTCAGAGGAGCCAGAGGAGGGAGAGGGTCATGAGGAGGCGGGAGATCCTGATCCACCTTCAGGCGATCAGCCCAGTGACGAGGAGGAGGAGGAGGAGGATGCAGATAGAGAGGAGGACGAGGAAGATGCAGGTGATGATGTAGATGAGGATGAGGATGACGAGGAGGATGATAGAGATGATGAGGAGGAGTCGGATGTAGCTCCCCACCATTCAGGAGACGATACTATAGCCCTGGATCCACCTCTTATTCCCCAACAGGGGGAACACGAGGCGATACGGAGACCTGTCCCTAGTACCGTCCAGCCTACACCCATCGTGGATAGAGTATGCGAGCGAGGGGAGCCTAGCAGTTCCCAGTCACAGATGCTACCATATCATGATCCCTACTGGCGCGAGGGAGATCCAGGTATAGTAGGTTGATATTGATTGATTAATGCTTTGATGATATAGAATGATACTAACAAAAATCTGTTCTACTGCCACAGCTAATGTGTAGGAATGGCGTTCCTTGATTCAGCAGGCAATGACAGACATTTCCATGATAGCACAGATCCCTAGTTCCTCACAAATTGCCTATAGGCCTCAGGGGAACGCGGGTCGGCATGAGGATTTGTTTTTCCCATTCCGAGTACAGGTAGATATATGGAGGGAGAGAGAAAGAGTCCTATCAGAGGACCTCCAGCAGGCGCGGCAGAGAGAGAGTCTTATCAGAGGACCTCTAGCAGGCGCGGCAGAGAGAGAGAGTCATATCAGAGGACCTCCAGCAGGTGCGGTGAGATCTAGCAGTGGCTCAGACCGAGGCTACCACCTATCGTGCGATCCTTATGGATAGGGATCGTAGGAGTTCCTCTCGGAGTCACTCACGATCTGTATCGCACTACACACCCATGGGTCCACCTTCACGGCCAGATCAGGAGGGAGCATCCAGTCGACACTCTCCAGCCACTAGCCCTAGGGATAGGAGATGATTGTATGATGTAAAAGAGAGGTCACATTTTGGATGTACAGTGACCTAGAGTTGTATACGATCCACACATATATATGTATATATACATGCTTCTCTTTTTGTCTCAAATGTGTTATCTTTAATGCTTAAAACAATGTATATTTTGTTTTGATTAAATCTAATACATTTGGTAAATGTACATGTATGTTCAGAATTTAATTTTCATGTGATTGATTTCTCAATGCTCCATGATTAAATTGATACATGTGTGACTTAATTAAAATATTTAATCAAGTACGACATTGATGATAAGGAAAAAAATATGCATTAAGTCTAAGAATCATATAACTAATGTGATTTAATTTTGAACTTAAACACAACATGACACGATTCTACTTAACACATAATGACACTGTATAATATGCTAGCATGATGGAAACGTAAATCTTTTACAATTTACATAAATGAATTCAAGACAAACTATAAAGTAAGAAGGCACGCTTGTCAGGAACGAAGCAATATAGATTAAACATCATAACATTTAATTCTATTTTGCTTTAAATAAGAAATACTAACATATTATCCAATGTTGAAGAATTGAAAAGAAGATAGGTAAGAAATGAAGAATTAAGCATAATATCTACGCAAGTGCATAGCATTGATAGGGTCTTTAAGAGGCGTACCATCTACATCCGCTATTTTGTAAGCACCTGATCCATAATCCTCAATAACGATATATGGTCCAAGCCAATTAGGACTGAATTTTCCCTTTTCGGCAGGCAAGGCATTCACATTGCGCTGATTCTCATAAAGGACTAGTCACCTACTGAGAAGGAACGTTGAATAACCTTATCATTATAGCTCCATTGTAGAGTTTTGTGATACGCTTGAATATGCTCAAGAGCATTTATACGCTGTTCATCAAGCATCTCAAGCTGTTGAAGTCGTTGTTCTCTATAAGAGTCATCATCTACTATACCTTTAAGAGAAACCCTAAGTGATGGAATTTCTAACTCTAAGGGCATAATAGCGTCAGCACCATAAACAAGATTATAAGGAGTAGTTCCCGTAGCAATTCATACACTCATTTGGTAGGCCCAAAGAGCATAGATTAGCTGGTTACTCCAATCCTTACCATGCTTATTCACCGTTTTACAGAGAATTTGTTCAATTATCTTATTGGATGATTCGGCTTGACCATTTGACTGAGGATAATATGGTGTAGAAAATCGATGTTTGATATGATACTTCTCGAGGAATTTCTTCAAGTCCTTGTTCTTAAACGATGTCCCATTATCTGAGATAATAGTGGAAGGTATCCCAAATTGAGAAATAATGTTTTCTAGAAGAAATTGACAAATCACTTCAGCAGTAGTAGATCGAAGGGGAATAGCTTCTACCCACTTCGTAAAGTAATCTGTTGCGGTTATAATGAAGGTGTGTCCTTGAGATGAAGGAGGAGAGATTTTTCCAATAAGATCCAAACCCCATGCGAAGAAATGCCAAGAAGCTACTTGAGAACGGAGTTCTTGGGCAGGAGCATGAATCAGATTATTATGTTGTTGACATTGATGACATTTCTTAACAAATGAAAAGGAATCCTTCTGCATAGTTTGCCAATAGTGTTGGGAAAAATGGTGTCTCAACCTTGCATTTATGCGAGGTTACTATTTATAGTAAGTTTTCATTTGAGCACGAAATGGTGCGAAACTCTCCCTGAAGCTTCTGGTTGGCTAGATAAGCATTCCGGTAAAGTTGCGTCGCAAGGTCACAGCTAGTTTTGAAGATATTAATGTTTTCGTCTTGGAGGGGTGCAATAAAATATTTAAACTTAATTTTGGGGACTTTAGAGGCTCCAAAATGCCCTGAAAAGTGGCCGTAACCGGCGCAGCTGGTTAGGAGGTGATAGAGCAATTCACGAGCTTTCCGGCGCTTCAAACGGTTCGTCAATCGGACACCTAGTTCTCAAGTTATGGCCTCCGAAAGTTTGTACTCCTGAAATAGGAAAAATAATTTGTATCGGATACATAAATGAGCTGTAAAAGGGAGCGAAACATGTTGATGTGTGCTTTAACATGTCATAGGGCATCTAGAAGGGAGATAAGGTCAGCTACACCTTATTGGGTGGTTTTAGCCCATGGTTTTGTAATACCGTTTGACAGTTTCTTGTATTGTATCTCCTATTTATGAGGTGTGTGAGATAGAGGTTGTGTGTAAGAGTCTCATGGCTATTGAGTTGCCTCTGAATCTCTGATTAGTGGTACTCCTGCGAAGAGCTTGCTCTGCAAGTATGTTGTAATCTATTTTTGATTGCTGAATAAAATATTGAGCTGCTTTTGGAGTGTGGGGTTTTTCTCCCGAAAGGGTTTTCCCCACGTAAATCACTGTGTTATGGTATGAATGCTATTATATCTATTTCTATTTTCTGTAACTGTTGTAACGATCTGAAAAAGTTTTGCATTACCCTCCTCTCAAGGTTAGTGTAGGAAGTTGTTTCTGCTACTTAACTTCCTTACAAGTGGTATCAAAGCCTGATCACCTTTGGTTTCAATTGTGGGCAGTTGGGTTTTTTGAACTAATCCAGATTTGAGTGGGAGCTTGTGCAGAAGACACTTTTTGATCTTGTTGCAGGAATATTCAGATGGCGAGTTCGTCAGGGAGAATAGAGGTGGAGAAATTTAATGGAAGTAATTTTGAGATGTGGAAGCTGAAGATGGAAGATCTGCTAATAGATCGAGATCTTTGGGATGCTGTTGATGCGAATGTCCAAAGGCCCTCAGATCCTACTGCGGCAGCTCAGTATGATGTTATGGACCGAAAAGCCAAGGGTCTAATCAGACTGTGCCTGGCAGACTCTGTTCTAATCAATGTCCATGAAGAGAACTCTGCAAAGAAGCTATGGACTAAGCTTGGTGAGATGTATCAAGTGAAATCTTTATTAAATCAAATTTTCTTAAGAAAGAAATTGTATTCCTTGAAGATGGAAGAGGGTGGATGAATTCCAGACCACCTGGAAGCATTCAATATGTTGGTGGCTCAATTAGTATCCATCGGTGTTAAGATGGACGAGGAGGAGAAATGTCAGATCTTGCTTTGTTCTTTGCCTGATTCGTGGGATTCTCTCGTTATGGCTATCGGTAGTACTTTTGTTGTTTTGAAATCTAAAGACGTGGTGGGTGCCCTACTCGGTGAAGAGATGCGAAGGAAGGTATCCATCAGTTCAAAGGAAGCCCTAACCATTCGTGGAAGACCTAAGGAGAAAGGCAAGAAGAATGAGAAGCGCGACAAGTCCAAATCCAAAGGGAGATCGAAATCTCCTGGAAAGTCCAAAGTCATTTGCTGGAACTGCGGTAAACCGGGTCACATCCGTAAGGACTGCAAAGAAGAAAAGAAGAAGAAGAAAAAGAAAAAGTTTGATTCTGATTCTGAGTCCGACAAGGAAGATGGCGATGCCTTTATTGCGGCTTTGGCGACTCATGCAGGTAATGATGCCTGGCTAATTGACTCAAGTGCATCTTTTCATATGACTTCCAATAGAGATTGGTTTTCTGAATATGAAGGATTTAATGGAGGTAAGGTGTACTTGGGTGATGATTCACATCTAGACATTGTTGGTCGAGGTAAAGTTAGAATCAGGTTTTCTGATGGTAGAATAAAAACGATTAATGGTGTGCTGCATATCCCTGGATTAAAACGAAACCTGTTATCTGTGAGCAAACTGATAGATGCGGGTGTGCAGGTAGTCTTTTCTGAAGCAGGATGTAAGATGATTAAGGGTGCTATGGTAGTTGCTAGAGGTGTCAGGTTTGGCACTTTGTATAAGCTTGAAGCATACACTGTTGAGTGTAATAGCACTTCTGTAAAAAGTAAATCTGCGGATACTTCACTGGAAGATTTGAAGGTTTCACCTTCAGCAGATGGAAATGGTTTTTGGGTACCTAAGGGTGCTCTTTCGTCTGAAGCAAAGTTACCTGCAAAGAAGACTATGTTATGGCACCAGAGACTTGGCCACATTGGAGAAAAGGGTCTAAGGACCTTGAAAAATAAAAACCTTGTTGAAGGTTTGAATGATTGTAATCTTGACTTTGATTTCTGTGAGCATTGCATTTATGGAAAACAAAACCGCGTTCAGTTTTACTCGAGTTCTCATAAAACTTGTGGTGTTTTGGATCTTATCCATTCTGATGTGTTTGGTCCAGTAGATGTCTCTTCGATTGGGAAATCCACATATTATGTTTCATTTATTGATGATTTTAGTAGAAGGACATGGGTTTATTTTCTAAAGAGTAAATCTGAAGTTTTTAGTCGTTTTAAAGAATTTAAAGCAATGGTTGAGTTGCAGACTGGAAAGAAAATAAAATGTTTGAGAACTGATAATGGCGGTGAGTTTTGCTCTAATGATTTTGATAGATTCTGTAAAGACTGTGAAATTAACAGGCAAAAGACAACTCCGTATTCTCCACAGCAGAATGGAGTTGCAAAAAGAATGAACAGGACACTGATGGAGAAGGCTAGGAGTATGTTGAGTGGTGCTGGTCTCGAACAAAAGTTTTGGGCTGAAGCTGTTGCCACTGCTTGCTACCTGATTAACAGGTCTCCTACATCAGCTCTTGTTGATAAAACACCTATGGAAGCATGGTCAGGTCACAAGCCTTCATTGAGACATCTTAGAGTTTTTGGTTGCGAGGCATATGCACATGTGCCAAAGGAGAAGCGAACAAAGTTGGAGAACAAGGCTGTTAAATGTATCTTCATCGGGTATAGTTATGGTGTGAAAGGATACAAGCTTTGGGACCCTGTTGCACAAAAGGTAATTCATAGTAGAAGTGTTATTTTTAGAGAAATTAAGTCTCCTTCTATTACATTGCAGCCAGAACAGACTAAAAAAGAAGATGTGATTGAACTTCCTTCTACACCTGAAAAAGTTGAATCGAGACCCCTAGATAGGCAAGAATTTGAGGAGAGCTCGTCTAGCTCTGAATCTTCAGAAGAGGAGGAAGATCCTCCAACTCAGCTTGTTCGAAGGTCTACAAGACATAGACAACCACCTGAAAAGTATTCACCTGATGATTGGAGATGTATTTTTGCTCTGAATACTAGTGTGGATGAACCGAAATCTGTAGAAGAGGCATTAGGTATGAATGATGCAGAATCCTGGAAGATTGCTATGGAGGAAGAAATGGCAGCTTTGAAAAAGAATGATACATGGGATCTTGTACCATTGCCTGAAGGACGAAAACCTGTTGGTTGTAAATGGGTGTTCAAGAAAAAGATTGGTTCAGATGGAAGCATTGAAAAGTATAAAGCAAGGTTAGTTGCAAAAGGCTACTCTCAGGTTGAAGGTGTTGATTACGGTGAGATATTTTCTCCTGTTGCAAAAATGACGTCTATTAGATTTTTGATTTCTATTGCTACTGCTTATGATTTAGAGGTTGAACAAATGGATGTGAAAACTGCTTTCCTTCATGGTGATTTGGAGGAAGATATTTATATGACACAGCCGGAGCACTATGTGGTGAAAGGCAAAAGTAATTTGGTCTGTAAATTGAAGAAATCTTTGTATGGCCTCAAACAAAGTCCTAGGATGTGGTACTAGAAATTTGATACATATATGTTGAGTTTGGGATTTGAACATTCTAAATCAGATCACTGTGTTTATTATAAATCTGATGGTGATCATTTCTTATTCATTGCATTGTATGTTGATGATATGTTATTCATTGGTAAAGGGAAAGGTATGATTTCAGAACTGAAGTCTCAGCTCGCTGCTAAATTTGAAATGAAAGATCTTGGTGCAGCAAAGCACATTCTTGGGATGGAAATTAGAAGAGATAGGGCGAACAGAAAGCTATGGCTAGGCCAGAGTAAGTATGTGAATTCAGTGTTACAGAGGTTCAACATGCAGAATTGTAGACCATTGAGTGTTCCTTTTACAGTTGGAATGAAACTATCTGTTTCAGATTGTCCTACATCCCCATTGGAGATGGAAGACATGAGCAGAGTGCCTTACCAGAGTGCGGTTGGAAGCTTGATGTATGCTATGGTCTGTACTAGACCAGACATTGCCCAAGCAGTGGGAGTACTTTCTAGATATATGTCTAATCCTGGTAGAGTTCATTGGGATGCAGTCAAAAGAGTCTTCAGATATTTGAAGGGTACTTCAGAGTATTCTTTATGTTATCATGGTAATTCAGTTGGAGACATGACTTCCCTTGATATCCATGGTTATGTGGATTCAGATTGGGCAGGTGATATTGATAGCAGAAGATCCACCAGTGCTTATGTGTTTACTTTGTTTGGTGGTGCAATTAGTTGGATGAGTAAGCGACAGGCTGTGGTTGCTTTATCCACTACTGAAGCAGAGTATATGGTAGCTACTCATGCTTGTAAAGAGGCCATTTGGCTTAAGAGACTATGTTCGGATATTAGAATAAAACAAGGTACAGTGACAGTTTACTATGACAGTCAGAGTGCAATTAGCCTAGCTAAGAACC
Organism: Cryptomeria japonica; assembly: GCF_030272615.1. Classification (NCBI taxonomy): domain Eukaryota; kingdom Viridiplantae; phylum Streptophyta; class Pinopsida; order Cupressales; family Cupressaceae; genus Cryptomeria; species Cryptomeria japonica. The sequence continues at coordinate 153,086,677 of NC_081405.1, read as the reverse complement.
CGACATTTCATGCTCGGACCAAACATATTGATGTTCAGTATCATTTTGTTAGAGATATGGTCGAAGATGGTAGGGTGAATCTGGTTAAGGTGGAAACTTTGATGAATGTTGTAGATGCTTTAACTAAGGCTATGAGCACAGAGAAGTTCAGATGGTGTTCAGAGTCTATGGGCCTTATGGCCCCTAGCAATTGATTCATTGTGTTGACATTCCCTTCCGCTCCTGCAAGGTGTTCGACAAGTGGGAGATTTGTTGGGAAAAATGGTGTCTCAACCTTGCATTTATGCGAGGTTACTATTTATAGTAAGTTTTCATTTGAGCACGAAATGGTGCGAAACTCTCCCTGAAGCTCTGGTTGGCTAGATAAGCATTTCGGTAAAGTTGCGTCGCAAGGTCATAGCTAGTTTTGAAGATATTAATGTTTTCGTCTTGGAGGGGTGCAATAAAATATTTAAACTTAATTTTGGAGAATTTAGAGGCTCCGAAATGCCCTAAAAAGTGGCCGTAACCGGCGCAGTGGGTTACGAGGTGATAGAGCACTTTGCGAGCTTTCCGACGCTTCAAACGGTTCGTCAATCGGACACCCAGTTCTCAAGTTATGGCCTCCGAAAGTTTGTACTCCTGAAATAGGAAAAATAATTTGTATCAGATACATAAATGAGCTGTAAAAGGGAGCGAAACGTGTTGATGTGTGCTTTAACATGTCATAGGGCATCTAGAAGGGAGATAAGATCGGCTACACCTTATTGGGTGGTTTTAGCCCATGGTTTTGTAATACCGTTTGACGGTTTCTTGTATTGTATCTCCTATTTATGAGGTGTGTGAGATAGAGGTTGTGTGTAAGAGTCTCATGGCTATTGAGTTGCCTCTGAATCTCTGATTAGTGGTACTCCTGCGAAGAGCTTGCTCTGCAAGTATGTTGTAATCTATTTTTGATTGCTGAATAAAATATTGAGCTTCTTTTGGAGTGTGGGGTTTTTCTCCCGAAAGGGTTTTCCCCACGTAAATCACTGTGTTATGGTATGAATGCTATTATATCTATTTCTATTTTCTGTAACTGTTGTAACGATCTGAAAAAGTTTTGCATTACCCTCCTCTCAAGGTTAGTGTAGGAAGTTGTTTCCACTACTTAACTTCCTTACAAATAGTATCCCATACGAAGCAATCTATGAACCAAGGATTTGCCCCCAAAGTGCCCCCCACAGGCACCTGAATGTGCCTCTTCAAGAGCAACGGGGATTTCTGACTTGTTACGACAACGAAGGAGAAGACCATCATAACCCCTTCGATAAAGGACATTAGAAAGGATGATATATCTAGCAGACAGCTTGCGGATTCTAGCCCTAGTGTTCCTATTAGCAGAATCAGGAAAGGTACCATCGGTCAAATATCGTACGATATGCGAGAACCATTCATCTGAATCTACAAAGTCACAACATGTTACCAAGCTAGAATCGTCTTCAATAGTTGGAGAAATAAGATTGTGAATAACGAAATTAAGATCGACCATAGGGTCCTCTAAAGATACTAAAGAAGCCACACATGCCATTGCATCCGCATGTCGATTATCTTTTCGAGGAACGGGTTCCATGGTATAAGAATCAAAATTTTGTAATAAAGAGATAGCAAGGTCTTTATATTGTGATAATTTGTCTTGTTTTTCTTGATACATTCCTGTTACTTGTCTTATAATCAATTGCGAATCTCCATAGATATGTATGTGTTTTATGTTTAGAGCCAAGGCTGCTTTTATTCCCGCTATAAGAGCCTCATACTCAGCAATGTTATTAGTACATAGGAAATTTAGACGATATGATAAGGGAATAGGTTTCTTTGTAGGAGAAACTAGAACAACACCTGCCCCCGATCCCGTATGACACTTAGAGCCATCAAAGTATAACTCCCAAGTTTCATCTTTCTCTATAGAAAGAATGAAGTCATCAGGAAAGGACTCAGGGTTAGGGAATGAAAAAGGTGAAGGGGCCTCAACTAAGTGATCGGTCAACGCTTGTCCTTTAATTGCTCTTTGTGAAACAAATTTAAGGTCAAATTCAGTTAACATCATAACCCACTTAGCGAGACGTCCTGATAAATCAGTTTTAGAGAAAAGATGCTTCAAAGGATCAAACTTAACCATGACGTGGACTTCTGAATTTAAAAGATAATGTCTCAATTTCGGAGTCGCAAACACCACGGCCAAGCATTGTCTTTCTATCATGGAATATCGGGTCTCATAATCGAGTAAGGTACGACTTATGTAATAAACCGGACATTCCTTACCATCTTTATCATGTTGTGCTAACAATGTTGCGAGAGCATGAGAGGAAGCAGCTATATACAAGAGAAAGGGTTTAGACGGTTCGGCAGGTTGAAGAATAGGAGGACTAGCCAAATACACTTTTAAATCTTCAAATGCTTGCTGACAATCCTCATTCCATTGAAAAGTGATATCCTTTTTAAGAAGTTGAGTAAAAGGAAAGGTACGATCCGCAAGTTGAGACACAAACCGACGAATAGCTTGAATCTTTCCTTGTAAGCTTTTAAATTGAGAGACATTTCAAGGAGGTGGCATGTTAACGATAGCATCTATTTTCTTAGTGTCCACCTCAATCCCACGATGCGAAACTATGAACCCTAATAGTTTTCCACTATCCACACCAAAAACACATTTTCGGGGATTCAAGCGCATGTGATATTTACGAATTCTTTCAAAGATTTGACGAAGGACTTTAACATGTTCCATGCGAAGAAAGGATTTGGCTAAAATATCATCAACATAATCCTCTAAAATCTTATGCATATAATCATGAAAGATAAGGGTCATCGCTCGTTGATAAGTTGCACCGGTGTTTTTAAGTCCAAAAGGCATCATTATCCAACAAAACGTACCCCAAGGAGTGGTGAAAGTGGTTTTGTATTGATCTTGAGGGTTTATGAAAATTTGATTGTAGCCTGAAAAACCATCCATGAAGGATAACAAGGCATGTCCTGCCGTAGAATCAACTATCATGTCAATATTTGGAAGAGGGAAATCATCTTTTAAAGAAGCCTTATTTAGATCCCGAAAATCAGTACACATTCTTATTTTGTTGTCTGGTTTAGCCACAGCGACAATATTTGAAATCCATGGGGAATAGTCAATAGGGCGGATAAATCTAGCCTCCAATAATTTTTCAATCTCAGCCTTAACAAGCAGAGCCACCTTAGGATTCTTTTTTCGAATCTTTTGTTTCACGGGCTTAGCATCAGGAACTAAGACAATATTATGAGTAACAATCTTAGGATCTATACCAGGCATGTCGGAATATGTCCAAGCAAAGATCTCAGGGAATTCATGCAATAGTTCTTCATATTGTTTCTATTCCTCTTCATCCAAACATTTTCCAATTTTAATGACTTTTTCTTTGTTGCAAGGATCCATCTTAACATCAAGGGTATCACTTATGAGAAGATTACTTTGTTGAGGAGTATCCTTTAACTAAGGGAATTCTTTCACAATCTTATCGTTATCAATCTCTTTTCCGAAATAGGCTTCAGTGTTCAAACAATAAGGGAGTCCCCTATTGTGATGATAACGAGGAAGAGTGTCATAGGCTCCCAAGAACTCAGCTAAAGCATCGTCAGTAGGGAAGATATCCAGAGCACAATCACCCAAAGAATCCTCATCAATATACTCAGGGTGTTGTATTGATGAAGATGTAGAGATAGCATTAATACTAATGCATGGTCTTTTAGAGGCTTTAGTACGTCTGCAGGGATTATAGCCAAGTCCAAAGGAATAATGTTGAAAATTAGTCTCTAGAGGAACTCTAATCCCTTGTTCATTAGCACCACAACCTTTTCCATGATACCCATGCTTAGCAAAAATGCGAAAACCACGACCATAATGATCAGCCATTTCAGGAAGAGAAGGTGGTTTTTCATAAGACAAAGAACCAAACTCTTCATAATTATAGATGTGAGGAGAAGAAGTTTGAGAAGCAGCCACAAAATTATTACTCATAGCTTCAGGAAAGGTTGATTGATTTTTAGTTTCTTCTTTCTTTTCAACTTTGTGATTTTCAGCTTCTTCCTTCTTTTCAACCTTAATTTCTCTAGAAGGAACCTTATATTCACCTACAAAGGTAGGGTTAAAATCAAGAGATCCCCAATCATCTTCTACGAGAACCTTCTCAGGATCGAAATCCTTTTTATGTGTAATGTCAAGTCGAGAGGGACCCTCTTCAGTAGTTCCAGACTCATCCGAAGGATTTTGATCATCGGAGAGCGAAGACTCATTGATAGGTTTCTTGTTTAAAGAGTCATCACTAGACGAGGATGGCTTAGAAGAATCTCCTTTGGAATTAGATGTTTGTAGACAAGCTTGGAAATTAGTATCTCCTATCAAAGTATATGTCTTATTGTTATAAACGAATTTAACTTGTCTATGCAATGTAGAGGGGACAGCTTGCATGCTGTGAATCCAAGGCCTCCCTAATAACAAGTTGTATGTTAAATTTCCCGGCATAACATGGATAGGAGTAGGCAAAGTAACAGGTCCCACTGTGAGAGGTAAAGTGATGATACCCAATGAAGTCTTAGCCACATTGTCAAAGCCACGAATAGAACGAGAGTCAGGCTCCATAAGAGATGTATCCACATTCATCTTATGCAATAAATTGATGCTACACACATTAAGGCCAGAGCCATTATCTACTAGTGTTCATCTTATAGCAGTGTCTTTCATGACAACCACAATCATCAAGGGATCATATTGTTGTTGGACTTCACTAGTAGGCAACTCACCTTGGGTAAACACAATTTGAGCTTTAGGATTCATCACAGAGTTAACAAAAGATGCTATATTACTGGATGTATTCGGTGGAGGAACATTCAAATCTTTCAAGGCATCTTTTAACATTCCATGATGAGCAGAAGAAGTTTGAAACAAATCCCAAAGGGATATCTTAGCAGGGGTAGCTTTAAGTTGTTCTATGAGATCATATTCCTTACCCATAACTTGCGAAATACGGGGAGCTTGAGGAAGAATTGGTTGAGGATTAGGAAGGGACATTGGAATAACAGGAGGAGGATTAGGTTGCTTATTATTTCTGGTATGATAAGTATGGGCAACCGCATGATAACTCTCTCTAGTTATTTGCTTAGCATAATTGTAAGGACTTATAGGTTTTCTTCCTTGTACAGTGATGATTGGTTTATTCGGAGTACAAAAGGAATCATGATCATACCTCCCTTGGATAGTAAGGAGAGGAGTTTTAGGAATTTGAAAGGTGGGAGAAGGATAAGCACCTTGGACTTCAAAGAGAGGCTTGTTATATTCATTCAAATTTATCATGTTAGCCAATTTAGAGGTCTTGTTTTTGTTTAAAGGTTTCGACAAAGCCACAAAGTCATCAAGAGCATCATCCAACAAAGCATGATCATATCGGTTAAAAGGTTTGTCTTTTGATTCAAAAGGAGACATCTCCTCATAGAGGGGATTATTGAAAACAACCATGTTACTAGATTCAGGGGAAGAGTGGATAGGAATGTATCCTTGAGAGGAACCATTCGACTTATCTTTCTCATCACACCTAAATGGCATAGTAACAAGGTTTATGAGTTTTTGGTAAAATGAAGGTTTAGCATCCTTAGGGTTCAAAAACTCATCTAAAGCTTCATCTAATTCATCTTGGCTATACTCATAATAATCATCAAAAGCATGAACATTTTGCAAATAAAAATCTGACATTTTGAAAAGATTGCATAAAATTTAAACACACAATGCAAAGAAACACACTCTTCTTCTTTTTTTTTTTTTCTTTTTCTCTTTTAATGAAATGAAATGAAAACACACTAAATCTAGATCTAGATCTAACAAATGCAATGCAAGAGGAAGCAATGATAGATTCACGTCGGGTTCACCAAAATGTGTAGGGGAAAAAAAGCGAGACTAGGTTAACATGCCCTAATCCTACCTTTTGACACACATTGCGGAATACGAAAGAGCCTAGAGATATCGCACAATTGGCTACTTCTTTTGGTGAAAGAGAGAGCCACGGGATATCTATTAGGATTCCTATTCCCTTGTTGAAATTGTAAGATCAAGTGATACAAATTCAAACCCTAACCTCAAAATGCAAGTATGAACTAATAATAAGATTGCAGAATTGAGATTAAACAATGAACAGCTATAAGTACAAGGATGAAATGAGAATGCAGATATGTACCCGGAGTCAAAATCGGACTGAAAATGTTCGGGACAGGGGCGCGGGCGCCACTGTCCTGAAAACTGCACTGGAAACCACTGTTCTGCACCCTGAAACACTGTCTGGAAACTATCGGAAAGCTGTCTGTCCGGAGGACCAGGGCACCCAGCGCCTCTGTCCCAGGAACTAGGGTGCCTAGCGCCCCTGTCCTGGCAGGACCAGGGCACCCAGCGCCCCTGTCCCAATCTTCTGATCTGCAACTTCACACAGGGTACTGTCTCAACTTTCTCTCTCCGGATCTGTATCCCGCAGCGTCGTCCGAATCCCGAAACCTGCAATAATATCTGAAAAGGGGGAGGGGCGGCTATATAGGGTTTTGCCTTAGTCAAACCCCCGCTTCGGTGATTTCCACCTCCACGAATAGCCAAGTTGTTTTGTAAAATGTATTGTGTGTGCAGACCTAGTGTGTGTGCAAGGTCCAAAATGCAAGAAAGCAAACTAGAGCAACCTAGAAAGTAAACCCTAATTGCTTGTAAAAGATAATGTAAATGCTCTAAATCAAGATGCAATGTGATCTAAAGCATGAATAAATGATGTATCAAAGCTTATGCAAAGACATGAAAACAATACGAAATCATACCCAACCCTCAAGGGAGGAGTACAAGCCAATCTTCAGTCGGTAATCTCCTATTGTTCTTCAATGTCTTCCAAGCCCTAAGTGGATGAATGAATTTGATAGATGCTTGATAGAATGATGTTGAATGTTGTTGAAGTCCTCAAAGATCTGCTCTTTCGCTGCATATGAAGTCCTTGGAAACAAATATCGGATCCCTTCAAATGAAGAAAGAGAGCTCTTAAGTATGAAACCCTAGATCGTAAATTCGTATTTTGGCCGACCTAGAGATTGAATATCCCGCCAATTTCTTGGGGTTAAGCTTTATTTTATGATTGGATCGTGCTCCCAAAATTTCGGGAAAAATGTCCGGGACCATGTGCACCGGGCGCCACGGTCCCAACAACTTTTCACCAAATTTTCAGGGCCGTCGGATATGATGATTTTAGAGAGAATCCCAAAGTTACAGGTGATTTCGAGATGTTTAGACCCCAAAACCAAGCCCCCAAGTTCGAAATAGGACTTAATTAGGGTTTTTGATTAAGTGGTGTATTGGAGGAATAAAATGCGAAGGGCGCGCTTTAGTGAAAGGGCCCAACTTTATGATGTAGAGAATGATGAAATAAGACCTTAGACCTAATTAATTTGATTAATTAAGTGCTTAAGGAGAAATGCAATGCAGAATGCAAAATGCACTAAGGCGGGTGCTAAGCTAGGTGTGAAATTGTACTACCCTAGCAAGTGCGTACAATTTACGATGCTACACATGGTTCAATTTTTTAAAAAATGATGCAATAGGTAAGAGATGCTTTGCTAGATGGAAACCTCCTCCGCAAGGGCACTTTAAACTGAATTTTGATGGGGCCTCTTGTGGTAACCCTGGGTCGGCTGGGGTAGGCATGGTAATTTATGATCACAATGCAAATTTTATTTGAGCTAAGTGTCATGCTATTGGTTTTAAAACTAACAATTATGCGGAATTTCATGCTTTGTCTTTTGGATTGGATATGGCAATCTCTTTGGGAATTAAGGACTTAATAATTGAAGGTGATTCTATGGTGATTATTGAATGTGCTATGAAAAAGAAATCAAATTTTTGGAATTTGCAGTATATACTTGATCCCATTTTACAAAAATTAGAATTGTTTGAATCTTTCTTGGTATCCCATTGTTATAGAGAAGTTAATAAGATTGTGGATTATTTGGCAAATTTAACCATTGATAGCAATGCTAATCAGTGAGAGGTGGGTATTGAGGAAATTCCTTCTAGGGTATGGGAAGGTTTGCAGCAATAGTTATATGATTTTCTTGAGTAATGTTGATGTAAAATTTTATGATGATAATTATTCCCGCTTTCCCCTTTCATTTCAAGTATTCATGTTCATTGTCTGGAGGAGAGTTCGAGCTCATGGTATTTGATACAATAGTGTTTTTCCAAAGGTTTTTTGATACTTTCTTTTTTGGTAGGAAGGTTTTTGGCTCATGAGATTTGGCACAGGGCTTTGGAAAATTTTGTCTTCTTCCATTGGTAGTAGCTGTGGAGTCTACATTTGAAAATTATCCGATGGGTTTTTTGTTTTTTTTGGCAAATTGTCATATTGGCTCTATGCAAAACTGATATTATATGTGTTGTGACCACATTTTGTATGTGGTTTTGGGCGAGGTGCACAAACTAATCTATTAGATACTATAGGTTTATTTTATGAGCTGTGACTGGAGGTTTTCTTCCCAGGGTTCTTTCCTCTGGTATGCTCTTTGAATCTTGTGTAAAAAATAAAAAATATTAATAAAAAAGTTTAGTGGAATAATCCACTTTTATTGAAAAAAAATATCGTTATTTAGAATTGTTCAATTCAAATTGGTAGCTAGTTTAAATTAAATGGTAAATTTTAATGGATTAATTTATTTAGTTATGCTTTTGGAAAGGAAAGATTTAAATTAATTTGAAATAGAATTAATTTAACCTCTTTACCTTTAAAAAAATAGAAAGAAAGGTTGATTTTAATTATTTAAAGAAAATCAATTTTAATTAGAAAAGCAAGTTAGTATATATTTGATAAAGTGTGAAAGATTAATTTGGGGATTTTATTTTAAATAAAAAAATATATTGCCCTCATAATATTTTTGAAATTTAAATGTTAAGTTGTGTTAATTTAGAAAATTAGAAATTAAATGAGGAAGAGGCATTTTGATTTTTTGAAATTAGAAATAAATTGCGCAAAAGTATTTTTATTTTAAAAAGGAGATTTTTGGTCAAAAAACTGGGCATTTAACCTAGGGTTTGAAAATATTTTTGGGAAGATTATTTTTCGAAAATATTTTGGGGGAAAAATATTTTTTTTGGAGAATAGAATTTTAGGGATTTTTGGAGCTTGCAGGTTTGGCTCTCCTTCAATCTTGCCAGGATTGTTGAACCAGGTAGGCCTCTGGTTTATTTCATTGGCTTCTTTGTTTTAAAGAAATTTGTTTTGGTTTTGTTTTGTAAAAATCTGGTTGTGTTTGTAGATAATTCCTTATTTTGTGTGAAAAATGGAAGAGTTGTAATGAAATCACAAACTCAACCTTCCTTGCTTCCTTTCTAAACCTCCAGATGTCATTTTTTCTTGTATAAATTGGTTTTCAAAAATTAAAACCAAATATTGGGGTTTGGTTGTTCAAGATGAAATTTTGTTTAAAACTCCATTGAATCTTCTCATAAATAAGTTTTAAATTGGAAAATTTAGTTGGGGTTTGGTAGATCTGTTATTTAGATGGATATTAATCAATCTTATTTTGCCAATGGTGTTTGTTTTAAAGGAATTTTTCCCTTTCCTGGATCTGGGTATTCTAATAATGTAAATTTTAGAAAATCCAAAGTTTTTCTGGAAAAATTATTTTTAAGTCTCTGTGAGACTGTGTTTTTGCTGTGTATTCATCTTTTTAACAGTAAATAAATTTAAAAAAAAAATAAATAAATAGCAACCCACGTGGCGGGGAAAAACCCTCCACCACTCGAGAGGTAGCATGCCACCAAGGGTAGCACTACCAATGGAAGCGGACTACTACCAAATGGTAGCAACGCTACCAAGGGGGCCCATGTGGAGGTCCACGTAAGTACCTCCCCCCTTTTTTATATTTTGGAAAATTGTAATTTTTTTTATATATTTTTTTTTATGGCAAAAGAAAATAAAAAATATAATAATTTAATATTATAATAAATGTTAATTTTAGTAAAGTTTTAATTATGAATAATTTGGTCATTAAGTAATAAATTATGATTAATTTGTTATTAATTGTTTGTTTAATGGAAAATATACATTAATTAATATTCAAATTCTATTTTATTATTAATGCATATTTTTCTAATTAAATACTTGATTTGTTAATTTTGTTATTAATTATTAATTTGTTATATTTTATTAGTCGCGGAATAATAAATATATATTAATTAATAGTTAATTTTGGTATTTTTCTATATGTGCATAAGGAAGTAATTTGTGGATTTGGGAAATGCTTGCCTATTTTTTTGGTTCCTTTAAATGTATGTATCCTTAATAGGAAAAGTGTAATTTGGTTCTGGAAAAGATGAACTTGGAGAAATTATTTTCGAACCAGTAGGACAATGGTGTTTTATTTGAAGATTAAATATCATATTTAGATGGTTAATGTTTATTTAATTATATTCATTTGAACTTGGTTTGAAAACTCGTAATGATGTGTTTATGTTATGTTTTGATGCAAACGAACTTAGTGAGTTAGAAAATGAAGAATGACCTATAGCTAGATGAGGTAGATAACTACAATCAAATTTAGATCATTAGAAAACTTGATTGACTTTTAATGTTTTAATCAATATGGAAAGATAGGAGGAAGATGGTGTTCACGCGGGTCTACACAGGAGGCCGAGCTACGGTTTTGCAACCCTAGGTCGTAGGCGGTGCTGGTGTGGGTTCAAGCGAGGGGGAATTGTTGGGTATCGGGGGTAGACAGAGGAGGAAGGAGGTGCTAGGGCTCGGTGGTGGCTATGGGGGTGGTCGCCGGGAGGTGGGAGGGTCGCGCGGGGGTGGGGTTCTGCTGCTGTGGCTGAAGCTTTCCCAGGGGTTTGGGTTTTTAGGTGGGCCATTCTTTGGTGGTGCGGGTGAGGGGAGGGGGCTTGGGTGCTGAGCCCTATGGGGAGACCTTGGGGTGTGGGCCCTTGGCTGTATCCTTGGTTTTTTTAATTTTTGTGTTCCTCGATGGTGACTTTGGGTGGGGAAGCCTCGCAGACGATTCTAGCTATGGATTTCCGTGTTGCGATGGGCTCAAAACCCCCATTTCAGAATGTAAAGATGTTTAACAATAACCTATTCTCTTCTGATTCAGGCTCTAGGAGTGTTGGTAGCTCACGCATGGTGAAAATTAATGGTTGCCTAGAGAGATGTAGTGAGAGGCTGAAGTTGATCATCCCTCCTGAGATCATAGCTGATGACATTGAATACTTTTCAAATCACTCGCTATATGTGAGGCCCTACCCCGACTCAGTTTGACATTTTCAGTTATTTGCATATTGAGACTATTTTGGATGCTTTATTTTATGCTTTATGGATTTAGAAACTATATGATTCCATGATTTGGATCACATTGACATATGAAGATGCTCTATTTTATGCTTGATGATTATGAAACTTTATATGTTGCTAGAATAGAATTAATTTTGAAATGGTGAATATCATAATTGGAATTGCAGGACTTCATTTTGATGATAGAAAAATGATGCTTATTTTATGAATGGTTCAATTTTGAGAATTATGTTAATTGCTTATGTGGAATCGGATTTGAATGAATGAGATATTGAATTTATTGTTGCCAAATTTATGAGTATTTGATGTGCAATGAAATCCCTGTATTTAATTATGTATAATTGTGATTATTTGGAATTACTAATGTGTTAATTGAGATGCACAAGAAAATTATCCATGTGACCATGGAATTTATATGGAGAACCAAACCTAGACCAGTGTACGTTTGTTAAGCCAGGGGTTGTCTATTTGGAGAGACAACACCCCGTTTGTAATGTATTTTATTTGTGAAGTGTATGATGCTTGAGTGTTAAAATTAATTTTTATGTATATGTGTAATCCTACAAGAGACAAATTCCATGTGTGATTTTTATATTGTATTTTTATTGTGTCACTTGACACATGTGCTGATTAGTGTCATTGATTTTGACTTGTCTCTTGGAGGGAGTTTTGTTTCTACCAAAGTCATTCAAAAACATGAGTGTGGCCCCAAATTTGCCTTGGGTAGGGAGTCTTGGGAGTGGTCAACTCAGGTTTGACCCGTAGGTAAACTTCAGTTGGGTTTCTAAGGGGTTAAATGGACTCCTAGGGTCAGTTTTAGGGCTTCTCCAAAGGTCCAAAGGGTATACCTATGGGTTAGGGGTATTTTGAAACATGTGACTTCTCCCATGTGACTGTTTAGTCACCTCAAAAAGTGGTTTTTCCAAGGTGAGCGAAAATTCAACTTAGAAGGTTCCTCCTAGGATAGACAACCTTCCCTTTTGATGTCAAACTCTCTTCCCCATCTTCTCTCACCTTTTCCCTTTCCAGTTTTAGTAATGTGTAAGAGTTTGGGAAGAGAAACCAATGGGAACTCTCACCTCACCCGAGGGGTTGGGAAGTGTGTGAGAGGCCTTCTTAGGCAAGAATTGGAGACTTAGTGAGTAATCACCCACTCTCCATTTTTGGAGATTATGCTTTTTTTTTGAAAATTAGTAGTAGAATAGAATTTTGGGGAAAGATTGGAGAAAAGTTTGTGTGGAATTGGGCAGCTCATCCCCAACTAAATCTAGCATACCTATTGGCAGAATAAGGTTGGTTTTTATCTCCTCTTATTTATGTTGTTTATGTTGTTATGTTGAAGGAAAGAAAAGCTTGTTGAAAGAGTTGTGTTTGTGTAAATTGTTGTTAAAAAAAAAAAAAAAAAAGTGTAAACTTTCTTTTCTATGTTTTTGTTATGTGTTCTTGTTTTGGGAGTGTCCAAGACCTCCTACTCTTGGGGGAGTAGGATGGTCTTGGGGTGGAAGGAGTTTGACAGCCTTGGGTGAGAGGCTCTCCTTATGGAGAGTGATCTCAAGGGTGTCCTTGGTGACCCTTGCTGCATAGCCTTGTGTATGCATTTGGGGGTCATAAGGGGAGAAATTATGGCCTTTGAGCCTTTGGGGGGCATAAGGTATGTGGAGGTATCTTTTGTTGTTTTGTTTGTATTGCCATGAGGTGGCTTGAGTTGTATTTTGGCTTGCAATCTCCCCAATGGTACTTGGTCCACTTCCACCCGTGGGATGATCATCACAAAGTGTGGTGAAAGTGTAGCTTGGGATGGGAAAATGCATGTTGAAGTGTTTTGTCTTTGTTGTTGTGTTGATTGTTTGTTTGTAACCCATCTAGTGCTTGGTTCTCCAAGCTCGGGGGTGGCTTCTAGTAAGCCTAGGCTGGGAGGTGAGCTCTCCATGGTCAAGTTGTGTCTTATTGCAGGTTGCTTTGGATGGGAAAAGGAAGGAATAAAGAATGTTGTTGCTATTTTGTGTTGCAGAAAAGTGTTGAAGAAAAAAAAAGGAAATGTATTCAATGTTGTAGCTTGTATAAAAGAAAAAGGAATGTGAGCTATGTTGTATTTATATTCAAGAGAAGAAGTATAGTTATTTTATTCATACTACCATGAAAGGAAAAATATTGTTGGGGTTTCAAACCCATTTGTATTCATATTTACCTTGTATCTACCTTTGCTAAAGAAATATATATGTTTTTCCCTATTTAGTTAGTTTTGCAAACAGAAAGAAGAAAGGTATTAGTTGGCCATTTAAATCTTCATGTTTTTACAAAAAGAGTGGATGCATTTTTTTGTGTATTTGGAAAGTAAAAACTAGTTGTTACTACATGTTCTTTTATGTTATTATGCTGCTATAAATAAATAAATCAGTCACTTAATTTCCCATTTAATGCAGAAAATGAAACTTATTATAGTAGTCTATTCCTTTTCAAAAAAAAATTTGCATTTAGTCTTAGTTTACCTTGCCTACAAAAAAAATATCTATATATTAAGTGGCTGTTAGGATGCATTGTAAATGTTAGTTTGCAGAATGTTGTTTTTAAACAAAAGAATATTCAACATATGTTACTTCAACCTTATTTAGAAAATAAAAGAGTATATTTTCCCCATTATTCAATCTGCAATATGTAGTAAGAAATTCTTGCATGCATTAGAAGATATACAAGGATAATAAACTCCCAAGTTTACCCAAAGGAGTTATAAAAGGGTAATATACTAATATATATATATATATATATATATATATATATATATATATATATATATATATATTCTTCTTCACTTTGAAAATCTATTATAAAACAACAGTGATGTATTTACAGTTTTATTAATACAAAAAAAAGGGAAGGCCAATAAGCTTGTTTATCAAGCCATTCAAATATATATATATATATATATATATATATATATATATATATATATATATATATATATATATATATATATATATATCCTTCATTATTTGTGAAATCTGTATATTTCAAATTAAAACTATATGCATTTTCATACCCTTATATATATATATGAAAAAATAAAATAAAATAAAAAAATAAACAAGTAATACGTTTTTATTTTAACCCAAAAAGAAGGGGTTTTAAAAAATAAAAAATAACGAACTGCATGAAGGGGGGGGGGGGGGGGGGGGGGGCGCGCAGCCTTGGGCGGCGGCGCCCACAGCTTGCGGGAGCCCACTGCTGTGGGCGGCGCTGTCCACAGGCTGTGGAACCTGCAAACTGTGGGCGGCGATGTCCGTAGCCTGTGGGAGCCGCAGACTGTGGGCGGCGACATCCGCAGCCTGCGGGCGGCGCTGTCCGCAGCCCGCGGTGCCCCGCACTGTCTCCTCCCGCGTGATTAAACAAAGACGCCACTCGGCTCTCTTGCCTTTGCCATTAAAAAAAAATTAAGGCGATTTCTGACTCGGCCTTGCGCGCCGCCGTGGGGAAATTTGCTAAACAAAAAAAAAGACGCCCTCCCATGGCCGCCGCCCACTTCTTCACCTGCACACACACACAAAATAAATAAAATAAAAAGTCACACACACAGAGCCCACACTCAAAAAGAAAAAAAAAACATATGAAGGTTAAAACACACATGCCCTAACCCTAAATTCGGGTTAGGGCAAATACACATGGGAACATTTTAAAGAAAAATATGTGTGGGATGGATGTTTGAAAAGCTAGGGTTAGTTGTGAACTTTTAAATTTTCTTTTAAAAAAAAGGGGCTTATTAATAGACTAAAGAATGGAAAACTTTTCCCCTCCATGGATATATATATATATATATATATATATATATATATATATATATATATATATATATATATATATATATATATATATATATATATATATATATATATAGATGTGTGTGTGATTAATATTTGTATCAAATTCAATAGTTATTTGAAAATTTAGCAATGCTTTTTAAATTATTAAATGGATTAAAAAAGTATTTCAATAAGAAGATTTTGGACCCTTGGGAGAATAAATGGGGTATGTAGGGTCAAATTGGTCCCTCTCTAAATTTTAAAATTTTAAGGCTTTTTAAATTTATGGAGATATTATTTAATAGGATTGTCAAAATTAATAACTAGGACAACTTATTTAGACACAAGGCAAATAAAGAACTATAAGAGATTATTAGTCAAATAATTTTAGAAATTGTATATTAAGTGTTAGATTAAATGTTGGAGAGTTTAATTATTTATTGATGGAAAGTTAGTGATAACTATTTTGGAGAAATAATAGCTCGCTTACCACTTAAATTAATTTAATTGCTTGATTTACTCAAGGTTTAGTTAAGACCAAACTAGTTTGCATTATCTTAATAAAGTAGTCGCTCTAAGTTAAGTATTTAAAAAAAAAATTTATCCCGTTTGTGCCCAAAATTTTGGGCATGACACTATACTACAAGTTCTTGGGAATGAGGGTTTCATTGCAGTTTTTGGAAAACTGGGCGTAGCGGACATGGGCACCGGAAGGGGAAATGGAGATTATGCTATTAGCAAATAACTATTTCATGGTTATGTTCAACTGCATGGAGGATCGCAATAGGGTCTTTGAAGGAGGTCCGTATTTTTACAATCAGGTGGGATTATTCATCAAACCTTGGCATGTGGGGTTTAATCCTTCTAAGGAGCTCCCAAATAGAGTTTTGGTGTGGGTTTGGTTACCACATCTTCCAGTGGAATGATGTCGAGAGGATGTGCTATGGATGCTCGCGGCTCTACTTTGGAGGCTAGTGGGATCCTCGTCGCAAACTATGGGGAGAAAGGCAATGACCTATGCATGTATCTGTGTTGAAATAGATCTTAGTAAACCCTTGCCAGATGCTATAGATATGTGTGTAGGATCTTATTCATGGGTTCAACAGCTAGATTATGAGACTTTACCATTTCGTTGTCATTCGTGTCATGAGTATGGTCATTTAAAGTGTAAGTGTCCTAGATACAAACCGGTAGTGAGACAACCTCAACAGTCAAAACTGAGCCTTGATAGGGTTGAGAAAGGGAAAGCTGTCATGTCGAGTGTGGTAGAGGGTGCTGATGGTTTTGTCCCAGTTAAGACTAAGAACAGGAACAGAGGACAAAAGAGATTCTTATAGGAGAGACGTGAGGAGGATACCTTTAACAGATTTGAGGCCTTGGATGACCTGAGCCATCAGGTAGTTAACCTGAGGTTTACCCCTCTAGATCAGGATGCATCAGGAGGGGTGCTGGAAAGTGTGATGGAGGAATCTTCCCAGGACTTGCTAGTGGTTGGAAGCCAACAGATGGAGATGGAACAAACAGTTGGGGCTCAGTTGGGCTTGGCTCCTATTATTGAGGAGAATTTGGCTGAGGGGGAGGGTTCTTCGATAGCTTCAAAATTGGAACTAGTTGGGGCTAAAAGTAATAAGTCAGTCATTCACCTGGGTCTACATCAGAGAGATATTAAGAAAAGTGCTTCAGAGAAGAGCTCAAAGGTTGGCAGAAAGAAGGATTTGGAGAAGATCAAATTGATGGTTGAGTCAGGGTCAGTGAATACTTTGGATTCGCACTTTTCCAACCCTCCTAAATGATTGTGCTCTCATGGAATGTAAGAGGCTTGAACAGTATCCCTAGACAAAAATTTGTTCGGGATATGATTAGGAATCACTCACTTGATGTCCTTTTCTTGCAAGAAACTAAACTTACTATGGATAGTATGATGGGTTTCATACCAAAGTTGTGGGGGCGAGGCGAGTGTCAGTGTGTTGAGGCAGCTAGTTCCTCGAGAGGGGTGGCTTGTCTTTGGAACCCTTTAAGGTTCTGCCCTATCTGGTGGGTTGCTTCCAAATCCTCTTTATCTGGGGTGCTGGCTAGTCTTGAGACTAGGGAATTCATCTTGTTTTTGAATATCTATGCTCCCACTAATTTTCAAGGTAAGCAAAGCTTATGGTCACATGTGTCAGGTATGCAAAGGTTGGCCCCTTTTCATCCTTGGTTTATAGCCATAGACTTCAATGCCATCCTAGAGTTGAGTGAAAAGAAGGGGGGCGTAATGTGGTTGGAACCTTCTTCTTTCCTTTTCCAGGATAGTATTTCCTTGCTGCAGCTAGTTGACGTCAAGCCTACAAATGGTTTGTTCACTTGGAACAACAAGAGGGTGGGAGAGAATTGGATTGTTGAATGATTGGATCATTTTTTGGTTTCCTATTTTTGGGTCAGCAGGGGGTGGTCCACAAGTTCTAAGATTCTTGACTAGAGAGGGTCGGATCACTGGCCCATCAAGCTGGTTTCATCTTCGGCTCGGGTTGCTTGTTCACCTTCATTCAAATTCCAACTTATGTGGCTTCAGGACCCATCGTTGCAGGTTCTTGTTGCGGACTGGTGAAGGAAAGGGAGACTAGCCTTTGGCACTACTATGTACTCTTTTACCAAGCAACTGCAATTTGTTAAGCTTTAGCTTAAACAGTGGAACCATCAAGGTTTTGGGAACATTTTTCATGAGAAGAAAGTTGCTCAAATTGCACTAAATGAGATCACTAGTAAAATTAGGGAGCATGGGTTGTCTGAGGAACTACTTAGAGAGGAAGATAGGATTGTCAAGGTGGTTGAGGAATGGGAGCTTCGAGAAGAAATATATTGGAAGCAAAGAGCTCGTATTGACTAGCTGAAGGAGGGGGAAAAGAACACTACTTTCTTCTTCAACTCAGTGAAAGCAAGAAGACACGGAAATTCCATTCCTGTACTGGTTAATGACAGAGGTGAGCAGTGCTTATTCTTGCAGGAGATGTCGAGGGAGTCTCTCCAGTTTTTCCAATCCCTCTTTAGGGAAGACTCTCAGGGGGAAACAGTGGAGGAGAATCTGGTTATGGATTGTATCCCTTCTCTTGTATCAAGGGAGATGAATGAGCAGCTTTTGTGTCCTATTTTACTAGAAGAACTTGAGAGGATTCTCTTCCACATGAGGAAAGGAAAGGCTCCTAGACCAGATGGGTTCCCGGTTGAGTTCTTTCAAGAGTTCTGGGATATAATTAAGCTAGATTTATTGGAAGTAGCCCAGGAGTCCTAGAGGAATAAACAGATGCTTAGGGCATTGAATGTGACCTTCATTGCCCTAATCCCCAAGTGCGAAGGGGCCAATCGGTTAGGCCAGTTCCGTCCAATCTCCCTCTACAATGTGATTTATAAGATCATCTCTAAGCTGATAGAGGATAGATTGAAGAAGTGCTCGAGGATATTTATTTCTGAGGAGCAGAGTGGGTTTGTGGAAGGGCGCCAAATTCTGGATGGGGTGGTCATTGCTACGGAGACCATTCATTCTATGGCAACATCTAAGGAAAAAGCTATGTTTATCAAGCTAGATATGGCTAAGGCATACAATAGAGTTTGGTGGTCCTTCCTTCAGAAGATACTCAGGGCTTTTGGTTTTGTGGATGAGTGGATCCAGTGGGTTATGAGTTGTGTCACATCCACCTCTTTCTCTGTATTGATTAATGGAGACCATACTAAGCTATTTGGTGCTTCTAGGGGTCTCCGCCAGGGAGATCCTCTCTCCCCTTATTTATTCATTCTTCTTGTTGAGGGTCTGGGGAGGTTGATTAAGCATAATGTGGGTTGGGGTTCTATTCAGGGTTGGAGATGGGGGAATGACTTGTAGCCGCAGTCTCACCTGTAGTTTGTGGATGATACAGCCCTGATGGGGCTTGCTTGGATCAACGAAGCTTTGAATCTGCATAAGGTCCTAGATGTTTATCTTGTAGCATCCGGCCAGATGATCAATGAGGATAAATCTTCCATCCTCTTTTTCAACACTCATGAGTCTATTTAGAGGAGGATTGCTCTTATCTTGAGATTCCAAGTTGGCTCCATGCCCCTGATGTATTTGGGTATTCCTATTTGTCCTGGCAACCCCCCTAGGGAGTCATGGCAGGGAATCCTGGATAAATTCCGCTCCAAGATTGAACACTGGACTCATAGATGGTTATCCTTTGTGGGGAGGGTTCTTCTAATTCAATCAGTGATTCAGGATTTTCTGACCTATTGATGTATGCTTCAGGTGGCTCCTAAGTGGTTCTTGAAGGGTTTGGACTCTCTAGCTAGGAAATTCTTATGGGCTGGTAATCTCACCTCCTCTAAATGGAGTCTGATCAATTGGGACCTAGTGTGTAGGCCTAAGCAGTCTGGGGGGCTCGGGTTAAGCCAATCTATTCTTTTTGGGGAAGCACTTGCTGCTAAATTGTACTGGAGGTGGTGTGTTGAGAAGGACTGAGGCTGGGCTAAGATTTTGGCCAAAAAATATATGCAGAGGATCCCGATGGAGGAAATACCCAGATATCCTCTTGAAGGAAAGGGCTCATAGAGCTGATACACTCTCAAGAGAGCGGCTTCTCTCATTAAGGCAGGGTTGTTCTAGATCTGTAGAAGGAGGGAAGAGGTTCTTTCCTGGAATGATTCTTGGGATGGATACCCTCCCATTCTTGATCAGTTTCCCAACCTTGGAAGCCTGGGCCAGAGGTTCTTAGAAGCTAGATGGTCAAGGGTGAGTGAATTAAGGCTATCTAAAGATGCGATCAGTTGGAATTGGAGTGATGGAAGACTCCTAATGAATGGTCAGTGGTTGGGATGGAGGAAGAGTGTGCAGAGTTGCAGGGCATTTTGGCGAATAGACATTGTAGCTCCCTGAAGGGTAGGGATGGGCTTTCTTGGTCTCCAAATCCTAAGGGCATTTTTTCTGTGGCTAGTGGTTACTGTGAATTGTTGAGTCAAAGATTGGAGGGAGGAGAAGTGAACTGGTGGAAACGGGTGTGGAGTAATGCTTCTTGGCCGAAGTGTAACTGCTTTGCTTGGACTTTGGCTTGGAATAGATGTCTAACTTGGGACAATATCTGCAAGCGGGGATTCTCGGGGCCTTCTATCTGTGTTTTATGTGGTAATGAAGAGGAAGATTCCTCACACTTGTTTTTTAGATGCCCCTTCTCTATGTTGATCTAGCACTATTGGTGGGGGGTGTGGAAGCATCCTTGTGTCCATGCGAATTCTCTGGTGGAGTTTTGGAGCAGTTTGGGTAGACCTCCTATTTCATCCTCCTTCCTCCAGACAGTCTGGTATATTGGGCCCATTCTCATTCTGTGGCAAATTTGGCTCGAAAGGAATAAGAGGATCTTTCGGGAGGCAAAATTGTTTGTTCAAAAAGTTTGGAATAGGATCATTGTTATGATTCGGGAGACAATGGAAGCTAAATGTGAGGTGAACTTCCCGTTGGGTAGAGATGAGGCAGATATTGTGAGTAGGCTTGGATTGCAGGAGTTGTCTCTCGACTCTTCTTATGTCAGGAAAGGTAGACAAGCTACGAAGAAGGTGCGAAGGGTTGGAAGGTGGACACCCCCTCAGGATGAGTATATCAAGATCAACACTGATGGCTCATCTAGGGGCAACCCAGGCCCTGCTGGTGTTGGGGATGTTGGCAGGAATAGCAGGGGGGAGGTTGTTTTCCTCTTTTCGGTGCATAAAGGGTATCAGTCTAATAATCTTATGGAGGGTTTTGTGATTCTTTATGCACTTGAGTGGGCTTGGGAGAGGGGCTTTAGGAAGGTGATTTATGAATCGGATTCATAAATTGTTGTTAACTTGTTGTCTCACCAGAAGGTGAGTAAGATACAGTGGTAGTTGGCAGGGATTGTTCAGCAGATTTTTCAAATTAACTCTTTAATGGAGCAGGTGTCCTTCATCCATATTCCCCATGAATGGAATGGTGTGGCGAACTGTTTGGCCAAGTGGGCATCGGAACATGATAATGAGTGGAAAGTGGAAGGTTGGGAGCATCTCTCTGGGGATTACTGTCAGGAATTGCAGATGATTCTCACTGAGGACGTGGGTGGCTTTGAAGCCGGTTGATTTGTGGTTGGGTTGGTTGTCCTTCTCGGGGGCCTTGGGGCTCTGATTCTTTTTGTAATGTTGGTTTTTGATTCTCAATAAAGTTTTTACCCTTTTGCCAAAAAATATCAATATGAAAAAAAATTGTCTCTACTGGTTATTGCCTATGCAAGTTTAAATTTATGTATTCGCTTTTGCTTAAGTAATGGAAAGACCTTGATTTGTTTGATTGGACCCTGTCGTTTGGTTTATTTGGGATACCTATTTCTATCCTCGATCTCAAGTTTGACTGTTGTCTTGTGATGGTGTTATAACTGGTCATGTTCAATATGCGGGTGTCAAACGATGATTTGTGGTTGACCATAGTTGTTCAGGTCTCTAGATAGAGTACAGTCAGTTAGTGCACCTCATATGAAGTCATGCTTGACCAAATGGTTGTTTCCTCCATTTTGAACTCAGGTTGCTTGACCTTGTGTATGTCTGGGTTTAGGAGTTCATTGAGTATGGTCTAGTGTCATATGGGAAAGTGGCTTTCGATTGGGGGTCGTGCCCAAAGTGGTTGTTGGGTAACCCATCGGAAGTGTGTCTAATAAGTGATAACCTAATAGAATATTAGAGAGTTAGTTAATGAATCACTAAGTAAGATAATTGTGCCTCACACATGGGACGAGTGCTAACACAGAATTGACATGTTGTGAGAAGGCTTGAAATGGAAAACCATCATCCTTATCTTCATGAAAGGATGTGTGGATCCACATGAGGCTTGGATGGGTCAGAGGTTTGGAATAGGTTGCTAGGGTAACCCAATGGATGGGGCTGGAACCTATGAAGAACTGCCATGGTAACCATACCAGGTTGTGTGATGACACTTGTCCCCTAGGTTCACTAGTGTGTGGTTGTGTTGTCTTGATAGGAGCACTTTTGTGGAGTCATCTTGTTGCTTATGCCCTTGTGAGAGCCTGATGTCATGCTAGACCTTGGGTTACAATGACTTAGTTTTGCGGATGTTCCAATTGACATTTATATTTGCTTCTATTATGTTCTGTAGACACCCAAAATTGTCCAGTCTAATTGAATAAATATTTTATTTATTTAATTATTCTAAGCCTAATTCTTCTATTAATTAAATAAATTCTTATCTATTTAATTAATTCATTTATCCTCTTCTAGCCTTATTTCTTATTTAAATAAATACATTTATTTATTTAAATTATCCTTTTCCTAAATTAAATAAATATCTTATTTATTTAATTGATCTCACTCCTTCTATTAATTAAATAAATCTTTATTTATTTAATTAATTCATTAACCTTTTCTACCTATGACACATGTCATTGATCTCTTAATTCATACACTACCTACCCCTTTCATTATTTTATTATTTCTTTTACCTACCCTCTAATCATAGCTGACCATTTATCTTTTACACCTCTCAATCTTATCTCTCCATTTCATATGGTGTCTTCTATATAAGGAGATTCTTCCTTCATTATCAACCCTAATCAATCTATGCATCTTAATCAATTGATTACACTCACTATGCATTCAGCCCCTCGTTGACTACTTGACTACACTACGCTTTTGAACATAGGCGATCCTACTTGCAACCACATTCCATTTTTTGTTGAGCTCTTGTGCACATAAAATCTGAGAGCAAATATATCAAGCAAGATCAATGGAGATAGGAAGAATGGAGATCCAAACCCTACTGGACATGTGATGGTATAATCTTTGTGATTTCATTTGATTTGCATTGTCTTAGGTAATCTTCATATGTTATGGTGGATCTTTGTTGTTGTTAGGCTAGGGTTTTGTGGTTGAATTCATTTAGTCTTTCAATATTATTGTTGTTTCCACTTTCACCATAAACATGTTCAGTTGGATCCTTTCCTATTCAAGGATCATTTATGTATTTATTTGACCGATGTGGTTGTTGTATATTGGTTATGTTCGCCTTGATGGAAAGATTGTAAATGATGTGAACCTTATGTATTCTTAACTTATTTAATGATCAGAAGGGTCTTGCAGTTGAGCAGACCCAGAGATGTAGTCCTCTAGGGGTGAACTCCGATATCAATTTGGTGTTATGTGATGCTTATGTTCTTATGTTCCTTTTTAGTTTTTAACATGTATGGATGGTGTAGACACCTAAAATTAATATTTGATTAATTTAAGTCTATCAACATAATTAATTAACTTAATTGTGTTATCCTTATTCCTCTCAGAATCAATTAAATTTAATTTAATTAATCTTCTCACTATTGTCCAATAATTAATTTATCAAATAAACTAATTATTCCCCTATTCTTCTAAAGTCATCTCAATAATTATTTCCTCTAAACCCACTCAGTTAATTAATTTTAATTAACTAACCTAGTCATGTGATTCCTACAAATCACTTTTTCTAATCCCACTTAGCCTAATTAATTCTTCTAGAATCTCTCATAATCATGCTTATCATTATTCTCCAATTTTTAATTCCCACTCATGTCACATCAACATTGAGTCTCTCAAAGAAATTCAAATTTCTTTGAATCCCTCAATGCATCCTTATTTGGGAATTTTTAATTCCTCAAGTTTGAAATTCAAATTTCTCCCCCCTTTTTTCCAAAGGAATTTTATATCCTTATTTATTTTCCCAAGGCACCCTTGATCCATGCCTTCTATCCAAAATAAATCTCAACCCTTCATAATCAAATCAATCTTGGCCCTCCATTGGCCTTCTCCAATCTATAAATTGGAGCCAATTATCCTCACAAAAGGATCCATCTTCTCATGCATCCTCATGCTTCTCTATTCTCCTCTCATCCTCTTCAAATCCTTACTCAAATCCAATAATCCAATAATCCATCAATCCACTTACCTTGTTGAGCACAAGGAGAGCAATCCACATCCACTCATCTCTCTCCCACTCTCCATTTGTCAAACTTTGGAGCTAGCAAAGTTCGTGGAGGCAAGGAGGACAAGGAAGAGCTACTTGCAATGGGAGCTTCATGAGTATACTTATGTTTTATTTTGTTTTCATGATGTTCTTATTCAAATCTTTTTTGATATCTCGTTTAAATGGTTTTTGTGTTTATTGAATACTAATCAGGCACTAACCATCTTATTGTGAGATAGATGGCATTATTGTATACACCTAAAAATGGTCTGAAGATAGTTAATTAAATACACAGTTCTTTGATTAATTCTCCTTCCTAATTAATTGAATTCACAAGCAATTTAATTAATTTCTCCATTCATCTACTAGTAAATAAATCTAAATGATTTATTTATATAGTTCATCTCAAATCCCCCTTTGATTAATTAATTCTAAATTAATTAATGTCTCCCCATATTAATCAATTCTTCTAATCCCTAATTAAGATTAACAAACTCAAGTTTGTTGAGATTAATTACCATTTTTTTCAATTATTTGAATTTCTAAATTCAAATGAGCACATGGCTCCTAACTTTAACCACCTAACCTAACCATCCCCTAACTTAACCCATTCCACCTAATCCTAGGTCTAACTAACCCTATCCTATCTTGCACATTCTAACCTCCTTATCTTAACCTCCCATGGTGTGGATATTCTCTCCTTGAGACACATGGCACTTTTGCCACATGTCTCCTCCCTTGGACACTTTCCCTCTCATGAGCAAGGCTCCTTGACACTTGTCACCACAGAGATGACAAGTGTCCCTTCCTCCAACCTCTTCTCCAACTTCCTCAATCTTGGCCCTTGATATCTTCAGATCAGATCTAGACCGTTGATTCCTGCCACCTCAGCTTTGGCCTTGGAATTCCTATAAATATCTCCCATTTTCAAGCAATAAGGACCCCATATCATATCAATTCAGGCATCATTACTATAGGCAATTTTTATTTCAACTATCTAATAATTAGATTTTGGATTAATCATAGCATTTTAATCTAGTTTCTTAAATCATGCATTTCATATCATCCCCATAGTCAATCATGATCAAATAAGCTACTCAACTCTTGAGTTGTCACTTTGGAGGTCATTGCTCCGCTGAGAGCCCATCAATCTAACACCTTCAAGGTCCTCAAGAATAGAGGAAAATGGGACATTTCAAGGAAGGCTTATGGTTTGCATTTCTAATCTAGTTTTCAATTAAGATTTTCAATTACATTTTATTGTCTCATTATATGTGTATGCCTCTTTTCATTTACCAAGCATTTTTAGCATCACATTAATTTGCGCCCACTGTGGGGCCTAGCCCCTTTAATCTTTAATAAGTTTGTTTGCAAAAAATTTCATTCACAGGTTGATTAGCTCTTTCGGAGTGCTAATTACCTCTCTTGGGCTCTCGAATCATGTTCTTGGTCTCTATTGTGGCGTTCTAATGTTAGGCCCAATATGGAAAGCTAATGTATTGAGAGGGGAGGGGTGAATTAGTACTTCAAATCTTTTCTTCAACAATATCTTTACTGTTATGCATAAACTGAAAAGTGCAGTAACATAACATAAAGCTAAAATAAATCGATAACAATCATACATAATTCACTCCATAACACTTATATTTTGGTTACACAGAAACTCTTGGTTAGAGAGAAAAACTATGGTGGGGATGGCACCCACAACTTCACTACTGCAATAATAAAGGATGCTAGGTTAGAGCTACATGTTTAGCTATTTCTGATAGCTTACCCTGTTAGGAGTATCAAGATCTATTAGATCTACCTTGCTAAAGGATTTTACAACACTTAAACTAAATGTTGCACCTGGTTAGAGGCTTTACAATTTATAGACTTGATTAGAGTCTTTTACCCTGTTAAAGGTTTCTCTTACAACTTCAAAATATTACAATAAAATCATTACAAATATCTGCAACTTTATATCTAAAATGTTATAGCAGATTCTATGTGCTCAGAATAGATTACCTTGCTAATAGCATACCTCGATAACCCATATAGTAACTCGGTAAACCCTTATGTTTACTCTGTTCTTTAACTATTCTCTGAAAACCTTCTCGGTGACCTTTGTGTCTCTGTAACAGTCTTCATACACTTAGTGCTTTCTCATGTATCACACATATCTTGCTTCATTCACTCATGCACACTCATGTTTAATCCTTAACTCATGTTGTATAAATAGATCTCTTATGTCGGTGATCCATTCATTGCTTCGATCTTACAAACATGATTTATCAAATGAATAACCATGTAAAATATTTCATTGGTTAAATGACCTCGAAATCATACACAATCTTTAAGTGCAATTTCCAATGTGATAACAGTTCTATGTACCTCGATCTTGTAACACATTTCCATATGTATGTCTAGGTTCAATGAATCTGGTAACACGTTTCACTCGGTGTATATCAACTCGGTGTGTCACCTTTGCTGCTCAGTAAACATAAAAAGATACTCGATGGACAGCTCGGTGCATACTGGGCTCTACAACTAGTTTCTTCTATTACCGACTGCGCTGTTCATACCGACTGAATATTTTGATAGAGTTAACCGACTAGAGTATATAGAATAACTTTGAACATAAAACTAATGGCAATCTTAGTAAGTAGTAACAATCTCCCCTTTTGACATTAGTTGAGATGTTTGACAAAAACTACTTTCAAAGTTATAACTCAAAAATCTATATACTTGCAAAATTTGACTAAACTGACAATATATACATATGTCAATGAAATATTTTATTCGGATATACTCCCCTTATCAATATACTGTACAACACTCTGATTTTGCATGCTTAGTGATCAATGTTCTGTGTGCTGCTCTTAATCTGTGCTTACTGTTCTGTATACTCAGCTCACTCTTCTCGATATACTCCCCCTGTATACTATACTCCTGTGTTTGATGCTATGAATACTATATCACTCCCTCAATACTGTATCACTCCCCCTTTTTGACAAACATCAAAACTTAGTTACCATTTGGGGGTGGTAACTGGTCAAAAATTAATTTGTACTTGGTCCGTGCTTTGGTGAGAGTGACAGAGAGTGCATTCTTAACACTGTCCATTAAAGAATTTTGTGCTTGAATATCAGCCAATAATGATATTAAGCCATCTAATGTGCTTCCCTCTTGTTTAGTAGATAGGGATGTGGCTCAGTTATTCTATTCTTGGATAGATGAAAGATGAGGAAGAAATAATGTCTGAAGTGTCATTATATCCATCCTGATCTTGTGTTCTTCATTTCTTAGGTCCAATTGTTGAGCCATGAGCTGTTGTAACCTTATATAGAAATTCTGAACTGAATTGGGCTCAAAGGTCAACTTATTTGAGAGATCGGTGATCTCTTTCTCAATTATCTTTGTTTTATATTTGATGTCTTTAATGAATAAAGAAAATGTACAGAGTTTTTGAAATAAATAAAGAATGTGCTTGAGTTGAGGAGTCAACTCGGCAATAAATTTGAAAAGTTTAACTTTGCCAATAGCTATAGCTTTTTGTACCTCTTATATCATCTTTGCAGTGAGCTCTTTGTCTTTTAGCTTGCTCAAATACTCAGATGCATCTACTCCAGATGTCTCTATCTTTGTTAGGAGTTCATCCAGTTGAATGTGGATGGCTGCATCAGTTGATACTGTAGCTTCAGGTAGCATATCTATTAGGAGTGCTTTCACCTTCTGAAGTACTTTATTTTTCTTTTGAATCACCATCTATTTCTCTTGTTCGGCCTTTGCTTTGCATAGTTCACCAAAATCAATTAGTGCTTGCCCTTTTAATTTAGATATATCAAAATTCAACAACACTATTGGTGTGGACAAATCAACTTTGAAACTATGCCTTTTCACTTTCTTTTCTTTGCCTTTCACTGATTGAACTAGGACAATGGCTTGTGAGGCTTGTTGACTCTCAGCAGGTTGCTCGGTAGAGACAACACTTTGGTCGGTTACTTTAGCCTCTGAAGTGTCCTTTGGTGTCTCGGTACTTGTTGCCTTAGTTGCAACATTTTTGGTGCTAGAAGGTGCTTGAGAGGGTTGTTCCCTAGTTGCTTGAGAAGTACCTTCTCCTGTTGTAGACTTGTGAACTTCTGCACCTTGTTCAGTATCTTGAGGAGCTTCGGTTAAGACAAGTTGATTGACCAGTGGATAAGGCTGAACTTGTTCCAAAACTGATTCATTGGATACAAGTTTTGCATATGCATTTCCTTCTATCATTTCCTGTTCCGGTGCCTCTATATCCATGATATCTTCATCTATTTGAATGGTGTCTATAGGGTCTTTCTCGATAACATCAGGATCTTTCTCAATGACATCTACTATTTCAATTTCAGCTTGTTCATTGGCATCCTTCATTCTAAAGATTTCCTACCATTTTTCTTTTGTTTCATTCTCTACATCTAAGTAGAGTCCATTCATCAATTTTAAAGCTCTTTGTTTGACTTGGAAACATTTGTGGTAGTTTGTCAGATGTTCTTTGATTTCATCTACTGACATGTATGGAAAGAGATGTACCAGACTTCTTTCTCTCATTTGCATTTTCGTGTCCATTGCATATTTCCACCTGTTGTCAATATGCTCATACAATTCTTTTGGAAGAGAATTAGATGCTTCCAATGGGACCACTTGGAATTTTAGAAGTGTACAGATGACAGCTTCTTCAATTTGTTTCTTCTCTGTATCATTTCTAGATTCATATTTAACATATCTAAAGGATCCAAATCCACCATATTCCTTCATATTAGCACAAAAGTTTTCAACACTCTGTACATTTACCTTCTTGTTCTTCACAATCTGAAATTTGCTTGCATCTTCAGATCCGGTATCACTAGACTCTTTTGCCAAAATGAGTCTCTGAGTAGATTTCTTGTAATTTTTGGTTACCTTTGGAACAATAACATTCTTTGTTTTCTTACTCGATGAAGCTATTGATGCTCTTGTGTTGGGTCGCTTAGCAGGAGGGGTCGGTGAGGCCTTTGATGTGTCCAGTTTCTTTCTTTTCAACACTTTTCCCTTGGGCAATTCAGTGCTTAGTGTTATAGCTTCCTCTTGGGCTTCAAATTCCTCTTCAGTAACTACTAGAGTGCCTTTATTAGGTGTGGAGGAAGAGTCTTCTCCAAATTTCTCAGTTGATGCCTTTATCATTTTTGTTGCCTTCCTTGTAGCTTTGGGTACTACAATGCTCATTTTTACTTTTCCCTTCACTTCTTCATATGTTCCATACCTCAGCTCGGTAGCATGCCTTGGTAGTGCAAGAAATACATCAATTTGTTGTTGTGTGATGTCAAAGTCAATCTTGTAACCTATAGGTGGCAAAGATTGTGTTCTTGGTTCCACAGCATTCACATAACAGTAATCAATGTCTACTTCAAAACAGATGTCATCTTTGTATTTCTCCACTAGCTTGGGTGGAATTCGATACCTATTATGCATTTTCTCCTGAAATTTACTGAAGTAATCATCCATAATATCATTGAAATTATCACCTAACTTCTTGATGAAGTCATTGATCTAATGGGTGATTGGTCGGTGTAGTTCCCAAACAACTTTACCAACTGATGGAAAGAATTTCTCAAAGTAGAAAAACATGCATACAAGCAGTGATCCAAACTTTAGTGTATTAGCCGAGTTGTTCTTCTTCAACTTCCTAATTGTGTTCAGATTCTCAAATAGGTTCTTCAGCAATACCTCACATAGGTCAATTTTCATTCCCTTTTTCACAATTTTGTATGCTAAGTCTATTGCTGCATAGGGTACACTATTTTCCCTTGCCGATTAGAAGAAACAGTAACCAATTACTCTAATGGCAAATTTTAGATCTTCATCTATGACATTGTTCAATTTTAATCCTCTACAATCTGATTCCACTCTGGTTAAACTGATTAATTCCTTTTGTGATATCATCTTTTGGGCTCGGGCATGATCATAAATAGGGTAACTGGTAATCAGATGAATGATTTCCTTGGTAATCTTAAAAGGTTTCTCTTCTACCCACATGAAATCATCGTGAACTCTGCTCAGAACAAACTTGACCCACTGGGGTTTGAACACACGGGGATAGGTTAGGGCTTCAGTTAATCCCTTGATACTAATGTGCTCATACTTTCTATTCAGTTTACCATTAGTACACAGCTCATCATAGGTGTCTTTGATTTCAACATGACCGAGTTCTTCAACATGACATTTGGTGAAGAATCTCATATCCTCGACTAATAACACTCTATCTGGGATGAGTGAAAAAGTGGTTTTGTCATCTGGTTCAAAAGCAATTTTGGGAGTCAAAGAGTATTTTAGTGAGGGCTTTTCTACATTCTTGACAACAATGGGATCTTGGATCTTAGGCACCATTTTAGATTTCAGATAAAAGCTAACAAAGGATCCTTAGGGTTTCAGGATTTTCAAACGACTGACGCTTTATACTTAGCAGATAATGGCAACTAGATACGATCAGTGAATCAGCTTAACAATACGTTGAGATTGATGTAAATACCTTGAATTTTCTTTGTAGGAGGTTTGATCGCCTTTCAATCCCTCTGCTCTACTTTCTCAAAAACTTGGTGAGTTGAAAACGACCGCATAAATACTTTAAGTATTCAATATACCTTATCAGACTCCGTGCAGGTTAGGTCAAAAATATTAAATGCACTCGGTTCCACTTAACTTTCTTTCCTTTTTTTTTGCTTTAACCGAGTAACCAAACTTCCTTCATTTACTGACTTGACAAGCTTCTTGTATAATGCTCCAAAAGACTTTGATAGAATTTCAAACTTACTACTACATCTTAGCTATGCAGATTTTGAATTAAGTACATACTAGAATTATGTATAGGAACTGTTAAGATTTAACCTTGAGAGAATGCAGTCCCTTCATACCTTTACCGATTAATTTGGAATAGGTGCACCTAACTCGGTAGGTAAGGTGCTTTCTTCATTTGACACAATTTCCTTCTTTTTTCAAATCATCTTAAATTTCTCTTTTATTTCTTCAGTGTTTTCTCTAGGTTGATCTCTGCAATCTCCAGCCAAGTGTCCAACTTTGTGACAATGAAAACATGTCATACCAGGATTTCTCCATGATCTTCAGTTGATCATTCCAAACCTTATAAAGTAGTTGGCACTTATGTGTCCATATCTTCCACAACATTCACACCATATCCTTGTATAGTAATCCCATGGTACTGCAACATATTGTCGGTTAAGATCTCTATTAGTTCGGTAGCTTCCAGTGTTTTCTCAGTGTGCATACCACATATGGTTCTTTTGCTTAAACCAACACTTCTCGGTACTATGTCCATATCTATTGCAGTTTTTATAAAACCCTTTGAATTTTGCATTCTTATCATTGTTAACAGACTTTGTCCTACATTGATTAGATGTGTGACCATATTTATTGCAATTGTAACAATAACCATTTGACTTAGTGACATTTGGTTGCTTACCTATTCTGATTTGGCACATGTTGGCAGTGTGACCTTGATTTCCATAGTAGTTGCAAATAGGCTTCTTTCTTTTGATGTTATTCTTGATTCCTGCTTGCTTTGATGATTCTCCTCTCTCGGTAGTATGAATTCCCTTTTTGGTAGAGTCTTTTCCTTTGTAACTGAGTCCTGCATCTTTGTTGGGTCTTCTTGTATTCAGTTGCTCATCCAACATCTTCGATGCTTCATAACTCTTCTTCAGTGATTCTTTGGATTTCTTCTCTGTTTCAAGTTCATCAGTCAACCTTGATACTTCAAGTTTCAATGCTTGATTCTCATCATCTTTCATATTTGCTTCATGACGTGCATAACCTAGTTGATCTGACAAATTTTGTTGAATCCCAGTCAACCTTGTGATTTCATCATTCTTTTCAGATACTAATGCTTCAAGCTGTTGTTTCTCTCTTTCTAGATCTCTTACTTTATTCTTAGTTGTCCTCAATGCATCAAGATTTTCAGTCATCTATGTGCTAAAATGTTCATGTTCTCTTTTCATTGCTTTTAGTTGATTAGCCAGTGCTTTATTCTTTTCTTTCAATACTCCAATCATTTCTTCAGTCTCTTCAGATATACTGTTCTCAGATGATGTCTCAATTTGTTCCACTAACTCTTGAGAGTCCTGTAAATCATCAGATAATCTTCTTCTCACTTTCAAATATTTTTGCATTTGTCTTTGCATGTCTGCAATCACTTGATTAGCATGATCCAATTCTTCTTGTAGATACACAATCCTCCAAGATTGTTTATAGTCTTCCATTGATAAGATCTTTATCTTTAGGCAGTTAAACCCTTTTCCAAGATTCAAGCTCTGATACCAATTGTTAGGCCCAATATGGAAAGCTAATGTACTGAGAGGGGAGGGGTGAATCAGTACTTCAAATCTTTTCTTCAACAATATCTTTACTGTTATGCATAAACTGAAAAGTGTAGTAACATAACATAAAGCTAAAAAAAATAGATAACAATCATACATAATTCACTCCATAACACTTATATTTTGGTTACGCATAAACTCTTGGTTAGAGAGAAAAACTACAGTGGGGATGGCACCCACGACTTCACTACTGCAATAATAAAGGATGCTCGGTTAGAGCTACATGTTTAGCTATTTCCGATAGCTTACCCTATTAGGAGTATCAAGATCTATTAGATCTACCTTGCTAAAGGATTTTACAACACTTAAACTAAATGTTGCACCTGGTTAGAGGCTTTACAATTTATAGACTTGATTAGAGTCTTTTACCTTGTTAAAGGTTTCTCTTACAACTTCAAAATATTACAATAAAATCATTACAAATATGTGCAACTTTACATCTGAAATGTTATAGCAGATTCTATGTGCCCAGAATAGATTACCTTGCTTATAGCATACCTCGGTAACCCATATAGTAACTCAATAAACCCTTCTGTTTACTCTATTCTTTAACTGTTCTCTAAAAACCTTCTCGGTGACCTTTGTGTCTCTGTAACAGTCTTAATACACTTAGTGCTTTCTCATGTATCACACATATCTTGCTTCGATCTTACAAATATGATTTATCGAATGAATAACCATGCAAAATATTTCATTGGTTAAATGACCTAGAAATCATACACAATCTTTAAGTGCAATTTCCAATGTGATAACGGTTCTATGTACCTCGATCTTGTAACACGTTTCCATATGTATGTCCAAGTTCAATGAATATGGTAACACGTTTCACTCGGTGTGTCATCTTTGCTACTCAGTAAACATAAAAAGATACTCGGTAGACAGATCGGTGCATACTGGGCTCTGTGACTAGTTTATTCTACTACCGACTGCGTTGTTCATACCGACTGAATATTTTGGTAGAATTAACCGACTAGAGTATATATAATAACTTTGAACATAAAACTAATGACAATCTTAGTAAGTGGTAACATCTAACACCTCAAATAGCATTTTTGGGAGACTTCTCAACTCTGTTTTCATGTTTTCTGTACTTTAGCGCTTTTAGTCTGTACTTTAGCATTTTTGGTATGTATTGTAGCATTTTTGTGGGGGGTGAATCAATATCTGACCAGTATAATAATTTTCTTAACTTATAACATGAAAAGCATATTAAAACTATGTACCGGTAAACCAGAAATAATGCAGCAAATAGGAATAACAACCACAACATGAAAAGAACACCATAACACAATATTTTAACGAGGAAACCCAGTGTGGAAAAAACCTCAGTGGGATTTGTGACCCACAATATTCACTTACTGGCCAATAAGAGAATATTACTGCTTACAATAGGGGCCTGCACATGCAGGAAGGCCAAGTGCCTAGAGCTCACTGCTCAGTTACAAAGGAAGTCACATTGACTTACAAAAATGGATTATTCAAATCCAATGTCTTGTACTGCTTCAAATTAGCATCTGCTATGCCAGATTCAGTACCGGTTTAAGCTCTGCTACATACATAAACCCTTAACCAATAATTCGCATATTAGGTCTGCTACCTTCTATTTATATTTTGCATCATATCATATATTAAATGATCTACAATGATCTCATACATATATGAGTCATATTACAGTCTGCCATGTGGGCTTACAAAAGATTTTACAATTAATTACAAAATGCATTAATACAAAATTGTTGTCGGCCAAGATGTCGATATTCTTCCTTTTCAGTGTCGGTGTTTTGTATGCCAGTGTAGAGTCTATCTGTGTCGGTGCCAATTGGTATCACATGATTGTAAGGTTGCCATCAATGACAATACCTTCAATCGCCTACAATTTCTTATTGGAGTGTGCATTTGCCAACAATCTCCCCCTTTGGCATTGATGGTAACACTCATGAGAAAAATCCAAAAAGAATGTGTCCAACAATGGTTTGCCAAAATTGTCTTACCAAAACTGTGTGCCCAAAAATGTATGCTCCCCTGAGTTGATGATGTCCTGTTCTGATCATTTTTCTCATCACACTACTCCCCCTTTGATATCAATGACAAAGGTTGTCATTCACTGTCAGTGGAGTCCTGCCTAGATTCTTGTAACTAGTGGGTTACAATCTGAAAAATATCTGTCAAAACCAAATTTAAACTGTCAGCGAATCTTTTCCTATCTTGTAATGCCTCTTGTGTTCTTTGAATTGTACTGGTGAGTATGTGCATTTTCTCTTCCGGTGTCTTAAGTCCGGGAACTAGAGCCTCAAAAATTTCTTTTCTCAAAGAAATGAGGTAATCTAGTTTAGGACCAAGTTGACATTTTAAGCTCTTTGCCTTATCCTTTATTCTCTCTTTGTCCTTCTCTAACTTCTTAATTTTATCTTCTAGATCTACAATTTTCTTTTCTATCTCCAAAAATGAATCTGATGTACCTATCAGATTGTCAGCAATATTGTTAATCTCATCTTGTGCTTTGTTGATTTCCTTGTCTAGATCTTCTGTTAGAATATTTGTTTTACAAGTGTCTCTATACAGTTTCTTGAAATCAAAAATTGTCTCTCCTAGTTCTAGTAATAAGGTGTCCATTTTCTCTTTGTTCTTCTTTATAATTTCCTCAAAGAATTTGACTTTTTCCTTAATCATTCTCTCCTTAAATGTATCCTCATTTATTTGATCAATAGTCAATATGTTGTCGGTGATGAACTTAGACAATGTGTCTAGTTGACCTAAAGAATCCTTATTATCCACAATACACTTTGGTGCTATCAATTTAAGAATAGGACTGGTGTCATCAATAGCCTTATAGGCTTGTGTGTTGCACTCTGTGATCTTCTTTATTGAATCCAATAAGACTTCTGTTACATTCATAGGTCAGAATTCTGCTATAGAAGTACCAGATGTCTATCCAACTGTTCTCACAATATCCATGCTACCGGTTGTAGTAATCACCTTGCTTGATTCGACCTCTGGTAGGTTAGTCTATGTTTGCATTTCTACAAGTAAAGGTTTGGCCTTTTTAGTTTTAGCCGGTGGCACTATTTCTATCTGAACTCGTGTCTCAACCTATTATTGTTCTAGTTTCTCCATTTGTCTCATAAGGTTTTTCTGAGCTCTCAACAGTTGGTTTCTCAGGTGTAGCCTATGTATGTACTTCCGGTTTCTCTGTTTGTACCTCTACACTATCCATTACTGGTTCTCCTAATTGTTTTTCAGTTTTATCTACCGGTTTCTCTAATGGTTTACCAATGGTGTCCTCTGTTGGTTGCTCTATCTAAGTAGGTTTTTCTGTGCTTATGTTTACAGTATCATTAACCTTAACCTCAACATCTGCAGTCGGTGACTCAGTAGTCACTTATTCCTTCTTATCCTCAATGGTTTCTCTGTCAACCACAACATTTACTTCTTGAGTATCTATAATTACAATGTACAAAATTTCAAATTCAGGATTCATATCCTCTAGTGGAGTCTCCATACTCTTAGTGGCCGGTTGACTGTCTGTAGTTTCTACCGGTGGAGTACCTGAAGGAGGAGGTGGGAGCATATTATCAATTATTTGAAGGCTTGGAGGTCCACCTACCTTACATTTCCCCTTATCCCTATCCTTTTGATATACCCTCATAGTCTTGGGTCTTAGTAACTCTTCTTGTTTCTCTTTTTCTACAAAGAATATATCCCACGCATCTATTGTTTCTGTAACTCTTCTTGTTTCTCTTTTTCTACAAAGAATATATCCCACGCATCTATTGTTTCTTCAGAGACTTCATTCACTCTACCTGCCATCAGTGCTTCATGTCGATGAGTAGTTGAAAATACAGTTCAGTTAACTTCACTGATTAGTTTGTCTATCTCATCGAGTGAGTTTATTGGATGCACTACAGGTAGTTTTTCAATTTTTATTTTCTTATCCATCTCAGCAATAGCTACCCTTCTAGCTTCTAGTCTTCTATATAGATCATTGGGTATTTCATCAACAATTTCCATCAAAAATTTCTTGTATATATCTAAGTGTAAAATTACATTGTTCTCTACGCTTTCTTTGTCATCAGCAAATAGTGCGTTGTACAGTTTGTTGATGTTTTTCAACTTACCATCCTCTATTATTCACTAAGAAGCTTATCTAGTGAGCAATATCTTGTTTTACCTTCTTTTTCACTGGAGGCCTCATTGCCTATTGTTTTTGCCTTGTTTTCTTGGGTGTAGGTGAGGGTGCTAGTGAGGGTTTTCTTTTCCTTTCAACCCTTTTGAATACCGTTGGTATATCACTCTCAGAGGAAGTTCCAACCAGTGAAAGATGAGCTTCCGGTTGAAGTCCTTCCCACTCACTTTCCTTTATAGCATTTTGTTTCAAGACATCTTCCTTAATTGCTTTTGCCTATCAGGTTCCTTTCCTTATTGTTTCTTCAACCTTCTTAACCCTTTCCCTAGACTGAATTCCATTCTCAATTGTTTCTGCATTTCCAAAGACTTTCTCAGTGGGTTCCTTTGGTGCTTCAAGGAGGGCTTTTGCATAAGTTTCAATAATGTTATCATCTGTCTCATAGCTCATTTTAGTTAACCAGATAGTTCTAGGGACAACTACCTCCATCCAGATTTCATCCTTTTTAATTATAAACCAAATTTCCTTTTGACATTTATCTACAATAGCTTGTGACAATCTTATTCTAGTTTTCATTCAAGCCTTCAATGCTTGAAAATTTTCATTTAAGTTTTTCTCCCTGTTTTCTCCCATATTGTTCAATAGATCCAATAGTTGCTTTCCTACCGGTATATCAAAGCCAAAATCTCTTCTACCAATACCAGGTACTTATTTAGTAATATACAACATTAAACATACAAGTAAATTTCCAAATCTAAAGGTTCCTTTCTTATCTCCCTTAATCTTCTTTAGATTGTCTATCAATTCATCTTTGAGCCATTCACACACATCTATTCTAGCATTATCATTGACCATATCATATGCACTTTTGATACATAGGCTAGAAATTGAGTTCAACCTATTTGCATGTGTGGCTTTGTAACCTAAGATCATACCAATAAATTTGACATTGATGTCCTTTACATCATTTACCCTTAGAGATCTTTTGTCAAAATTTGCACTGGTTAGTTTCATCACTGTGTCATTTGAGACCTTCTTTGTTATGTCAGGTCTACTACTGGTGGAAGGTAACCTTGTTACTGCTTTTACTGCTTCTTTTGTGATTTTATGAATCGAATCCAACCAGAAGAATTCACCATGGACTCTGCTTAGCACAATTCTTATAATATCCTCAGGAAAATCAGGAATGCTAAGAATATCCACAAAGCCTAGGGTTTCTACTATCTTGTGTTCCAGCTTGATATTTCCAAATTTATCACAAATCATGGTCCTATACATGTTTTTGATCTCATCATCACGTAATTCCTCTATATGACAATGTATGTATATCCTAGGGTCTTCTACATATACTACTCCCTTAGGAATTTGAGAGAATGCACCTATGCTATCATCTTTCTTCGCAATTTTGGGAACCAGTTTGAATACGGGTCTAAGCGTTTAATAACCTCAATCATAGTAGGGTTTGCAATAAATTCAAGAGTGGATGAAGAAACCATAGTTATAAATACCTCAATCTACCTTAGGGTTGAGTACTTTGATGAATTGCTTCACTTCTTCGCTAAGGATGCCTTCGCTCGGGAATTTTCGTGCTCTCAAAGATTTGAATGCTCGGTGAATGAAAAAGGAGCCAAAACACTTGCTTTATAGTGTTATTTTCTCCAACTACCACATTTAATGCTTGTCGATTAAGTCACAACTTAACTAATCTGCTAGTATAGAAGTAATTTCAACTTCTCACCATCAATCGAGGGAATAATAGCATGTTTTTCATTTTGTTGCTAAACCCCCAAGGATTTTCCTTCAGTTGGATGAAGAGTCTCTTGCCGGTGTAGTGTTACTCTGTTCCTCTTCAACCTTTTCTTTACCTTTCAAGCTAGGACCTTTGTTATTTGCCGGTGGGGACTTGCTTCTACAAAATTTTGCAATATGTCCAATTTTGTTACAAGCATAACAAGTCACATTATTTTTCAAAATAGCTTTCCCATATCCTAAGCTAGTATGTGTTTTGCATTGATTAGATAGATGTCCAAATCTTCCACAAACATAACATCTTACATTCATTCTGCAATTTTCTAAGTTATGAACAACTTTGTTGCATTTATAACATTGACTGATGGGTGTATTAGTGTTCTGATAATTTCTAGATCTACACTGATTTGCTCTATGACCATACTTGTTACGGTTAAAGCATTTCCCATTGAATTTGTAAGCACTAGGTTGTCTTACCAGTTTACTATGATCATGATTGTTTGCAGTACCAGAGCTTTCACCAATTTTGAAGCCAAGGCCATTTGTATCACCATTAAGTTTCTGATTCTTCAACATGTCAACAAGTTCTTCTGAATTTTTTTTGAATTTCTCTTTGTGTTGATTTGAAGCAGTCAGTTCATTCTCCAAGATTCATTTATGTCTCATGAGTTCGGTTCTATCATTTTGTGTATGCATCAGATTTGTCTTCAACATATCATACTCATGACTGAGTCTTGTGTTTTCATTTCCAGCATCATTTAGTCTTCTAGTCAAGTCATCTTCATTCTTCTTTATGTCTTCAATTTCTTTACAAAATCTCATAGTCATATCTTGCATCTCATTCTTCATTGTACAATTATCTTGTCTCGGTTGGTTCACCAAGTCATTAAGAGTTTCCTTTTCATCTTCCTCTTTCTTCATCTTCTCACAAAGTTCTCTTCTTTTATTTCTTGCTAGGGTGAAATTTTATTGAAGTCCTCGAATAATATCCTGAGCAACCTTCAGATCATCCTCAAGTTTTATATTCTTTACTTTTTCTACATCATAGTCTAAAAGAGTTGTTTCCAATTGCTTTCTCAAGTTTTCCATCTCTACCGATGTCAAGATCTTCCTCAAGTTGTTACGCTTTTGAAAATAGAGGACCAGGCTCTGATACCAATTGTTAGGATTCCCAAAGATAGTGAGAGGAGGGGGTGAATCAGTATCTGACTAGTATAATAATTTTCTTAACTTATCATGAAAAGCATATTAAAATTGTGTACTGGTAAACTAGAAATAATGCAACAAATAAGAATAACAACCACAACATGAAAAGAACACCATAACACAATATTTTAATGAGGAAACCCGGTATGGGAAAAACCTCGGTGGGATTTGTGACCCACAATATTCACTTACTGGCCAATAAGAGAATATTATTGCTTACAATAGGGGCCTGCACATGCAAGAAGGCCAAGTGCCTAGAGCTCACTGCTCAGTTACAAAGGAAGTCACACTAACTTACAAAAATGGATTATTCAAATCCAATGTCTTGTACTGCTTCAAATTAGCATCTACTATGCCAGATTCAATACCGGTTTAAGCTCTGCTACATACATAAACCCTTAACCAATAATTCGCATATTAGGTCTGCTACCTTCTATTCATATTTCACATCATATCATATATTAAATGATCTACAATGATCTCATACATATATGAGTCATATTACAATCCACCATGTCGGCTTACAAAAGATTTTACAATTAATTAAAAAATACATTAATACAAAATTGTTGTCGGCCAAGATGTCGATATTCTTCCTTTTCGGTGTCAGTGTTTTGTATGCCGGTGTAGAGTCTATCTGTGTTAGTGCCTGCCGGTATCACATGATTGTAAGGTTGTCATCAATGAAAATAACTTCAATCACCTACAATTTCTCATTGGAGTGTGCATTTGCCAACAATAGGATGGCATTTTTGGTCAATTTGATGGCATTTTCAGTTTTTTTATTGATTTTGCAAATATTGAATGTTGCATTCCTCATTTCTACTTCTAGACTGTCACTTTCCTGAACCTAATTTACAGATTGTTGGTTTTGCAGGTACTTATTTTGCTGTGAAAGATCGGAGTCACAAACTATTTCACCGTCAAAGAATGTAATATAAACTACTAACTTTGTTTGCAACTGCGGGATTTTGCACTTATATTTGTTAAATTAGGCACATAGACTAATTACAATGGAAATGAACAAACATGTCTTATGTGTTTTGATGATAGGCGAGTCTTCTCTCACCTTTATTAGGTGATTAGAAAGCCAGACTCATCCTTTTCTTTCAATAGTGTATATCTTTAGCAGACCTACCCTCCCGAGGAGAAATAACTCTTAGCCATTAAGTTCGGTGAGAGGGGAACGACCCAAGTGGGAATGGCTAATGCCAAGTACTCCAACCCACTATAAAATAAACGTGATTTGATGAAAATCAAGTCAACGGAAGTTCTCAGGAATAGCTCTCCTCCATACCTTCAGGTATATCAAACCTTTGTTTTCAAGGCTGGGAGACCTCTTAATTGAGTTTATACCCCGACGTGCCTAACGGATCCCTTACTAGTTCCAAGTAAATTAGAAGCTACCCAGTTTACCTCCAAACATTATTAAATTCTTAGTGCATGGAGGGGGAAGAATCTCTCCTTAAGATACTCACCATATGTCCCTCTCGAGCGCATGTGTGAACTCCCCTTTTGAGACCTTATTGCTAGGCTCGTAACGGGACTCCACTAGCTCTCGCAAAGACAAAAACACGGGCGCCCTTTAGGGGGTGACAAGGTTGTGTGAGCTGACATGGTACCAAGTTATGGGCTAAGAACTAATAACGAAGCCAATCTCCTTAGGATAGACTGATTGATGTGTTTTCAATTGTACAAAACCCATGAAAACTTGGGCTTTCTTTAAAGCTTCTTGAACATACACTTTATGTGTCCTTTGGGACAAAAATACAATCTGAATTTTGTGTTTGTAAGTCAAGTCAAGATATCATCCATTGAAATACAACAAACATTGAAAAATAAAACTTCAAATGGTCAAATTCACAAGTTTCATAGCAGATTAGCTCTTTTAGTCAAAACAGTCGCATCTACGGTCCAAACAGTCGCATTCACAGTTTAAACCTTAGCACTTTTGGTCCAAACATTAGCTTTATCAGTCCAAACAGTCGCATTCATAGTCCAAACATTAGCTCTTTTGGTCGAAACATTAGCTCTGTCAGTTCAAACAGTCGCATCTACAGTTCAAATAGTCGCACCTACGGTCCAAACAATCGCATTTCTAGTCCAAGCATCAACTATCTTGGTGTCAATGTCAAATTTCTCATATTTCAACATTGAGCACATTAGAGTTTATGGTCTAAACATTAGTGTTCCTGGTCTAAACAGCAAAGTTTCTGGTATAAACAGTTGAGTTCCTGGTCTAAACAGTAGCTCTCTTGGTCTAAAGGTCAGCTCCCTTGGTCAAATCAACAACTCTTGTGAGTTGCATGTCAAATTTCTCATGTTGCAACATTAAATCTCCTAGTTTGTTCTTGTTAGGTCTAAATATCCATTCTTTGAGTCTAAAAATCACAAAGTTGGGTCAAAATTGAAATCTCCTAAGTTCAAACACTTAATTTTCTAAGTCTAAACATCATTATTTGAACTTTAGAGTCATTGTCTTGCAGAGTGACGTTTCTGGTCAGTTCGTCAGCATTTCTGGCCAATCTGTCAATGTTTCTGGGGTACAGAACATTCAAGATTTCCTGTATCTTATCCATTGGTATGTTCAACAAGTTTCCTGGGACCTCAAAACCCTCTTCCCTTAAGTAATTTTCCCACCAATTACAATGAGGTGCATCCTTAATATGAATCCAGACTAACATAAATTTTGCATTCCTAGGTATAATAGGAAGCATTAAATGAAAAATTACATACACCATAACAATGCAACAAATGAAAAAACTCTTGATTTCGTTCATTTGAAAGATGATAGAATTATACACCAGAGAGAAATATATCATAATTTAATTTTTACTAAATAAAATTGCCACTTCTATCACAAAATAAATTTACATATAACTCCTTCAAGAAATTGCACAAAGCTTGACACTAAATGCTTTAAATTTTCTCTGTAAATGACTGTACAACTTGCTCCCTTTACCTAGACTCACTACTGGAACCAGAAAAGGAACCCTTCTAATGGCCTTGATTTCCCTTTTTATAGAAGAAAAGGGAGAAACAAGCCTCAGGCCAAGAGACACATGTCAACAGAACATTTACTCTCAGCAATTAGGTCTAAAAGGCCATATGAAATTCTATTGCAAAATTATTCTTTATCCATGCACTGGTCGTGAATCAAAATTTTCAACTGAAAATTGGTAGAAGCAAAACTGCTTAAGCCATGTCATTATCACCCTAATTCTTTCAGAGAGAGTGCGAGATGTTACGTTATGTCCAATAGATCATTTCCCTTCTTGAAAGGAATACTAAAACCTGGCAAGAAGTAAAGTCACCCCTAAAATAGAGGAGGAGCTTCAGCCTTCATGCCCAAGAATAGAGAAAATGGAAAGAGGAGCTCGAGCCGTCATGCTCAGGATCAAAGAAAGTGGAAAGAGGAGCTTTAGGGTAAACATAATATAATGGGGAGGGATCACAACTTCCATGTCATCACAAAGATGACTGGTTGCCACTTCCCACCCAAACAAATCCTTCTTTCATTCCTCTGTGGGCTCCTTCTTCAAACCCCTTGCCATCCTGTGGCAGAGTAGAAGCAGAGGATGTGCCATGCGTGGCCTTTCTTGATAAGAAAAGGATTTCACACCCCCTCTGGAAATCCTTCTCACTTTCACAACCTCTCTGACAATTAAAAAACTCACATAGGAGAAAAAAAAAACACCCATCTGGTATCACAGATCACACAACAACTCCATGCACAATCTTGCTCAAACATCATCTTCCTTTCTAAAGAAAAAACCACTCTCAAAAAATGAAAAAGGTTTCTTTTCTCTTCTACCAATTAAGTCACCACTCCATTGTATTTATAACTTTTTAACACTTCATCTGGTGATGCTCATTCACGTGAAAAATCATCATTTTGGTGCTTTTTAACGTGACTCTAGACTCTAGAAGTCATGCCTATCAAATCCACTGCATCCTGCTAAGGCTCATTTTTATGTGAATGATTGTACAAATTCTACTTTAGAATCCCTCACAAAAAGCAACCTCTGATTTCTTAGAGAAATCCGTGATATCCCATCTCTAACTCAAAAGCTATCCAATCCTTTTATCCCTCTGAAACTGTCATCCTCACTTGTCTAATCAACCTCGACTCAGGAGAAACTTTCAAACAAGTCCCTCAAGAATGAGTTGGCATCTAAGCCTTAAAAATTCCTCGTACATATTAGCTTTTGCCACCACAGTTGTCGCTAGCTCTCATGTTTGTTTAATGTTAGCATTTTTAGGTTGCGAGCTAGCGACTAGATAGTTTGTGGTTAAGTTTTATGGTTATCATCAGCTCACGAGGTTAAATGTCTAAAGACGTGATCAAGCCACGAGCTGGCAACAAGTTGGTTTAGGTTTACATCGCTAGGTCTCTAGCTTTTTGGGAGTTAGCATTGTATCTTAGCGAGCTGGAGATTGTAAACAAAATTGCTTTGGTCGCGAGGTCTTGAGTTGGTCTGATGTCATACATTATAGTCGTGAGAGTTATCGAGTAACTCATTTCATACAGTTGTCGCTAGCTCTCATGTTTGTTTAATGTTGGCATTTTTAGGTCGCAAACTAGCGACTAAAAAGTTTGTGGTTAAGTTTTATGGTTATCGCTAGCTCACGAAGTTAAATGTTTGAAGACCTGATCAAGCCGTGAGCTTGCGAGTGAAGTGCTAGCAGTTAAGAGATAAACAGTTTTATCTTGGCAAGTATGCAACAAAGGTTAAAGTTACCACTATCTCCAAGTCGTTGCGGTGACGAGGAATTAACATTTTGTGGTTGAGAATTGGTGAGTGGTGGTTCAGTTGCCCTCAATCGCTATATCTTGAGGTTATGAAGGCTTAGCATTTTCAGCTTGCAAGCTGGAGATAGAGTCGTAAGGGCTTGTCGCTAAGTCGTGAAATTTTCTAATGGGCAATCTTTCAGGAAGAGGGTTGACGACTGTATGTCACATGTTTTAATGACTTGACGGGGACTTCTGAGGTGCCAATATATTTTTTTTACATTTTGGAAAAAGGTTGAAATCGCTAATATTTTTTTATGGTTTTAAAATAGCTTGAAATCACCAATATATTTTTTTTATGGTTTGAAAATAGGTTGAAATCGCTAATATTTTTTTTAATTGTTTGAAAATAGGTTGAAATTGCCAATGCAAATTTTTTTTTTGGTTTTAAAAACATTTCAATTCCCCCA
The DNA here is from genome assembly GCF_030272615.1 of Cryptomeria japonica. Classification (NCBI taxonomy): domain Eukaryota; kingdom Viridiplantae; phylum Streptophyta; class Pinopsida; order Cupressales; family Cupressaceae; genus Cryptomeria; species Cryptomeria japonica. Next base: position 153,041,930 of record NC_081405.1, on the reverse strand, counting down.
TGCAAATATTTTTATGGTTTTAAAAACATTACAATTCGCCAAGATTTTTCACAAACATTGAGCGATCACGGATGATTCACCAATGGAGATTATTATTTTTTCTCCATAAACCACAAAATTTCATCAGTAAAATTAAATATTTCCTCAGCAATTATACAGCTTTCGCCAGGTTTTTACACCTTGTCTGAGGGGGGGGGGGTGGTGGGGGGTTCTTAAAGTTTTCTTTGATGGAGGTTATGTGTAAGAGTCTTATAGCTATTGAGTCACCTCTAAATCTTTGGTTGGGGATACTATTGTGAAAAATCTTGCTCTACAAGTATATTGTAATCTATTATTGATTTTTGAATAATATATTGGGAAAATTTTGGTGTGGGGTTTTTCTCCCGAAAGAGTTTTCCCTACGTAAATCACTGTGTTGTGGTATGCATGTTATTATTTTTTATTTTTGTTAAATTTATGTAATTATTGTAACTATCTGTAAACATTTTGCATTACCCTCCTTTCAAGGTTAGAGTAGGAAGTTGTTTAGCTACTTAACTTCCTTACAATATAAAGGATATTTATTTTGAATTGACCTCATTCCCCAAAGGTAGTGGAACCACAAATGTAATGGAAGAAGAGAGCATGTGTCCTTTAAAGTTAACATGGAAGAGACCAAAAAGAGATCTCAATGCTTTGCATCATCCTCAAGTAGACAACACAAGAGACAACATATAGAAGAAAGGAGATACAAATAGAAGAGTGCCACAAAAAATTTGGCCTCTTTATTACCTTTCACCATTGGAGTAACAAGGGTCGTCCAAAGAGAACCTAACATAAAAACATATCAAACAACACATCACATGAGAAGCACATTACGAACAAGAAAACACACAAGAGAGGATCCATGACACAAATGAAGCTAATCAATAAAATCATCTGCCTCCCAATCTTGTTGAACATCATTTAGGAATGGTGGACAAGATGCAAGAGGAGCCACTTCGAACATAGAAGATGGAGCTATTGCGAGATCCAAACAAGGACCATGCTCTAATGATGATTCATTTTGTTTGTCACTAGGAGCTACGGTTAATGCTTTTGAAAAATGTGAATATAAATAATGATTAACATTAACACACTCATACATATCATTTGGATCAACATTATTAGCATGAACAACATCATCATCTAGATTAATAAAGATAGGATCTATAATGCAAAAAGAACTTTAACCATCATTTTTCTTGAGCATTTTTAATCTTGGTGATTTAAGTTGAACTTCCTCCCTAGGGTTAGGTGAAGGCTAGAAAAATGGGATCAAATCAAAACTTGATTTCTTTGAGGAGGAAATGATTTGGAAAGTAAGCTCACAAGCCTTGGCATAATATCTTCATCGATGTTCTTTCACACAACGATTCCTTTTAATTTTAACCGAGACTTGCAAAGGTTGAGGATTAATGGACATAGGCTTCTTTTCTTCCATTAAAAGAGGAGAAACAAGAGAAACCCTACTATGTTGATACATAGAAGATACCAAGTGCTTTCCTTTGTAAGATGTAGGAGGCGGGACGAAGGCATATATGGGAGGAATAGGAGTAAGAAGAATGTTGGGTCCATTATGAAGATGAGGAATATCCATAGGTATAAGATCTCTAGGCTTACTCAAGGACATGATCATCTCAATTTTTCACTTTTGATAAGATAAGAAAAGGATGTCACATTGAGGTTTAAGAGGTTCAAGTTGTTGAGGCCAAAAGTAATCAAGGGTGAACTTAGAATGCTTCATTATGGGTTAGTAAAGGCCATGATTAATTGTTATTATAGATCCACTATGAGGTAATTTCAAATATTTATGAATTATAGAAGGAATAGCCTTCGTGGAAGAGAGCCAAGGATGTCCCAACTTCACACGAAATTGATCTGATGTAGGAATAATAGCAAAAGTCGCGTCTAAGAACTTATTACAAACCTCAATAGGGAGAGTAATAGAACCAATATTAGGGAAAGATAAACCATCATACACCTTGACCACAACATTAGATTTATTATTTTTGACTTAATGCAATTTTAAGATATAAAGATATTCTTCAACAATCGCATTCACCATACACACTAGATCAATAAGAACCCTTTGTGCGAGTTTGTCTTTGGTCTTTGTAGTGATATATAATGGACCATCAAGTGCAACAATAGATTCACTAGGATCAAAAGTAATGCAAAGGTCTTTAGGAGGTTTAGGTTGATCAACAAGATTCACAAGATTGTTAAATTCCATACTAAGGTCATCAGGAGAAAAGGCAAGAGACTCAGAATCAACAACATTAGTAGAGTGAGAAGTCATAATGATCGATGAAGATTTGGAGGTTTTGATTAGGAGGAGATACAAACTTGTTTCCTTTTTCATTCACACCAGCAATAGATATAGTATTATTATCAATGAAGTCTTGAATTTTACTCCTCAATGTATAACATTTCTCTGTATCATGGCCAGGTTGATGGTGGCATTCATAAAAGGCTTTGGGATCATGATAGGGTGGTGATGGTTTAGAAGTGTCAATTGGCTTGATGGGAGGAAATTTCAACACATTAGCATTAATCAACCTTGACATTATACTATGCAAAGACTCAAAAAGAGGAGTTAATTCTTTTCTAAAGTATTTGGATAAAGGGCCACACCTGATGTCGTGGCTACCACTTGATTGTCTATGTTGTCATTTATCTCAAGATTTAACCTTTGTTGGGTTTAAAATTTGCAAATGATTATCGAGCACCCTCATTGTTATCAATGAGAGCCATTGAAGAGGATGATTCAAATTGACTCACTTGAAGATGATAATTATGAAGCACTGCACACAATTGGGTAAAGGAAGTGAACTTATAAAATAAAAGCTTATCTCTAAATTATTTTTGTATATTAGTAATAAACTTCATGATCAGGAACCTAATGAGAAATTTGAGAATGCAAATGTTTATATCTACCAATAAAATCATACTTTTTCTTTAACTCCTTGCTTACAATGAATCAAATTAGTCAAAGTAATTTTAGGACCAATATTATTTTAAAATTGTTGAATGAAAGAATTAGCCAATTGTTGAAATAAAGTAATAAAATAAGGAGACAAAAAACAATACCATTGCAAATCTTTATCCCTGAAGGCTCTAGTAAACAATTTAGCCATAAGTAGTTGGTCATGAGAAAAATCACTATACAAAGTTTGAAATGTCTTCACATGAGTCAAGGGGTCATCTTTTCCATTATGCAACTCCAATTGAGGGACTTCCATATGCTTAGGGGGAATCAGATGGACAATGTCATCAAATGTGGGAACATTGAACTTAGATTGGGTGATGGAAGCCAAGTGATTTTGTAGGGATGTAATAGTTTGGGCTAAGTTATTGATGATTGCTTCAGTGGATGGATTGAAATTGGACATGTTGGATTGTGATGGAGGAGTAACATTGTTATATGTAGGTGGAGGTTGAGAATAAGGAGGTGGAACATTGTGGTATGTGGGTATGGGAGACAATTGGGATACAAATAGAAGAATCACGAAAGGAGGTATGTAATAATATTGATTAATGGGATTGCCCTCATGACTAACATGTGTAGGATTAACATTTTGTGTGGAAGTAGCCATAATAGAAGATGTAAATGTAGGCACACTAGGCAAGGATGTAGGCATAGGAATGGAATGATTAACTTGAATAGTAGGTTGAGAGTAACCAAGGACTTTGACACAACTTTTGATTGGCATGATATTAGTGTCAACAATATGAGCAAGGCCACCCAACAAATCAACACCAATTTTATCATTCTACACTATTCTTTTTATTCCTTCAAGCAAAGGGATTGCCTCACTTTTTGGGTATTGTTGACTCGTCCATTCAAGATTTTCAAATTCATTGTCAATATTATCCAATTGGTCAATAGTAACCCTAGTTAATGATTCATCCACATCATGAGAATATTGAGCAGAATAAGGATAAATGATGCCATTTGTTGGATTAGAGGAAGCACCAACGTTCTCATGGAACAAGTGATCTAATTGAAGCTCCATATCCTTAGTTGTTAAACCTTCAAAAGCCTTCAGTCTACAACTTCTTCTCATGGGAATATTGTATGTAGGACTAATGGTAACGAAACTTATGCACAAAGGAGGGAAATTTGAATGCAAAAATTGAAAAATCATGATTGAGAAATGCAATTTGTTGTAACAATGATTGATTAACCAATTAATTAAGCAATTTGATTTGTGATTTTGAATAGTAAATTCCTTTATTTCATAACATAACATGTCATAATAATCAGATCTAAAAATATAGTTGAAAAATTATGCAAACCACAAGTTAATTTTAGAATAATAAATTACGTTTTTTGTGAATTTAATCTCTAAATTTATTTAATTCAATTAAAAAATAAAACTGAGTACAAATTTGAATTTTAAAATGAATATAAAATCAGATTTAAGACAATAAAAGCATGAAAGTTGTTGGGTTCACCAAAATGTAAAAGAGGAAAATTGGGAATTAGGGTTTTACCAAGTAAATCCACTTAATAACCCAATTAATAAAATTACATTGAAAGAGGGTTGAACCCAATAGATCTAGAGTCAATCCCAATGCAGAAAGGTTTGAGATCCTGATTGGATTCAATTGGTTTGTAATGATTACCCTCTCTCTTAGTTGAATTTCTAATGTAATTGTAAAATTAGAGAAAAACCATGAATAATTGAAGTAAACTGATAGAAACAATTAACTGCAGATGTCCCATAGAGCCACCAACTAAGATCTGGACAAAGGAAGATGTTTAGAACCTATTCTTACAAGTTCAACCTGATTTTTAAGGACTAGGTAGCATAGATCAACCTTAGTCCAAATTTTCTGTCATTAAAATTTGAAACTATTCGTCATTGTCGACTCTATCAGATTCCTGTGTAAAGCTCCTGCACCTGTTTCCTACACATAGAAAGAGAGGGAAAGATGTTGGGAATAGGGTTTTTCCTTAGGTCAAACCTTGGTTTTAGAATTAATCATGAAATTGAATTGATAAATGTAACGAAAGACTATAATGAAATACTTTCCTTTTGAGGAAAAGGTTGTAAATGCTTGAAACAACAATGTATACCTTGATGAAGTTTTTTTTTACCTTCACACAAAGGTTTTATGGTTTCATGTAGGATGTCTTCATAAAACATTGATCATGGATGTCATCTTAAATACTTGAACTTGACTTGGTTGCTGCTCCAATGCTTGATGGATGATTGATTGCTTGCTCACTTGAATTAAATTAGGATCATAAATTTGCCTCTTGAAATTGTTAGGTTTCAAATGAGAGGGGTGGACCTCCTTTTATATTTGTTTGCCTAAAAAATGATTTGAAATTCTAGAACAGGTCGACACGGGATTAAATTTCTTGCTCATTTGAGATGACCATTGTGAGGCCCCAATTTAGGGCTTGAATAGGAGGATTAGGGCATGGTATGCCCTGGTCCTGAAAATTAGGACTCCAAAATAAAGAGGGAACTAGACAAATGATGGAAATGGAAGATTAGAATGAGGCGTGAGCAAAATCAACACTGCAATTAGGCATGAGAAGTCGAAATGCCAAAGTGACGCTTAAGTGAGGACAAAATTACAAGGGAGTACAATTTAGGATGCTACACATACAACCATGGCCAAGCTATTCTAACTTTCTATTAATGAGCACAAAATAAAGAGAGCCAAAAGTCACTTTTACATAACTTAGTTGACTAGTAACTGTGTTAAACTTATTCAAATGATCAACAACAAACCCACCTTCTAAAATCTTCTTATTAAATAAATCTTTCATAAGAAATACCTTATTGGAAGTTGAGAGTTTCTCATACAGTGTGTCTAAGGCCTCAATTAGGTCCACAATTGTTTCTTTTGCTATATTAAAAGCCACCAATGTTTCCAGGAACTTCGTATTGTTCCTAGTGCCTTCCTATCGAGAACTTCCTATTGTGGATCTATCATAGTCGTTGACTTCTTTTATTTTCAACCCAATAGTAAGTAAAGATCCTTCTGATATAGATAATCTTTCATTTGCATCTTCCATAATTGATAGTTTTGGCCATTGAACTTCTCAACCTTAAGATTCTCTTCTTCTGCCATTGCTTCTACTCAAACATGAAATCTCCTACCAAGTGACTGAGAATACACAACTCTAATACTATTTGTTAGAGTTTAGGCATACTAGAGCAATAAAGAATATTAAATATAATGCAAAATAAAAGAGGCCTCACAATATTTCTTCACAAGATCAAGAAATTTGATTATCTAGTTAAGGGAAAATTAAAATACAATAATATTTCACATTGCACAACCACCTACTTATTAAGCCTTTTTGGTGGTTTACAAAGGTCAGTTTACATGCCAAAGTAATAGTCGACTCCTTTATTAAATAACGAGCAATTTTTTCTTTGCGGGAGTTGCTTGCAATTGCCTCGAAAACCCCACTCTAGGCTTCAGCTCCAAGGCTGCACTAAGAGGACAATCCCCCTAGGCTCAACAGGAGGGGCTCAGCCCCCCTGCACTCCCTCATTAATGATTTTGGGGGAAAATGAAGCTAACAAAATCACCAAAATGTAAACCCAACAAAATGATTAGTTGCCACATACCAACACTCTCATTCTAATTTCACCTTATATGTGATGTCTTGTGTCTTGTTTAATAGTTTCTAACATGTTATGTTATGTTTCCCTACTTTGCAGAACCTCCTTATTGATACCTATCTTGGATGTTACACACTTTTAACTTACATTATCATTATGCTTACATGCCTATATTGTGGTTTACTATGATTTTCATGCTTAGATGGTTATTTTATTGTTACATTTTATATGATTATCATGAAACTTTTTATGATGTAATGTTTATATATTAGATTATATTAATGCTTATATTTATAAGCTTTGGTTTATTATGATTATCATGTTTATATGAATATCATATGGTTAAATTTTTGTGTGTTTATTATTTAGCATCTTATCATGCATGCTTATATTTTTATCATGTTTACCTATTGTAATACTTATCTATTCTTACATGTACCTTATCTAGCACTTTGGATATTATCACTTTTCTAAGGCCCTTATTACACCATGTTCCCCTCCTTACATGTGATTTCATAATTAGACCTTATCTTATCACATGTTTTGTCACATAATTTTACTTGTAAAAGATTATATGCTTACTATTTTGAATGATCATATCTATTCATCTTCACCTCTAACACCATGCATCTTGCATATACAACCAACTATATGGGACATATAATATTATGCATGTCTTTGATGAATAGGATGTTGGCAATTGACACTGATTTGATTGGTTTCATATGTTGTCATTTATGGAAACATGTTCCGACTTCATTTTTTGGTTTGGTTCTTCACCGACATGTACCTTCACCGGTAGGAAGGATTCTATGGGTACCGGCATTGAAGGCCAACATGACACAAACAGGGTACCGGCATAGGAAGTCGACATCATTGGGAGATCTAGCAATCGACAATTCATTTTGTTATTTATGTATATATGTAATGAGCCGACATGTATAATCATTTTGTAATTATCTATGTAAGACAACACGAGTCATGAAGGATTGTAAGGGTATATAGGTCAATTGATTAGATCATTTTGTGATATAAGAGGATATGATGGTAATGATTGTAATTGAGGATGTTGTGTGAGTAGATTAGTAATGCAAAGGTTATTCCGAAAAGGTTTAGGGTTTCAGAACCGGAATAGTCAAAGCTTGAACCGGAACTCAATCATGCATAGTAGATGCGTTAAATTGAGTTCAGTCTTATGTTTTATTATTCAAAGTGACTATAGTTGGTGAGACTCCTTTGTGTTGATCAGTGTGCTCTAGGCTATAAGCCTTCCTGCATGTGTAGGCCCCCATATTATGTAATATCTTTTCATATGGTCAGGGGATTGATATTTGGGTCACAAATCCCACCATTGTTTTTCCTCTTTGAGGTTTTCTACGTATAATTCTCTATGTTATGGTATTCATTTGTGTGATTGGCTTATTGATTGCTTTACTTCTTTCGATTTTATATGCATCGGTTTACCAGTTGGTGAATGCATGTTATAATAAGGTTAAAATTAAATTTATTGGCCAAAATATATGAACCCCTTTGTCATTCTTTCTCAAAACACCTTCAAATATGTGGCATTTAATAAAATTCGCAAATTCAAACTATAAAATTTATAATTTCCATAATTACTAAGGAACTCATTTTTTATTTTAAATATAGGTAGAGGTATTAGAAATGAATAAAAGAAGTATTTTAAAAAACCAACACAAGGAACAAAATTGATGCCCATTAATTTTTAACTACTCACAAGTTTTATATGACCATGTCTTTAATAACCAATTGCAATTTTTTTGAAAAGTGTTAGCTTTAATTGTAAATGAATTGCATAAAAAATTTGATTGTTTTTTTATCACCTAGATCCTGAAAAAGGGTAAGGTAAGCGCATATGGAGTTCAAGATCATATATAACTAAAAGCAAATTGCAAAAAGGAAGGCATCAGGAAACAAGCTAGACAAAACCACTTATTCAACATGATGCATATACAAATGTACTGGAAATAAAATTGCATTTTCCATTTGTCAAGTGATACATTCACTTATTCAATGAGAAAACTTATACAATTTTGAAAATAAAGCAAGCTCCTTCCACTTATTTAGTGGTGGGCAATTACAACAAATCACCTATTCAGTGGGGTAGTAGGTATAACAATAATCAAAACCAACTCACTCGGTGATACAACCATCTAATGTTACAATGTAAATGCTTAGAAAGATAAATCTTTGACAATATAACCTTCCAAAGGGTTACAAGATTGGTCCATAAGCAACATAAACATCGAATAACTACTATAATGAAGAGTTAGTACAAAATAAACAACTGATAATCTGAAGTGAGGTTAACAAACTGTTGTTATACCCCAAAATAATAGCAATTACCATGTACCCAACAACTTAGAAACTTAAATAATAATGTACTACCTTGAAAGGATGGAGATGAACATTGAAATAATTTTGAAAATGCCTAAATAACATGTTCTAACAATATGATATGTTTTTACTCACTTAGAAATCATAACCCATGCACACCCAACTCACCAATAATAAACATTGACTATAATCATTAGCTCCAAACACAATGAACTCCACCCAGACACTTCATTATAACATGAAATTTACTTTACAGTTTTTTTAAAATTAGAAATCAATAGACAAACAGTTGACACACAAAGGTTGTATAACCCTCTTGGGCTCACAAAAACAATCAAAGCCATCTTCTAAATATTATGAATTGATTTATAGATTCTAGGTATCATTCGCCAAGCAACTCCTATTGGGAATTCACTAACCCCCTTTATAGGAACCTTCAACAATTATATAGTTCCCTCTTGGCATTTTTCCTCTGAAATTGACATTGTACAACCTGCAAAGGTGAGATAAATGCAACCAAACAAGTAAAATCATAACCCAAACATCTATATACCTATATTCATGGCTTGACAACCTAACATGGAGGATGGTATGATTAGGTATGAGGAAATTGTACGACCAACAATATCTCTTTCGATCATCCTAAAAAAATCTTCAAAAATAATTATACAAAATCTTCTATGCACTTCACGAAAACCCTTAACAAAATCTACACCTTAAAAGGCAAAAAATCTCAATCTCTACAAACTAAATCTACAACTCCAATTTAAAGAACAATGGTGGCCACTTAAAGAAAGTGTACCAATCTAATTTGGGGGGTTTCATCCCCAAAAAATGAAATATTCAAAGGGTTTTAATCCTCAAAACATTATGGAAGAACCCAAGTTCATTCTAACAACATAACAATATCATTCATTAGCATATGGAAAAATGAGCCCCAACATCTCCTTTTGTAGTTATTTTTAGGGAATTTGCAATTTGAAATGAAAACAATTCATTTTCACCTCAAAAATATTTTGAAATATCAAATATATTTTCATGTGCAAAGATCCCACCTTTTCTCCTATGTATCCACTTTTGAGGGGTATATAAACAACTTTATAAAATATAACACTTAGCAAATACTTTATTAATTCAACATTAAGAACTTAAGTGCATGTTTTAAATATTTCACTCGAGTTGTGGAAAGCACTACAACAACATCAAAATCCAATTTTTACCACACCATGATGAAACTAGAATAGGATGAAGATTGGAGCCAATTGGGTGAAAAACAGGGAAACTCTCCAAGAAGTTTGGAGAGCATGAGAAATGTTAGAGAACACTTATAAAAGTGTCATGACACTCGATATTGTTAACCAAACTCATTGCCATAACCCACATTAGTGATAACAAACCCAACAAATCATTCCAAGATGTTTGGAGTTCTCCCCAACTCACAAAGAAGCTTGTGAGAAAACTAAAAACCTAAGCTAAAATCTCACAAGTCAATTCTACTAAAAATTGGGGGCATTACAAGTCCACGATATACAAAATTGCAAAAAGAGTTTTTGGGTAAAAGTTATCACCCAACTGCTAAGAAAGACTCAAAGAAATTTGAACTTCTTTGTGGCTACAAGAGCTGACATATACCATCTAAGAGAAAACTACTAAAATATATATATAATATTGTAAAATTCAAATTCATGAACAAAACTTATATCACGATCTCGTAGTTGAACTTTTTGTGACTAAATGATATATCAACTTAGTGCTTTCTAAAACATAAAATATTAAATTACAGAATCAACTAAATGTATTTGTGTTATTCATGTTGTATTTTGTTTAGCACAATAGTTTTCTTGAATATAGAAGGTTTAAGTAGAAGCTAACATTATTTTAAAAATGTTTCTTGGTGGTGGATATCAAGATAGAGTTGCTACTTATTAACTATAACACAATAGATACCGCATGAAAATAAAATCGTTGGATAAAAAAAAATATTCATACAAATGCGAACGAATTATAATGTGATCCAATGAAATTAACTAATAGACAAAAGTTAGAAAGAAATAAAATATATGGACTAGTATAATATGACCATAAGTTACACTAGAAATGATTCTTATGAATCGTTTTAAAAACCCATATTGCAAGATTACAAGAAAAAATTATTAGTTCACACATGACTTTATATATTTATTCTTCAAATGCATATCATTTACCTCCATAATTTATATTAGCTATTAGCTAAAAATAACTTTTAGCATAATTCTTTCATCAATTTTACATTCAAGGAAAGCATAAAACAAAGAGGAAATCAAAGTAGTTCACAAGCCGTAAAATTGTTATTGATGTTTTAATGTTATTGTTGAGGTTATTGACTAGTTACAACCATAGACATTAAGTAACCACCATGCTTGGTAGGATGAGTTATTTGTGGAGATTCTATTAGAACTACAAAAGAATATTAATGCAAAAAAGTAGTCATAGGAGCAATTTTTGTTTACCTAGAAACAATCAAAATAGAAATCATGTTAACTAGCAACATTTATAACTATGTGACATTATCCAATTCATACAACAATGAATAAGCACAAATCAGAACACAATGCTCATAACTTAAGATTACCTCTAGAGTAATACAAGAGCTTGAATTGATGTGCATAGAAATTGGTTGCTTTGGATCTTGTTCCCAACCCAAAGGTGCAATAAACCTAACCACATGGACAACTGCCTCATCCACCCCAACCAAGTGGGCTTCACAAGTTAACCAATTATTAATCATGAGTATGGTGTCAAGGTCAGAGACTGATAGAAAGGAGGGAATTTTTCGTTCTTTGTGGAAAAGCATGTGTCATAACCCACTGTACTTAACCCAAAATTTTAACTGTTTTTTTTTCATAGTTTTAAAAGAGATGTTAGACAATACTTTCCTTTATTTTTTTTAATAGCGTGCAGTATATATGTATTTAATATTATCTTAAAATTAATAAGTATTGAATAAATAACGGACATAATAATAATAAGTAATTGAATAAATAAATAGATAAAGGGTTTTCATGTAAAATAGGAATAAAAAATAAACATATTCAAATATTTTTTATTTATTTTTAAATACTAACTTGCAAATGTAAAGATTAAGATTTTGAAGAAGATAAGAAAAGTATTCTCTCTTTACTATCTAAATCTAAAAATAAAGAAAGGATTTTAAAGAGGAGGAAATTTCTACACTGTTTAACCCAACTTATTTGAAATCCACTTTTCAAATTTAAACAAAATATCTAAATCCCTTAAAACTACTTTTATCCTCTAATTTTTTTCCTAAAAGAATAATGTATGCAAATAAAAATCCCTCCCCTCTTTTCCCCTTTTTATTTTTTTGAAAAAGAATCAACGAGTGAATATGGAAGAGGGAAACATAATTTTTGTGAGATGAATGAAGGCTTTACAATTGATTCACCCTTCGTTTCCCAGTTGTCCTTCCTCAATCATCGCTTTGTAGCTTGGTGAAGATCTTTCCCAAATCCTTTAAGTAAAAATCCTGCAATATTCCTACAAAATTTCTCCTATAACTAACATAAATTTGAAACTAATTTCTTAACAATTCAAAAACCTATTTCATCACATAAAAACAAAAATGAACTCCCCTCTTTCCAAAATCTAGAACTCAATATATAGAAAAAAGAGTCATTTCCTTACTACAAAATAAATTAATTGATTTAGAGATTCTTTTCCCAAAATAATCTCATACAAAAATGATTAGTCATAGTGGGGGTTACATGCAAAAATTTGAATTTGAGATTCTCTTCTAGAACCTTCTCATTTCCTCCTACAACATGTGCTAAATAACATATTGAGAAAAATAAGTAATTTTTAAATTAATTTTATGCAAAAATATTTGTTGTCATAGTGGGAGTTACATTTGACCATGCATTCAAAATTCGAATTTGAATTTTTCTTCATTTTATCAAAAATAAATTTTGTAACTCCTTTGTCATAAAAAAAAGTCATGAATAGAATTAATCTTGTCATAGAATAATTTGTAACTTCCATGTCATATATTTGCTAAATGTAATATTTATTCCTTAATATTTTGAATTTGAAAATTTCTTTTCTAGAATCTTCTTATTTCTCCTACACCATGTGCTCAATTAGAATATTGAGAAAATAAATAATTTCCAAATAGATTTATGACCTAAACCTAGCATATCATCATTAGTTAATTTGTCGATCATTAACATATCATCATTAGTTAATTTGTCCATCATTAGCCTTGTTAAAAATTCAATGGCATTCTTTATTCAATATTCTACGACAATTATTCTTATGGTAATATGGAAAATATAGGAGTAAAGTTATTGCACAAGTGTAGACTGAGCTTGAGGGAAGCTCTAATAGGGTGTTCTTTTCTGGCCAAACTAAACATTCTTTAGAAATATTGAAATAAAATAAAACAAAACAGAGGCAATCATAGAAAAGGATATCAACGAACTTGTTGATTTTGGGGTGAAACACACTTGATGAATGCTCCCTAGCTTTCAAGTTCTTTGACGAAAATGCCACAACCTTGCTTAATTTTTTATCTTTTTATTTTATTATTTATTATCTGTAAATATCAGTGTTCAACGATGTGTAAAACTTCAAGTTTGTTGGCCATCGTATTATTATGAATATTATTTTTATTTTGTTTTGCACACCTTGATAGTTAGATCAAGACAATGGGTTCCTTGCCAAAACTTAGTTGTTAGCACTCAATCATCAAAGCTGGTGAATTCATTGGCCTACTTTTGATAACTTAGAGAATAATTAAGGGAAAATAAGGGTTTACTCGACTACTATTCCAAAGTGTAGTGTTTGATAAAAGGTCAAGGACGAACTTGCATCTAACAGGCAATTCATAGTTAGGGAATCCATATAGTATAATTCAATCACATGCTTACAAAGACGGGTTAAAAAGGTTTTGGGACTATTCAAGGGATAAAATTGCTAGGTCTGCTTTGTTGCACCCTAGCACATACAAAACCATTCCAATTCTCATGCCACACGTTACCAGAAAACATTAATACTTGGTTAGTCCGAAACTTATAGTATAAATATAATCATGTCATATACTAAAACGAAACTAATTAATTCAACTTTCAATTACCTGGCAATTGCAACAGTTAACAATTAAAGTACTGAATCTATAGCATTAATCAATAAGTCCGTACAAACATTCAAAAACATAGAGATGATTACAATTTCGGTGTGAAAGTCCCTGCCTTAGTCCAAATTACATTGGGACGGTAATACAGAAAGAAAATATAGAGTTTGCAGGGATGTGACAATTAGGTTTAGATTTCTGATGTAGGTTCATTGTGAGGATACCAATACCTATTGTAGAACCATTGGGTATCACCCACTACAGCATCTCCGTCCTGATTACGATGCCAATAGTAGTAAGCATGTGTTCGATTTTTTATCTCTAAGATTGCATGGCCAAAACTTGCTTCCCTGAATGCTGAGTATTCAGGTTGAGGGTCTAGATACCTGCAGTTAGTTCCCATGCATACCATGTGTGATTTTCATTAGCTGATTAATGAAATCAAAGATTGTGGTAGGCAAACTAAGAATCTGAAATAAATAACACTTAATAGCAGTATGAAAAAGAAATTGTTCTATTGCATAAAGCAGTTTTTGACCTATGGTGACAGCCACTTTTGCAACTTACACTGTATCAAGGCCTTCTATATTTCCTCCATCACCTATAGTAATGTACACTGGAGCAGATGAATTGAACACAGGTCTGCACTCCCCATTCGTTATGTTATAATCCACATTTGACACCCGCTTCTGCAAAAGAAAATATCAGAGATATAGGTCAAAGTGGGGCGAAAGGGGATATCTTTTTAAATACATGTCCACGTTCACCCTTAATTTCTGAACGGTTTAATGACTGCAAGCATAAAGGCTTAATTAAAAAACAGATTAATGCTTCTTAGGCAGTATATTTCTGCAGACACAAGTCCAAGGCTTAAACAAAAATCGTGTAAGTCACTTTATGCTAAATGTTTCTTTATGAATTGGGAAAAAGAAAGTCCCTTTGAATTTAATGGTAGCTGTTACTATTGCTTTCTGAATTAACAAAAAAAAATTAAAAGTCCCTTTCTGGCTAAAAAGTACTTGTATCTCTTTTCTCACCAATATTTGCAATTAGCGAACTGGCTCAGATAAGAAAAATATAGAAAAACAGAAAATTACAGGGAGGAAAGCACGAGTTCTATAAAAAGGATGAATTATATGTTCTTCACATGAAGATCATTCAGAAATATCATAACAATTAAAAGCTGAAACTTACTGTTCTCTCATAGGCATGAGTATGACCAGTAAAAACAATGTCAACTTTGTAATCTGTAAACCATGATTCAAATTGGACTCGCATACTCTCTCCTTCCATGTAGTGTTTAGTATTGCTAGTGTACACTGGTGAGTGCATGATAACAAACAACCATGGAGTTTCTGATCTGTTAACCTTTGGAAGCTCTTCCTTAAGCCACAGATACTGGGGAGTGAATTTTGCTGCACATCGAACAACTTTGTGAATAAAATGTGATGATCAAAAAATATTTGCATCTATTGTTCAGACAGTATAATTTCCTCTGATATTGGAATTCAACTTGCATTTGCAATCAATTTTAATGTGTAAGGACCAACATAATTTTGGCAAAGCTCTTAGAACAATACACAAGACATAGGAGATGGTAATGCAGTAAACACGATTTCCATCTTACTGTACGCTCTAGAATTGATCCAAATTATGCTGTAATGTTCCCTACTAGATTTAGACCTGTTTTAACCATAATTAATCTATTTTTATGTACTTATGACTAAAACAAACTTTATTAAGAGAACTCAATCTTAACATGAATCAAGTCTATGATATTCTATCTTTTTCTAGTCTATCAAGTACTTACTAATTTACCATACAAGATAATTAATCTTATTCTGATTCATTTATAAATCATTTACATATTTATTAATTACTAGTTATATGAATTATGATTATTATATTAATATCTATTATTATATCAATATCTAAATTTATAACCATTATATTATTCCTTTTTCCCTTTCTGATCTGCCATGGCTTCCTTTTATATTCCTCTTCTTATGTCATATTACTTGTATTGAATTAACAATATTATTTTACATTATCAGCGTCATATTGTATTGACAATATTATATTATATTAACAGAAACTTATTATATTATATTATATTAACAGAAACTTATTGTATTAACAGTACTATATTATATTAATAGCCACCTATTACATTTAATAATATTATATTAATAATATTAAATTATATTAATATATTTAATTGTATTAATAATATTAAATTCTATTAGTAATATTGAAGTACCAGCCTCATATTATTATGCGTAGGGTTTTTCCCCAGTCAATGTGAGTCGGATGCATTCCTTATTTCCTCTTTTTCTATCTGCTCTTATTCTTTTTTTATCTTCCTTATTCTGAATTATAAGCTCAGAGATGTACCCATATTCCACCCCCTCTAGACTCTATATTTATCTATTATTTTTAAGACTCATCTCCTTTCATGCAAGTCATCACTATTCACACAGCATCCATTCACCCCACTTTTTGGTGAATTGTATTACTTTATAAAAAACAATTATTAAACATCACAAATACAAATCTTTGTAATAAAACAAAGACCATCGCACCCCTTCCGTTTCATTAGTCATTGTTTTTATTTTTTTATTAAGTGTACATAATAGATCGTACCTTTTCAAGTGTAAATCGTATTTCATTGTGATATTTGCTGTTTAAGAATTAATTAATGTCTTAGACACTCATTTCTAACACTCGCTGTTCTTTCATAGATACATCAATATGTTTGCAGTATATGTATAAATGGTTGGTTGTATATGTATTAACATATACGTATATTTTCTGTATAGTTTGTTGTATATGTATTCTGAGTCTTTAATATGCTGCATATAATTTAATAATTTGTTTATAATTTATGTAATATAATTACTAATTTAAATATTTCAAAAATTTGATTATTGATAAAGAAATATTAATTAAAAAAATAAATATTTAATAATTTCAAATAATCATTCATTGATAAATATTATATTATATTTTTTAAATTAATAAATAATAATTGCTTCATATATATCAATCAAGGAGGGGACATGACATATGCTAAGAGTGTGGATTGGTTTGCTTAGAGGATTTAATCACTAGCCTCAATTTTGGTGACATTAAGTTACACAAGTGAAATGGTTGAACTCTTCTATGGAAGCATCTAAATAATTTACTACATATAATTACAAAAAATAAGAAAGCATATGATACCATGCAAGCAGTTTGTCAAAATATCTTGTTGTCTTTGAAATTTTGATTGCTTTTCAGAACAAATTGTACTCAACACACGAGTTAAACAGAAACAATCCATTCAGTTTATGTTTGTGCAAAAATATTCCTATTTATTGCTTAGTATTTTCTGGATTTGACCATGTGAATTTTTTGTTACCAATGTTTAG
This sequence comes from Cryptomeria japonica, assembly GCF_030272615.1. Lineage (NCBI taxonomy): Eukaryota > Viridiplantae > Streptophyta > Pinopsida > Cupressales > Cupressaceae > Cryptomeria > Cryptomeria japonica. The sequence continues at coordinate 153,024,423 of NC_081405.1, read as the reverse complement.
GATCAGAAATGGTAACAAAAAACTCACACGGTCAAATCCAGAAAATACTAAGCAATACGAATATGGACTGGAAATTTCATGATTTTAATCCTCATTTATTTCCAAATTTGGACAAGGTATTAAATTTTTACGTATCATGCACATAAAGAAGCATATTGAAAATTGAGCAGATTGACGTAGGACATTACCAAAGTTAAGAAAATCCATGTGGGACAGAGCGAATGAAAAGCACGGGATCTCCTAAGTTGCATGGGATACTGTCAAAAAGTCCAAGGAAGCCAGCGGACTAGGGATAAGAGTCATCATGTTACAAAATAAAGCATTGGTGGCAAAATTGATCTGGCATATGTACAAAGAGTCGGGGGCCTCATGGAGTCAAGTTCTATAGAAGAAATACCTGGATGAAGATAACCCAGAACAAATATTGACAATCGCTAACCCACCAGGTGGTTTAGCCATATGGAATTTTATGTGCAGTTGTAGACAAACCATTACCAATCATTTATCATGGAGGATCAAAGATGGTAGGAAGGCAGACTTCTGGAAGGATTCATGGAATGGATATAAACCACTAATTGATCTCCCTAGAATGGAAAGGGCAAGAGAGATCATGGGGCCGTTATTTGGGGAAAAAGTCAAGCAAAACATGAAGATTGAATGGAACAACAATGCAGCCACTTTCGAGTGGAAAGCTCTAGATATGTTGGATGTTGATTGTAGGAGAAACATTAAAAGATGAATTAGCAACAAAGCATATTGTGCTCATTAAGGGGGATGATGAAATCTTTTGGTGTACAACAAAGACGGGAAACTACAACACCAAGCTTGGCTACAAAGTGGTGAGATAGGAATGGGAGCAATGTGAATGGCAAACTAAACTATGTTGGGATTTGCACATCCTTCCAAAGGTGGGTGCCTTTGCATGGATGGCAGTACTGTTGTGACGTTTTCACACGTCACCCCATTGCAAATGGGGACCCCCTTTTTTTTTTTCTTTTAAGGTTAGGGCTTTGGTGTCTTAGCATTTTGTCTATGATTTTTCGTCTCTACAAATTCGTCAAGTTTTTTGAAATTTGTTGGAGTCACTAAAATCAATAAGGAGAAGGAATGGTCAAAAGGGCATTTTAATGCTACGGTCATGCTCGGATAGGTCGAAGGAGTAAAGTCACAATTTCTTGGGGTCAATCCTGACTACTTCCTATTTTTTTCGGAAATTCACTTTTTTGTTTTTTTTTTAATTTAGAAAGTTATGTTTTTGACATTTTGGGGCCAATCCGGGAACCTGCTTTTTTTGAGTTGCTTTTTTCTAAAAAAGGAAAGTTGTTTTTTTTCTTGTTTTGGGGATCATGGATGGTTTCAAGGTCAAGGGAAGTGTCTAATCAGAAAATTCATCTAGAATAAGCTAGGTTTGGAATCACTGTCAAATCCAAAGGATATTTTCAAAAAGTTGATTGAAGATCACAAGAAATTGACTAAGTCTGAAACTTGGATCGCGAAAAATTCCTTGATTCTTGCCAAGACCGCCTGCCTAGATGTGGAAAATTCCCAGGTTGATGTGAAATTCACCCTCCCAAGCAAGAAAATTCCTAGCCAACAATGAAGTCCGTCATAGCATCATGAAGGAAATTCCTTGTTTGAAGGCTAAGTCCGCCCTATGCTTGGAAAATCCTTGCTCTCAAGCATGAAGTCCGCACAAGGAAAATCAAAAAGTTGGTTTAGTAAATTTCAGAAATTTTGGATGTGTTTTGGAGACTAGGAAAAATTCTTGAAGCCATGTGAAGTCCGCCCAAGATTGGGGTGAAAAGTTTAGTTAAATATGGCAACATGATGAAATTTCCTATCCTCTTAGCAAGTCCACCCAAGGTGTGATGAGAAATTCCTTGATTGCAAGCAAAGTCCACCTATGCCTTGAGGAAAACTTCCCTTTTCATGTGTCAAGTCCGCCCTCTAGGTGAGTAAAGTTCCTCATCCCACTACCAAGTCCGCCTAGGGAGATTGGAATAATTCCCTATCAACACATCAAGTCCGACTTTGGGATAAAGAAAAATCCACAAGTCATGATGAATTCTGCACTTGGTGGACAAAGGAAAAAATTTGAAAATTTTGGTCAAGGTGAAAATGGATAAGGCAAGAGAAATTGAAAAAAAAAACAAGAAAAAGAATTTGCACAAGTGTTGAGGACAAGGTGAATAAAGCAAGTAAAGCATTCGCTTAAGTGAAAGAGTTTAAAATTTCTTTTGGATTAAAACAAAAAGCTAGACACATGAAAGAAGTTCGCATAACTCATGGAAAGAAAATCAAAATAAAGCAAAAAGGATTAGAACAAGAAAAGAATTTGCCTAGGTGAAGAGAGGAAAGAAGGAATTAAAGCAGAGTTGGCATAAGTTATTGGAAACAAAACAATTAAAGCAAAGTTCGCTCATGAAGGGTTGGCTTCTAGAAGAAAGAAAAAAGAATGGCTATTAAGTTTTTTTTTTAACTCCAAGAACAAAAAAAAAGAGGAAGGTTCGATTTGGAAACCAAAATTGGACTACATACATTGCCACTAAAACTCTTTAAAACAAAAAAAAAATGCAAGGCAGGGTTTGAACTTCATATAAGACATCAAACTTGGCAATTCATTATTCACAACTTCTCTATTATGCTTATGAATTTGAACTTTTCCAAGCATCTTTTCCAAAGTTCTAGGCAAATTTGAAGTGTAATTGCAGGTTCACAACAGGCTCCAAGGAAGAATTCAGGCATTCAAGGACAAATCAAAAGCAATTCTCTTAGGAATTTCTTCATTTCTTTCAGGTCTAAAGCTTGGTCAAGGCAGAATTCTCCGATTTTGAACTTCAAATTTCCTTCCCTCTTCTGAAATTCTGATTATAAGACTTGTGCTTAGGTTTTCTACATCAGATTCTTTGGATTCCATCAAAGAGCAGGATTTCTTTTTTGTGCTTTTCAACCTTGGAAACGGAAATTCCCAAAAATAAGACTTTGTTTCACAGTTTCTAGGATTTTCCAAGCCTGATTTTAGCTTCTGGGATCTTTTCCAAGTCTGATTTTAAATTTTCAGAATGTTTTTGAGTCTAATTTTCACTCCTAAATCCATAATCAAACTAAGTTTCATAATTTCCAAAAGTTTTTTCTAACTCTGATTTTCGTTTTCAGACTTGACTTAGTCTGATTTTGGGTCTGATTTTAAGAATTTATGAGAAAAATCAGAGTTATCCTTTGAAATTCCTTAAGTAGACATCATGCCTATTTCTCTAACTTAGGAATTTTTTCATGATTTTCAGGAGATGGATGTCAACTTAGGAAGAGATTTCCAGAAAGGTGAAGATGAAACAAAGGAACTAGTTGGAAAGATGTTTCCACAACGCATGGAAGGACAATGTTCACGCTTCAAGGTGGAATCCAAAGACGAATGGAACAAAGAAGAAGGACTTATACTTCATCAAAACACTCAAGAAGATTAAGTCAAGATACAATGAGAATGAAGAAAAATGTTCTAATCATCTTGCATTTCCTTCAGAAATCCAAGAGTAAGGGACAATACAAGGAGGTAATCTTGGTTGAGGAACGTTGCAACATTAAGTCAAGAACTCCACTCACGAATCCAAGGCCAAGGCAAGGAATTTCAAACTTGATCATCCAAAAGATATTGCCTAAGGTATCAACACTTCTTCATGATGGAGAATCAAATCTACAAGGCAAGCTAAGGTGGCATCCTGTTGTAACCTTTTTCACACATCGCCCCATTGCAAATGGGGACCCTCTCTTTTCCTACTTTCTAGGGTTTTTGTTAGCGCTCGTGACCTTTAGCTTCAATTTTACCAAGCCTTGCTCAGTTTCGAACAGTTCAAGCCCTAACGGTTGAAAGTTAGTTTTCATGTAATTCCAGAGTACAAACACCTTCAAAGCGCTTAGGGACGCCAAAGGTTAGAGGGCCATGTAGGAGGTGCCACCAAAGTCCGCCAAAGTTTAGAGAGCAATGTAGGAGGTGCCACCAAAGTCCGCCATAGGTTGGGAGGCCTTGATGGAGCCAAGTCTTAAGTCCGCCAAAGGTTAGAGGGCCATGAAGGAGATACCTCCAAAGTCCGCCATATGCCTAGGCCATGTAGGAGGTGCCACCAAAGTCCGCAAGGCTAGAGAGGCCATGAAGGAGGACTCTCCAAAGTCCGCCACACCTAGAGAGGCCATGTAGGTCCTAACTCCAAAGTCCGCCAAAGGTAAGAGAGCCATGAAGGAGCACTCTCCAAAGTCCGCCATATGCCTAGGCCATGTAGGAGGTGCCACCAAAGTCCGCCAAGGCTAGAGAGACCATGAAGGAGCACTCTCCAAAGTCCGCCACACCTAGAGAGGCCATGTAGGTCCTAACTCCAAAGTCTGCCATGCCTTGGGAGGCCATGAAGGAGCAAGGGTTAAAGTCCGCCCAAGATCTTCAAGGCCATGAAGGAGAGACCTCCAAAGTCCGCCCCATGCCTTAGCCAAAATTTCGCCTTGAAGAGAGGCCATGTAAGAGGTATCCAAAGTCCGCCAAAACTTGGAGAAAATGGAGATAAATTCAAAAAAAATTCCACCTACACATTGAAGAGTCAAACAAAATCAACATGATGTCATAAAACTCATCCAAAATTTCAAATTCGAAGACCAAAATAGAAAGTTTTCCAAAAGAGAATATTGGAAGATTAACAAAGATTTCGAACTTGAAAGCCAAAATGGAAAGTTTATAAAAGGAAAATTCGAGGATTAGCAAATATTTTCGAACCTAAACCAAAATAGAAAGTTTTCCAAAGAAGGATATTGGAAGATTAATGGATATTTCGAACTTCTAAACCAAATTAGAAACTTTTGGAAGATATTTTTCAAACACATGACAAATGCTTTCCAAAAGGATTGGAGATAGAATTAGAAGTATGATTTGGAAGATCTTAAGGGTTTCTACTTGAGGATTTAACCTTGCCTACAAATACTTCATTATTAGCTTCATTATTACATCAACAATTTTGAAATTACTAAGGAAAGCTTGGTAAATTAGTTCAGTTCGAAGATCATCTGGACAAGGATTTTGACATTTCTGGAAGTTGGATAATCACTTTTGACTAGATATTCGCAGATTTTTGGAAGGTAATCCATTACGAGAGGATTATTTAACCTTTTCTGAATTTTTTCTGAATTTTTCTGAAAATTCTTAGGAGGATTTCTAGCCCTGTTTCTACCCATTCGAAGGTGAAACCAAATTCATGATGCAGATTTATGGATTTTTTCTGAATATTTTCAGGAACTTGGGAAATATTTTTTCAAATTTTTTGGTTAAGTGTGAAATTTATTTTGAAAGTTTTAACACTTGGTGGCGACAACAACCAGCCTCAAGACTGAGGGTTTTTGAGGTGAAAATTCAATTTTTGTGGCTGAGTATGAGAGTGAAAAATGGAAAATTTTCTAACACTTAGCCATTTCACGGCCCTGTTATTTTTTTCGAAATTTTGCAGAAATTTTCTAACTTAAAATTTTCATCGTTCATCTGCAAGTCCTAGACACCATGAAATTCCAGGTGGATAAAGATGCCCCTCCAGAGTCAAGGATGACTTCAAAATGGAAGAACGTCGGTGACACCAACCTCGGACACATCAATTTGAGGGAATTCAAGAAACGAATGTTTGGTCTAGACAACCTTGTGCCTACCACCATTGCGCGAAAGATGATGAAGAGCGGTATCGTACATGCTGTTGGCTTCCTTCCCACCATGCAATGTAATGAACTAGTGGTCGAGTGTGCCAAACATTACAACCCCATCAGCAAGGACATTGTTGCACCTAATGGAAGGATACTGGCGAACATCAGTGATGAGGCCATCAGAGAGGCCTTCAAGATCCTGGAGTATCACAACAAAGTGTATAAGGCTAAGGACGAAGCAAAAAGTCTGTATCAAGACCACCTGGAAGAATATGACGCCATAGTCAACCATTCCTGGCTAGACAAGCCAAGGAAGGGCACCTCCAAACTTCAGAGGAAGAGCCTAGTGCGGGCATACTTCAAGGAAGACATCGGAGATATGATCGTCCTGCTCAACAGAATAATGGGAAGCCCTCACGGAGCCCCATTCGAACCCTGGATGTATTATTTCATTAATGAAATAATCAATGGAGTAAAGATGATAGACTGGGCCAAGATGATTAGCGAGCACCTAGACAGCCAGCTAAGGAACCTAGAGGCGAATAGAACTTTCTTCATGAGTTCTTACTTGTTCTATTCCTTGGCCAGGACCTACAGGTACAGAGGTCTCACTTGTAGAGGGGAAGTAGGGAGCAAGGAGAATCAGTTTCCAGTATATGATTGCTACCCTCAGCTGCAAATGGAAGAGAAATTCCATTACAAGAGAATGAATGATACTTTCCTTATGCACATCACTCGAACATTGCAAAGCGGGCTGCACCAGAGACTCTCTCAAGAGTCTATGGACTTCATCAATCGGTTTGGATGTTGGTACATCCAATACCCGAAGTTCACTTACCTCCGAATCCAGGGATTCTCCGGACCTCCATACAAGCTTCCAACTTACCCTACCAACCGAGTGGTGTTGCTCGAGGTTGTGAGACAATTGGAGGAGTATATAGTGATTCAAAGGGATAGGCAAAAGAAGGCAGGGACGTCTTCACTTACAATAGGCAATGGGCTGGAAACATGTCCATCATCCCAAGCTTCTACAACCGCTGAAAAGGAGCTAGCCTGGTATCCCCTCTATCAATACAAGACAAGAAGGAATTTCGATCCGTTCCACAGGATAAAGAAGATCTAAGGAATGACGTTTGAGCACAGACCAGACCTAGAAGACTACTGGGCTAACGTAGCCGATAGCTTCGAGATCGGGAAGAGATTCTGGTCAAGAATTCCTTTGAGCATGGTGAGAGCAACAGAGGTATTCAAAGTTGCTGATCAAGTGGAAGAAAGCTTAGAGCTTCATTAGCTGGGCTTCGAAAAGATGAAAAATGAATCCCTAGTTTTGATAGATTGGACAGAGGGGGAGAAATCAGATCTAGCAGACCTCATGAGGTCAGTGGTTGAGTACTCAAGGTGGTGGACGTCTGAAAAGACAAAGTAGTTGAAAGCCAAAGGTGTGACCCTAACCTACGAATCAATGGGAGTAGATGATACGCTATCCATAGATCCTTGTACCTTTGCCGGTGATGCCCGAAATCCAGAAAGTGTTGGGTCTCAGAAGAGGAAGGAGTTAGTGGGAAGCTCAGTGAAAATCACAGGGAAGAAGATCATAGGAGAAAGAAGGGAGTCCAGCGAAGGTCAATCCATTCTAAGTGTCGCTTCCATCAGGCCTTATCAGGATGCAGTTAAAGAACGAGAGTTGAACATCTGCGTAGTTGATGATGAAGGGAGAATGCCTTCTCCTTCAGTTGAAGAAGTAATGAAGGAAGCTGTCCAAAGTCCAGACAGAGAGCAAATGGAAACACCTACAGTCTTCTTGGACGGCATACCAGCAAACCCAAGAGAGGTAGATGATGAGTTTGACAATAATACTGACGAGCAATCAACTGTCCCGGATTGGCTAAGGGAAAGAATAAAGGCTAAGGTCCCCAAGGAGACCTGTTCCGAAGAGGTCACTACAGCATTTCTGGAGAGGGTGAATGAGCCCACTATAACCAAACCACCCAAGCCTGCCAAAAAGTTTTCCTTAATTCAAAGAGACAGTGCAGGGTTCAGGACAGTCCAGATAGCGGTGCCCAAAGAAGGAAAGACCATGGACAATGTCGCCGCAGATGATTACAAGGTCACTACCATAGAGCTGGGTAAGCCCACCCAAGACCAAGAGGTCTAGTATTTTGACGACTCTTGCAATGTTCTGAAGGCAAGTCTAGCCCATGAAAAGGAAAAGAGGAAGAAGGTCGAAGAGGAGAACCAGCAGTGGAGAAGGTATGTTCTCCATCTTACCAGACCACTTGACCACGAGATCCTAGTTACTCCGCCACAGCCTCTTCAACAGGGATCAATGAAAGATTATGATGATATGAAGGGCTCATACACTCAAGCAAAGGAGTGGATTTCAGACGCTTCGGCACGTGCTGACACATTAGTAGAGAATCTGGTATCGGCACATGACTCGGCCTTTTCCCTGATCAATCGTATCCAAGATCTAGCCATCAATTGGGGGGATATGACTAAAATTCAAGATGAAGTACTTCCACACCTGAAGGTTATCCGAGGCTTGTCGAATTGAAGCCTAGTGGAAGCAGGTATCATACAGACCGAAGACAGCTACGACTTTAGCACATGGTACTATGCCTTGGTCACTCGGATCGAAGTTCTAAAGAAATCCGAAACCAAGTGCTCAGAGATAGAGGGAAGTGTTAGAGAGATCCTGGGCAAGGTATTCCATGTGGCGTCAGAGATCTGGAAGAAGGAAAGCCTAAGGGAGAAGCATTTGCAGGCAGAAAACCTAAGAGCCAGAATCCAATCTAGCTTCTTCAAAGATTCAGGGATGATTGACAAAGGCGATTTCTCAAGAATTGCAAATTTTCTCTTCATCGATGAAAATTTCCTCGCCCAAGCTATTGAGTGGGAGAGCATCCTCGCCACCTGTACCGATGATATGGATATCATCGACTTCCAAATTAGCAACTCGCCAAGTATCGCCATGGAGGAGGTCAAGCTTATTGTGTCCAGATACGTCGAATCTCTAAAAGAGGAAAGTGGACACTCACCACAGTCAGATTAGCAACTACACCACTTGTCACCTTCTTATTCATTTGAACTAGTAGTATTTGGGGAAACCATAATTAGGGTTTGTAGCTATCAATCTTGGCCCTTGATCATTGTTCGATCTCAGCCATTCATTGATTTTCGAAAAACTATATAAGGTTGCCTCCTCTCATTTGGAGAGTGAGGTTTTTGATATATTGTTGCTTAAGGTCATTTCCAGATAATATATTGCATGTGCGCTGCTTTGTAATCACTATTATTTGAATGATTTGCATGGTTTCAATTTCCTCAACACCTAGTTAAAGTTAATTTAGATTTGCTTACATTGTTGTTAATTTGAGTTAAGGATCTGATAAGTATCAATTGATTGTGTATCTCTGCTCATACTTTCGGTAAATAGATGATTTCCATTCTACCGTGCAAAGTTAGTCTGAGCTTATCCCATGTGCATCCCGATATCTCGATCATAAGCACAACCCACTAAAGATTGCACCAGCTTTGTGTAGTTGTCCCTAGTGTGGCGAAGCAAAGTTTGGTTTCTCGAGAGCACACAGTTGACACCGTCTCCGGAGTTCGCAGGATTAGATTAGCCTTCCTAATCCTGTCTCTTTTATCCTTTCCTTTGAAAGTCTAAACCCCAAAATCCAAAAAAAAAGAACCTAAAATTGCCAAATCCATCTAAGTTCAACAATTCAGGATATTTGTCAAACGTAAGTCCCCCTTGAGATTTTCAGCATACACTACCCAAGAAGCTACTCCACTAAAGTCGCTTGTTCGCACATATAGACCTTGGAATCAGTAGTGATTTTTCAGGAGAGGATAGAATGCCTTCGAGTATTCCTATCCTAATGTTTGGTAGATGATAAAACAAACACCAACACATCTCAGTCATCAATCAACCAATCCAAGGGTTCCAAGTTAGACATGTTCAGGTGCAATGAACCAAACTCAACAAGTGGGAGATATTTTCTCATTGGTTATCCAAAACACTGTAATTTTCTCATTGGCCAAAAGGAGTTTTTTTTGCAATTAACCCTAATTAGGGCTTTATTTGTTAATCTTGGCCATTGATCTTGGATCATTTTGGGCCATTGCTTTGTAATGGGGTGCCTATATAAACCCTCCTCTCATTTGTAAGAGAGACTTGTTAGAAATTGTTGTAGAGATACTTCTTAAGTGCGAAGACATATTCATTGTTCAAAATGTTGGTGAATCTTGTCTACTTTTGCGAGTTAGCATGGTTTTTTGGCTCTCCATAGAATAGATTTCATTTTCAAATTATTAGATTGAATAAAGGATTTGATGGAATTGCTCAATGTGGAATGATGTGTTCATACTTTAGCTAATTGGATAATTTTCAATTATCGTGCAAAGTTAGCCTAAACCAGTAAAAGAAAATTTAACTTCTATTGCTTTATTCATTGTTCAAGATGTTGGTGAATATGAGTGATATAAAAATCTTTTGATTTCCTTAGAATATTGCACCAATCTTGTGTAATTGTTGAATTTGGCAAAGCAAAGATTGGTTTTGGATTCCATTTTTCCAATTTCCGTATCCGAAGCTCATAGGATTAGATTAGGATTAGAAATATCTTTCTAAACCCTCAACCTTTTGCCCCTTTTTTCAAGTCTTGAGAGAAGTAGGATTAAAGTTGAGCTTATTGAAAATCATTCCAAAAAAGAAGAAAGTTATAAGTGTCAAGAATCACTAAAATCCTTTGATTGATTCACTCCTTGAACAATTGTGTAAGTCCCCCTCGAGATTACCGGTATATCACAACAAACCAACTGAGACAATCTACATGAATTTGGAACCTTGGAGTCGTCTTTGTGATCACACAGTGAATCTGTTCAACACATAGAAGATTTTGATCAAGAGAGAATAGGATATCTCTGGGTATTTTATTCTAAGTTGCATGTGCATAAAAAACACACCAACAAGTACAAAATAGGATATTAACTAGAGACTGCCTGCAAAACTAGGTTTTCAAGGCCCATTTAGATGCTCGATGTGCTATAAACACGAGGAAACTTTAAACTAGTTGTTTGTCTAGTGTGAGATAGCCCAAGAATGTTGGCTTTTCTTTTTAAGGAAATTAAACTACTACAGGCCTCTACTGACAACACTAAAGGAGAAATTCACATGTTGGCCAACTCTACAAAAGGCGTAGTATGGAATGGATTGTTGTATGCTATCCTTGCCACATTGATATGCAAACTTTGGAAGGAGAGAAACTGACAAATATTTGATGAGAAAGATAATACCCTGACATCAATCATAAATAAAATCGAGGTGGCAATTAGGGAATACATCAACTCTAAGGTGGCAAAGAAGCAATGACATATATATACTTCATGGGATGATCGCATGGCAAAAGAATGGCCACATCTGATACCACTGAAACTAGATACAGTCACATATACTACAAAATTAAGGGATGCCAAGTGGTGTCTTCCCCCCCGCCCCCCTTGAGGAGGGCTCAAGCTGAACTTTGATGGTGTTGTGCAGGGAAATTCCAGCCTCTGGAGCAGGTCTTGTGATAAAAAACGATGCAAGAAAACTAGTATGGGGTGGGTTTATCAAGTTGCCTCACGGCACAAATAATGATGCAGAGGACGTCGCCCTTTTGGCTCATTTGACACTATGTAGAGAAGAAGGAATAGTCAATTTAGGCATCGAAGGCAACTCACTAAATGTCATCCAAGCCATAATCATAAGCGGCGCTTCGAGTTGGAAGGTGGGAAAGTGGTTGGAAGGAATCCATGAGATCCTGAAGGATTTGGCTGAATATAATGTCAAACATATCTACAGAGAGGCAAATACAGACACAAGCTTCCTATCTAATCATGCCATAGATCAAAGTGAAGTGTCCATCATCACTTGTGATCAGAGGGCGTGAGAAGGTCTCAACCTAGCAATGGGAGATGGAGAGGATACTTCGTAAGATTCCCCAGATCTCTAGTAGAATGATAAAGACAAATTTAGTAACATTGTTTCTGAAGCGGCCAAGATTGATAAGACGCAGTGAAAGCACCATGTGTGGGGCTCCAATTATAAAGCTAGAGCAAACATTAGAAGAAAACAGAGTTGAAGGGAAAGTAGTAGATGGCAGAAGAATTTATTTATATACCTAAATGCAAATGCAGCTGCAATTAGGAGTTTGTTGCAAAGAAGTTAAAGGAGGTGTTTGTGATTGCAGGTGATGAGGTGGAGGATGCCATCTGGAAGATAACTAGGGACAAGGTGCTCAATGGCTCCCATGCTCATAATGTTGCTCTGCTTGAGTGGTTTGTCTACAATATAGCAAGAACCACGGGAGACCACGACACAACAGAGAGGGCAGTTAATAGCTTTGGTTCTTTCGATCCTAAGGGAGCCAGCAGTGAAAGCACTGAGAAGGCAGAAGCCCAATGCTTTTCAAGGGCTGGTAGCAAATGCGCTCGCAATAGAGGAGATAATCAAAAGCAAGGACATGGTAGACACCATTATGGCCTTGAGGGATGGCCTGAGCAGAAATAACTTAGAAACTTATGAATACATGATGAGTGTAAATGGGAGCATGTTCCTATTTGAACAGTTGGAGAGATCTCAGGAGGTCATTGAGGCCATTAGGGTACTAATCTTCACCTTTTGTTGATATGTTTGTAACTTTTTCTTTGTTTTAATGGAAAGGGAGCTACCCCCATGGTAGTAATTTGTCTTTGAAAAAAAAAGAAAAAAAGATGCATATTGAAATTTCTTCCAATGGGTTATTTGGCACCATTGATATCTTTTCCTTTCAAGAAGAGATGATTCAAAGATTCAAAATATTAGAAATGCTGTTACTGTTCAAAATATGTCTTGTGCGGTGTCATTTACTTAATATTCTATCATGTCAACTGCTATAAGCATTTTAAAACTTGAACCCAACAAGGGCAGTTCACAATCCTCCTCAAATCCTCTAGATTCATGTTGATTCAAAAAAAAAAATGTTTTGAGTTGTTTCCACTTCCATCAATCATGATTAATTGTGTTTCACATCCTAATCAAAGCTTGTATATTTTTGTGAGCTGGATAAATTTAAAACTAGTAGGAACATGCTTGGATCATTTAAAAACATCCCATGTCACTTTCATGCTTGTATTATTGGATTTATTTAACATGAAAACTGTCTGAGACTCTGAAATTTACACTCTTACTTTTTCACAAATGGTGAGACTATGTTCTTAAGTAAATTTAACCCTATAGATGTCATGTGTTGATTGTAATTAGGGATGGCGGATTCCAATTGCCTTGGGCAACATTGGAATCCGCCCAAGGGGGCCAGCCCCTTCCCCAACATGTAGGGCTGGGCCCTATACCTCACGACATCAAATAAAGACTCCACGCTACATTCAAACCAACACGCCAACATGATAGGGCCAACCCTATCCCAATACATTTCGGATTAAATAAATTAAAAGGGTCTTTAATCTATGAGGCAAGCCGACATGTTTAGGAGTATTGCGCCACATATAAATAAACATAAACTTCATCACCATTCACTCATTCATGTTCATGTGAAATACTCATATTTGCCTTATGCGAATTGAAGGAGAAATATTACAGTGAAATATGTCTGCTATACCAGCGAATTACATCTGCCATTAAAGTGCGAAATTCATCCATAAGGAGAGTGAACTGAAGTACTAAAGGCTGCCGACCAGCAAAGTGCAGGTTTCATGTGCGATATAATACAGACCTAGGGTTTGGATCTGAGTGCTGTTGGAAGTGTTAAAGGGAGCAGATTTGACAACTTTTTGCTTGTGAAAGTGCAGTCTTGTGAAAGACATTATCAGCGCTAAGTGCAATCACTTTCAAGTACTTGAGATAAGTGTTGTAATCTCCATATGAATATAATCCATAATCAGATCTGAGGATCTTTTCTGGCTGGGTTTTTCCTCCTAGGAGGTTTTCCCAAGGTAACCGTGTCTTGTTCTTATTTGTTCATTTCTTGGTTGTGCTTGAATCTGAAAACTATAAATCCTTCATTTAATTAATTTAGTTAGCAATCAAATTTTGATTTTCTGAGTTTACATTAATTTGCTTGTATTATTGGATTTATTTAACATGAAAACTGTTTAAGACTCTGAAATTTACACACTTACTTTTTCACAAATGTTGAGACTATGTTCTTAATTAAATTTAACCTGTAGATGTCATGCAACAGTTTCTCTGCCCTAAATAATTTGTACAAGCTGTGATCAGATTTTTCAAAGATTTTTAATACTTTTAGCCAATGTTATATTGACAAACTGGTTTTTACAACACAAATTATATACTTAGTCACTATTAATTGATTCTTAGTCATTAATTCTTAATGGAGTGATTTTAAGCGTAAATATATTTGATTTAGGTGAAGAACATGTTTAGATAGTCAAATAAAGACTAAATAGAATCAAATTTTCCGGATCCACAAAGGCTGGATACTCTTATAATGAAGTAAATTGTGACTCATTTCTGTGTGCAAGTGCAGAGAGTCAAAATGATTGAATCCCTGTCAAGGAATCCTAATGGAAATTACCAAAATGTAGGGAATGTGTTATTTGAGAATGAACTTAGTATGCTCTGTTTCTAAAAAAATGGTTTTCCAAATAGGCTGTGTCCATACATGCCAGCTTCTAAGGGCAAATTTTTATTTCCTTGAATGCCAATACATCTTATCGTAAGTAAAGGAAGCGGGTTGGATAAAAGAAAATTTGTGTATATTTTTACTGTTGCTAAGCAAGGCATACATCTTTAAATCTATAAATCTTACGTTGGAAATGAAAAGGAACACAATTAGAAGCATTTAAAAATAATCTGAAGAAGACCCACCATAGGCTGAGTATGAGGAGAGAACGATGATGTAAGCTGATGCACGCTTAATTGAGTACCAAAATGGAGATGAGCTTCCTGAGGACCGATATGGGACATGATATCTATGCATGTATGCTTTAAAAGGTTGTATTTCTCCCTGATATATACAAGACACGAAAATAAATTAAAAAAAAAAACTAAAAAGAGGCATTTGTAACGAAAACAGGGGAGCATTAAAGTACTTCACTTCTGTGAACTAATATTCACTCAAGAAACACATAGATGCCAATAATCGAAATCAATAGACAGACCAGAAAAACGGGGACTAAGATTATAATCTTTATCTCACCATGTTTCTTTATTTAGGCTAAGACAAACAGCAAATTGAAATTATATATATAAGGATGATCAAATGGCAGTTATTAGAAATGTGCAGTGGAGCTAAAATTTCAAAGAATAGCAGCATGTTTCCCACATCAAATGTAACTAAGTTTTAGAAGTTTATTTTCACCTGTTGTGGAATTCCAAATTTCGAGTCCTTTTTGTATATATTTCACCCAAGCCTTGTGAAGCTAATATGATTAATTAGTAATAGTAATCTTGTAATTTGACCTTGTAAATCACAATCAAATGTTGGTGCCTCCCTCATGAACTACATTAACATCTTTGACAAAAAATCTTCAAATGACCTTTTAAATGTGGCTTAGTTTTCCTTGTCAGATTATTTGATTCCAACAATTCGTGCACTATTAGAAAGAACTTTCCAAGGGTTTTCCAAAAGGTGGCCAAAAGAAAAATTCTTTTTAGTAGAGGAAGTGGTATCCATCCAAAGTTGACCCTTGGAATTGCAAATCTGTTATATTCTCAAAGTGTGGCCCTTGAAAAATCTTCATACCTTGCAATTCAGACAAGCAAGTTGGATGCTGGTAAAGATCTACTTTCTTACATATTTTTATTCTTAAATCTATGGGAGGAAAGGAAAGCATTTGAATACAAATTTTCTTGAATCCCTAACTTTCAGCGTGAAAATAAGTTTAATAGGAAGGATGCTGCCACTGCTGGACAATCGTGTTTCCAATTTAGAATGACCTATTTTCATGATACATCTTGGAAATCAATTTTTTTCTGTGAAATTGATCCGTTGCTTTTGTTCCCTGAGTAAAAGTAGAAAGGAACTTTCTTAGGAAGGAACATACTGAGCTCCTCATCACTCATCCGATCCTTGCTGCTCTCATCTTTTCTTTTAATTTCCATCAAAGTTGATTTTAATCCATCCAAAAGGAGGAGGAATCCATATAATTCTAGTCAAGACCTTGAAATGATGGAATTTATACAGAATGGGATTTGTCTCTCTTTGGCAAGCCCATTATCCTAGATACTAGGAGAGAAAAAATATGTCATGCAAATTACAAGAGAGGATATAGCCAGTGCTTTGTATATTATAATGAATCATGCAGATAATTTCTTTATGAGGGGTAATGGTATTTTGGAAGGTTATTCCATTGTGTTCCTTCCATAAAAACTAGAAAGTCTTAACTGTGGTGATAATTGATAGTAGAATTCTGATATTGACATTTGCATTCTCTGTGATGACCACATCTTATTTTGTTCTCTACAGACCTGCCACTTTTGAATCTAGAGTAAAATTGCTCAACAAAAGCTCCCCAAATATAAGTAGCAAGGGGAAGGCTAATGAAAAGATGTGGAATTGTTTCGTCACATTTAAGGCAATTGAGGCAAATGGACAGAGCAAACCACCCTTCTTTTATGCAACTATTCCACAGCAAGTATTTTTCCATGTTGAACTGTGACATATTTTCTATTTTGCATACAGATATAATATATACATATTTATGCTCTCAATTTGCTACTAATTTGGGATTGAACTATTAAGATTTTACAGACATCCAAACAGAAGTGAGCAGAAAATAAATAACAATCTTTTATTCAGTTACTCAATGGTTCTGAGGGGATTACAATAATAAAGAAATTCAAATCGGAAAGTACACTCAGAAATGAATCTAGGTCTTCTTATTAACTCACGGGTTTTCCTCTTCCACGCAGCTGCTTAGAACTTAGTAAAGGTCATCCACTCGTAATAACAGCTAAAATTTCCCTAGTGCTTACATGATCGGACCTTGTAAGGGTGATGATAGTAGCAGCAAGGCAGTGTTTTCAATTTGAGGGTGCTGTGGTATGTGCCTGAAGTTAGAATACTCCTGATATCACCTTAAAATAGTAATTTTCCTGACCAGCTCTCAATTAGCAGATATTCAATTGTGGTTGCCTTATTCCTCAATTGCCCTCCTCGTGACTTATATGCTGATAATTATGGATTTTCTTGCTTCACATCTTCAGAAAAACAATCTAGAGTAGATGGATGACTGGCAATCCATGCCGTGATCTTTCTTAAGTTTGGCGATTTGAGTAATAAGTATTTGCTCTGCAAATGTCCTCAGATTTGGCACCTTCTGTGGTAAGCGATCTCTTTTTGGCCTATGAATTGTTGTGTCAATTTGCCTATGATGATTCAACTGCCGACTTGGTAATAGTGATTTGAGTATTTGAAGATATCTCTTGTAAGTGCACTGCAATTCCTCAGTGGAAATTGTCATGAAGCAGGGACAGTTTTCATCCTAACCTCTGAAAATACTACCAAGGGGTTTCATCCTTGCACGTATGTCTGCTGGAACCTGAAGTTGAATTGTCTGAATCAAAATCGGTTGGTAAAAATGAACAAATGGAACGTGTACACTGTACACATACCTCTTATGAATTGGATGCATGAACCCAATTTTGGTGCCAGAATTTTGTAACATGCTAAACTTATAAATAGAAAAATGAAAGAAAATCTTGACAAGTAAACATGATATGCATTTTTTTTTTCTTAAAAAGAAAACTAGTAACTAACTACTTCAGCTGAAATTGAATATATCTCACTATCTAACTGTCTCTCAGCATAACAGAAACTAACTTCATCTGAATAGGAAAAATAGGAATGTAAAACTTTAATTTCTTTAACTATATACCACAATAATGAATAACATGCATTTTATATAAGAAAACGGATCAGAGACTATTGAACATTATGCTAACATCTGAAACACTCTTATTACAAGTCTCAGCATTGTTGTGGAGAGGGGGCTTTCCCTCCAACCATAGACCTGATGGTCCCTTGCACACCTTCCTTTTGGAAATGGCCCTACCCTTCACAAAGGTGTAGACCAAAGCTTAGGGCTAGTTGCCAACTAAGCCTGGTGTTTAGAATCTACACAGCACTGGTTAGTCACACACTATAGGTACCTCCTAACTACTATGACCATTCTGACTAGAGATGTATGAGATTCATGTGAACTGACGGTCACATACATAGCATTGCACCACCTTGGCCAAGGTTTAATATTTGCAAGCACATTTATAGTGCTGTCAATATTCACCACCCTTACTCAACTTGTATCTCTCAATCAAGCCAACAAACTCCTAGGTTACTACTCAACTAACTGTAACTTGTCCTATGACATTAATGACCTTAACAACCCTTAAGGAAAATAAAATTCCACTAGAAGCCAACTACTCAATAGTTATTGACCAATTTGATCACCCTAACCCTTAAGAGATCTAATGAATTAATTAACAGTAAGATACTTAAATAACAGTCTTCACAATCAGTTGAACATGATTGAACCTCTACAGGCTTACTGTGACTTATCTGTCTAATATTAATGAAAATGCAATGGAATATTTACAAATAGTTCTTTTGCTTTTCTTATTCATTGAAATGATATTCTTATTACTTATTACAAAATTGACATGGTTGTATAATTGGCTCTGGAGAACTATGATATGAGCTCAATATTAAGATTTGAGTAACAAAACTTTCCCACTTATGCTAATTTATTTTATTGTAAGAGGTTTTGAAAAACACAAGTGTAATTTTTAAAATTTGTTAGATATTTTATGATACAATGAGATTAAAATATTAAAATAATTAGTTATAAGCTAAGTTTGAAGGGTATGATTTTCATACTTGGAAGATAAAAATACAACTACTTTGAATAGAAATAGATTTATGGGATACTTTCATTGAAAGTATTAAAAAACCACAAGATGTAGATAAAACACTAAAATGGATGGCCAAATATCATAGGGCCATAGTATTCATTGGTCTTAAATTATATGATGCATATTTGCATCAAGTTGATCTAATAAAAATATAAACAAAAAAAGGGAAGATAATTTTTTTTTTGGTTCACATTCTTCTAGTGCTAAAATAGCCATAAATATTTTTTTTCGTTTGATGTCAGTACTCTTTTATCCCTCCTTAATCAAATTGCAGGTGTAAACTCTACATTCAACGGTGATAATGCTAAAGATTTTTTTCTAGTAGTATTCCTTCAACTTTTGATTATATCTTTTTGACATTAAAATAATGAGTCCCAATTTGAAAACTATGATTTAATTCTTTGATGGATGAAGAGAGTAGTGTTAAAAAAATCATTCAATTATTAAGAAAACTACTTTTCTTGTTCAGAAGATTTCCAACATTTTAATAGGAGAATGATTGAAATGCTATTATATGAAAAGTCGAAGTGTCCAAAAAAATTGCATTCAATGGGTCAAATATTTGATTATTAGAAAATTGAAGAAAAATAAAGTGTAACTAAAGATGAAATGGAATATAGTCTTAGATTTAATTAAAATCTAAAAAATGTATGCAAATAACTTAGATCTCAAACTCAAAATAAAAAATTATGTAAGCATAAGGCATGTTGGATTCACCAAAACTATTAGGTGTGGAATTCAAATCCTAGCCTATGGATGTAGACTAATATCTCAATTGTTCATATAAAATCATTGGGAATAATGTATAAGGTCCAAATTTAGTCATATAGGAGAGATGAACACTTTGATCGATTGTTCCCTTTTTATATGATATGTTTGGAAATTGAGATTGGAATGTGTATTTTTAAGATCTAGGCAAAATAATAATAAATTGATAATCAATAACAATGAAATAAAAAATAGAAACTAAATATGGTAGCTTACATCTAGAAATAGGACACAAAAAGGAACCTTTAATTGCAAGCTCAGCCTGAAAATATTGGATTGGTGTGTTGGTCACCCTAGTTTGAGGGTGTCTATGAAAACAAGAGGATGTAGTTTCATAGTCAGGACATCTGTAGTTATAACTCTTTGAAATTTAGCCAAAAAATGTTGGACACGTGTTGGGATCCCTAGTCTAGGGGTTTTATCCTATTAGAAATCTTCAAATATATGTTGTTTTCTTTGTGCATCTATAACACTCTCTACTATTGGATATGAACCTATTCACACAAAAATGGGAGAAGCATGTTGACATGTTGTATTTGCCTTAGTCAAACCCTATGCTGGTTTTTCCACCTCTAATATAATACTGATTGATAGAATAGAGAGATTTTTTGTCAAAAAGATAGAGGCTAAAACAACCAAATGAATGAAACGACAAGTATCACCTTAGATATAAAACCCTTGGGTTGAAGCCTCAAAT
Organism: Cryptomeria japonica; assembly: GCF_030272615.1. Lineage (NCBI taxonomy): Eukaryota > Viridiplantae > Streptophyta > Pinopsida > Cupressales > Cupressaceae > Cryptomeria > Cryptomeria japonica. Next base: position 153,004,378 of record NC_081405.1, on the reverse strand, counting down.
AATCTTTCATGTTGCTTGGAAGATGTTAATGAATACATTACTTATGGAGGAATACTAATCGAGGGTTGAAAGTGACATGGTTTAAGAGAGAACTATAAAGAGTTCATTATGATTGATCATAACCATTGAAAGAAAGATGTAGACTTTAATGATTTACTTCTTGATTGTAGACATATGCTCAATTGCCTCAAATACACTTGATTGAATGTTCATCATAATACTTATATCATTTAGAGTTTGAATGAGAGAGGGAGTCATATTTATATGGAACTTATACCATTTCAGATTTATTTTTTTGGGAGGGCTGATATTAGAGGGCAATTTCTTACTACTTGCAAAGGCAACATTTATAATTCAAAATTTGGGGCCAAATTGTTTGGATAGGGGTTTGGGTAACTTAGTCTAGGATAGGGGCATTGGGCACTCTAGTCCTAGAATTTTGGGCCAAGTAAAAGGTTGTGAATAGTGGAATGCAGCATGTTACTAGAAACGGTCCCAAAACTGAGCACAGTTGGACATGAATTAGGGACACGTTAGGCGCAACCACCAAGGTGGTTCCAAACTAAGCTTGAAATTTTAAAAGGAAATAATTTAGAATGAGAGAATTCTTTTTTGAGAGAAAACCTAAAAATTATTAAGTGATATTAATAGACTGAAGATTTATTTTTGAAAAATTAGAAACAATGGAGGGTATAAGGGCTAGACAACTTCTTAGACAACACTTATATTTATTAATTTCTTGAGTACCACTGATATTAGAGAGAAATAAAAGCTTGAAAAACCATTGGCATAGTATCTTGTAAGATGATAGTGCATTGTCTAGATATCCACTAAGAGCACTGCCATCTAGAAAGTCCAAATTCAATAAAGCTTAAAAAGGCTAGAAACATTACAAGGATTGAAAAAAAATATCATATAGGGTGCCAATATCTTAACTTTAAGATGTTTTCGATAACACATCATAATGAGTATAAGATAACGTGAAATTGTAAGGGCTTGTTGTTTTTGAAATTATAATTCCTTTGACAAATAATGTAAAATAAAAATGTGTTGCCCCCATATTTGGCATACCTAAAATTTTAATTTCAAATCGATCTCAATGTCGAGTAAAGATCCAATGGGTGTTTATGCGTAAGTAATGAGCATGTTGTTCAAGGTCATTACTAGTCAAAATATGAAAAATGGAAGAATTATGAAAATTATCACAAATTGAGGGAAATCAGTTGACAGTCAGGATCTAAGCGTCATTTTGTATGACGTGGCCAACTTTCACTTGAACCCAATTCATACTTTGTCATATTTTAAAACTTCAATTTTTGGTGTCTGTTGCCTAGAAATGATTAAAATCTCTCATTTTAGGATTCGTTATGAAGAGTAAATGGTGTTGTTGGCTCATTTCCCTATCATCAACGCATGTTTCAAATTTAAGGACTTAACTCCCTACCATTTGGAAGATATGGTCATTTTTCTCAAGCCTGTGCATTAAAGTTAAAATATTTAAATTATTTTTCAAATAAATCATTTAATATTTTAGATTATTTTAATATTGTGGCCATTTGAGGGAAAAAGTTTTCTAGAATGTCATTTTCATCTCTCCTTTATTCTCCTCCATGGTCGATGGTTTCTGGAGGTCAAGGTCATAATCTTTAAAAGAAATGGTTAAAGATGCTCCATTTCTGAGCATTTTTAACCCATAATCATAACCTTTGCAAAAATGGTTAGAAATGCTCCATTTTGGAGCATTCTTAACCCATATTTCTAACCTCTCACACAAAAAAAGAAAAAAAGAAAAAAAGAAAGAAAGGTTAGAAATGCACAAAATGAACATTTAAAACTTTGTAGCAAATGCAATCGACGGGGGTAAAGCCGAATTCTATAAGGTTTCACCAAGTGCCTCAAGAGGAATGTCACCACATGGATTTCAACGATTTCCAAGATATACACAAATCGATGTGTTGTAAAGACATTAGAAACTTTCGATCAAATGCAATTCAATTATTTTGTTATGCTATTTAGACCAGTGGTGGTTGTATGGATGTGTTTTTCCAGGTATAAACAATATGAGAAGTAGAATTGCAATACTATAACAATGCACAAGTTATATCGCATATCCAGAAATAGCAAATGGATAGCCATCAAGACATATCATAGAGTACATTATTGTCAGATATTATAGTTGAAAATGTGGAAGCATATACAAGCGCAGGAACTGTTCGACAAAATGCCTGAAGAGAATGTCATCCCATGAAATAATTGCAGAATGTGTACAACATGGATTTTGCAAGGAAGTTCTTCATTTGAATTAATGAATCACCCTCGAACATCTTCTGATGATTGAAGTGCAAAATTGAAAATGAATGCAATCACAGTCCTTTAAGAATGAGAACATACTTGAGAGTTGGTATATCATATGTGCCATAAATTTAAGAAATTTAGCACCTACTTGTCAAACGTAAAGTTCTCATATCCTATTGAGGAGTGCATATGTGAAACTCACAAGGATGCTCTAATGTTAATGATACATTTATTATAGTAACGGTGTCAATGCATAAAATCAAGGAACATGGAATTCAACTTTTGTGAACATGAATTTGATGGGGAATGTTGCCCTGTTTGGGTCTTAAGATATACATATGTTCTCTAAGACATCATCTATGTTTACTACTTAAATGGCTGATCGTGCAAAATATAATGATATCAATTGGTGTTCGATCTTGAACACACGATGTCATTCCTTCAAGAATCATATTACTACCATGATCAACCATAATGATCCCACTATGGCAATCAATCAAGATTCTATTTACAAGCAGCGATTGATCATGAAGATCTCACTATGGATATTTATCAAAGATTTCATAACAAAACAGTGATCGATCATATTGATCTCATTGTGGGTATCTATTAAAGACTTTCATAATCTAAGTTGCAGGTTTCGCCCATGGGTCCAGCTAGGGTTCGTGATTGGGAGGGTTGGTTCGGACCAGGGCAAACCTGAGCAAGCCTAGGTTGAACCCAGGTGACCAGCGACCCAAAATGTGATTTTGTTTTGCAAAATTTCTTAGAATTTTCAAATCCGCCACTAAAAAAATCAAAATAAAACCCTAAAAGTGAGTTTTAAAACATAAAATTGGATCATTTCTCCTCATTTGTGTTGCAAACATTAGTTTTTTGATAGCAGGTTGAAGAAAGTTTGGCTTCCAACATCAAATAGGAGGAGTTGAAGACTGATTTTTGAATTTTCCACAAGTGTTGCAACATCAGTTCCACACATTTGCAAGCTCCCATTGGCTGAAAAAGGTAGGTTTTTTAACATTTTTTTCAACTATTTTTGTTTCACAAATTATCAAACATGAAACATTATTTGTTTTTCATTATTTTGTTTTTGTTTTTGAATGTGTTCATATTTTTTCTTGCCATAGGAACTAGAATGGCATATACCTCTTCCTCCATAGGCACAAATGAATAATCAAAACAAAGAAATGATCTGAATTCTCCCCTATGGAAGTATGTTGTCATTATACAACCACTTCCAAAAAGTGGGGGATTTCATTGGAAATGCCAAGGATGTGGTAAAGAACATAATAGTTCATATTTTTGGGTGGTAGGCCATTTGTGCGAAATACTAGGAAGAGACATCAAAAAATGCCCTGGAAAAAATGGTGTGCTTATACCAGATGAGACAATGTTGAAATAAATTAGGGAGCATGAAGCAGCAGAAGAGAGAGATGTCCCTAGATTAAATCAAACTGCTCCAAAAAAACAAAGGGAATGCAACCCCCATCTAATCCCAAAGTTGTAGTAGAAAACCACCCCTTCTTTTCCACAGCTGAGCCTAAAAGTGAAGCACCCATTACATGCAAAAGATCAAAAGGGCATTTAGAAACCGCATTTCAAAATGAGAGTCGAGTCATTGCCAACCAAGATGTAGCAAGAGGCATGTATGCAAATGGGTTGACTTTCAATGTTGTTTGCCCCCCATATTGGAAAAAAATGTTGAAAAGTGTTAATGAAGCTCCAAGAGGGTATAAGGGCCCAGGTTATGAGAAAGTAAGTGGAACCTTGTTGGAAAGAGAGGTGAAGGGGGTTGAAGATGCATTGAATCCCATAAGGGATTCATGGGCTAAGACATGTGTATCAATTGTTTCAGATGGGTGGAAAGCTTCTAAAAATCGTCCCTTGATCAATGTCATAGCAGTGTCCCTAAAAGTGTGATGTTTTTGAAAGTTGTGGATTGTGAGGGCCAAGTAAAAGATGGCCAATTTATTGTAAATATTCTCATCTCTACCATTGAGACAATGAGACCCCACAATGTTGTTCAAGTCATAACAGACAACACAAAAAATTGTAGAGCTACTGATTTGTTGGTTGAGGAATACTATCATCACTTCTTTTGGACACCTTGTGTGGTCCATTCACTCAATCTTATGCTACAAAAGATTGGGAATAAAATTGAATGGATCAAACAAGTGTATGAAGAGGCTGAAGACATCCAGATGTTCATTACAAACCACCACATGTCTCAAGGGATTTTTAGATCCTTTTTGAGTTTGGAGCTATTGAAGGTAAGTGAAATAATAATTTAAGTTTACATTTTCTAGTTTTTTCAATTTTATTTTCAATGTTCATAATTTCATTGTGTAAGCTATAATATGTATTCTTCTTTAAAGTTTAGCTTTATTTTTTAATCATTTTGGCATTAATTTGTGTTATAGGTTGCTAATACCTGTTTTGCATCAAACACAATCGTCTTGAGACAACTTGTGAAAGTTAAAGTGGCGGTTTGCAATAGGGTGATCAGCCAAAATTAGGCTATATGGAAGCAAAGCAGTAGTGAGAGGGCAGCAAGAATTAGGGTCTAGCTATTGGATGACTCATGGTGGGATCTTGTGACATATCTCCTTAGTTTCACTGAGCCCATTATGAGCATGATTCGCTACACTAACATGGATAGGCCTTGCATTGGTGAGATTTATGATGGCATTGACTCAATGCTTGAAAAAATGAAGTGCATTATAAATACAAGAGAGCAAGATCCTGAAGAGAAATTCTTCAAACAAGTGGAAGTAATTATTGTAGAAAGGTGGAAAAAGATGACCACTCCTTTGCATCTTCTTGCCTATGCCTTGACACCAAAGTACTATAGCAATCAATTTCTTGATCAACCACAAAGGCTTGCACCATGGAAAGATTTAGAAGTGTCAAATGGGTACAAGGCAGCATTCTTTAGACTCTACCCTAATGATTATTTGTGAGATATTATTACAAATGAGTTCAAAGAATTTGCAAATGGAAATGGTCTAAGTGTTGATGCTCTTCGTTATAGATTCAAGAAGCATGCTCATAGTTGGTGGTACTTCCATGGCACATGCTTCCAAAACCTACAAACCCTCACTGTCAAAGTTTTATCAAAAGTTTAATTAATTAAAATTATCACAAGTTTATTTATAGTTTGCTTTGTCTTCATAGGTTGCTAGCAATTTTTAATTTTATAAATTAACGTTAATTGTTTACTTTGTCTTCATAGATTGCTAGTTCATATGCATTACAAAGAAATTGGAGCACATACTCTTTCATCCACTCAATAAAGAGCAATAGATTGCAATAAAAAAGAGCAGAGAATTTAGTATATGTGCATTCCAACCTACATCATCTTTCACACAAGCAACATGACAAGAAAGGGGAAACGAAGATGTGGGATATAGAGACAGAGCATACTAATTTGGATGCTTCCACTTCTCAACTTGTTGCATTTGATGACTCGGATAGCAATCAAACTTATAGTGCAAGTGGCATTGGCATTGGTTCATCTGATGTCAATGTCAATGATGAGGAGGATGAGAATGATGGTGTTGATGAATTAAATAATCCATTTGATGAATAAACTTTAAAAATTAAAACTATAGTTCCAATTGCTGAAAGTTGAAACAATGATACTTGAATATTTTGTCATTTTGATATTAAACTTGATGTATATGATGCTATGATGGTATAATCATGAAGATATGATTTCAAGTATATGTTGGTTTTGTTATTTATATGATACTATGTGACATGCTAATCTTAATTCATGCTTATAGGCTGCATAAATATATATATACATATATAAAAAAATTACATGTTTTTGTACTAACAAACCCAAACGAACCCAAACCCCTTTTCAAAATTTTGCTATATCGGGGTATCGGGTTCTCGAACCTTAACCGGCAAATTAGTTCATAACAATAAAGTGAATGATCATATTGATCTCATTGTGGTATTTAATCAAGATTACAAAACAAAACAGTGATCAAATTCCAATATATTTATTTATCAAGGAATAACAATTGAAGTTAAGCTCATATAAATTCCAGTTGACCACACAAGGCACACTTACAAGCAGCAAGAGGCTAGTGGTATGGACTAAATGGATTCCACACAAATGCATTCAATGACTTCCTTCATTCAATCTAAAATACTTGAAACAAAATTCTACTCTAAATTTCTAATCTATTTTTGGAGGCAATGAGAACCACAAATGCATACAAAACTTAAACAAAATCACCATCAATTCGAATAATGATTTGTATTCAAATCTGCAGCATCTACTGACAATTCTCAAAAATCTCTCCCTTACAAATGGGAGGCCAATGGGGTTTATATAGAGCCTCAAAAGAAATGAATGGCTCACATTGATTCAAGATCAACGGCCAAGATTACAAGATAAAACACTAATTAGGGTTTGTTACAACTACCATTACATTGGCCAATGAGAAACAAGGGTAAGATAAATAATATTTCTTGTAGTACCATGTGTCACTTATTCCCTCCTTGAATGAATGTTGACTTGGTACCCTTTGATTGAACAAAGATTGCCTTGTACACTTAATCAATTTGCCTTGTACATTCTTCTTCTTCATAACGTTTGGAATTCCTTATGATACTTTGCATTACTCAGAAAATGCCCCAAATCACTCTAAAAATGACCTCCTAACAAGATCGCCCAAGTATGGAGGGCTGGAAATGAAGATCCAAGTTTGAAGACAACCTGAAAATGAAGCTTCAAACCTACACTAGCAATGGTGTACTCAAAAAAATGCCTCCAAAACTCACTAAAATTGGCCCACAAGTGAAATCACCCATGTATGGAGATGGCTGGAAATGAAGATTAGTCTGAAAACAAGTCTGAAAATGAAGCTTCAGACCTGCAACAACAATGGTGAACTCTGAAAAAGTGTCTCCAAACCACTCCAAAATGGCTTCCCAATGAAATTGCCTAAGTGTGTGATGGTTGGGAGTGAAAAGTTTAAATCTACAAATGCACACTTCAGTCCACAATAGTGCCTAGCCATGGAGTCCAACTCAGATTTGTGTGTCAACAATGGAGCCTAAGATAATCACCAAAATTGCCAAAAATGTGAAGCAAACAGCCTGACAAACAAAGTCGCAGCTCCCCAATCATGGTGCCATCCAACAAAATCACCAAATGTGGCTTAATCAGCCACCAAACTTGCAGCAATGGCCTCCAATGACAGCGCCCAGGTCTGATTGGGCAAACAAATGCTTCAAATCTGCAACTCCAGCTCACAAAAATGGTGTCCAATGGACACTTAGGCAAAATCGCCTAGCTGGGAACTCTCCAATCTGCCACTCTAACTGTCACATCAGCCACTTATAATATTATTATAATGCTGGTAGGCACCTTTTAAACTTGTTTTTGCTCTCAACACATCACCACACAAGCAATGTGGGATAAAACTTTGCCTTTATAATAGCCTGGTGGAAAATCACCCCATGCTAGATAAAAATCCACATTAAAAATCATCATAAGTCATCACAATTGCCTTTTGGGGAAAATCGACCTTTGGAATAAAATTCCTGATCAAAAATCATAACTTGTCAAAAACACCATTTGGGGAAAATCACCATTCATCAAGACCATCATTTGCATAAAAATCCATCAAACTTGATCATAAATTGTCCTGGAGGAAAATCGATCTTCATTTGGATAAGAAATTTCATCCGCATCAAATTCATCTGCACCCAAGGGAAAATCGTGGGCAATCAAGATAATTTCCCAAACTTAGTCAAAACTTTAGCCTCTTGGTGGAAAATCACCCTTTATCAGGAACTTGAATGGGGGAAAAACAAGGTCCATCAAAAATTTGGGGGAAATTCATCTCCCATCAAGATTTTGAGTGGGGGAAAACTATGGGTCATAGGAAATGTGGGGAAAAAGCACCTCCCATGAGGAATCTTGACCTTTTGACCATTAAAACATGAACTTTCATTGGGAATTTAATGATTTTTCCACTCAAAAACATTTGGACACATCAAATTTCATTAAAACACATCAGGACTTATAGCTAAATTTATCAAAATTTGAGCGAGAAAATAAAGATTCCATCAGGATAAAGTGCAAATTTGACTTGAATTACCTCCTAGGAACAAGAAAATAACCCCTAAAGGACCTCTTAACACTTAGGCACAATAAATATCACCGACTTGGACACTTAGGCATATTCACGCTCAAATTTAAAACTTGTTGCAACCTCAAACTCGAACAAAATTTAGGATCACACTTAACAATTTGACATTTCAAACATGTTTGATCCTACATCCTCCCATTAGCAAAGGCAAACACTAGGAAATTATTACTAAACCACGGCAACCTACTTTAAACACCTACCCTAAAAGGCAAAAAAGTGGGGGTCCCCATTTGCAATGGGGCGATGTTTGAAAACGTCACAACACTCTGAAAGCACATTACTCACATCTTTAGTACTAATATTGTTCCGAATCAAATGGTTTATTAGAACATTTTCAATTCTATCTAACTCAGCAGATGTCAACCACATCTTACCAATTTTCCTTAATCCATTAACACTGCCAACAATATCCAACAAATTTGATTCATCATCAAATTCTTTGACATCCTGCTCTGCAATAGCCAACTCCCCTTTAGAAGAGATTCTGGATCATCAATTATTACCTTTTTTTCTTTATGATCCTTCTTGTTCTTATTGGATTCTGGGACACCATATGTATAGTTTCTCTCCTTTTCGTTTTCTGAAGGAAGAACCTCCCTTAGTAGGACCGATAGCAGGGGATACCAGACCGACACTCCACATGTCCAGGAAAGATTTGAAGTATACATCACATGCCTCCTCTCTCTTATCCAAACTGTTCAAATATCTAAAAATTTGCTTGGCAACCGAAACGTCAGACTCCCATATCGCATTTTCTTTTGCCAGAAGGGGTAATTCTGCTTTTTTGACATCTTAATGTTTTCTAACAATAATTCCTTCAGCAATTCACACAAGTCGAACATCCTATCTTCCATGACAAACATATGTGCCAAGTAAACTGCAATAGCCGAAGTTGCACCTTCCCTATTTCTGAAGTATATCTTGTAGGAAATGCCATAAGCAACATACCTCACAATAGGATTGATGATCTTGTCGACGATTAATGCTCTTTGGTTACCCGTTACACTAGTTAGGGTTTCGACTTCTTTGTTCTTTATTGAGTTCTTAGTCAAAACAGCGCCATTGTCGCACAAACCAGTAATAACCGAGATAGTCTCCTTCATGATTGGATAGGGTTTATCCAACATGATGTTGTCATCTTGCACACAACTAAGGATCACTCTGATCACTTCCTGGTGCAGGGCACCTAACACTCCAAGCATGCAATTTTGGTTTCTTCTAGGTTTTTGTGTTGTCTTTCATGAAGTAATAATGGACCAACCATTTGGGACTCAGTAGAGCCATGGTTGAGTTGTCCAAGCTTTTGGTTGTGTCATTTGTGTTCAGGATGCTATCAACCTAGGAAGTTGTAATGATAATGTTGATCACAGGAGTAGTACTCTAGATCATTGTCATCATGTAATAAGGGTCTATTGTATTATGTTTAGGTCTTCTAGGATGCTTGAGGGCCTTTAGGAGCCTTGGAATGCACTTGAATGCAAAGTTGCATCTCAAGTGACAAAAAAAAGATGTAAAAGTTGTTGAGCAAAATTTTGCAACATTTTGCAAAAGTTGTATTTTTGATGATTGGTGTTGCAAAGTTGGTTCAACCAACTAAATCATGAGAATATAAGCCAAAATCAACTTCATTGTACGGGTTGGAGAATTTGGAATGCAAGAGCAAGTTTTTGAGTTGTAAGCAAATCTTGTTTTCTTTACCGTTTTAACAGTTTTCTTGGTTTTTGTTGCATTGTATGGTCCAGTACGGACTTGTCAGTAGAATCTCATTGCCGAGCATGAGAGTTTGTTGAAACATCTTTCCAGGAAGGTAGATTAGCAATTCTAAGTGTGTTTGGTTGCAGAGATCTAATTCATTCTCTGTAACTAGGTGTAAAACCCTTGCAAAGTAGGGTTTAAGAGCAAGATGGCTCTAACCTGAGCATCCATTGATGGCACCAGTTGAAATCAAATGAAATGCTAGGTTAGGGTCTGTACATATGATTAGAGTAGGTTTTGTTGTTTTTGCAAGCCTTGTGTTGATTGTGCAATGATGCCCTAGGCTCACAACTTGGAGTTGGTGAGTTAGGACAGCAGGAGATGTGTGGTTTCAAAGCACAAGTGGATTGGTAGAAGACAAAATGATACATGGTTGGAAAGCCCTTTGAGTGCCCTTAAAGAATCCTCAATTGATTTGAGCAGATGTTTTGGCTGGTGAAGGTTTTAAAGAACAACTTTGTAAGTCACCCGAGTAGGCCAAAACCCTTGAAATTAGGATAGTTTTGGTTCCCATATGTGTAGGGCGAACCCAGATGCAAATTTGCAATATTGTTTGTAGACCTGAAAAGGGTATCCAAATCTGTAATTTATTTGTGGCCTTATTTGGGAAGTTTTGAAACCAAGTCCTTAAAACCGCCAAGGAAGGGCTAATTGAATTAGGCCTATTTGGGAGCCGGTAGAGACAGAGAGGTTAGGAAACCTCGGCGATGGGTTTGAAGATGCACAAACCCTTTAAAGACATCAAAGACATAATGTAGATGCATTTTGAACTCAAAGAACCAATTAGTGTATTGTGATCCTTTGCAGAGGTGATTGGAGCCTTAGGAGTGGAGTTAAAGATTGAGGTGGAGTCCTCAATAGGCAGTTAGTTGTCAAAGCTTAGTGGCTATACCTTGGACGCAAGCCAAAGTGGATCAGACCTTGGAGGTCTAGATAGCAAAACCCCTACCAAGTGCCATTGGATGGGCTTGAGGAGTTAGAGGGTTGAGTAAACAAGTAACCCAAGAAGGTGAATAGGATTAGCTCCAAGACTCTTTGCATCACTTCCGCATCATCAAATCAGGGAAATTCTATCCACAGATACAGTCCTTTATGCTCTAATTCCTTGACTCTTTGCAACTCTACATCATTCAAATTGATTTCCACATTTCTGATTTTCTCTAGTTTAAATTCATCCAAGAATACTTTCTCTACAACTTGAAATTCTCTGCTACTTGATTCTTCCACTATCATCTTGCTTTCCATGATTACTTGCTTAGCCCTCTTGCTCTATTGTTCTTCAACTATTCACAATATTTTCAAACACTAATAACATGATAAAGAAAAGTGACTTCAACCATCAATACTTATCTTGCCAAAAATCGCCTTTAGGGTTTTGCCGCCAAAAAGTATATTGTCGATGATGTCAACACAAACCTTTGATTAGCTAGATAGCCTCTTTAACTCAGTCATGCCGAATCAACGACATGATCCACTCGGACAGGGATGCCAATTTTTTTCTTCAAAAACTCCTCCTAAGCCAAAGCAATATGCTCAGATACTAGAGGAAGAGATGCCTGCATCGGATTACGGTACACCAAGCTTGCTTCCATTATCCACCTCTTTATTTTTCCAAACCAAGATTTCCTTTTTCTTTGATCCATTATCTTTCATTACATTCTTCTCAGCAAATTTCTGCATATTTCCACTTCTGCACTGATTAGCATAATGTTCGGGTTGCTTGCATTTGTAACTACTGATCTTCTTTACTGAATTTATCGAAACCGTTCCAGATTTGCACCGATTAGCTTTATGACCATAGCCATTGCATGTATAACAATATCCATGAAAATTATTATTTACCTTATTTGCTCCAACTAGATTATGATTTTGACAGAAATTTGCTTTATGACCAAATCTCTTACAATCATACCACTAAATGCTTCTACAATTTGCAACCTTATGACCAAATTTATTGCATTGAAAACAATAACCATTAAATGATGGGTAGCTTTGTGCATTAGGTTGACGAATTGGTGGCCTTCTTGCATTAGCACTCTGATTCCAGGTCTTGCTTGTATCTTCTGATTTTTTCTCAATTTCAGCCTTAACCTTTTTGCTTTTGTCTTTGTCATTCTTATTTGAACATTCACTGAGTTGGAATCCAAGTCCAGTCTTGTCCAAATGAGCTTTCTACATGTTGATCAATTCTTCAAAGAGCTTACTACTATCAAGAACCTTATTCTCTGTCTTCAGTTTCTTCACTTCTTGCTCTAGCTTCTCACATTCTTCAATCTTCAGCTTGATTGATTCTTTCAGGGTTTCTTTTGTCTTAATCTTCTCCTCAATCTTCTACATCAGATCTTTAACAATCTCATTCGCCTGCTTCAGTTGATTGTTAACTTCCTTATGCCTCAACTTAAATTTCCGGATTTGCTCTCTCAACTTCTGCACACATTCATTCGCTACTTTCATATTTTCTTTTAACTCCTCATTCTCAGATTCAACACTTCCCAGATCTTCAAAGAGTTGTCTGCGATTCCTCATCCAACTGAAATTCTCCAGTCATGCTCAACAGTGCCATGATTCAACCAACAAGGATCTCCTTCAAGCGGTTAAGATTTCAAGCAAGGAACCAAGGCTCTGATACCAATTGTTAGATTGGTTGAAGGGACCGAAATATTGAGAGGGGGGGTGAATCAATATTCCCACTGATATTAAAAAATTTCTCACAACTTTTTAATGATATATCAAATCAATTAAGCACATCAACATGAAATACCAAATGCAGAATAAACATGAAAACACAACCACAAATGGAACACTGAATTTTATACGTGGAAAACCCAACTGGGAAAAACCACAGAGAGTGTTAACTCTCAAGATAATATAACTAGTTATATGGTGTTTACAAAATGGGTGGCTCACTACCGAATGGCTCACTGCCAATTTACAAAAACGGCTCACTGTCGAAATGCTCACTGCAAAAGATAAAAAATGAATTAAGGAAAGTTGCATCTCCAAATGCATGAAATCAATTCCAGGTTAAGCTCAGATCTTAATACACAAAACTTATAGCAGATCTAGTAAAAGATCTCTATATCACTGACCACACACACCTGCAGCAGATCCGGTAAGGGATCACTGCAATACTGTCTGCACTTTGCTTCTTCTCCAACTGCTTCGCTGTCCACAACTTGCACTTGTCCTTACCTTGCACATACACTGCACCTCTTTTTGTTGCCTTACACTCCTATATCTCCATAAATTTCCACACACGCATATATATATATATATATACACTGAAACGCTTACACACCGAGATAATATGTCGGCCAAGCACAAGTAATATGTTGCTCAAATCAACACGTTATCCAATAAAGCCTTAATCAAAATCATGATAACCAAGTCAGCCTTCGCAAGATCTCTACACAATTCATTTACCAATGCATATACCTTAATTACTGGAATAGAATAGGGGTCATCCGGACCCATAGAGGCTGACCCATAAACACAAAACTCCAAGCATAGCAACTCCAAACTCCAAAATATGAATGCCACGCATACCACAGATATCAATCCACAAAACATGAAAGATACCACTGACATACCTAAAATAGCTGATAGCGGAACACACAACTGATACCGGGGCCAAAAATAAGCATAACTTGGGATTCCGGAGATGAGGATCTTCTACAAGTGACTCTAGTAAATCATCTACACCTTACTGCACCATATGCCAGCAATACCAAAACTGCATACATCATCTGCACATATATATCATCCGGACCAAACCAGATAACTGGTTTGACATCAATGACATCAATGACAGTATTCACACAAGTCTAACAAGAGGTTCGCCATTGCTGGCTGCACCATCTCCTTGGTGCTGGGTTATTTTTATTTTACAGTAGAGTTTCAACTATCATTTCTTGGTGCCATTGTTACTTTAACTGCTGATTGCTTGCCTTAGTTCAATAAGAATATCTCAATGGACAAAAGAGCTATAATCTGATCCAAAACATGGAGATCTGAATATTGTTTATGACAGAAATCTGTGTGTACTGCTGTTTATGGTGTATTCTTCTACTGGGCACTTCTAGTTGTAGGATAAACTTCATTACTCACATTGTGATCTGCTGCTCGAGTTCCATATTTTTATCAATTTCATTGCAGATCATATATTTGTTTAAGGCAGCAATTTATGTTTCTGTTAATGCAGTGAAGACTTTGACTCTTTTTTTTGTAGAGCTGGAAGTGAAAATTTGGGCCTGACAAAGAAACATTTTCTGAGTGCATCAAGACTTTTTTCTGCAATTAATATCTCAGTTTGCTGTTGTTTAAATCAGATCAGAGTCTTTAAGATTCCCATCTATATTTAGCACATATAGATCTGATGAAGAATATATCCATTAATGAGTTAATTATATGTTGTTATTTCTGCATATGAATGTAACACGGCTTGCAATACCTTTATCCAAAAAACTATAAACATTATCATTAACTTCGCATAGAGAAACTCTCCTAAAACCAATGCAAGCAAGTTGTTTGACGAAATTACAGTAAGCAGCTATGTCCTTTACCAGTGAATACATGCCAACTGTTTGACATAATTCCTACATAGCTGAGTGGGTGAATGAAGTGTGGAAAATTTTAAGTGCAATTTGGGGTAGGACATTACATCGATATCAAAATTGGTTGGTTAAAATGAACAAATGAAACTTGTACACATACCTCTCATGAATTGGATGCATGAACCCAGTTTTGATGCCAAAGAAAGTGCTTGATTTTGGGCAATCTTGGAGAAGTTCATACCTAGTTCTAATGATCATTATAGCTTCACTTCTCTGGTTAAGAATAACATATGCAAAGCCTACTTACAATTTCCTAATCGAGTGAAATTGCATCTGATTAGATCTTGGGCATAGGTAAGATGAATCGTATAAAAGCCCAATTTCTTTTCTCAAAACTAGGTCCATTAGCAATTGAATGGAAATCAAACTTGCAAACTGAGCCCTGCCTGCATATTAATGACTTCTTGTTTAATGCACTTGGCCATTCTAGAAGGGAATTACATCTGTTTTATCATTTTATGTTTAGTGGGAAATCAGTTTCAGAAATCTGATGTTTGTGTTTGAAAATTGCAGCCAAGAAGCAATAGGGTAGATATAGACATTCCTAAGCTGCATTGCAAGGGCTTAGTTGATTGTTTCCATATTTTCGATGTTTAACTCCCCTTCTTCATTGGTCCTTACAACAATTCCCAAGCCACGAAGGATTGGTTGAAGATTGGATCAGTGCCTCTCCATGAGAAGTTCTTCTAGAGCCCTTTAATATTTGTGGCTAAGAAACTTGGATGGTGAGGAGTTGCAGCATATCAACAGGGATAGCTTGAAAGATTGTTCATATTAATTGAGTTCACCCTACTAGGGACAACCATCTATTCAAAATTTCAAAGCATAGTGTTTAAACTTGGACTCAGCAAGCTACTTTTTGGTTAGGAATTGGACTTGGTGAAAAATCCTGATAATTACTGTGTGCATGTGTGTGTAACAAAATGTTTTGAATAGTTTTCTGACTTTTTCAATCTGATTTTCCATTTGTTTCATAGACTCAGCCAACTCTAATAGCCAAGACCTACAAGGCTATTTTAAACTAAGCAAATTATATTTAGATAAGGACTCACACTCAATTGAAAAAACTGGCTAAAATGAATTTCAAACTATAATATCTGAAAGAATGTTTATAATGGTTGGTCCATTTCTCCCCTCTCCCCCATCCCCCACCCCATTAATGGTGTAATAGGAAAAAAAGGATATTGAAAAGCCCCTCACAAGGCATTTGTGCATTCGTTGATGTCATGTTTATGGATCCTAATTGCTTCTCTTTGGTGGCAAGATACCCTTTTCTTTGAGGGAAAGTTTAAGATCATAGGCTCCTCTCCATTTTTGGTGCTCTCCCCATTCTCTGCTTAATATAGTGGAAATTATCTTACATCTAGATGGCATCAAGGATAATGGAAGGCTCAGCTTGAGGGCTTCTAACCTATTTGACTTGGAAAAGATTTGTTCTATAATCTCATCAGATGATCTATGGGTCTGGATAGCTAGGATCCTGTTGTGCGAATCGCACACCCATCCCCGTCTTGGACAGGGACCCCCAGTTTGTGCCTTTCTGTCCTGATCCTGAAATTTGGCTAAGTCTGGAATTCCCTGATCCTGAAATTTGGCTAACTCTGAAAACTGAGGAAACCTCCAAAAACTAGAATTTGCAATATTTGGAGGGCCGAAACCACTCTCAAACATCCTGAAAGTATATATGGAATATAACTTAAAGTATAAGAAAGGAGAAAGACATATGGAAATGTATTCCATTAAATGATCCTCCGGGGAGATCTGGGCAAACTTGCCCAAGTGCCCAAGCTCGCACTTCTTGAGGAAACGTTTAAAATCGCCCAAAATGCCCAATTTCGGACCCTGGGGCCAAAATGTGAAAAAGTTCAAAAGTTGCGAAAATGCCCCAGAGGTCCGAAAATCACTTAAGTTGTCCAATTTCGGACCCTGGGCCAAAAAGTGAAAAATTTGATAAAACTGGCAGGAGGTCCGAAAAAGTGAAATGTTGCAAACGTGCCTTCAGGTCCGAATTTCACTTAAAGCACCAATTTCGGACCCTAGGGCCGAAATTCGAAGTTTCTTCTAAATTTCCAAACGCGTTTTTAGGTTTGAAAAGTGAAAACGCGATTTTGCGAAATATGTTACAAGGTCCGAAAACCACTTAAGCGCCCTCATTTTCGGACCCTCGGAGGTAAATGGAAAGTGCGTCGAGTTTAGGAAACACAAAAAAAAAAAAACGCGTTTTAGATCCGAAATTTACCAAAAGCGCTTCAAGCCCCGAAAATCATTTAAAGTGTCCATTTTCGGACCATGGGGCGAAATCGAAAAAAAGGTATAAAGGTGCGAAATCCTACAAAGCTCCTCCAGATCCGAAGTTTGCCTTGGACACCCATTTTTGGACCCCAGCCCCGAAATTTTAAAACTCAGAAATTTGTAAAACGCCTTCAAACTCCGATTTTGTAAACATGTTTAGGTCCGAAGTTCACTTATTTTGCAAAAGGTGGTTTAGCTCCGAAAATGAGAGTTCACCAAAAACGTGAAGTCCCATTTTCGGACCCTAGGGACGAAATGTTTTAAAATCGCAATTTTTGCGAAATATATGTAAGCTCCGAATTTGCAAAAACGCCAAAGGGTCCGAAATTTTTTGCAAATTTCAAAAGGTGCCCTCCGTTCTCCAAAATTTACCAGAAAAGCATGAGAGTTAGAGTTTTAAAATTTGCAGAAGTTCTCCAAACCTCCAGAATCGCGCCATAAACCCATTTAAAACGTCCAAGACTCCAAAGGTAAAATACGCAGAAATAAAAAACCAAGGATCAGATTTCACAATCGAAGAGAAAGAGAAGCATTTTCAAGATACATCCCGCAAAGAGCTTCTCAAGCCAGACGTCGTAACTAAATTTAATGTTTGTTAAAATTAAATTATTTAATTTTTTCAAATTAATTTAATGAAATGAAGTTGGTTGATCGCAGGACGTCATCGAAGAACCAGGAGAAAGACCTGAAAATGCAAATCAAGGAAGGATCGCAATTCAAGCCCAGGCGCTGAAGATTGAAAAAGAAAGATACAGGAGCGCAAGAGCAACCGAGCATTGGGAACCGTGCCGTTGAACAAAGATGAAGTCCACCGGCGAAATTGGAGGCAAAGGGCAAAAGAACACTCTGAATGTTGCAAGTTTATGCATTCTCAGAAGGCACACAGTTGGATTTAAATCCAAAAATTCAGTCTTAAAGCTGAAACTACTTTATTGTAAACTGCCTATGGGTCCCGTGCAAGATATTTTTGTGGATAACTATTCCCAACCACCAAGAAGATTGGATAGACCTGAATTAAAGCCAAATAGTGGCAGGTAGTTGAGATAGTTGCTGGTTGGATAACTGAGAATTAATTAGGCATGGGTCAAGGCTGCCAGCTTCTGGAAGACAAATCAGGGCCCTTGGATGCAGTCCATCCTGGCCTCTGATTCAAAATTGTAATATCTATAAAAGGCAGAGGCCTTTCTTCTGTAAAGGGTTAGATAGTTAGATTGTTAGAGATTGTTAGAGATTGAGAGATTGTTAGAAAGGGTTAGAAATTGCTAGATAGTTAGATTTTAGAGTTAGAATAGGTTAGATCTTAGCAGTAGCATAGAGATGCTACAGAAATTGTTGTAATAGGCAGATGAGATCAATATATAAACATTGATTTGGTGTTTATTGTCTTGTTTTCATCCTGTTCGCATGGTTTCTTTCAGCATTTTAGATAGATCTTTATGTTTTGGGTGTGCAGGTATTTGATAGATTCGGGCTCATACCACTGAGGATCTGCTGATTGTGTATCCTTTTGTGTGGTTAACCTGAGCCTTCGATTGTGCTTAGTTCAATTGCAGGTGTCCGTCTGAGCTGCGCCAGAATTGGGTGCTTAGCCGTGCGTCTCCAATCTGAAAATCTTCCAAGTTCCTTTGAAGATTGCACCGTTCCTGCAAGGTTGTGAGCTATTCTGGCCAAGCAGGAATTGGTTATGTTGAATCCGTCTACCCGCATACCCGTGTTGTTAGTTTTAGATCTCCTAACCCTTTCCTTTTGCTCTTTATTGCATAATTCGAGAATCACAGCAGACTAGCTTGTTGCCAGTTAAACGTAAGTCCCCCTTGTGTTTCCAGCATAAACACATCAAGCCACTGAGAGATCCCGCAGTCAAGACCTGACAAAAGAAACCTTGAGGTAGTCTCCTTTGATCAAACTTAGAAAACAGCATTAGAGACTTCCTTATCTCAAGAGAGAGTAGGATAATCAGTCGGCTATTCTATTCTGCGTTGGCCGTATGGAGTTTGCAGCAATGCGATTTCAGACACGTCAACAGATCCCCACCCATATGGATTAACTAGTGGCACCTAGTTCAAATTTACTTGAGACCAAACTTTTTCTTGGTGGTAATAATATGCAAGGGAAGTTTGGGGCTTTGGTTGGTGTGGACACATTTCAAGGACTATGTATCTCCTCATAGGAGTTGGATTTCAAGATTTTGCACGATGATGTAAATGCACTGCAAGAAAATTTTTAAAGGTTATCATCATCTTGTATCAATCTTAGAATGGTGGTTAAGACTTTTTTGGTGTCTCATAATAATGGCACACTTAGGTGGAGAGTTCCTTCTCTCCCTATGTTGGCTAGCAATGGTCTTGTATGGTAGGAAATGACAAGAAGTGATTCATGGAGTTTGCTTCAATTCTTAGGGGAACTCTAGAAATGTTGGTAGCTTGGTTCCCACGCAAGTGATCATCATGCTTGTCCAAGGTTTTGGTATCCTCTCTTGATAGTGACAAGGGTGTTGGTATTTGGTGTTACTTGTCTTTGAGATTGCACTTTTGATTTCTCTAGTTCCCGTGTAGGGTTCTTGGGATGAAGTGATTGGTCTTTGGTTTCTTGCACCCATATTATTTTGAGGATTTTTTTTGTATTCTAGAAATGTCAGTAGCTCCGTTGGAATGTATGTCCAAGGTTTCGGAATCCTCTCTTGATAGCGACAAGGGTGTTGGTATTCAGTGTTACTTGTCTTTGAGTTTGCACTTTTGTTTTCTCTGGTATCCCATGTAGGGTTCTTGGCATGAAGTGATTGGTCTTTGGTTTCTTGCACCCATATTATTTTGAGGATTTTTTTGTATTTTTTCTCTCATGTGATTGTCTTTGGAACCTATCATTACAAGATATTGTATTGTATGTATCTTTCTTTCAGTCTTTTGTTGACCACTTTTAGTGAATGTTTGGTCCTTTGTGGACTTTTATTATCATTTTTTTATATGAATCTGGTGAGAGCCCCTGTAGATATCTCTCCCTCTCCAATTGTATCAAAAAAAGATAATGGTTAATTTTAAATTTCAAGTTAGTTTTCTGTTTTTTCATAGATTTTTGCAAGTTTGATGGTCAAGACTCATGAATGTCTTTAGACTTGCTGATCCAGAGAGAATCTGGTTTTTGTACTTCATGGTATGTTTTTGAAACTAAGAGGACTTTAATGGTGAAGTATGTTCAGAGTGGAGTAGAACATCCATGTGTAGGCTTCAATGTATCAGAAGATCTTCAAAAATGAATTTTCGCCCATTTTTTGCGATATTGCTGATTTTAGCAGGCAGCAATAATGTAACTTCTGTGGCAAATTCACAAACGAATCTCTAGCAGAAGTGGTGAATTAGTCACAGTTGCGTGTATCCAGTGACATTTCAGTTCTCATATTTTCCTCTTCTTGGCACAGTTTCATGGCTTTTTCAGCTTCCAAATGTGATGGAAGACTATTTGTGGTCTCTTTGGGGCATGTCTACAATTCTTAGTATCGTTCTATCATCTTGAAGAGCTATGAGTTGAGTTTTAGTCAATTCTCTATTACATGTGACTGTTGCACTACCTATAGTAAGGGAGGTGATTTAGAAAGGTTGAGAAGGTCATTGGGACTTACCCGAGTTGTTTTAAGGCTCTGTCATCAAAGCCTGAGGACTGTAATTTTGAAGAACTAAGTATATACTCACATATTCTGGACTTTTCACCCACACGGAGTTTCTCTAGTGTAAACTTGTTTCCTCATGGTGTCGGTTCTCTATCTTTGTCATATTTTCTTGTCATTTCTTCTTAATAAATTTCAGTTGTTTGCATTCTCTTAACCTAATAATTAATATCCTTTGTTAGAAAACTAGTTAAGAACTCTCCTTCTAGTTTATGGATCAAGTGGCATTAGAGAAAGTTCAATCCTTTGGGAGGTTTGTTATGAGTGTTTTGCAGATTCATGCCCATTAGAGTATTACTACATCAAGTGCAAATAAGACCTTACCTTTGCAAAAAGACATTGAATGCTATAAGTGGAAAATAGAGTTGAGAAACATGGAAGGTAAAGGATAATATACAGATGCTGAAGTAAAGTTTTGAAGGATATAGAATGTCATATCAAGCCTTTTTCAATCAATGGAGACCATGAAAGGCCAAATGGAGGTCTCCATCGAGAGACTAGATGGTGACGAGCTCAGTTCTAATGAAGGAGAGTCTTCAAATGGTGATAAGCGGCTCCCAAGCAAGCCCCTAGTCAAGGTGGAGGCTAGTATTGAGATAGCATCATTTGAGTGTGATTTTGATATGGAGAAGCTTAACAATTTGATCACACTATTTGAGTTATATTTTAGTATGTATACTCTGACTTCTATAAGTTCTTGGCAGCATTTTAAACGATTTGTTATGAAGTAATTCTATCCAGCGATATAGATTCTTCAGCAAAAAGAAGACTTAAGTGCAGAAGTATACACTAATGAACTACAAAGATGGGATATACAAACAGGTAAACATGTGTCATAAGAAGCATTAATGAAATGTATAAGTCATCTTCATAATCATCTTTGTAGGTCCATATTCCTCTTAAAACCAATTGACATAGATGAGGGATACTCACATGTTCAATACTTGAAATAGATGCCCCTTCTTTCTCTTCCAATTCTAATGAAATTAAGGCCAATAAAAAGGAAAAAAATGTAAATTCCAGAAGCACAAAGAAGAAATCTGCATTTCATTGTGACCACTGTAGTAATTATGGTCATGTAGAGTCCTTGTGTTGGAAACTGCTCCTTAAAATAAAACATCACAAGCAAGATAAGAAGGGTAAGAAAACTTGTAATGTCCCCTTTTTTATTTCTTCAAATTACTATACTTATGATTTGATTGAAACACTTTGCAGACTTATTATTATAGAATATTAAGATTTAAGAGGACTAATTTAAATATTTATAGGTGTGAAACTGGAATGTAATAATGAGACCTTCTTGTCTGATATAGTATTCAGTATGCAAAGGAACCTACATTCATGGGATATTCTGATTATATTAATGTTATTAAGTTAAAATTTCAGATCTAGAGATCGCTGTTTCTACTGTGTCTGATCGTTTGGCTTGTAAACCTGATCTGAATCGTATTCTTTGGTTGCTCTTCCTAATATAGATTTATGTTTGCACCACTACGATGCTGTCCCTTAGCTCGTGGGAGCCTATAGGAATACCAAAAGTACTGTTGGCGGCAATATTGTACACGGGAATTAAACTAGTTAATTAAGTTGTAATTGTGTTGGTTAGTTGGCAGCCGAGGGGTGGCAGTTGCGGTGCAGCGGTTGGCACTCGCACCCCCTCGGCATCTTTATATACTTCCGAATGTAACTTGTGAAAAGGAGGAATTATGAATGGAATAACATATCATATACTTGTCTGATATCTATGGCGTTATTATTCGGCATTACGTACTTTATGCTTTAAGTTATTCACCCGAGAGGGCAAACATTTGGCGCCGTTGCCTAGACGTACTCGGTAACGGAAGACACGGATGGCGCACGGACACGATGGGCCTACCCGTTGGTGAGGTAAACCCAGAGGCCGAAGACGCCCGAACAGAACTTTACACAGGAGAAGACAGCGCAACGAGAGAATTCTCAATTCTGCTCCAGTAGCCATCCAGACCTACGTCCAACAAGAGGCAACGGAGGCGGAAATCCCACCAAGTGTCGTGTGGACAGCGTTGGATGTGCGGGATGGTGCCAAACTAAGAAGGAATTGAACCTTGAATCTTCTATATTCAAATAAAAGTGTCATTGACACGAGTTGTATCTGAGGAAATGTATTGCGAATTATGGAAATGTACAGCAATTAATGCCCAATCTATTGAATAAAGATAGAAATAAAAAAGCAGAAACGGACAAGTGGGAGGCAGCGCAGAGGGCCTTGATTCTAGAGCAGCGAGTAGAACGGAGACGAAGGCTGAGGCGACTTGCTGAAGGACGACCTGCCGAAGGGTGGCCCGAGGGGAACCAAGGAGGTGTCACGGAGGGTGCAGAAGCCAAGGGAAATTTCTACACGTCGCCAGAACACCGTAGGGTGCGGAGCCACGAAGAGTTTCTGGAGGAAACAAGGTTACGGCGGAATCTAGTCGAAGAGACTCAAGATCAGTTTAGAAACTTATCCCTTACGCCACGAAGTGAGGATCACGAGAGGGAGCCAGGAGTGGGTGCGGGTGACAACGGAGGGGAGGACAACCGTACGGTTGCAGGTGCCACACACAACAGGCAAAGCACCGTACTTCCAATCACCCACGCAGGACACACCACTGGCGTTGGAGGGAGCGGCACACAGACGCAACCACAACCACCTCCAGGAAGACGACCCCCCTCGATGGCGGGCAAACAGAAGTTGCCTAAATTCAATGGAGATGGCAACGATGACCCCATACGGCACTGTCGTACATGTGAGACAATATGGTCAGCCAATGGGGTAGTTGACAAAGCGGATTGGGTGGTGCAATTCCCTGCCACCCTGAGAGGAGTAGCTATTGATTGGTACTCTGATGTAGACAAAACAAAGGTGGGAACATGGGATGACCTACAGAAAGCTTTTGAGAAGGAGTTTCGACTCCTTCGAGATGATAATGAGATCGTGGCAGAGATACTAAGCACAAAGCAAGGAAAGCACAAAACAGTGCGAACATACAGCCGACGATTAAAGGAATTACTGGGGAAGATGGACAACCAACCGGCTGACGGACTGAAAAAGAGATGGTTCGTGGAGGGGCTGAAACACTCCATCCGGAAGAAGATGAGAATTGTTCCACCAACCTCGTACGAAGACGCATACAATAGAGCGATGGATCTCGAGAGCGAGACCAAGACATTGAAGAAAAAAGAGAAGAAGGATAGCTCGTCCGAGGAGGATGACTCGTCACAGGAAAGCAACAGCGACAGCGAGGCTGGCAAACGGGTGCAAGCGCTCCAAAAAGACATGGAGCGAATGAGGAGGGAATTCAAAACAATAAGAAGCACCGGTCGGACCGAAGGGGACATATGGTGCACTGAGTGCAAAGAGGAGGGGCACACAAAGGGTACTTGCCCGAAGAAGGCATTCTGCGAGATTTGCCAAGTGATGGGACACTCCACCAAGGAGTGCCCATACAACATGAAAACCCGGAATACGCAAATGAACCAGGTGTTGTTCACAGAGCAGGCCACAACGTACGCTTTGAGGAACTCGAAGTATGTCTCGGCTGGACGAGAGGTTGCCTTGGTGGATGCAAAGAGGGCTCGGGAGGAGCTGACCACTAGGTTGGAGGTAGTAGTCGCGTGAGACTTAGTTCAGCGTACCCAGGAGTTGGATGCCGAGAGGGTAGCGCGGGTGGCTATCGAGGACAAATTGGCTAGGGAGACAGTATCATTTGCATAGCAGTTGGTGGAGGCTGAGACTGAAAAGCGTGTTTTGCAGACAAGTTGGGTTAGGCACAGGAGGACTGTGATGTCAAAAGAAGCAATAATGGTGAAATCCGCACTTGAGCATCAGATGGTAGCAGAAAAGGGTTTCAAGCGAGGAAGCAACAAGTGTATAAGATCCAAGCTCGACTGGCGTCAGTAGTCCCTGCCGTTCATCTCTACTTTGTCTTAAGTCGTCCAGAGTCGACTTCTTTTTTAGGGGGAATGATGTTGGCGGCAATATTGTACACGGGAATTAAACTAGTTAATTAAGTTGTAATTGTGTTGGTTAGTTGGCCGCCGAGGGGTGGTAGCTGCGGTGCGGCGGTTGGCGCTCACACCCCCTCGGCATCTTTATATACTTCCAAATGTAACTTGTGAAAAGGAGGAATTATGAATGGAATAACATATCATATACTTGTCTGATATCTATGGCGTTATTATTACATACTTTATGCTTTAAGTTATTCACCCGAGAGGGCAAACAAGTACTAAGTATCCAATGCCCTTTGGAATGATTGGAAGATGCCCCTTTAATAAGTCTAGAAGAGACATGAATGAAGGGGTTGCAACCCAAGGTCACACCGCACTTCTATACTAACATTAACTAATTATTTAATTAGTTCCTGATCGAACTTAGTTCTCCCAGCTATTAGCGATTTCAATTTGTTACATGATTAATTATTTTATGTTGAATCGATGATTTAAGATCTTCGATGTCATTCCCAAAGGTCAATTGTTGCTTGCATAATATCGTATTCAGTAAAGAGGTGCATCCATAGTGGCGCTGTATGTTTGTTTGGAGATTACCAATACTAGCGAAAGTTATATTGATCTCAATTATTACTCAGGAGGCTCGAAACTTCTATTTGTATCCACATACCCAAGATGAAATACTCACACAGCAGCGGAAGATCAACTTGATTCTTATTACCACGGTGCCTGAGTACGGAGATATTATATTGGAAGATATTAACATCGTCTGCACTGATATTTCAACTTTTCACAAGGTAATCGACGTCTTCTTTATAGACTGCACCACTGTCACATATAATCTTGTTGATTCTGACATTTGTTTGAATATTATATTTTATTATTACTTATTTATTTATATTAATTATTTATTATTTATTTTTATTTTCTTTTAAATTTTTAACTTTATTATTATTTATTGTCTGATCCTTAGTACAGGAATGGGACATTACAAAACTTTATGCCTTCTATGAATGAAGATAATCACTAAAATGGTTAAAGAAATTAATGGTGATCCTAAGAAGGATTCTATGTTTTCTTGCACTAATAATTCAACTATTTTCTGAAAAGGGGCATATCATATTACAAAATATGAGAGTAGATTTGCCCACCCTTATTTGCTTCCTTGAAGTTGTTTAAAATTCAGTTAATATGAGCTTGACATTTTTTATCTAACTTAACATGAGTGTCGAGAATAGGCTAATATCATTCAGAAATTGGAATCCTGAGTATCTCTGTGAGTCTGTCCTTCTTCAAGCACAAGTAATCTGCATCATTTTCCTTCTCTTTTGATCTATCCAATACTTAAAGCACAGAGTTTCACTCTTGATGATGAAGATATAATGGCTTATTAGTTGTCTTTATCACAATTCATGAAAGAAGCAAAACCAACATCTAGGATAACCATTCATGGAAACTTGGAATACAGAAGTGGCAATCCAACACCTTGCCTAGGCTAAGACTTATTTGCTGAAACCAAAGAGCTTTCATAGTTTTAAGAATAAGAGTCCAAGTATCTACCGAAGGTTCTGGACATGTCTAATTTTATGAAGAATCACTGTTTGGTTCTCTAAGATCACCCTGGGGAGATCTTTATTGAGTCTAGAAGCTACAAGTTTAGCTATAATTTAGTAGACCATATTATGCAGGACTATAGGTTGGTAGTGATCTAAGAGGCAGCCTTTTCTGTTTGAGGTTGAGAACTAGTTCCACAACATTCATTTGGGTGAGCATTTGACCTTTACATCTAGATTATTTGAACACTTTCAATGGTTCAAATAAGATTCTAGGAAGTAGAGATTTGTCCTTGTTGAAGAAAAAGGTTATTCTCTTCAATTCTTCTTCCTCCACTCCTTTTGCTATTGAACATTGTCTCGACCATGGATTCTTTTTCAAATCTTATCAATCTGTTCTTCATGTGCTTGGTATACCTTTGAGAAAGATGTTTCTTGAAGAAGTATGCTGAAGTAATTTACTGCATCATCTGTGATCATTATTATGTGTTCATCAGGGTCGTTGATTTGGCAGTTCCCATTAACATGTCTGTCTCAGACAAAATTACTACCAAAAAAAATTCTTTGAACACTAGCCTGGTAATGCTCACAAAATAAAGGAAGGGTATCAAATTCCCTTGTGAACAATCGAGAGTGAAAGAGGAGGACCACATCATCAACAAAAATTTATAGTAGTCAAAGCATGATGTAATAAATAACCATCTTCTACATTAGTATGATTCCAAAGAAAATCTTCAAGCTCATCTAAGTAGATAACAAAGAGACTTGACAATAGAGATCAGTTTTGGTAAAGCAAAAGTAGATATAGCAGTCAAAGTCATAACATGATGCAATAAACAACCACCATCTACGCAAGTATGATACCTAAGAAAACACTCAAGCTCATCCATGTAGATATCTCTTAACTAGGATATCTGAGCCAACATTAGTGATAATGCCAGTTCTTTATAAGATGTATCTGCTTACAATTTCAGGAGCAAAATCAATATCATGATTTCCTGTTGTCCATATCCAAGGTTGGTAAGCCATGCTTTTTTCCGTAAATCGTCCCCAACTGTCCCGCCTCCTATTGTCATGCAATGGATGCTTATCTGCATAAGAAAGATCTCCTACATATAGAACTGCCTGTCCTTTTGTCTTCAAGTAGTGCTGAAAGGTCCTATTTGAGTCATATGTTTGACCAAGATCTCCTGCATATACAACAGCTCTTATAATAGCGAAACCAAAAAGTGAAAATAAGATAACTGTTATATCTTATTTCAAAGCAGAGATCTAGTTACCCTTTCAAGTTAAAATTTCATTGTTACTAATCTTGTTTTCTTTAACACAAATGAGTTTCTATCTCATGATGTGAAAACAGTTAGCTCAAGTATCATAACAAATCTGGCTAACATTATTAACAATAAAAGCTTTATATTACAAGACCTCCAAGACTCAGCAAACATATTATGACAAGTCTTAAACAAAGAAATCAGGACCCTGGAGGATGGTTACTATGACTCTTATTAAATGCAAAACTTTCAAATAGGTTTAAGAGTTATAATCAAGGAGAGGATTGGAATAAATTACAATTAGACAGTGATCTTTGGGATTGAAATCTTTCTGCTAAAATGTTATGAAGATTTGGTAATATTCTATTCAGAATTCAGCATAGCATTATAAACTTCAATAATCACAAATATATCCTGCCAAAGCCAATGACAATAGTACAATTAAAAATGAACATTGGTGAAAGAGAATATGTTTATGAATTGTAGCATTAAACAAAATCCAATCCAGCTAATGATATTACACTTCAATATGAAGACAACAGATAAAATGGATCCTACAGTTTAATATTTTCAAGACCATAGAAAAATAAAACAGGATTTTGAATTTTTTACCAGAGATCAATTTCTAAGACATCGTCCTATTCCTTCCTCTAATAATATATTTATTTTATCTTGTCAATACAGAAACATTTATATGAAAGACACAATTTCGAGTCGATACTTCTCTACTCATGAATGAAAAATATAATGATACAATAACAGATATAACTTATGAAGCATATTCATGGTTATGACCTAGCAATCATTAATTGAACTTGGTGTATATGATAGATGACAATATCTAATTTACTCTTCTCTTGTTTCAGAAACAAAAAATAGAGACCAACTCAAAGAAGAAGTAAAGAATCTGTCATCTAAAAAATAAAACATTGCACACTGATCTGAGATATGAAAATACTTTCATTATTCTTAGATGCAACTTAAAAGGTCTCCAAATATAGTCTATGTTGGAGTAATTAGGATAAACACCTAATTAATTATCTCAAATTAGGTCTCTTGTGACTTTGTTACACTTAGCTAAACATTGGAGTGCTTTTCTATTATTAGATTGAGCTAATTATAGGTAATGTTGTCTCATTACATAGGATGATGACACTTGTCATGCTCTAATTTAATCCTCTCTTAGGTTTTATATCTAGGGTTTTATCTTTATGCTTTTATAAGAGTTCATTGTAATCTATCCAAGTTTCTTTTATCAATTCAATACAGGGATATCTATCATCCTTTCTTGGATCAATCTATCTTTCAAGGTTGCATAGCATACAATCATGAATTTTTCTCTTTAGATGTGATAGGCATTGCAGGTGATTTATGTGAGTTGTGGAGTTCACTATCAACTCCAACATGGTATAAGACTACCATGACTTCCTGTTCATTTTTTGAGAGATTTGGCCTTGGGAGAAAAATTGGCTCATTTTAAAACAAAATAATAATCACTGATGGATGCAAAGTGGCCAAAAAAATAAGGATCGGTTGTCTAAACACTCAAATCTGAGAAGTTGAAAAAATTGCAATTTTCTTAGCAGTAGAACCCTTTCATGGGAATCCATGCCGTTCAACTGCCATTTTTCTCAGTATACATGCACAAGTACAACAATTTTTATTTCTGGTTTTTTCAAATTTCTCTAGAAAATAACAAAAAAGAATTCTCTGTTTTTTTTGCAAAAAAATTCTAGAAAATTATTTAAAAGAAAAACCAAATTTTTTTAAGGTTTTGGCAAAAATTAAATATTGAAAAACGCCATTTCAAGAAAAAAGCAACTAAAAAAACCATCATACCCTATCCTTGGTAGAGCCATGTCACCCCCATATTGGTAACCTCTCCACATTCCAATGGTAGGCTCTTCTGCCATGTCCTACCTATACTTTTGCTCGCCCACACCCTCTCTTTTTCAATGACCACTACCCTTTGGCAACAACCTCAAAGAAAATCCAACGAGAATCTCCCAATGGTGACAAATCAATTGGGAATTATTACAAGAGTAATTGGTAAAAATGGAACATATTAAACAAATGATCAAACGATCATTATATTGATTACAAGAGATCAATGTTTCTAATAAGAAACAATTGAGAACAGAAACAAAATTAGAAACTCCTAATATTTACAATATCATACAATATTGACCATTAAATAACTGAATAAAGATATTATTTTAATAGTAATATTGTTTACTCCTGACTGGGTGTCTTTAGTTACTAGGAATAAACAGAATGAAGTATAACACATAACAGGAATATAGATTACATAGCATGTAAAACACTAAAAACATGTGGCAGAAAGATCAGCTTTATTTCCAACATGTAAAAACCACAATGCATCATTCCTTCCCTTGATACAAGATATAGATGAATATCACCCGACAATTGGTTAAGGCCGCCAACCCTCAGCAACTACGAACTGACTCTCGGAAGGTAAAGGTTATTACATTTGCCATTTATTGAACCTAACAACAAGTTGAATTTATTTAATTACTGATGGAACATTTGCCGCCTACATCAGCCCCCCAAAAAAAGAAGTTGACTACAAAACTAGTGCAAGGGAGAGGGATGAAGAGACATCCCTGGAGCCATAGAAGATGCTGGAGTTGATGGTGTGTTGGATACAACCATTTACTCTCGAAGTCATTGCACCTGTGCAGTGCAGAGCTGCAAATCCTGCTAAGCCACCAATTTCTGCTCCTTGCTTTTCTTCAAATACTGGACAACTGATTTTAGGTCTTTGTCTTGGATCTGCACTCGAGCCTCCAGCTTTTGTATCCTAACCGCCTGTTGCTACAATTGGTCCTCAAGAGTGGCCCGACGTTCCCTCTCTGAGCTGGCAAGCTGGATTTGCTAAGTAAGTTGCTCCTCCATCGAGGCTTCTTTCTTCGTCAATTCACTCCTCAAAGTCTCCTGAGCAGCCTTGGCCTACTGAATCAGCTTTGCACATACTACCTCAGCCTCCTCTAATGCAGCCTGAGCACGACGCATCATATAGAACTTCTCTTTGAATTCTGCCTCCAAAGTATGTAAGTTGGCCATAATCCTAGCATACTGGCCAGTTGCTACTGGCGATGCAGGAAGCCAAGCAGATATCGTCTCAGAATTCTTTGTGCGAGGCCAACACTTGGCTATAAACATTCCTCAAATTCCCTCTCGATGTCCTCAATGAATTTCCGGATCCTGGCTACTTCCTCCTCCACCAGTGTATTTCCACCCATATCCAATTGCTCAAACAATTTGGCCACTTCCAATGTCACTGTAGCCATGTCCCGCAACTGTGCCAAGTATCTCCCGACTTCCAAGAAGCCAAGCAGATATCGTCTCAGAATTCTTTGTGCGAGGCCAACACTTGGCTATAAACATTCCTCAAATTCCCTCTCGATGTCCTCGATGAATTTCCGGATCCTGGCTACTTCCTCCTCCACCAGTGTATTTCCACCCATATCCAATTGCTCAAACAATTTGGCCACTTCCAATGTCACTGTAGCCATGTCCCGCAACTGTGCCAAGTATCTCCCGACTGACCCGAATGCATCTGCGAAATTCAGCCTCGACACCTAAATGGTAATATCTAGCCATGTGACTCTGCTAGAGTCTCATCCTGCGTTGAGTGGTGCCTCCATCCCAATAACTTCCCTCGAACCCATAGCTCCTTTGTCTTGAGTCGGGGGCTCTCCGCCCACAAAAAGCTCTACTTCATTCTACGCCCCTTTTTGTACACGTACCTCCTAATGCTCGTCTTCTGGTATTGCCATTTGCTTCTCTCCAGTGGTAGGGGTTACCGTCGAGTTGTCTTTGCCAACAACACTCCCTCCTCCAACGTCTCCGCCAACAACACTCTCTCCTCGAACATCCTCCAAGTCTCTCAATAGGGATGGTGACGGTGGCGGAAGATTGGGTGTTGCAGCATGCTCACTCAGCCAACTATCCGGCTCCGCAAATTCTTCCATGTTCGTGATGCTCTAGATGGTCACCTTGGCAGGGATGGCGATGGTCGACCCTACTATAGTTGTGCCAGTGCTTGTCCTGCCACCAATAGGTACTACTGCTATTGTTGTTGTCCACCATCTTGTCACGACATTAGTTGGGGCCCCCTGCAAAACATCAACGGTGTGTGTCAAGAGTACCAATTGGGTTGGTGCGAATGAGAAGGGTACCACAACGAGTCTTCTGAAACCTGTACTCCCTCTGTGGCCCTCGATAGTGTCTTTTCCCTATGAGTTGCCCTCAATCGTTCTCCTTCCGACATCTCCCTGGAGGGTTCCCTTCCCTCATTGCCGATCACTTCCACTTCCTCATCATTATCATCTCCGCCATGAGGAACCAACCTGAAGGTGTCGTCTCTTATATCATTGTCTGATATAATTCCTTCAGTCGTCGATTGTATGCTCGTACGCTCTCAGCCTTACCTTGCTTCGTATTATATATCTCGGCCACGATCTCATTATCATCCCTTAGGAGCTTGAACTCTTCTTCGAATGTTGTTCTCAGTTCCTTCCAGGAGCACTTCTTCTCATCGGGCAAATCCGTGAACCAATCAATTGCAATCCCACGCAACGTAGTCGAGAATGTCCACAGCCAATGGTCCTCATCCTCCTATTCATTTGTCACCCATACTGTTATGCATGTCTAGCAATGGCATGCGAGGTCTTCCTTTCCATCCCTTGTGAACTTGGGGAGTTTCTGCTTCTCCGGAGTGTTCACCATGGTTCTTGCTCGATGGGTGTCGAATATATTTGACCACCAGAGTGAAGTGTTGGCTCTCAACCACAAACCTATGCCTCTTCCGCACCTTCAGCCACACACGAGCCCTCACCACATCTACCTTCTACGTCGCCCACCCCTCGATCACCTTTCGAGTTGTTGTACTTGTTCATCCCTGGAGTCTCTGGCTCGAGTTCTCCAATTGTTGATTCCTCTTGGAGGGACAGACTTGCAATTTTGTGCAGGTTGGTTTCAAAAATTTCGCCAACCTCGTCCTAAAGGTTTTGTTCTTCTTCGTTGTCATGTACCAACTATACGAACGGGTTGCTTTGAGTTTGAGCCTCAATTCTGGACTCGTCATTGGAAGTGGAATGTACGGCCTGGTCAGCAAGATCCTCCTCTGCTATGTCTAGGAGTGGCAATTTCTTCACAACCTCGACCAACTCGCTCCATGTACATGATCTTTGTCTCTCCTGACCACGGCTCTGACTAACACTTCGACTTCTGCTCTTCTCCGGACTCTCCAAACCCTCAGTACTTTCTCTCAGCCACCACCTTCTCTCACTTTGTTCCTTTAATTGAAGGGATCTCTGTACTGGTCCCTCCTCTACCTCTCGAGAGTTTTTTGGATATCATCTTTTCTTATTGGGGCATAGGGGTATCAATTGTAAAGGGTACGATGTCTGCTTGTATCCCTTCCTTCTTCCTCCCTACAGATGTATTCTTCGTACCGCTACAATATTTGCTAACAACGGTGCTCTCTCTCTCTCCTCTCGTTGGTCTTCCAATTCAATGAAGTTAAGGGCAAGTAACCTTCAAATCCTTTCGAGCAGATCAAATACAAAGTCGTTGACTCTTAGGTCGTACCAAGCTTTCAGGGACCGCTCTCTCCCGAGCTGCCCTTTGCACGTACTGATTGACCAAGACCTCCCACAAATATACCAGATCCTGCGTCAATTTGTCTTCCCATGTTTCCTCTTCTACTTCAACTTCTATGTCACTGTCAATTACTACCGTCTGTTGTTCAAACGGTCAACCCATTACACGCAGGGACCACCTGCCTCCATGTTGATCTTTGAATTCATATTGGCAATGGCGCCAAAATGTTTACCCCCGACTGGGTGTGTCTTTAGTTACTAGGAATAAACAGAATGAAGTATAATGCATAACAGGAATATAAATTACATAGCATGAAAAACATTAAAAATATATGGCAGAAAGATCTGCTTTATTTCCAACATGTAATAACCACAATACATTATTCCTTCCCTTGATATACAATATATAGGTGAATATCACCCGATGGTTGGTTAAGGTCGCCAACCGTCAGCAACTACCAATTGACTCTCAAAAGGTAAAGGTTATTACATTTGCCATTTATTGAACCTAACAACAAGTTGCATTTATTTAATTACTGACGGCATATTTGTCGTCTACAAATATTTTGCGCATATCTGGCATCCCAAGTTCCTTGCATATTCCAAGGCATCTAGCAGAATATTTCGACACTAGTGAATTTTCCCAAAGGCTGATTCTTTCTAAAAAGGGAAATATTTAATTAATGATATCAGATTTCCACAATCCATGTCAATAATTCCTCATATGTTTTTGGATTTGATTGTGTCAAAGATTTTTGCATCAATGTTTCGGATCACACTTTGTGATCCATCATCGGGATGATAATAGAGAGCATAAGGGGAATATTTGTCGAATATCCTGTTGACATCAACGGTATGGACTCTTAGCAAGCCCCCCTCTTAGCCCCTTTTGGCCCTAAAGAAGCTATTTTTTTCTTTCTGGCATAACTTGGGTATATGGGAGTCGAAACTGAGCAAACAAGATATCGTCAGAAAGCTAGTTCTAAGAACTTTCCAGTCATACAAGTCTCATTTTCAGATTTTCCAGTTGGTTCCTGTTATTCTTAGTCAAAGTTAGATGATCATTTTTTACTTCCAACTAACATTTTTTTGCCAATATCTCCAATTTTTGTGATTCTTGCAGTGTTGGAAAGGTATTTCATAGCTCTTCAGATCCATTGATGCACTTTTTCTAAATTCTTCCACAACTACATCTTATTTAGGTTTTTTTGTATTTGCATTCCAGTCAATTACTTGGATGTTTTGACACATCAAAAGATTTGTTTGCATGAGATGACTTCATTCAATTTTGTATACATGCATTGAGGTTATTGGTCTCCAATTTTCTCATTTGAGGAGTTATCATGGATTTTTTTGTTCATCCTTTTGTTGTCATCTAGAAGAGGATAATTATGAACCTTGGCAATATGGCATCCTCACACATCTTAGGTGGCTAGATCTTTTGCTTTGTTTGTATGGACACAAACCTGAACCAGCTACACCATGAGGTAGATCAGCTTGGGGTATTATCATTGACCATGTTGTAGGACAAAATTTCTCTAGTGTTGATCTTGACACTATGTGTTATATCAGACATTGATTGCCCCCCACACACTTTGGACTATACTTTGGGAGATCCATGGAGATCCTCATATCTCTCCATTCTTAAAGGACCCTACTACTGATTGTCTCGATCCCCTTGCAGATGCAGATTTTATACCCTATGATGATGATAGTTTAGAGGAGCTTGAGTATATCACAGATCTTACGAATCACAAGCTTGTCTCCTAGTTTCTACTCCTCACATTGAGATCCGATGTCCATCTTCTGTTGTTTCTGACCATCTTAATATCGCCACATCTGTGGGCCCCATTGATTCAACGAATTAGAACATTCATCTTCTACTAGACATAGCTACTTGGCATTCATATCTTGCAGACATATCATTCTTGTTTGTTGAGTCTCAGATTGCAAATTTGGAGGATTATCTTGAGGACGTTCATCTCCTTCTTCATGACAGCCACATTAGTGTCGTCAGCCCATCTTCATCATCTTTGGATCTTGTTCTACATCAATCTTCATAGGATTTTACATTAACATCATCTCATTCTGACATGAGGACAGCTGAGATATTCAGAGGCACACATGGTTTGGAAGGATTCCTAATTCTTCCAATTTATGGAAATGGCTTCTTCAATCACCAGTGGATCTATTCCTTCCTGAGGGGAGAAATGTTGTTTGCAGGCAATAGATCATGTTCTATCTTCAAGCTTTCATCATTGGCACAAGAGCTACTTCTTCATGGGGGGATTGATATCCTCATTTTCTCTTTCCTATAGGGGACATCTATTGTACTTGTGTGATAGAAGCAGATCTTGGGGAGTCACATCAAGTACTCCTATCCTTCTTTCACTAGTGCAGTTATTTTATTTTCTCTTTTGGAGAGGAATTTTTTTCCATGAGGTTTTCTCGTTTTGTCTGCTTATGAGAGACTTTGTTTGTACATGGGTACCTCATCAAGCCTTGTAGGTAGGACCCATCCACGCATCCATCATTACATTCATCATGAGGGTTTTAGTTTCTCTAATTAGGTCACTTATTACTCTATTGCACTTAAGCTAAACTTAGGAGTGCTTTTCTATTATACCACTTTTAATATTTCTTTTAAAGATAGAATTACTAATTAACATTTCTTTTAAATACTTATGCTCTGCAACAAAGAGTTTTGAAAATTGATAATGATAGAATGAGTCCTTTTTTCCAATAATTGGTTTTTTAATCATTTTCAATCCAACCCTTAAAATTAGTTTTTATTTGAAAATTCATCTTTTTTTCCATTTATATTAATTACCATTTTAGTAATTAATATTTCTTTTAATTGAAAATTTACCACTTTTCCACTTCATAATTTTCATTTTATTTTTGGCCCCATTAAACAATAATAAATTGTCATTTTTCCAAAGTTTAAACTTAGAGTGTCTTTTAGACAGCTTAATAAATTATTATTATATTATTCCCTTGTAAATCCCCCCTTCACCCTTCAAGGAATAAAAATAGGCCTCAGATCCTCCAATTTGATTTAGTTACAAAAAGGGGAACAAAAATAGACTTTTGGTAATATTGACCTAGGGTTCAAGGCTTGTATCATTTATGCAACTTGTGTAGCTTTCAAAGTCTAACTAGTAAGGGAACTATTAGTTTATTTTTAAAATATCCTGAATCTTTTGGTCTCCCAATCAGTTTTCAAGATCATCCTGTCAAGATCTATGTACTTCAACTAACAAATTGTAAATACCTTGGTTTGATCTTTCTAAGATGCTTGGAGTACGATATCTCTTTAAATTCCAAAAAATGTAAGTTTGCCATAGAGGAAAAAACTATTTTGGGACACATTATGTCAAAGGATGAGGTAAGGATTGACCCCTAAAGAGTTAAGATGATTAGTTTTATCCCTCAACCCAAAACAGTCAAAGGAATTCAATCCTTTTTTGGGTAAATCAATTTTGTTATGAGATTTGTTCATAACTTTACTAAGAAGACAAAGCAATATCAAAAATGTTCTAGAAAAGGCAGTCAATTGAATGGAATACCAAACCAGTTGAAGCACCCAAGGACATCAAACAAGTGATATCTGAGGCACCTGTAATTGTAAGCGCAGATTATTCTAATACACTCCACCTATTCTATTTTACTTCATTCTATACTATTGTTGTTGTACTGTTGCAAAAGAACAACGATGGATATGAACAGCCAGTATCCTTCTTTGGTAAGTCACTAAGAGTAGCTGAACTGAAGTATTCAATAATGGAAAAGCATGCTTAGGCTTTAGTCAGGGTGTGAAGACTTTTATACCATACCTTGTGGGTGCAAAAATTATTGCATATATACCACACCCAACTATGAAGGATATCTTCATGCAACATGAAGCATCAAGTAAAAGGTGTTGTTGGATAAACAAGATCCAAGAGTATGACATGGACATACAAACCACTATGCCTGTAAGAGACAAAGGTTTTGCCAAGTTGATGACTAATTCCAACATGGAGGCAGCAGAAGTGAATGAGGTAAGTGATGATACTGTTGTTAAATGTGTTTTGTGTGATGATCCATAGTACAAGGATGTTATTTTCTACCTAATAAACATGAATTGTCCACCCTCCATGGATGATACACAAAAAAGGACCCAAATATAAACACAGAGGTGTGTGTTGATCCAAGGTGAGTTGATGTGGAGAAATCATGAAGAAGTTCTGCTTAAGTACTTAGACAGCAAACAAGTTGATGAAGAAAGCAAAGAATGTCACCATGGTGTATGTGGTGGACATTTCAAAGCCAAAACCATTGCACATAAGATCTTAAGAGTAGGTTTTTGGAGGCAAACTTTGTACGAGGATATTGCACAAATGATCAAAGATGTGATGCTTGTCAACGATTTTTAGGCAAGTTGAAGTTTGCTAGTGCTCTTCCTTTGTTGCCTTCATCAATTGAGGCCCCTTTTCAGTAGTGGGGAATAGATTTCAATGGAGAGATACAAGAAAAATACACCAATGGATATAAGTGGATCCTTGTGGCTATAGATTGTTTTTCTATGTAGGTTGAGGCTGTCCCAACCCACAATGCAACTCCTAAGGTGGTGATTGGCTTCCTAATCAGCAACATTATAACCAATTTTGGAGTTCCAAACAAAATTATTGTTGATAATGCTATGTGCTTCGGGTCAGAGGGAATACAAGTTATGTGTTCCAAGTTTGGTATTAACCTGGTGCACCTTCCCCTTACCACCCATAGAGTAATGGACAGGCTGAATCCACTAATAACAGCTAGATGAAGATCATCAAAAGGGTCTTGGATCAGAACAAGAAGAGATGGGATGACAAGCTCAAATATGCTTTATAAGCTGATAGAGTTACTGTCAAGGAAACCATTGGACTTAGCCCATTTGAGTTGGTTTGTAGCAAATGCCAAGATACCTATCAGTTGGAGACTAACCATGTATCAACTTTTGTATCAGTTGTTGCAGGATGTGAATGAGGAACAATGTGATGCAATGTCCCATTCAGTCATGGCATTGGCTGAGTTAGATGAACAATAGAGAGCAGCTCATTACAAAAGTATCCAACATAAGTAGATCATGAAACATTTTCATGATAAGAAGGCGTCACCAACAGAGTTTCAAATTGGTGATTTGGTTCTTTTGTGGAATGCTAAGTTCGAGGATAAAGGAAAGCATGGAAAGTTTGATACCTTATGGCTTGGACCTTATGAAGTAGCTGAGAGATGAGTTTCATGCATACTGTCTCATGGATCTTGAGGGAGAGTTGACGGAGCTTCTTCTGCATGGATAGCATCTGAAGCATTACTTCTCATAGGTGATGCAGCTCAAGAAATTTTGATTGGTGAGTTCAAAGATAAGTTTTCCATTGATTGTGTCATCAAATAGCCTTGATCCCAGCTTGGTTGAGATGGTTTTTTGGCTGTTATCTTATTGAAGCTGTGGTCTGCCTGAGGATTCTAGATCCTAGGTGTACCTGTAGAAGGAACGCATCCCCAATAAAAGCCATTATTGGGACTCAATCCTATCATCCCCTTTTTTTCTTGGGTCTCTTCCCTTTTGTGTGCCCATTTCAGGATCCTTCATCAATAACTGTTCTAAGATAGTTCATAAAGTCCGTCATGTTGTTTACTCCTGGCTAGTCCCCTTTCCCTTGTCCTTGGTCATTTGTCCATGTTGAAGAGATCTAAATTTGGCTAAGTCTAATGTTTGTCAAGTGTTGCGGTTTTAGCCTACCATTTACGTTTATCCTCTTATCATCTGCACCCATTCATCTTCCCAACCCTAAAATCTTGCTTAAAACCTTGCAAAATGATTAGGTCTGGTGCTAATCAAACTATTGCTAAAACTCTTACCCCGCTACCATTTTCAGCATGCATTACCACTTTCTCTAGATTCTCAATCCCCAATTCATTTCCCTCACCCCTCATCAGAATCTTTAATTCAGTTGGGTTTCAATCTTTTGGCCTTATGCTAGTTTTTCAGTTTTGACAATAGTTAGTGCACGGAGAAGGTCTTTTGTTGTATTGTTGCCTTGCAAGTTTCCTTGCTGGTTCACAATTTCGATGATTAACCAAACAGCCAAACCACCGTAATGTCCCCTTTCCTTCAAGTGATAATTAATTAATTAAATGTTAAATAGTCCTGAGTCCAATGGGATTATTTAAATTTAATTAATTAGCGGCTGGACATACTTTATTTATAAACTGACTTTATAATAATGTCAATGACAAATTATAGAGTACAGTCACTTTTGAGGGGAAAAGTAAATTAAAAGAGAACTAAAATAAAGTATTACTTTCAAAAAGGAAAAGTATTATAAAAGGAGGA
Source organism: Cryptomeria japonica (assembly GCF_030272615.1). Lineage (NCBI taxonomy): Eukaryota > Viridiplantae > Streptophyta > Pinopsida > Cupressales > Cupressaceae > Cryptomeria > Cryptomeria japonica. The sequence continues at coordinate 152,964,808 of NC_081405.1, read as the reverse complement.
AAAAGTGCAATGAGGATTCATTCTTAACTTTTTATTTTGAAAGAAACTTTTCCTTGAGAGCTTGAGAGCTTAGCTTGCAAGTTCAGTAAACCCTAGGACGAAAACCCTAGAGGATTTGGCTATTTGGAAAGAAACCTAGATCAGCCCACTTGGTGAATTCATCTCAGGATTCACAGTTTGGATGGAAACCCAGATCAGCCCATTGGTGAATTCATATCAGAATTCACAGTTGAAATATTCAATTTGGAAAGATTTGTGGAGTTTCAGAGTTATATATTTGCAGGTTGAAATATTACTGGAAGGGTTTTGAGTGTCATTCTATGTCATTTTGGTATGTAAAAACTTATTGATAGGTCTGATGTGTAATGGCAGATTTCTGAGTTGTATATGGGTATGTTTGGCCTATGTATTTGGATGTTACAGAAATATAAATCAGAATTCAGGATATTATTTTCAGAATTATAGTGCATATCCTATTTGGGATATTTCAACCACCAACACATTGAGATCTTTTTGCCTTGCCACTCCTCTAAAGTCTCACTCAAATCTTCCAAAATTTTCCTAAGTGTTTCACCAATTACATTTTTGTCTTGTGCTATGCCCTTTTGCCATCTTGAAAGTTGCCACATGTTCTTCCCCATTCCAAAATCAATTTTTGGTTAAGTTCAAGTTCGTTTTCGGCAAGTTCCCCTATTCACAAACTTGCTAATTCACTGACAAGGTTCATTTTTGGCAAGTTTTTTCGATTTTCAAACCTGCTAGTTTGTCAGTTGTTAATTTTGCTGATTTGCCGATAAAGCTACTTTTCCACAAGTTTTCCAATTCACAAACTTGTTGATTCGCCAATGGAAACCTTTTTTGGCTAGTTCACTAATTGGTGAAATCATAGACTCGCCTAGCTACCTAGAGTAAATGCAATCGTCCTTCTCCAATTAGAGTACACAATTTGGGCGAGAATAAAACTTAGGTGTTGATTTCAAACAGCTATAGAGGAGTGCTTAGGGTTTGCTCCTTCCGTGAGTATTTCTTGGAAAGGTGTTATCATTTTTTATCATTCAACAGAGCAAAGAGAGCAGAACTTAGCAGAGGAATATTCAAAAGGGTAGGACCAAATAAAAAGCAGTTGTAGAGTCAATTGTAGGAGGGTAGAGGTTGTTTCTAACTATGAAGGAACATTGGAGGTTGTTTCTAATTATTAAGGAATATTGTAATATCATTTTCCTATTTCATGTCTCTAGCATTGTATGCATTAACTCAGATACTATATCATTTGGATTGTTTTCTTCACCACATTCGCTGCTATGAATGTAACTATATTTAGAGAAACTTGATAGAATTTTAAATCTATTACATGTGTTGTAATAGCTCATTGTATGTTTGCATATGAGTTTGGGTAAACCAATAATCGATAACTAAGTAGATGAAATTATTAATGGTATTTGTTGATGTTGTAATGAACAGATCACCCATAGTTTGTCATTTTTCCTTTGCAATTTCCCTTCTTTTACCATGATTCTATTGCCCTGGAATAGACAACGATCTCATGTTCTAGTCATCTTAGATCAAAACAAAATCATAAAACCTACATTATTTCAATAGTAGACATAAGGTTTCCACAATCCATAAGATCTGAATCAGCTGTTTCCGGATTCGATTGCATGTCAATTCTAATTTGTGTGTTCATCATTTCACTGTTTCCAAGGAGCAAAGGAAACCATTTTTTGTGAATCATGGAGCTCACCCTACCTTACACATGCGCCCAAGGTGTTGTATCAGCCACATAGAGGTCATAAATAGCCAGTCATATTCATTCCAGTGACAAGTCTCAGTCATCTCTCTCCTCCCCGCTATAACAGTGGTTCTTTTCTGACAAGTTTCCTCCTCACACGGGATAGCTTTTCATTAGGGTTTTACGAATATGAATTTGCACAGGTTCTTCCCTACTCTCGTGTATGGCTGAAAGAACAAACATATTTCCAAATCAAAACCGAGCTCCATGTACATAAAAGAAATTGTTGTACTTAAATTTTTTTCTGTTGGGTAGTACAATGTGCCAGAACTTGGTTTAGGCTTTGTTGGCCATAATTCTTATCAATGAATCTTTGTACTTATGCAGTAAGCACTTCTTGTAGATTCATTGTGCTCGCACTAAGTTGTAAAACTATCATGGTACAAAAATAACTACAATAAAATGTAATCAATGATACAAAATTCAAATAATTCACAACACCAATTGGTAACAGACATTTTTATAAACTTACCAATGAGACCAAATGTATACGGTGTGTCCAGACCAATTCTTGGTGGGGTTGAGAATGAAAACTCGCGCGTTGTGTTTCCCAATCCAGTCTTGTAAAAATATTTGGTGTCATACTGCAATCGTATTCAAAAAAGAGTAGCAAGACTACAAGTAAGAACTGGTCTTTTAACATCTAAAAATAAAAAAGCGCCGAAACCGCTAGTGTGAAATATTAGAGAACAAAACCGAGGACAAAAACAGCAATTTGACAGAAACAATGTAGCCCCACTTCTCAAAACTCTTGCAGTTAACTGTATCCATTGCTTTCATATCAAGATAATCAAAAACATGTATAATTAGTTGACATGCATTGTTTTTCGTTTTGTGGGTTCCCTTTTTTAACTATTGACATGCATTTTTTTTTGTTTTGTGCGTCCCCTTTTTTTAATATTTGAAATGCATATTTTTGTTTTGTGCCTTCTCTTTTTAAAATATATAAGATTGGCAGAATTATCATATCACATTCTTGCAAATGCTAAGAGCAAAGGTCCCAAGTGGGTATTTATTTAATTTTAATTTTAATTTACTATTCAAGTTTTAGACTTAGTGGTCTCATGATTTTTAAAGTTTTTTTCATTTTAATTTTGAAATTATTATGTTTATTAAATAAGTTTAATTAAAAAGGGGGGAAGGAAATAGGTAGTCATAGAATTATGTAGCATATTTTTCATTAGTAGTAGTTATATAATTTGAATTGTTATCATTTATTCACGGCTTAATTTCAATCCTTAAAATATAGCAACTCTAACATTGATCCAAATTTGTTGATACATTTTTGCTACTCCTACAAAACTTTGTCTTTAGTCAAATTTTTTTGTCACATTGTATTTCTCTCATGTCAAGTTGCAAGGTGGTTTCATCTTGGCTCATTTTTTAACTACATACCTTGTAAATTTTTTGAGATTGAGCCATCCCAAGGGAAAGTTGAAAATACTTTATAATTGATGATGGCTCTAGTGGTTGAATTAGGAGATGAAGATCACTAAGTGGAGTCCAAGATCATCAAGGTTGGCAAATAGAGCTATTTTGATGTCTTCTTCAAGTGTCACTACCAACATAAGGCAAAAAATGGTAAGGATAGAGGAATAAAACAAGAACATAGACATTTGATTTCATTCCTATAGAAAGTGACAAATGGCAAAGGAAAATAAGTGTAATAAAGAAGAGACTAAGTAGTAAGGATGTGGCACATCCTTGAGTAGCAAAGCCTACTTCAAAAGTGGCATGAATAGGTAAAACTTCATCAAGGAAAAAATGCATCAAAATTAGGTTGTTACACTTTAGTAATAGTAAAACTAGTGTGTTAAGAATGGTGTCGTATCTTGACAAAACCATAACAAAGAACAAAGTGAGGAGTTATCATTGTTATAAAATCGAGAAAGTGAAGCAAAAAATCATTTCCAAAGTGACTATCACTTAAATGATTCATGTCAACTTCAAAGGTGAATAGGCATATGCTTTTTTAGTGTTTATCATAATCTAAAGGACAATGAAGATGGCTAAGTTTAAGAGAAAGCATAAGAAGGAAAAAATAGTTATTAAATAGACATAAATGGAGGAATTGGTGAATGACTTGAGTATATCATTCATCATTCACATGAAGGTGACAAGTGTGTTTGACAAGCCAAAGTACATGATTGGTAACCATAAACAAGCTCTCTTTCAATTTGAAGGCAATCTTCCATGCATATGATGACCCAATTGGAACTTTAAGAACCCCCCCCCCCCTTGGACAAGGTGTAAAAACCTGGCGAAAGTTGTATAATTCCCGAGGAAAATTTTAATTTTACTAGCGAATTTTTGCGGTTTATGAAGAAAAAATAATAATCTACATTGGCGAATTAGCCGTGATCGCTCAAAGTTTGTGAAAAATCCTGGCGAATTGTAATATTTTTAAAACCAAAAAAATATTTGCATGGGCGAATTGTAATGTTTTTAAAACCAGAAAAATATTTGCATTGGCAATTTCAAGCTATTTTCAAACCATTAAAAAAAATATTGGTGATTTCAACCTATTTTCAAACCATAAAAATAAAATATTGGCGATGTCAAGCTATTTTCAAACCATAAAAAAAAAATATTGGTGATTTCAAGATATTAAGTCATTAAAACATGTGGCAAGACTTTTACTAGTAACAAAACTCGGCAAACAAGTCCAAGTGTCAATACCCATCTTTAATCACACACTTGCAACCGATTATAACAATTTGGAAAGTAACCGGCGAGTTACCGACAATGCTACCAAATCCTCTTAATCGCAAGCTCGCAACCCCTTTTATGAATCCTCAAAGAATAGTGCGAGTGAGCAACAGTCATTGATCTTCATCAAGCCCTTCACTCGCAACAGCATTTGTAATATTCTTTCTTTACCTGTGAGCTGGCAACCACTACAAATCTAACAAAACAACTTATTTCATCGCAAGCTCGCAACTCAATACTTAACTTGACTTAAACCCTTGCGATCCCGCAACAACAAGACACTTAACCGCCATCGCATGCTCGCAACACTTTTTGACTTAAGACTTACAAACCCGCGAGCATGTGATGACCACAAAATCAGACAAAAACTTACTTGTTGCCAGATCGCAACATAAAATGCTAAACAACTTCAAAACCTGCAAGCAAGCGATGAAACCAACTAAGTTGAGATACCAACCACATCGCATGATCGCAAATTAAAATGACTTAACTGCGAACACCTTGCGACCTTGCGATAACATAAAATCACACCCAGTTGCAACCTCGTAACATAAAATGGTCAAGTGCAAAACATCTTGCGAGGTAGCGACAACTAAAATCTCCCAATACTCGCAAGCTCGCGACTTAAACTAACTTGATGATAAAGGACCTACAAGCTAGTGATAACCATAAAATCTCAAAACTATTTATCTCTTGACCGCAGTGACCTAGCGAGTACCAACAAAAATCGATGTTTTATGTTAATTAGTATTACCTTCATATACAGGCGCAAGTAGTGGCACACAAACCATTAATGACTTACTCGCTAACTCTCGCGGCTATAATGCATGACATCAAACCAATTCGAGACCTCGCGACCAAAGTAATTTCATTAACAATCTCCAGCTCGCTAACATAAAATGCTAACACCCAAAAAAACTAGAGACCTCGCGATAAACCCAAGCCAACACTCGCTAACTTGCCACTTAAATTGTTAAACATGAAATTTATCTGCGAGTTAGAGATGAAACATTAAACATGTCTCGTTGTCTGACCAACCGTTTGACCACACTTGACGTTGACATGGACAAATAAAGAGAGGACAACTCAGATTTTCAATGCACGACAACTTCAGTTTACTAGCCAACTAAGACAAAAAAGAAACACAAAATCCTAATCGCCATGAACATCATGTTAAGCATTTAATGTAGAACAGTAGAAAGGTTCTAACAGTTATGCAATATGAATAATTTTATGGATCTTGTGACACAAATTGTTGCATTTCATGTTCAACATAATGTGGAACCAATTTACTAATAATTCAATTGTTTACTAATAATTCAAAAAATAAATTCTAATTGTTTACTAATAATTCAAATTCGCAATTAAAAATATGAAATAAGTATCCATTTTGATTGACAAATTAAAGGAATACAATATAAAAAATCATCAATGACAACTATAGTATTGCAAATTGTAATATGACTCAAGAACTGTAGTATAAATACCTATAAACTGACTGCTAATTCACTTCAGTGACTCAGTCTGAGGCTTATATATCCCAAATGGACTCAAGATCTGAAAATTGACTAGTACTAAGAGGTTCATCTTCATTCTTAGTCAGGTATTCAAGATTGCAGGATTGTAACTCTGGCCCTCTGTCCTACAATGAACTTCGACGTTCCAACTCAAATTGCGGAATGCGAATCGAGAGCTCCCAAATTTACTAATCAGACACAAACAAATTGTAAGAAAGAGTGTATTTATATCAATCCATGATTGTATTTTTGGCGAATTGCGCGGGCGTTTCAAAATGCATCTTGATTTAAGCGGGGCGAAATGGGTCCTCAAATGCTTATAATGTTTTAATTGATATTGGCGAATTTGGCTGACGCGTGCAATGAACATTTAATTTATTGTTGGCGAATTAGGTCATGGGTACATGGTCGTTTTACTATTTCTGGCGAATAACGGAGGTGATCTAATACCCACGTCTGAGTGATTCTAGATGAATATTACGGGCATGCACGTCGAACGGTGTGTGGTCAATGGCGAAGCCAAAATACAATGTACCGTTAACCCTAAAATTTCAGGCAATTTGACCACTATGTTGCCCCAAACTATTCACCATTTCCTCAAAAAAAATATGCGGAATTCGCCAATTGGCGAAGATTCGCCATTAAAAAACTCTCTGATTGGAATTTGGTCGCACCTAAACTTCAAATCAATTTTGGTAAAAATCTTGGCCCTCATGAATTAGTTAAAGATGTCATCAATGTGAGAAATTAGATATGTTTTATTTATAGTGATCTTGTTCAAATATTGGCAATCACCACAAAAATGCCACATTCCATCCTTCCTCTTTGTGAGAACAATAACAATCAGGCTCCTACAATATGAGGAGCTTGATCAAATGTGCCCATTTTGAATCAATTCCTAAATTTGTTACTTGACTCCATCATTTTATAAGGGTTATCTCATGTATAGTTCCCTATTTGGTAAATTTGTTCCTAGAATGTGGTTCATCAAGTGCTTTATTTTATAGTGCAAGGGAACACCTATATGTGAATTGAATACATCTTGATACCTTGACAATATATAATACATCTTCGTTATTAGGTATTTGTACTGATTGTTTTGGCATGAGTGCTTGTTGCAACTAACACTAAACCTCCTTCGATCAAATCATTAGTAACTTACAAACATTCTAATTCGATCAATCACACATCTATCTATTTTTTAGCATTGATCAAGAAAATGGGCTTTAGAGGGCTTACTTTTAATACATTCAATACTTCCATTTCTACAACTTGATAATGATATTGCAAGGTTTGTAACATTCATTTATGTCATAATAATTTTACATGTATATATGATTTCCTTCAATGGACATCAAACACCTGTACTACATCATAGGTTAGTTTCATCTCTAAAGTTTTGATTAAAAATGACAACTAACAATGTCTAATTATCAGTCAATCCCTCATCCTTGGCTCACTGTCTAATGGATTATGGTTATGGGTGAGGTGTTATCTACAGGCTCAATCTCCTAATGGTTTTAGTAAATATTAAATTTTTTAACTTTTATTATTAATAATAAATTGAAAGACCTTCTAATCCACCCATAGTTACAAGTAATATGGGCATTCCTTGTCCTTACAAGCCATTACTTTGGTAGCATCAACTACTATATACAAATTTTCTTCGATTATCTAATCAAAATCTTTTTCCTTGAAAGTATCTATTGGTAGGGAATCAAAAGTAGCCTCCACTTCTTGTGTTCCTCCCATTAGAGCTTTGGTATCTCAACAATCCTCAATAGCATGTTAGATACTTTTATGAAATTCACCCAACATTCTAGTATTTCTTTGTGTAATTTAGTATCTTTCTTTAATTATAGTGTGTGCAATAGAAATCCCTTAAACTATGTTTCTTTCCTATGAACTCACTACTACCTTCCACCTATGGCTTGACATTTATAGAAGATTCCTTCCTTCCCTTTGCTTGATTTTTTCTTCAATCTTAATACAACTCAAAAAATAGTCCCTAAGGTCTTGAGGTTTAGAAAATCTATCTCTATGTCAATATATTGATGAAGTCCACTTGGTTTGTCAAGAACCAATATTTATTTGTATCTTAGATTCTAATCTTTGTTTACAATGCATGAAAGTTGATCACGTGTAGTCCTAGAGTAACTTGTATTTTGTCTATCAAAGCAACTATCATTGCATGGACGTGTCTTCAGTGTGTGCCTATAGATAAATACTCCTCCTTAATGCACTCTATGAATTATCCTCGTATGGGGTTCTCATTCATCATTACTTAGCCTCCCATGATTATTGTACACAAGGCTCAATTTTGAAGAGGGTGTGCCTATAGATAAATACTCCTCCTTAATGCACTCTATGAATTCTCCTCGTATGGGGTTCTCATTCATCATTACTTAGCCTCCCATGATTATTGTACACAAGGCTCAATTTTGAAGAGGGTGGATGTTATTTTCTTAGAATTCAAGAAGTAGTTTGTAGAAAAATACTTTTACGATTGGGATATCTTACCAACACATACATCAATTTTCCCTCAAGGCAATTGAGAATTTAGAATTTATTTACATCATAAAAGGGGCGTGAGCATAAAATGACATTTCCATTCATTTTGCATTTGTTTGTGCAAGTTATCACAATGGTGCTAGAGAAGTTGCAAGAACCGATTCATCAATGTCTTTCCAAAGATGTCTCGATTAGCACCTTAAAAGGGTGTAAGGAGTCAACACATGCTTTAACAATATGTAGTCATGTGCACCTTATTGAAAGGTACTCTAATGGATCTCTTGTCTTCAGACCAAATATTTAATATCCTTGCCATGTTTGATGGGACATACAAGAGTGAACGATTGATACTTAGAGTGATTTGAATTATGGTGTATAAATGTTAAATATTATACATCAATGATAAGCCGATGTATTCTAACTAGTAATGATAAAGAAATTGAATATGAAATGACAATTATTAAAGCCAAATAAAATTGTTTTTTCTTTAATTTAAAGATCATGCAAAATTGTCAAAATTTGTAGAAGAGATTCATGCTTTCTACTACATACCCTTGATTTAAATCCAACCACTTTATGCATTTTACAAATCAAATTTGAAAACTAACTAAACCAAGTAATATTATGGCTCTCATCAAAATTTGAAAAGTAACCAAGCACGTGTCCTTCTAAGTTGAATAGAATAGCTAAACAAAAAAAATAAAAAATACTAGGATATTATTTTATTTCGTCACCTAAATTGGTCGTGTTATAACTCCTTGCCTATTGGGAAACAAATGGACTAGTTGGATGCATTGGAAACTTGTCTCCAAGAGACCTAGTTTGAGATACATAGAGGACAATCTTATCTTCTCCTAAGTAATCAATGAAAGGCTCAAGGGCCAATTACACTCCAAAAAATGTAAATTGTAAATAATATTAAAAATATAAAAAAAAAAGATGTTTAGTGTTTCCTAGATTGAGCCATACAAATGTTATACAAAGTATCATTGATGTTAGTTGGGTAAGTTGTAACCTCTTGAGAAGCAATGGATCCATTGTACCAACTTTGCGACAAATTAGAAAACCCTTTTTTAATGAGGTCCTTAGTAAACACTACACTTGGTAAAGAAGTGTTCCTTACTATACCACATGATAGAGAGGAATCTATTGATTTTTAGTGTCTTGATAAAAAATATTGATGACTTAATATGTGATTAGTGGAATAATAATGTTTGGATTTAGTTTTGCATTGTTAAGGTGTTCAACAATGGTGAAAATATAGACACAGAAACTATAATAAAATTTGGATGCAGGCAAGGAAAAGTGGGTAGATTAAGCTTAGAGGCATTGTTAAACATATCTACTTGAGGATGTTGTAGGGTCCATATCAAAGGGGCTGAAATTTCTTGTGTAACCCTTAAAGCAACTATTTCTAGAGATAGATTACAAAAATGTTGAAAGTATTAAAAAAATAAGAAGTTTAACATTTCTTAAATTCTATTATGAAAATATCAAATATTCTTTAATGTCAATCAAATCAACACTTATAAGAAAAGATTTCAAACTATCTTTTATATTTAATTAAAAATTTACACAATTGCTAAAATAAATGACAATTGACAAGAACTTTACAAGGTTTTAGAAAGTTGAAAACAGATTGAGAAAACTATATCAAATCAATTGTCTAATGAAAACAAAGAATCTTAGGATGGAACTTAAATGCAGAAAGAGATTGCACCCATTTTCTCTTACCATCCCCATAACATACACACTATCACACACAAAACAATTAAAAAAATCTGGGATATTTTGTTTAAATCTATTAAATTATAGAAACAAATTTCAATAAAGATAACACTATTGTTCACCAAGACCCCACTCTAACTCTCCTCCCTGTAGCCTTCCCCAACCTAAGAAAGCAGAAAACTTTATCTTGTTTTAATATGAACAGTAGAAGGAAAAAGAGTCCTCCACCTTGAGTTTCTTCAATGTACAATGATGAATGTAGCCTGATGTATAGTTATAAAACTTGTAGGTGGTAACAATCCCCTCTGCTGAATATTTATACTTCGATTGCTGAGTGCCATAAAGAACAGTATTGGACCCAGGCTCAGAGGGTGTAACCCATGACACAATTACACCCCTACCCACATGGTCTCCTTGAGTAATATGGACCTGAATTCCCAAAACAGATAAAAAGCATACAATCAAATGAATGCAGTAAATCAGGCACCTGATCTTGACCCTTAACAGCCAAAGAAACAAACCAGTCAAAAGACAGGAATGTGAAATACCTGTTGAGGAGCATTATAGCCTTGTGGAATGCTGAAAACATCACTATCCATGGGCATGTCAACTGATGCTTCAGTTTTTCTCACATACTTGCTGGTTATTCCACCAAAACATGGCATAGCACTGAGTATTATCAAAAACAATGGGTGTTTCAATGTTGTATCCATTTTGTACTGGAAGCCACAGTATTCAACTTCTTCAATCTATATGAATATGTTCTGCATATGGAAGATTCACAGAAAACGAGAGAGATATTGGAAACTGTTCCCAATGCTCTGCCTTTAACTTGCCAAATTGCAGGGTGTGGATATGGTTTCAAACTCAATGATGTGTCTAATTTGTCTTGTCACCATCGTAGCAAAAATCTACTGTCAAGGTCTGACCTATTTCAGTCTCCAGCAGCGATTAGGATAAGATGTCTTCGATTGTGTTAATCTTCTGAGTTATCACAATTTAGAAAAAAAAATATTAGATTTATAATCTATGAAATTAAATTTGTTTGTTATTTTTAAATTAGATTGTGTGTATTTTTTGTATCAATTTTTTGGATCACATTCTTATCGGCATAATAGAGAACAGAAGGAGATTGTTAGATTGTGTGTATTTTTTTGCATCAACATTTCGGATCCCATCATAATAAAGAGCATAAGGAGATTGTTTCGGCATTTCAGATCACACTCTGTGATCCATCAAGATGATAGATAGCAGAAGGAGATTGTTGGATTGCATGTATTAACGTTTTGGATCACCCTCCATGATCCATCATCAGGATGATAGAGAGCATAAGGAGATTGTTTTGGATGATGGATCCTTATGCTCTCTATCATCCTGATGATGAATCCCACAGTGTGATCTGTTTTGGATCACACTCTGTGATCTATCATCGGGATAATAGAGAACAGAAGGAGATTGTTAGATTGTATCTATTTTTTTGCATCAACATTTCGGATCAAACTCCGTGATCCATTATGATAAAGAGCATAAGGAGATTGTTTTGGCATTTCAGATCACTCTGTGATCCATCATCAGGATGATAGATAGTAGAAGGAGATTATTGGATTGCATGTATTAACGTTATGGATCACCCTCCATGATCCATCATCAGGATGATAGAGAGCATAAGGAGATTGTTTTGGATGATGGATCCTTATGCTCTCTATCATCCTATGCTCTCTATCATCCTAATGATGAATTGCACAATGTGATCTGAAACAATCTTGGTGTCCTCTCTATCATTCCGATGATGGATCATAGAGTGTGATCCGAAACGTTGATGCAAAGTTTCAATCTCCTTATGCTCTCTATCATCCTGATGATAAATCATGGATTATGATCTAAAACGTTGATGCAAAAAGTACACACAATCTAATTTAGAAGCAATAACAATTTAATTGTTTATAAAATTTTAGTTTTATTTTCAGTTTTTCTTTTTGACAATTAAACTTTTTCCTCATTAATATAAATGTGTTTTTCATCTTAAATTAATACAGTTTTATGTCATTTCTATTTTGTTCATCATTTGAGGGTGGTACCATAACACAAGCATCTAATTTTATTATACTTTTGCTTATGCTTATATAAATTAATGAAGATAACAAACTTTATTAAAATTGCATAGCATTTCAGTCCATTTTTAGGGTATTGTATATCTTATTGAAGAAGTTATTTTATGGCATGCGAGATTGGAGCATATTAATAATGATAGCACTCACATCATTTAAATTTACGCACTTTGTTAAAACAATTGCATATCCTATTGAAAAAGGGATTTTATGGCATGCGGGATTTGATCATATTAATTATAATAGCATCCAGATCAAGCAAAAGAATGGTGTTGTAGGTTTACTCAATTTGTTTAAGATTTTTGCACATCTTATTGAATAAGATTTTATGGCATGCTAGATTTGAGGATATTAATTATGATAGCATTTGTATCATGTAAAAGAATAGTGTCTCAAGTTTACCCACTTTGTTTAAGAGTTTTGCATATCTTATTTCATAAGTCATTCTATGGCTTGCGAGACTTGAGCATATTAATTATGATAGCATCTGTATCATGTAAAAGAATAGTGTCACAAGTTTATCCGTTTTGTTTAAGATTTTTGCATATCTTATTCAATAAATTATTTTATAGCATACCGGATTTGAACATATTAATTAGGATAACATTCATATCATAAAGTTTGCCTACTTTCATTAAGACAGTTGAAAGTTGTACTCCATTCATCTTCTGAATTAACATATATAAATTTTAATTTGATTTTCAAATTTTCCTCTTGACAATTAAACTGAGAACTGATTTCTCACTTTCTAATGCATTTTCCATTTTAAAGTAATTCAATTTTATGCCATTTCTATTCTGTTCATAAATCCTGGTCGAATTGCTGTGTGTGGATGTCGATTTTAATGTCATGACCATTCTGTGTAGGCGAATTTAAGGCTTGTCACCATCATAAGAAAGGACACATGCAAAAGTCACTGTCAGGCATGAAACTCGTGGGTCATCAGCAGCCACAGAGTTAAGAAGATATCGCTGTTATGTGTCGGATGTCATGGCTTTTCTAAGTCTGTTGTCTTGGCTGATTTGAACCTTGTCACCATCGTAATAAAGGGCACATGCAATATAGTTAACAAGGATTTATCATTTAAAATCTTCAATTTTATTTCATGGTGGTTTGTTTTACATTTTCCTTTAGAAAAAGTAAATTTGGTTTGAATCTATAGCTAAATTCAAATTGAAATTTGTATCTAAATCAAGTCTAAATAGAAAATGTGTCAATTTGTATTTGCATAATAAGACAACTTTTAGGTTATTATTAATCTACAATCTAGAGCATATCAAGGAACCAAGAGAGAGCTATATTACACATTGCATTATTTTCAAATCATAGCATTGAAATGACATCATCGTACACTTCTTTTGGACATATATAGCACGATTGATTTGTATATCTTCAATCTTTGTTCTTAAATTGTTAAATTAGATTCATTGATTTGATATAATATAAGGAAAAGAACCTCACTTAGTAAACTTCCAAAAATGCTCATCAATACCACCTATTTGTAAACACAAATTTCAAATAGCAAGGTGAGTAGGTTTTAGCAAGTGAAAGTTCACAACTTGTTTCTACAAGTAAGATTTATATCCATGGCATATATATCATTTCTATAGTTGTAATCTATATGAACTACAGTGGAGAACAAAAAAATTTCTTGTTTGACAAGTTTCATCAAATAAATATAAAGCACCAAGTACCAAGATGGATTACAAAGTTTCATATGTAAGAATATTCTATATCAACTCCTAGAGCTAAGTACCCTAATCTCCTTTGTTAATTTAAGTGTGTATTTATAGACTTATCTCAATAAAATTATCATATTTAGATCAACAATCGAGGACAATTTGTTTATTATTACTTATTTGTGTTTATTTACCCTTGTTTATTTATGTAGGAGCAATTTATTCTGTTACATAAAATGATGAATTAAAATTAAAACCTCTCTACAATTTCTACATGGATTTTAAATTTCGAGGATATGGTTCTTATTTTTCATATATAAAATTTTAATTTTGACTATCTTGGTTTGGATCCACCCTCACTTGTGTTTTTGTCATGCCCAAAATTTAGGGCAAAAACGGAACAAATTTTTTTTTTTTAAAACATACTAAATTAATTAACAAGTTCACTCTCACAACAAGCGTTAATGAAATTTCTATTATTAAATTCGAGCTAATTCTGAAACGAACTAAGCATCGATAAATTGTTTAATTTTAATTGCGGAAAACTAACTGGTTTAATTTTATCTCCAAGAGATACCTAGTTATTAGGTTTATTAAATTAATCGAGCTAAAGCAAATAGGAGAGGAAAATTAATTCAATCTCCAATATGACTATATAGTCTAATCAACCTTTTAATTTTTTTTTTCTCTTTATTACTTGCTCCAAATTATAACCAAAATTATATATATATATATATATATATATATATATATATGTTAAATATTTTAATTCTAATTTCAAAAGCACATTAACCTTCTATATATTAATCCATATTTTCCCCAACCCTATTTAGGGTTCCATTTTCTTATATATATATATATTTTCAAATCTAATTTATCATATTACTTCTAAATTTCTTTGCCCTAGCCCCACCCGGGCTAGGGTTTAACCCGTATTTTTTTAACAGGGAATTATTTTGCTGGGCCGAAACCCTTGGCGGCCATGAATTCTCTTTTTTTTTGTTGCAGGTTACGGGAGTTTGAAGGCGGGTATGGCCGTGGTGCCACTGTGTGGGCACACAGTGGGCGCTGCGGCACCACTGTGTGTCCACACAGTGGGCGCCGCTAGCGGCTCCCCACTGTGTGGCCACACAGTGGACGGCCGCAGCCGCCACTGTGTGGCCACACAGTGGGAGCCGAAACTGTGTGGGCACACAGTGGGCGCCGCGGCACCACTGTGTGTCCACACAGTGGGTGCCGCTAGCGGCTCCCCACTGTGTGGCCACACAGTGGCGGCCGCGGCCGTCCACTGTGTGTCCACACAGTGGGAGCCGAAACGGCTCCACTGTGTGCACACAGTGGGTGCCGCGCGGCCCTCCACTGTGCGTACACACAGTGGGGTCCGCGTGGACCCAAAAACATTCCTTTTTTTAAAAAAAATATATTATATATAAATATATATATATATATATATATATATATATATTTATATTTATATAAATTTATAATCATAGTTAAAAAGGGTGAAAATTATTTCAATATAAATATATATATATATTTTTAAAAGAGATTCACATGCAAAATTTTTAAACTAATTTAATAAAGGGAAAGGCATTAAGTTTATTCAGAAATATATATATATATATATATATATATATATATATATATATATATATATATATATATATATATATATATATATATATATAATAAGCTTTTAAATCAATGCTAACTGAAATACAATTTAGAATACTTTTTAAAAGATACAATATACTTTTCTGGAATAAAAAGAATTTCATTGATTTTTTTCCTCTAATAAAATATTTACATAAAACATCTTTTTTCATTAAAATACTTAAAATCTTTCAGCATCAATAAACTTCTATTTTGCCACAAGTAAAATATAGATAAAATTTAAATAAAATCTATTCTTTTTTTTTTCTTTCCATAATACAAGAAACTTTTGCATGCAACACAAAATAACTCTTCTTTTACTAAAAACCAGAAGTAGAAATAAAACAAGCTTTTCTTTTTACAACTCTAGGATATTCTGCAAAATTGTTCAGGATGTTTCTTTGAATAGCCACAACAATAAAGCTTCAAATCTATTTTCAAAAAATTACATCTTGCTTCTCTTTTCTATGAATAAGGCCTTCTTCTATAACAAATTTAAACAAATATCTGCAACTGAATTTAAGAATCTTCAATAATAATCTTCTGTGTCTCTTTCATGGTTCCTATTCTCTTTCTCCTGACTTTCCTGCATGATAGATAAACACAAATATGACCACGGAGTGCTCACCTCCCAGCCTAGGCTAACTGGTAGCCACCCCCGAGCTCGGAGAACCAATTCCTAGACGGGTAACAAACAGGCAAACACATAGAAAGCAATGCATACAGACTTTTTTTAAGACACATTCCCAACCTGGCTTTCACAGCACCACACTTTGGTGATGAACATTTTCAAAGGGTGGTAGTGGACCAATACCCTGAGGAGAACTGCAAGTATGAAATAAACAAGAAGCCACCTCATGGCACGATAATAATATCAAGAATCTCAACCCCTTATTCCTTATGCCCCCCAAAGGCATTCTAGCCTTATATCCCTCCTTATGACCCCCATTGCACAAACAGGCCATGCAGCAAGGGTCACACAAAGATCCCTTGTGATCGCTCTCAAAGAGAGTCTCTCACTCGAGGGTTGTCACTGCTACCACCCTCAAGATCCTCTTCTCTCCCAAGAGTAAGAGATCTTGAGAAAACTCCCAAAACAAAACAATTCATAAAACAAAAATACCAAAAGATTTTCAAACATAAACTTCCAAGAATACAGATTTCTTACACCAACAAACTTCCAGACATAAACAAGAAGAAGGCATTAAAATAATAACTAAAAACCAACCTTAATATGCCCAAAGGTTACTATGATATTTGATGAAGAGCTGCCCAATCCACGAATCTCTCTCCTTCTACCTTAATCAATCTTTCTTATTCCATAACATTATTTTCTTTTCAAATTTTCTTCTGTCTCCAAAAATGGAGAGTGGATGATTACCCTCCAATTCTCAAAAATCTTGCTTAAGAAGCTCACTTTCTGAGTTCTCACAAGTTTCTAAAAACCAAAAAGGAAAGAAAGCAAAAATGCAAAAAGACTCTCATTCCAAAAGGAAAAATCTTGATTAGATTTAACTTCTAATTTTCAATTTTCTCTCAACTCAAAAAAACCAATTTTTAAAGCGTTAAAAATATCATTATAAAGTAGAAACTTGCCTAAAATTACCCCTAACCCCTAGGTATACCTTATGGGCTTTAGGGAACCCTATTAAACTACCCCTAGGTATTCATTTAACCCATTTCAAACCCCTCTGAAGTTTATTTTCGGGTCAAACATAAGTTGACCACTCTAAATATTATATTTCCAAAGTATTTATGACAACACATTAATTTATTTAAGAAAACTAAAATTAAACACTTTCCCACCAAGAGACAAAATAAAACATTTAAATTTAAATCCACACATGTGTCAAGTGACACTAATAAAACATTTTTACAAAAATAAAACATGAGATTGTCTCTCGTGGTTTTTACACATTAAATTTAATTAACACTTAACACTCATGCAACATATACTGATACGAATAAAATACAACACAAACGGGGTGTTGTCTCTCCAAATAGACAAACCCTGGCTTACGAACATACATAAGTCTAGGTTTGATTCTCCGTAATTTTCCATGGTCACATGGTAAATTTCCTGCGCATCTCAATTTACACATTAGTACTTCCAAATATCCATATATAATATAATTCAATAATATAACAATACAGATCATTACTTGCATACAATTTTCATCTTCACAGATTGAATACATCTTTTATCAAGCAATTTCACATAAGCAATTTCATCCCAATTCACATAAACTAAACATACATCATAGTTCTATATTCAGAGTAAAGTCCTGCAAATTCAATTACGACATCTATCATTGCAATATCATCCTATCTAACAATCATGTAGTGTTCTATCTCATAAAGCATGTAAGTAAATCATCAAATCATAGCAATGTTATCCAAATCCTGAAATCATATAAGTTCTAAGTCTCAAAATGCATCAAAATAAAGTATCCATAATAGTCTAAAATATAAAATCCACTGAATGTCAGACTGAGTCGAGGTGAGGCCTCACAGTTTTACTATTCCATCTTGATTAGAGTTCGAGGGAATTGAATGTTAGATATATCTTTGGTCCCTACCTTCCCTATTTATTTTGCTTCATTGCTAGATTATTTATCATGTATTCTCATAGGCATATACTTTTAGCCTGTAACCATGCACTCCTCACCAATTTTAATGTGTTCATATGCTTTGTTGCATCTAATCCATCCATCTTTGATGTTCTCATGTATGCTTGTATCACATGGATATAATGTATTTTCTATGGAGGTGTTCTCCTACCATGTATGTGATCTTTCCTCCTTCATAGAATTGGTTGTTACCTTTACTTTTCTCTCATATATGCTTACTTCATTTTATTATGAGTTTCATTGTGAAAATACTCTTCATATACCTAGTGATAGTGATAAGTGCCTTATGTATTACTTCTTAGTTCATCTGCCCTTCATTACATTGTAATGAGATATATGGTGGTTAAGAATATGTTTTTTGAATTTAGTGAATTCATGGTTACTAGAATATCATGCTTTGATGCTATTTTATGCATATCTTGGGTGTCTAAATGAGGATTACTAGTTATGTATGTATGTATGTATGTATGTATGTATGTATATGCATCATATATACATATGCATACATATATACATATGCATACATATATACACACGCACATATTGATACATACAGACATATATGTTTGTATACATACAGACATATTGTGTGTATATATATGTATGTGTATATACATATATGTGTGTGAAAGAAAAAGTGATTTTAAAGGAATTCAAATAACAAAGGAAAACACTCAAAATCACAAATCAAAGCAACAATTGAGATAAGGATAAAAAAAAGATTAAATGAGCATATAATTTAGCAAAATAAAACTATATTGAACCCCTTTGTTGTGTAGATTTGCCCCTGATGTTAATTTGGATGTGTGATCACTCAATATTTCAGTAGCATAATGATGCTCAAATGGAAAAAAAGTGAGAAATAAAAATGGTCGAGGGTTGGATTTATAGGATTTTGGATGAGAAGAGATGAGTGGTTGAGATTGATTGATGAAGATCTATGGTTGAGGATGGAGGAGAGGAATAAAGGAATTAAAAATTCCTTTTAGGGTAGTTGAGGGGACAAGCCCATGTGCTTGATATGATGGGAGGAGTTGACTTCACTTAATCAAGGATTAAGTGTATGCATATGCTTAGTGGAGTGGGTTAGGTGGAGATTATAGTTAGGATAATGCAAGTGGATGAGGAAAAATATGATTTTTGAATTAATTTCAATTTAAAATTGGAGGAAAGTGGGGGTGGGGACTTAATTAAATAAACAAGGGTATTTATTTAATTGAATAGATAAAGGGCTAAGAGGTAGTGAAATAGGTAAATTAAATAAATTAACTCACTTAAAGGGATAGAGGAATAAAAGGATAAATTTGATTAGATGGTAATGCTTTAGGTGTTTGTATTTTGCCCCTCTTTGAGATGGTGTTAAGAAGTAGCATCATTTCAAAGAAAATTAAGACATAGAGATTAGAAGAAGATAGATAAATTAGGGAAGATGTCCCAGTCATTCAAAAGAGTGACTAAGAGGAAACATGATAGATATTATGACAAGGATGCCCCCTCAATAGGACAAGCAAGTTCAAGAGAACATAGATGTGCTCTCGAAGTGGATGAGATGATGCATGCACGATGCATGAATGAGTATGATAGATGTATTATGGATGCAATAGCCTAGGCTGATGATGTTGATGATGATGCCTAGTTGGTGATGAAAGGATGAAAATGATAATGGATAGAATAAAAAAGTCTATATTATGCATGATGAAAGTAGATGAAAATGCAATGGATACACACAATAAAATATAGACTGACAAGTCTACATAATATAAGATGCAATGAGATGATAATGAAATGGATGCAAATGATAAGAGGTAGACTAATGAGTCTATATTATGAAAGATGTAACAAGATGATAATTCAATATGAATAAATTCAAGGGAAGATGAATGAAAGAAAAGCGGAAGAAGATATGATGCATAGGATGAGGGGATAAAGGAGCCAAAATGGGGGATAGGAAGAGAGGATGAATGATTAGAAATATGTGGGATAAATGGATGGAAGGAGATTGAGCACTATATGGTAACTTCCATGAAGTGATATTTCATTTTGATTTAGCATTGTCTATGAGGCACCAAGGTATAAGGAGCCAAGGTGATGCCATAACCAATGCATGGGACTGACTTAACAAACAAAAAGATAAGTCTATCATCTCACAAAGTTGCAGGGAACCTTGAAGGAAAAGATGCTAGAAAAACCACAAGAAAAAGATATGCCCCAATGTAACATTAGATAACCTAAATCTCATGAGGGAACAACATGGGACACACCAAGAAAAAACACACAAGTAGAAAACCAAGATCACGCCCCTAGTTTCACCATTCATAGCACACCATGATGTAAAGGATCATGTGACCATATGGAGGTAAAACTAGGAAGCTCAAGATAAAGATAAACAAATATCCAAAAGAACCAAAGAGATAACCAATTTATCAAGTACCTTTTTCCATAGGGGAGATTGATGGAGGGGATTAATTGGTCTAATATGAGGAAGGATGCATTTTGCGAAAATCAATGATGCATACTAGACTAGGATTCCTATGACAAGAAACAAGTGAGACACCTAAGAACTCAAGGATACCAAAAGATTATTGTTGAAACACCAACTAAATAGGCCTGCACAGTCTTGACCACACAAAGACAAGTTGACACAAATGATGGAATCTAAAGACATGTATGTACAAATAAACCTAGGTGGAGACACACATTTGAAACTATGTACTAGACACTAATTACAAGATGTACAAGATATACAGGGGGTTTAGATTATGGATGACAATGGATTGATAAGGGACGGGGTGTTGTTGATGTGGGAGCAATATGTATCCTGAAACAAAAAAATGACAAGGATTGGATTGATGGTTGATGGAGTGTTATTGATCTTCAATGATATATCTTGAAACAACACAAGGATTGGGAAGGATGCATCCTGATGATGATGATTGGATTGTGATCAAGTCTTATAGAAATGCTATAAGCAAGAACAAGGATGTGATTGGATGATTTGATTGGTGTTGATGTTGGATAGTTGGAGGGGATGGATAGGATTTGCATGTGATGGTGCACTATAAGGAGTATATATATTGATTGGATGGATGGCACTATATTGCATGTGGGTATCCTAGAGCTAGATACCAATGAAAAGGGATGTAAAAGGTGATGAAATGATATGATAGAAGGGATGAAAAGGATAGAGGATAGGATTAAAATGATTATTAGATATGCAAGCATTATGAGACAAGGATTTGGATATGAAAGGATGATGGATGAAGGGATGGAAGCTGGCAAGGATTGGGAGATGAAAAGATAATGAGTGGAGGGATCAATGGATAGATGGTGAGTGTGATGGAATCTCCAAGGACTATGTCACAAAGGAATAAGATGCCCTACTTAGAATATGTCATGTGCGATGAGGCACTAGGAGGGATATGATAGGATGGGTGATAAGATGACAAGATGATGAGGGAGATACATGAAAGATAGGATGATGGGTGGATAAGGAATATGAAGGCATGTGAAAGGATTATATGAGTGGGAGGAAGGATGGGTGGATATTTTTGGAATCAATGAACACTGAGAGGGGGGGTGAATTGATGTTTCACAATTTACAAACTTGATAAACTGATTCTTAAACCATTGAATGCACAAGAAAGAAAGTAAAGTGCAAAAATATAAACTAATCAATCACAAAACCATAACCAAAAAATTTATGTGGAAACTCGGAAAGAGAAAAACCATAGTGGGATTGAGTACCCCCAATATTATTATACTTTGATTAGGAGTATGATTATATTACAAAATGGACTGCACTTGCTTTTAGGCACACTGCCTAGAGCTAATTGCTCAATTACATAAGAGGGCAACAACCCCGAAGGACTCACTCTTCTACAAGTGAGATATAAGAGTAATTACAATGTCTGAACTGGAATATAGCATCTACAAATGCTAAACATTAATTCCAGTTAAGCACAGTATGACTGCCAAATGCTACTTTGTCTTTTTGCCATGTTTTGTTGCACAGTCACCTACTGGAGCACCAATTATGCATTTGGATGCTCATTCACATACCACACACCCACATTCACATAAAACCATACATAAAATTATCATCTAGATTGGCATTATATAGTCACACCAACAAAATAGATCTCAATCAAGTTGACTTCACAAAACTGCAAAATATGAAACGTGTAGTGACTTGTCAGCTCAATCTATCCACAAATGCATATGCAGACCTAAAGAATATGATAACAAGCTTCATACATGTCGACACAAACTCCTCAAACTCACCAAAAATCACCGAAATCATCCCAACAATTCCACAACAAATGTTACACCACCAAACCCAAAGATAGCTCTGTTCTTCCAGAATCACCGGATACCAGACCTTGAATCTTTCATCAAAAACTATATCGAAGGCCAAAAATGCAAAGTAAGTTTCCTCAAATCATGAGTCAATTGCCTTTAACACCACAACTAAAATTACATCACCAAAATCAAGATATGCATAATAATCTCACGCTCTACCGGATACTGAGTTCCACCTTCCAGACTTATGCCTTATGAACAATATGACTTTCGATTGGTCAAATCTACATACACCGGATAGGATTTATTGATTGAGTTGCCATCAATGACAACCCCTAAGAAATCTCTATGCATGAATCTTTACCGGTACAATGTCTCTTGCCAACAGATATGAGGTTAACTGGATGAAAATTATGATGGAGAAAATGGATGCCAAGAGGTATCCAAAGTGTGTATACATGGTGAAATCTATTTTTATCAAGATCCAAAGGAGGATGAAGTGAAATGGATAGGATATGATGGGTATGGTAGGTAGGATGAGATGGAGGAGGGGAGGGAGGGATATCTAGAAGAACGTTCCCCCAAGTGTGGAGATAAAATTGATGGAGGGATTACACATGATGCATGTTTGCTAGGTTTACATCATGGTACTTGTCCAAGGCACCTATTTGCCAAGTTTTCACCATTAGATGGATTTTTCTCTTCATTTTAAAAAAAAAAAATTCTAAATTTTTGGGATGAATTTTATGGATTGATAAGGATGTGTATAAAACGATTTGGAAGATAGGTGATAAGGGATATGGATGGAGGACTCAAGCATACAGTTCTTTATCACGGTAATAGGAGCCCATTTGTACCTATCATTGTATGTTGGTACAACCTTATTAGGATGAGTGTATTAGATGGTTTTGATGAGGAATATATGTGGCATAAGGGATATGGTGGTGGGAAGCGACTGGATGGAATGATGGAACGTGAGTGTGATGGGGGGATGTTGTTAGGACCAACATTGGCACATGTTGTGGGGGGTGTTGAACAAGTGGAGGAAAAATGAATGGAGGATATGAGAATGATGGAGGAGTTAAGATAGGGAATTTTGGGACATAGGAACCAAAAATGGATTTAGGAGATGGAGAGGAGGAATTCTTACTTTGTGCATCAACAACTTTGGATGCCTTTGGGGAATTTTTCTTTTGGATGCATTACTGCTTTTTGCTTTGGGATCCACATTTTTTTCTTTTGCTTTGGTGGGCCTTGGTGGTCTTTGGGATGATGTGAGTTTTTTGATTTGATTTTGCATCAATTGTGGGAGGATGTCTTTTTTTGTGTACATGGGGATCTTTAGATTGTTGTGGATGTTTATCTTTATGCATTTTTTATTTGGAATCCAAATTGATTTCATTAGCAATGGTATGAGTGTGAGAAGATGGAGGATGTGGAGGGAATATAGGTGGAGTAATGGAAATGGGTTGTGCCTTTGTTGATCCTGATTTGGAATTAAATGAGTGGGGTTCTTATGATGGTTGATAGGGAGATGTGATTGGTGGACGGGGAGATGAGTGGGATGAGATGGAGGATGGGATTTTGGGATATAAGGGCCCAAAATGGATTTAGTATGTGGGGGATATGTGGTTGTGGATTTTGGGATATAGGGACCCAAAATAGATTTAAAGGATGAAGGAGGAAGATGGATGATTTTTTGGCTTGATATGATGGAGGACGAGGGATGCCAATAATTTTTTTGAAGGGATGATGGGAGGATGTGATGGTGGGTTTGAAAGTATGCTTGGATTTTGCAATAGTTGTACCAACATTTTTGGATGAAGTGCCTTGGGATATGTAACCAAGAGTATGAGATTGTGGATGTGCTTTGACATTGATGGGATCCAAGGTACCTTTCTCATATAGGCCTAAGACTTTACATTGATAGTTTAGTTTTTTTAGAATTCGATGTAGAATATAATACTTGTTATTTGGGAAACAAGATGTGAGTACATTATTGGATGGAAGATTATGGGTGGTGAATATGAGGTGTTCTTCTGTTGCAAGTGAACCACCATGGAGGAATATAAGTGAACCAAGGGGATAGAGTGATGGTGGGAGGATGTTTTGGATAGGAGGTGATAAAGGACCATGAAATGGATTTGACGAGATGGGATGATATTGAATTGAATGAGGGGATGATAAGGTATCATGAGATGGAACAGGTGGGATGGTAGGATCATGATGTGGATGAGAGGAAGATAATGGATCTTAAGATGGAGGAGGTAGAATGGTAGGATCTTGAATTGGATGGATGTATATTTCTACATGCTCTAGAATAAGATCTTGGCATGATAGGATTGGTTTGGATGGTGTGATGAAAGATGAGTGGGTAGACTGTTCAGATGGACTGGATGGGAGGATGGGAGGTGAAATTTAGTTGGGGTGGATGGAAGGAGGGTGGAATCAGGAGGTTCGTTAGATTGAGTTTGGATGATGGTGGGCGGAGGAGGGGATGGGGATTGTGATTTAATGACATCACCAAATGGGAGTTTTGATGGTGTTAGGAGATGGAAGAGGAATGATAGGTGTGGGAGGTGGAAGGACATCATTGATAGTAGCCTCACATCATGGAGTGGGGTAAAATGACTCATTAAATTTAGGAGCTAGATTTTGTGATGGCTTCTTTGTGATTAGTCCTTGGAGGAAGTCTGAAGTGATAGAGTTGTGTATCTGAATTTGAGGTGGATAGTTAGCATACATAGATGGTGGTAAGCACAAATAGTCCACATCTAATCATGCAACAATGGCTTGTGAACCTAGTTGGTTGACGGGTGGAGGAAGAGTTGCAAATTGTGGCATACCATATGAAGTGGATTGAGAAATGTAGGAGGATTGTGGAATGAAAGTTGTGGGAATGTAGGAGGGAATATAAGATAGTGGATTCAGATAGGATGAAGTTAAAGATGGTGGATTGAGATAGGATGGAGTGGAAGATGGTGGAATGCGATAGGATGTAGGGTTGGGATTGAATGGAGGATTGAAGTATAATGGAGTGGATGGTGGATTGAGATTTGAGGGAGTGGATTATGGATTAATTTAAGGGGGAATGGAAGATGGTGGATTGAGATAGGATGGAAGATTAGGATTAGATGGAGGATTGAAGTATGATGAAGTGGATGGTGGATTGAGATATGAGGGAGTGGATTGTGGAATAATGTAAGGGGGAATGGAAGATGGTGGAGTGAGATAGGATGGAGTGGATTGCGATGTTTTGAGATAGGGTAGAGTGGGAGATGTTAGATTAATGTAAGCTAGAGTGGATGGTAGATTAGGAATAGTGGGGGGATAATGGTGATGAATTAGGGAACTATGATTAATTAAGGACCAGGATTATAGATTGGGAGACAATTAGATGGTGTATTTGTATTAGCTATGTAGGTGGTGGTGTTTTTGTGAAAAGATGGAGGTTGGGGTATGACCATGGGAGAAGGTGGAGGTATGGATGTTGCATAAGACAGGTAGGTTGGCTCAAGGGGGAGATGTGGATGGGTGACATAATATATTTCTCTTGTCAAAGGTGTGATAAGGATTATGAGTGGATATGCATAGAGGAATGGTGGGGTAGCTAGGATGGATGATTGGATTTTGGAATCTAAAGCTTGGCACAAGCTTGTTAAGGATGATGGCATCAAGGTTTTTAATTTTGTACTCATATTGATCTACAATACTCTCGTTATCATCAATATGGGGTGAAGTGGAAAAAAATGAAGGCTGAAAAAACTCATCATAATAATATTATGACATGATGATTAGTTGATGAGTTGGATGAAGGATGAAGATGGATGGTGGAATAAAGCAAGGAATATGATGAATGATAATCTTAGACTAGGATGCAAATTAAGCTTAGATTAGGATGAGGATTGACTCTAAAGATGATGGAAAGATAATGAGGATGATGAAAAGGACATAGTTATCTAAGGATATGGAATAAAAAAAGATCTAATAGGGGTTTTGGACTAGGAAGAATGAGGACTACCTGGGGGATGGAGGATTGACTCTCTAGATTTTGGATGGGGATAGACTTGTTGAAAAATAGTGTGAACTCACTAAAGGATATGGATATCCCACTAAAACATGTATTCTAAATTAATAAGTGGATTTGCCAAAAGATAGGGTGGTCCTACTCGATGATGGACTAACTAGGACAAGGTAAACCCACCAAAAAACATGGAGAACCTACCAAAGGATGAATGGATTGAGATTCCAAAATACAAAGTGGTCCTACTAGAGGATGAACTGACTAGGAAAGGTGATCCCACTAAAGGGCATAACAATCCCATTGAAGGATGGAATAACTAGAAGAATCAGCCAAATGATTAGACAAACCTGTCAAAGGATAAAGGTTACAAGGCAAGGAGATCCCTCCAAAAGAGTAACAAATCTATTGAAAGAACAAAAGACTTGCTAACAACATAGGTAAATCCCATCGAACCAAAGAATGATTGACAAAACTAACCGAGATGGCAAAAGGATTGAGGATAGAAAATAAAAAAACAAGAGGTGACTCGGATTGGAATGCCTAGAGATAGATACTGGATGAACATAAGGAGACACACAAGAAATGCTCATAATAGTTTAGACAAGTAGGAATACCTACTACATTGGGCTCACCACACAAGCGCTAATACCATAGAGAGCAAATAGCTAGAGTTGTAGGCCTATAAAGAGATTTCCTTTAACTCTCTTTCAAGGAGGCTAGATAATCCCAATGAAGAGATCCTTATGTCAGCCTAAATAATTACATTGTGAGTAAATTTAGGGTATGATCTGCATCCCCTGCACCAATTTAGTGGTGGGTGAAGTCTTCTAGTTAGGCTATATAGGTGACTAGGTGATTCCTCTAAATACCACAAGGGTACGTGAGACACATTTGTGAAAAACACTCAATCACAAGCATGGGCTGAGAAGGCCAGTTAAGCCCTTCAAACTAGCCTTGCACCCCTATCTTGGTATCACCCAAGATTTAGGATTTTGCTAGACACAATGTGAGATGGATTAGGTTACAACTTTCATTCTCACCCATCTATATACCTCGTCGATTCATGCAGCTGAGGTCATCCTTTGGGATGATTAAATCCTAAAATTAGCCTCCTAATAAAAATAAAAGGAGCTATCACGTGTTTCTCTTATATCCAAGGTCCAGGAAGGCAAGGAAAGAGGATACACACACTCTAGCTCAGATAAAAACAAGTGTGCAAGCACACTAGAGACAAAAGAAAATAATTATTTCCTTTAATAAATTGAGGTGTTCCTAAACTAGTGGTGAAAATAATTGTCTTTGACTATGTCCTGTAGAAGATATGTTAGTAGTTTGATATGCTAGTCTTTGGCATTTGGTTATAAGGTACATAATAAACATATTAGATGCAAAAAAATATTAAAGATAGTGATGTCTTAACCCAAGGGAGTTGGAACACTCAACCCAATGGTAAGGGGGGTGTAGGGAGATGGTTCTATCCCCCACTAGCAAGGGATTGGGGGCACAACCCTCGAAGAAAAAAAATTTAGATCCCCAAAGTAAAATTAAAAAAATTGCACAAAAAATTGACTTAAAACAAGTTTGTTTATACCCGATTATGAACCCACTAGATGACAGTGCACAGAGTGGTTGCACCGGACAAGAAACAAATTGGCTAGACCTTGAAGGTGAATTCTACGAGACAACCTCACTAGAATGTTTTGTAAACCCACTAATCCTTTGTGCTAACCCACTAATCCAGCATGCAAACCCGCTAGATCCAATAGTAAAATTGCTAGACCTAAAAGTGATATCGCCAAACTTTGATGCAAACTTGCTAAATTTGTGTGGTAAAATTTTACCTTTTGTCGTGAATTTGGTAGAAATGTGTTTATAGATAACTATTTGTTGTCAGGGCAAATTCGTCGAACATCAAGTA
The DNA here is from genome assembly GCF_030272615.1 of Cryptomeria japonica. NCBI lineage: Eukaryota > Viridiplantae > Streptophyta > Pinopsida > Cupressales > Cupressaceae > Cryptomeria > Cryptomeria japonica. The sequence continues at coordinate 152,936,243 of NC_081405.1, read as the reverse complement.
TAAACCTGTTGATCCATAGAGTTTACCCACCAGTTTGAAAAGTGATTCTACCAATCCATATAATAATCCCGCAAGGTTGAGAGTGGAGGTTTCTGGAGTTTTATGCAGTGACCCCGCCGAACTAGAAGCACACTTTCTAAAGCCTATAAAGGTTTGTCAAACTATGACCTAAAAATTGCAAAGTGCTAAAAAACATAAGAATGATTAATTTGAACCTATGACTAGGTCCCACCAGACATGTTAGAATGTGTGCAAGAAAAAGTGAGTTCAAAAGGAGTGCAAATTACTAGTAAAAACACTCAAAATCACAACTCAAAGCAACAATCGAGATAAGGCTAAAAAGAGGTTAAACGAGCATATTATTTAGAAAAATAAAATTGTATTAAACCCCTTTATTGTGTATATTTAACCTTGATGTTTGATTTGGAATTGTGCTCACTCAAGATTTTGGCAACAAAATGGTGCTCAAATGCAAAATGAGTGAGAGAGACAACAATGGCTAAGGGTTGGATTTATAGTATTTGCATGACAAGAGATGAATGATTGAGATTGATTGATGAAGATCTAAGGTTGAGGATGGAGGAGAAGAATAAAGGATAATTAAAAATTCCTTTTAGGGTACTTGAGGGGACAAGCCCATGTGCTTGATATGATAGGAGGAATTGACTTCACTTAATCAAGGATTAAGTGTGTGCGCACACTTAATGGATTAGGTTAGGTGGAGATTAATATTAGGATTAGGATTAAGATTAGGATTAGGATTAAGATTAGGATTAGGATGAGGATTATAATTAAGAGGCAAGTGGGAGAGTTAGTTGTGATGAATGAAAATGGAATTGGGTAGTATTAGGACCTAACTCCACTTTCAATCATACATTAGAATAAAAAAGCACCTAAAGGAGTAATTCTCTTTGACTAACTCTTGTGAAAGAGAGTCAAGGAATACTTTTAGGGTTTCTATTCCTTTGCTACTATGGAAGAGAATGTGCAAAATATTGGAAGATGAGAAACTATGCAAAGAAGATGAATACAAGTGACTAAAATAGAGAAATGGTAGACTGATAATCAACAAAACTAAGATAAGTATAGATATGGAAATGGAAATCTGATGTGCACTTGATACTAAAAATTGAGCCCGATTTGACTGGATTGAGGCATTGGGCGCTTTGGTCCCAGTGACCAGACTGAGCTGCAAACTGGGAATTTGCAACATGATCCTGTTTGAGAATTGTCTACCAAATTTGGAGCTTATTGGGGAGGACTAGGGCATTGGGTACCTTGGTCCTGGTGGACTAGAGCACTAGGAATTTTGGTCTAGGCACTTTTTTGCTAAATTTTGGTTGGATGCTTTGTCTCTGGGTCTTGAAGTTCTTCTGATCTTCTCGACTCCACTAGATCCCTAAAATTGCACATAAGAAGGAAAGAAAAGGGGGGTTGTGGATGGGAGTTTGCCTTAGGTCAAACCTCAGGTTTGTAATTACCCTAATTGAAATAGAAATTAAACTTCAATTGAAATGGAAAAGCTTGCCTTTTGAGGACAACGTTGAAATGCTTGAATGCAAATGATTATACCTTCAATAGGTGATGGAATGCTCTTAGGACGAGTCCTTCATGTGTTGATGCAATAACATGATAAATCACATAAAATCCATCATTAAACTATAGATAAAACATAAATTGAAGATGCCTTTAGGTAGTTTGTTGCTCCTTGAATTAATGATAATGTTTGCATAAAGTGTAGGTGTTGAAAATGAATTGAGAGAGATGCCTTATATAGGGATTTCATAATTAAAATCACCTTTAGGTTGACTTAGAATTAATAAAAAATGACACAAAGTGGGATTTGAACATTATAATACCGTCAAATGAAGCTTCCAAAATTTGGGGAAAAAAGGTCAGGACTAGAATGGTGGTTGCTCTAGTCCAACCAACTTTTTCCAATTTTCTAGGGATGTGAAATATTGTTATTATAAAGTCAAATCCAACACGGTAGGTCAATTTAAATTTTTTAGATGTGCGAAAATGTGCTTTGAAGATTGAAGTTAGGACATTATTAGGATTAATTAAAATAAAATAAAAAGGGGCGCGCCTAGGGTTAAGGGCCCAATTTTATGATATATGAATTATTGAGAGAGGACTTTAGATTTAATTAAATTAACAATTAAATGCATCAAGGAACCTTATAAATGCAATGGGACACACTAAGGGGGGTGCTAACCTAAGCGTGGAATTGGACAACCCTAATTAGAGGTGTACAATTTACGACACTACACTGGGAGAACACGAGTGGATGAGGGAAAATAGGAGTTTTGAATTAGAGGAAAGTGGGAATGGAAACTTAATTTAAATAAACAAGGGTATTTATTAAATTGAATAAATAAAGGGCTAAGAGGTAGTAAAATAGGTAAATTAAATAAATTAATTTACCTAAAGGGATAGTGGAATAAAAGGATAAATTTGATCAAATGTTAATGCTCAAATTTAGGTGTCTACAATATGTATATATGTATATTTATATGTATGTATATACATACATATATACGTACCTAATTGTGAACTCATTGGATGATAGTGTGAATCCTCCAATTTATGAGCTATTGTGCCAAATGATAGAGCCTACCTACCAAACTAATACAAACCCACTAATTCATAGAGTGTTCTTGCTAGTGCACAAAGCGGTTGTGCGAAACAAGAAACAAACTTGTTAGACCTTGAAAGTGAATTCTACGAGACAACCCCACTAGAATGTTTCACAAACACACTAATCCTTTGTGCTAGCTCACTAATCCAATAGGCAAACCCACCAAATCCAATAGTGAACCTGCTAGACCTAAAGGTGATCCCACCAAACTTTGATACAAACCCGCTAAATTTGTAATTGTAGTAAAAAAAATTTAATCATGAATTTGTTAGAAATGTGTTTGTTAATAATTGTTTGTTGTTAAGGTGAATCTGTCGAACATCAAGCACAAACCAATTGGTCCACAATGCTTACCCGTCAGTCTGCAGAGTGATTTTGTCAATCCATAAAGTGATCTCACAAGGTTGAAAGTTAAGGTTTCTGGAGTTTTATGCAGCGACCCCGCCAGAATAGAAGCACGCCTGCCAAAGTGTGTAGAAGTTTGCCAAACCACGATCTGAAAACTGCGAAGTGCTAAAAAATACAAGAATGATTAATTTGAACTTGTGACATGGGTCCCACTGAATGTACTAGAATGTGTTTAGGGAAAAGTAAGTTCAAAAGGAGTGCAAATAACTAGTAAAAACACTCAAAATCTCAAATCAAAGCACCAATCGAGATAAGGGTAAAAAGAGGTTAAAGAAGCATATTATTTTTAAAAATAAAACCATAATAAATCCCTTTGTTGTGTAGATTTTCCCTTGATGTTTGATTTGGATGTGTGCTCACTCAAGATTTTGATAGTATAATGGTGCTCACATGCAAAATGGATGAGAGATAACAATGGTTAAGGGTTGGATTTATAAAATTTTGGATGAGAAGAGATGAATGGTTGTGATTGATTGATGAAGATCTAGGGTTGAGGATGGAGGAGAAGAATAAGGAATTTTTTATTTTTTTTTGGGTACTCGAGGGGACAAGCTCATGTGTGTGATATGATGGGAGGAGTTGACTTCACTTAATCAAAGATTATGTGTATGCACATGCTTAGTGGAGTCAGTTAGGTTAAGATTAGGATTGGGATTAGGAGAGAAGTGGGAGAGTTAGGAGAATGCAAGTGGATGAGGGAAAACAGGTTTTTAAAATTTATTTTAATTCAAATTGGAGGAAAGTGGGGGTGGGGACTTAATTAAATAAACAAGGGTATTTATTTAATTGAATAGATAAAGGGTCAAGAGGTGGTAAAATAGGTAAATTAAATAAATTAATTCACCTAAAGGGATAGTGGACTAAAAGAATAAATCTAATCAAATGGTCACTAGTATAAATATGGCAAATAAATGACCAAGTGACTAAAACTTTTAGTCACGACAAGTAAAAATGACCAAATTCTAGTCATTTTTTGCAACACAACTATAAATGACCAATATGATCGTGGGGTAAAATCACAACTAAATAAGTAGTGAAACAAACAAAAATGACTTAATAAATGACTAAATAAATGACTACTCCTCCATACAATATGATATTAACTTGTCCACAAGTAAAGTGCATAATTGAAAAAATATTTGGAATTGGTGTGTACCGGATTGTATTGCACACACACACACACACACACACACACACACACACACACACACACACATATATACAAGATTTGGTGTTTCATGTCATTTGTATCTTCGAGTTCAATTGTTTGCCTTTGTTTGCCATCCGATTCGAGTAGTGTCATTTGAGGGCACTCATGCAGATTGCAATCTTCTCTACTTGGTCATGTTCTATTTCAGTGGAGGTTCTTCAAATCATCAGTTACTCTTCAACAGTGTTTGCATCTATTTCATGCTTCAAAGGTGTTCTTTCATGCTATGATACCATATTGGAGTTGAGGAAAAATCAACTCTACAGCTCCCAAAGATCACCTCCATGCAAACCTATCACAAAAGGAGAGAAGCAAAAAAACTATGGAGGCCAGAATTCAGAGATATAGAAAAGAGGAGTCATATTGATTATGCAACAAGAATGCAATTCAATAATTACAGTTTTTATAAAAATACAAAGAGAGAATCCTTATAAAAGGATACTCGAAACCCTAAAGGTGAAAACCCTAAAGAATTATAAGATTCCTAAGTTTAGCTTAAGAATAGAGTATACTAGACTAATAAGTAAATAAATAATTATTAGCTAATAAAAGATTACTCTAACACCCCCCCTTAAGATGAACTTAGGGAGTAGCTAAAAAATAACTAAGGACTAAAAACACATGTAAAAAATGCATGAAAGCAACAATGGGTTCTGACAACTAGGTCTGATGAGGTACCCAAGTACAATAAAATCTCTGTAAAGTGGAGAAAAAGGAGAAAACCATGTGGGAACAAAACTCCTCTCGAAGAAGAGATGAAAGCTCAAGTGAAGGACTAAGAAGCCTCCAAACAAGAGTGTTCCAGAAGATAGGAACAAAAAAAAAGAGAATGAAGAACACCACTGAAGCATGAAATAGCTGCAAACACTGTCGAAGAGTAACTGTTGATCTGAAGAACCTCCACTAAAATAGAGCATGACTAGGTAGAGAAGACTATAATCTACATGAGTTCCCTCAAATGACACTACTCGAATCAGATGGAAACCAAAGGCAAACAACTGAACTCGAAGATATAGATGGCATGAAATACCAAAGCCTGAAGAGTTGATCAATCGATCCAAGGAAGCATTAGAACCAATAGGACAAACCTCTCCATAATGCTGAAAAGAGAGAGGGACGGGTACATTGAAAAGAACGACCAACAAAAACTGCATGATGAAGAACCAAGAACATTGAAGGTGCAAAGAAAGTACATAGTGTTGTGGAAGGAACACTCATTTGAAACACATCATGAGGCTAATATCATGGGAGGAAAACTCACTTGACAAAGCTAGATGGAAAACAAAAGGCAAACATCAACCCCCTATGACACTTTATAAGTAGTGCATGTACAATAAGGCACTGCAAGATCCCAAGTATATAATGCATGGTGACACTTTATCTCAGTGTGTTTGCATAAATAAAATTATACAATGATAAGAAGAGGCATAAGACTAGAAATAGAAAGAATAGCCAAAGACGAGACATCCTACTCAAAGAAAGAGATCCCAAGACTTGAAACATCCAAGATATTCACTAGAGTGCTGAAAAGAAAAAAACTGAATAAAATATACCTGGAGCAGAATCTGGAAATAAAAATCATATGAATGGAAAGTGTAGACACCTAAAATTGTCATGTCTAATTAAATGAATATTTTATTTATTTAATTATCTAAGCTTAATTCTTCTATTAATTAAATAAATCTTTATTTATTTAATTAATTCATTTATCCTCTTCTAGCCTTATTTCTCATTTAAATAAATACATTTATTTATTTAAATTATCCTTTTTCTAATTAAATAAATATCTTATTTATTTAATTATCTCATTTCTTCTATTAATTAAATAAATCTTTATTTATTTAATTAATTCATTAACCTTTTCTACTTATGACACATGTCATTCATCTCTTAATTCCTACACTACCTACCTCTTTCATTATTTTATTATTTCCTCTACCTACCCTTTAATCCTAGCCGACCTCCTTTTTACACCTCTCAATCTTATCCCTCCATTTCTTATAGTGTCTTCTATTTAAGGAGATGCTTCCTTCATTATCAAACCCTAACTACTTGATCAATTGGCTACACTACGATCCTACTTACAACCACATTCCGTTCTTTGTTGAGCTCTTGTGCACATAAAATCTGAGAGCAAATATATCAAGCAAGATCAATGGAGATAGGAAGAATGGAGATCAAAACCCTATTGGACATGTAATGGTATAATCTTTGTGATTTCATTTGATTTGCATTGTCTTAGGTAATCTTCATATGTTATGGTGGATCTTTGTTGTTGTTAGGCTAGGGTTTGGTGGTTGAATTCATTTAGCCTTTCAATTTTGTTATTATTGTTATCCATTTTCACCATATACATTTTGGCACGCCTGGTGGGACTCTTGTCCCTTTTGCATTTAACATTTTTGTTGCAGATTTTGTGTTTTGAAGTTGCAGATCTGACATTTTTGGCAACATTTTGATATTTTCGCGTCCGCATTCTTTCGGATCGCGTTTTTGGCTTTTTCACGCATCTGTGAACTTTCAGATCGCGTCTGTGACATTTTGAATTGCGTCTGTGTTATCAACAATATTTTGTTTTGCAGGTTTCGGAAATCACGTTTATGTCCTGAAGTCGCGTCTGTGGTTGTTTTAGCCGCGTTTGTGTTAATTAGCCGCGTCTGTGTCTTCGAACCGCATCTGTGCATCACAGAACCACGTCTGTGTAAAGAGAACCGCGTCTGTGTTCAACAGTTTCAAAATTTTTGGGGTTTCTTGATTCGGTTTTGGATTTTGCATTTAGGGTTTCTGATCTGGTTTATTTTGAGCTAACATTTTCAGATCTAGCTAACGAAATTGGTGCAGCTTGTCTTGAAAGCAAAATCGTTTGGTTGAAGGCCCCTATTTTCACAAAGTCTTTTGGGTTTAAAATTTACCTAACTTGTGTGGTTGCAGGAAGGGATGATTATTTGAAACAACCCAAACTACTAACAACTTTTTGTTGTAGGTCCTTGGCAAGGGTTTTTTGGATTTTTATTGTGTGCCTTGTTTTCATAGACTAGCAAACACTTCCATTGGTGCACTAAAATTGAATCATTGTCTTTTGTGTCTTGAGCAATAGGCTCTTTTTGTTTAATCTTTAGAGGGCTTGTCTTCCCGTGTGGTCATTAGGACTACTAGTGAGAAGAGAATGACCCAAGTGGTAGTGAGGAAAACCCACCTCTTCCGAACCACTATAAACAAATGTATTCATGGTGAAAACTATGGATAACATGTGCTGATTAGTTCATACTGACACTATGTCTCCTCATAAACCCGTTTGATCAAATTTATTTGATCATTTGTATGGCGTAACCCCTACCGGCTGAGAGACTTCTGTATTTACAGAGCTGAAAGTGCCGCATGTATGGCCACACGAGCGGATGCCCTTACTAGCACCTTTTTGTTTTAGAAGCCCAAATCCTTCTAGTTGTTGGGGCAGGAGGTCGGACCTCTGGTAGTGGTCCACACACATACGGTTCTTAGTAGAGATACAAAGTTCGCCACGGGGAGTTTTCGTGGGGACCGATGCTTGGCTGACCCGAGAAGTGAGTGCCGAGGGTGGAGCCAGTGAGGTCAAGCATCTAAGTATCCGCTCTGAATAGCGTAGCCTCGGGGGTAAAACCCCATGTGGGATCAACAACTATTGTCTTGGCCAGCCATAAGAATTATGCTTGACTTATTCTAAACATTCAAACATTCAAGACCAAACAACAAAACATTGTGTCTTTTGTGTCTTCAAGTGTATGCAAAACAATTTTACATCAAACAACACACTTTTTATTGGAGTCATTTTTTGAGTCTAGACACTTACAAACATTGGGTCTTCATCAACACTGTGTCCTCTTGTCACGAAAAACAGTCAAACAGTCAGATTAGGTCACAACAAAACGACTTCACAGATTGAAAAAAAAATTTTGCACAAATTTTACAGAAACGCGTCTGTGTCTGTCATAATCGCGTCTGTGTTGTCTAAGCGCATCTGTGAAGGGCAGAAACGCGTCTGTGTTCCCAGAATCAACAGTACATTTTGAAACAAAAAAACTAAGAAGCGCGTCTGTGTTGAACAAAGACATGTCTATGTCAGGTAACCGCGTCTGTGCAGTATACAGGCGCGTCTATGTTCAGAGTTGAAAAAAATTGTTACAGTCCAGCAAACAAACACAATTAGTTTCGGAATTCTTGAGCTTCCTAGGTCATTTTTCCAGGTTTCATTTAGCATTCAGCCTGTCTTTGGGTCTCACACAGTCCATCATTGCTTCACATCTTGCTTTACATTCACACTTGTCTAAACTTGAGTCAAAAGGTCACTTGCTTGTCCTCACCATACTTTGTCAACACACTACATACAACAACACTTTGCTAAGTGGTCCCTCATCAAGGTCTATCACCTTTGGGTCTCATTTGGTCTTACTTAGAGTCAAGGTCAACTTACCTCATCAAGAGAAACTATCCTCTCTTTGGAAGTCACACCTACTCTACTACATACATACTTGGTCTTACACTTTGGACATTGCAAGTACACACCTCAGATTCATTTACACTCCATTCAACTCTTGGTCTTCCATACCTTTTCCATTTTCATCTAGTCTCACACATCTTGATCAATACCTAGTTCATGGTTGAAACTCGTCTTCAAAAATCTAGGAGAGAAACTAAAGAGGCTCAAGAGTCCGCAAACATGAGTTCTTATGAGTATGACAATGATGTCTTTTTCAATACTGATCATAACACATTACCTGACATGGATGCCTATAGAAACATTCCAAATGTTGAGAACATGGACACTACAAACAACAATGATACACACAATGACAATATGGACAACTTTTCAGTACATTCAACAGATGTGGAAGAACTATGATGAATCCCCATTTCAATCGGTTGGTTGAGGAAATAATGAGGAGAGATAGACAATACTTCTTACAAATGATGGCACAAAGTGGAGCCAAGATACCTCATGATTTTGACATGTCTCAAATAATGGAAAATCGACCTTTGCAACAAACTCACTCCAACATGGATCAAAGGAGGCCTAATAGTGGAGGAAATAGAGGACCACATCTTGTGCCTGAATCACCATCATCTTTGTTTTGAAAACCAGAGGTCCCACATACACATGGTCAAGCATATGATACTCACCTTCGCAGACCATTATGGAAGTCTTATGCAGAAAGATATGCTCAATCACATACCAATGCTAAGGATCAACCACCAAAGCAATTGGATATTCAAAGGCATGCTCAAAATTTGGACACAAGGAAACCCCGTGTCAAATTTGGGGGCAACACATTAGAACATGACATGCCTATAGAGTATGGTATACATGCACAAAATAGATATGATGTTCCTCAACACAAATCTATACCAAGTGGTCCATATACGCAACATCATTATAGACCTCCTCCATATGAACATGTGTATGATCAATATCATCCATATATGCAACATGTTTCCCCTCCAATTGGTGCCTCAAGCATGGGGTATGGTCCAAGAAGTCGATCTCCACCTAAGAGCAATTTGGAGCAACAAATCAGGGACTTACAAAAGAAAATGGAGGACATAAATACACCGAAGCCAACATACACAATGAGAGACATATGTCCTTATCCATTTGACAAGAGCATTCCAATGCCCCCATTTCCTACACACTTTGTGACACCTAAATTTGATAAGTATAGAGGAAAAGGGGATCCTAAGGCACACATAAGACAGTTTTTCATAGCTTTCATTCAAGTAGCTTCAGAAGAGACATATTTGTTGAGATTATTCCCACAAAGCTTAGGTGATCAAGCTATGGAATGGTTCTCCCAACTCCCACCTGGTATTAAGTCATGGGGTGACTTAGTAGAGGCATTTATTCAACATTTCTCCTACAACATAGAGACAGACATATCAGTCACTACTTTATGCAACACCAAGCAAAAAGAGGGAGAGTCTTTTGCATCATTTTTACAAAGATGGAGGAATCTAGCTAGAAGATGCTCTTGTGAAATTCCACAAAAACAAATGGTAGAGATGTTCACACAAAATGTTAACAAAGACATTGGCTATGATCTAAGGAAAGCTTGTTTGTCCACCTTCAGGGATGTTATTGAAAAAGGCTTAGCAACAGAAAAGGTGTTAATTGAGAAATGAGTCATTAAGATGTTTAAGGAGAACAAAGATGACTTTAAAGGAAAAGACAAGCCAAGATTTTGGAATAAAAACAAGAACACAGTCAATGATGGTGTTGTTGATGCCAATACAGTGCGACCCAAATTCATCTTTTCGGGATCAAGTTCTACCAACAATCAAGTGAATACTCAAACAACTTCTAGATCATGAAGGAAGTACACTCCATTGGGAGAACCACTCGAGTCATTCTTCAAAAAGTTAGTGGAAAACAAGATAATCACAGTTCCAGATTTTCCTCCATATGAACCAAAGGTTAAACCAAATTGGTGGAATGATGATGAGTATTGTGAATTTCATAAGAGCAAGGGTCATAAGATAGGAAATTGTCATCGACTGAAGAACATCGTACAAGATCTCATTGATAGAGGTGACATTGAGATTGAGGGACACTCATCCAATCAAGAACATGAGATGTTTAAGGAACCATTCCCAAAGCATGACAAGGGAAAAGCTAAAGCCACAGATGATCAAACCAACTATACCAGAGCACCTTACAACTATGATTCAACCATCAATCACATCTCGATAGACAATTATGTCTCTACTATTATCATCAAGGACAAAAACCTTGAGAATCCTACTCAGAGACCCAAGCTTGTCCTAAAAGGTGTTGGATCTTCTTCCGAACCTACTTCTGAATGTCATGTTACAACCCGTCGAGGTAAAATTACTTTGCCAGGTGCTTCAACTAAAAACACCACTTCTTCATCAACCAAACTTGAGTATGACCTTGTAGAACAGTTAGGGAAGACACCTACGCTCATCTCCATCCTTGAGCTCTTACGTATATCCCCCGCTCATAAAGCTATTCTTGACAAAATCTTGAGAGACACCACCGTTCCTACTGATCTGAACGTGGACCAGTTTCAAGCCATGGTGGGATACCTATCCATTCCACATTCCCTTACATTCACAGAAGCTGATGATGCCTCCGTAAGTCAGCCACATAATGCACCACTACATGTTGAAGCCTTCATACACAAACATAGAATAAAGCGAGTCCTGATAGATGGAGGAGCTAGTCTAAACATTTGTACATTGAGCACAATTAAACAATTGGGATATTCTGATAAAGCTATGAATTCTACAAATCAAATCACCATCAAGGCATATGATGATGAAGAGCGCTCATCCAAGGGCACAGTCACCTTACCTCTCATAGTTGGGCCAGTTACAAAGGATGTGGTTTGTCAAGTCTTGGATCTAGATCTCACTTATAATATATTGCTAGGACGTCCTTGGATTCATGAAATGAGGGCAGTCCCATCGACATATCACGAATGCATCAAGTTTCCCCACAATGGAGTCGAAGTAACAGTTAACGATGATCCTAATCTGTTCATATATTGCAATAACTTGAGATCACAAACTGAGACCATCATTCCCAGTAATCATGAAGTTGTTCCTTCTTCGGCATACATTGATCCTGAGTCATTGAAACCTTCGACATCAAAGCAAGGTGAGCTTAAAGGCAAATTTCAAGACAAAGGCATGGGATAATACACTTTAAATTAGACCATGTACTTACGACAAGTCATGAGTTCCCCAAAAGAATATGGAAGACCACATCCTAACAAGCAAGTATCCATTGTGGTACTCGAATGGGACCCTACTACCTTTCAAAGATGGGGCGAACTGGAAGAGGAAGACTTATACAAAATTCTCTATAAAGACATTGAAGATGACACACAAGATCACATCAATATACCCTGTGAGAAATATGGCAAAGGCTTCAAGATTCTACAAAAATTTGGGTATGATGGAAAAAGCCCTCTTGGGTTACGAAAGGAAGGCATCATTGAACCTTTACAACCTGAGTTGACTTTCAAAAAGGAATGCTCGAAAGGACTTGGTTTCCTAACTTCCAAGGTCCACACTAAAAACATAGAAGAAGCATTACAAATCAAAGCTGCCAAAATTCAACAAGAGAATCGCTATTCCACAGACTCTAATGAATGGGAATGGGGTTCAGACAAATCCTCTAGTGACTACGAGCTCACCGAGACATTCAGAGAGCTAGATGAACCCACAGAAGAAGAGAAATTTTATAAAAAGTTCAGAGTTGGTCAAGGAACAACCCATAAGGATTCCACACAGTCCTTGTCTCAAGGTTCTAGGTTGAAATCACATAGGATGAGAACACCTGTCCCAGAATGTGCTACTAGTGATGACAATTTGGATTCGCTCTCGATCAAAACTGATGAGGAGAGTGCCATTGATAACTTCGATAATTACCTTGACATACCCGAGTATAACTGTATTTTCACTCTTAGACCCGCTAACTCCGAAGACATTAAAGGCCTTCCCCTTGTTCACCATCAACTCATTGATTGGGATTATGAAGGACCAACACAGTTTGACACATTCCAAAATGATGAAGCTGTTATTGATTATCTTGGCATACGAGACGACCTTCCCCTCGGGGACCATAAAGCGGGATACACTATAGAAATCAACAACATGGCATATTTTGGTGAGGGTGTCGGACCTTCCAGTCGCAAAAACATGAAAATAAGAACAAACCAAGGGTCTTATGGTGAAAACCACACTGTGGCGCTGTCTGACCCCAAAAAAGTAAAAAGAAAGGACGTATCTAAGGGCGAAAACCTCTCTGAGGCACCCGAAGATGGAAGGCTCGAAATTCTCCCAGCATCATATGAGGAAAAGTCATCCATGTTGGTAGAGGAGACTATCAAAACAAACATTGGTACAGAAGAGGTTCCACACAACATATTCCTGGCTCAATCATTGATAGAGTCTGAAAGGTCAAAATTCATAAGTTTCTTCAAAGAACGACAAATCAACTTTGCATGGTCATACACTAATATGCCTGGACTAGATCCGCATTTGGTAATGCATCATTTGATAGTCAAACCGGGGGCAAAGCCAGTGAAACAGAAATTAAGAAAAATGCATCCACAAGTGGCATTACTATTCAAAGCAGAACTTGAGAAGTTATTGGATGTCGGATTCATACGCCCAATTGATTATCCTGAATGGATCTCCAATCTAGTGCCTGTCAGTAAACCGGATCGCAACATCAGAATATGTACAGATTTCAGAGACATCAACAAAGCTTGTCCAAAGGATGACTTTCCATTACCAAATATTGACTTGATTGTTGATCTCACAGCGGGTCATGAAATGTTATCATTGATGGATGGATTTTCTGGTTATAATCTGATGCTCTGCAAAAAGGATTAGAAAATCTGTTTGAAGGCAACACACACAAGAGCACAAGAAACAAACGTTAGTGTTAGCAACAAAAGATTATCCTAAACATGCATATCAAGAGTGATATTAAGCATGAAATAGAAAGCATATAAACATAGAATGAAATAGCTAATCAAGATGCTCATAGTTGCTCCTCCCTTGTTCCTCTCCTCTCCGAGTTCCAAAATAGTGTAGCTCTCAGCAGCTTTTTGCACTATGGATGCTTATGGAGGATTGAGATTTAATATTAAGCTTCAAATATGAAATGAAAAGCTAAATACTATGCTATTGATGCTAAAATGATTGATTTTATCAAAAAGACAAGATTTTAGTTATGCTATGCTAAATGCTCTCTAAAAATGTCTATAGCCTAAATGCATACAAGTTTTCAGGATCTGGATTATGAAGGAATGGGCTCTATTTATAGGAAAAATGGAGCAATGGATGGCCAGGATTGAAAGGTTTAATCAAGGGTCAAGCTTGAAAGTTGGGGATCCATGTGCACAATTTGCACCAATGAAATGGTGACAAGTGTCAACATAAGATTGGGTTGAGAGAAGAGGTTGGAGGCATTAAATGCCTGAGGAGACCTCATGGTTATCTAGAAGGTAAGGGTCAAGCCTAAATTAGGATTACCCACTGGATTAGGAGTTAATGCAAGGATAAACCTTTGTGCAAATGATTAAGAGATAATCATGGTCAAAGCATTAAAGGCTTGATGAGACCCTTGGGTTGGGTAGAGGTTGAGTCAAAACAAATGTTTTAACCATGTGGGAGGGTTTGAGGTAACCATTAATGGTTATTGGAGACTTTGGGGATTAAGTGGTTGAAGGTTGAAAGCCTTCAATGGTTATCAAAGACTTTGAGCCATTTAGTGGTTGAAGGTTGGAAGCTTTCAAAGGTTATCCAAGACTTTGAGACATTTAGTGGTTGAAGGTTGAAAGCCTTTAATGGTTATCAAAGACTTTCAGGCTTTGAGAAGTGACTCCATTTTGCTTAGGAATGTGACAATAATTAGGGGATGGATTAAGTTAATTAGGAAGGGGTTAGAAGAATCTAGAAGGGGATTAGATTTTGCAAGTGGATTTGGTGGGTGAGGGAAAATAGGATTTAATTAAAATAAAAATTCATTTATTTCAATAAATGTGTGCAAGTTGTATTTGGATAAATATTCAAATAAATATTAATTTATTTAAATGAAAAAAAGGAAGATAAAGCATTAAAATGCTTGAAGACTTTGAGGGGAACCATTAAAGGCTTGAAGACTTTAAGGAAAACCATTAAAGTCTTAAGAAGACTATAGAAGGAAGCCATCAAGTTTGAAGACTTTAAAGCCATCAAGTTTGAATACTTTAAGGGAAACCATTAAAGGCTTCAAGTGGGTGAGGATAAATAGGATTTTAAATAAATAATTTATTTAAAATAGTTGTGCAACTTGCTTTTGTAGGAAAATACAAGTGGGTGGAGGATAAAGGTGATTTAAATAAATGATTTATTTATTTAAATGTGAGAGGTGGGATTTTGGGGGATTTAAATAAATATTAATTTATTTAAATGTGAGAGGTGGGATTTTGGGGGATTTAAATAAATATTAATTTATTTAAATGTGAGAGAAGATTTAATTAAACAAATATGATTTATTTATTTAATTAATGGTATGAATTTGGTTAAGTGAATTAAATCAAATAAATTGAATAATTTATTTAATTAATAGGAGAAGAGGGTTAAGATGAATTAATTAAATATTAATTTAATTAATTATTAATTGATGGTTAAATAATCAAATAAATACTAAGTATTCATTTAATTAAGTGGATAGATTTATGTGACTACATAATCAAATAAGGATCGCACCCGAGGATCAACACAAAACATCATTCACTTGTCCTTGGGGAACTTTCTGCTGGAATGTCATGCCCTTTGGGCTAAAAAATGCAGGTGCTACATATCAAAGAGCAATGACTACTATCTTTCATGATCTCATGCACGTAACCGTGGAAGATTATGTTGACGATCTCTTGGGTAAATCAATAGATAGAGATACACATTTGGACATACTTTCAGTCATCTTTGATCGGTTGGAAAAGTACAAAGTAAGATTAAACCCCAAGAAATGTGTCTTTGGAGTAACCTCTGGGAAGCTCCTAGGATTCATTGTGTCCAAAAGAGGAATCGAAGCTGATCTAGCAAAATTCAAGGCCATCTTGGACATGCCACCACCTAGAAATATCAGTCAACTTCGATCCTTACAGGGCAGACTTCAGTCTATACGGAGATTCATAGCGCAACTTGCAGATAAGTGTAATCCTTTTCAACACCTGCTACATAAAAACATCAAATTCAAATGGGATGATAACTATCAACAGGCTTTTTAGACATTCAAAGATTATCTTTTGAATCTGCCAGTTTTGATGCCACCAGTTCCAGATCAACCTCTGTTACTATACATATCAACTACTCCAACAGCACTGGGGGCACTCTTAGCACACCAAATTGCTGAGGGCAAGGAAAAGGCAGTATACTATATCAGTCGCACATTGGTGGGATATGAGTTAAACTACACACCAATTGAGCGTGCATGTCTAGCCATGGTCTTTGCTTCACATAAATTATGACATTACATGCTCACTCATAAGACTAAGTTGATTGCAAGAATCGATCCATTGAAATACCTTCTCAATAAAGCAACACTTACTGGGTGACTAGCCAAATGGGTAATGATCCTGAGTGAATTCCACATCGAGTATGTGGACAGGAAAGCAATAAAAGGATAAGCCATTGCAGATCAATTAGCAGATGCCCCCATGATTGATGATGTTCCTCTAAGTTCAGAATTTTCAGATGAATCCATTTTAACAATGTCACATGCAAAACCATGGCAACTGTACTTTGACGGCTCATACACACAGCATGGGGCAGGAGCTGGCATCCTCTTTATAACTCCTCAAGGAGACTCTATACCAAAATCATACCGCTTATCATTTCCTTGCACTAACAATATAGTGGAATATGAGGCATTAACAACTGGATTACGGATTGCAGTTCAGTGGAAGATCAAGGAACTTTGTGTTTTTGGGGACTCTCAACTTGTCATCCGTTAAGAAACTGATGATTACCAAACAAAAGATGAAAAATTAATGCCTTACAAACAAATGGTGGATGACCTGAAACAACACTTCACAAAGATAGATTTTGAGCAGATACCAAGAGAGCAGAATCGCGCCGCAGATGCCATGGCTACAATTGCTTCACTGATCGATCTACCTCCAAATGAGACCTGCTATGAGTTCTTGGTGGATAACCTTTTGGTTCCTTCATATGAGATCACTCCTACTGAGATGATATGTGTTGTCGGTCCCGAGTCCCAGTTATATGGCTCCATCTTCACATACCTTCGTGACAATACCCTACCTCCTGATCTATCAAATAACCAACGTCGCACCTTCATTCGCCAATCCTCTCGATATGTCATTTTAGCTGATATCCTATACCGGCGAGGTCTAGATGGCACTCTTCTTAGATGTTTAGAAAGCGACAAAGCTCAGATTGCATTACGTGAAGTACATGAAGGGATATGTGGTCCACATACTAGTGGTCCTACCTTGGCCAAGAAACTCATTAGGACTGGATATTACTAGCCCAATATGGAAAAAGACTCATATCAGTTTGTCAAGAAATGTAAGCAATGTCAAATTCATGGAGACCTCATACATGCACCGGCACAAGAACTACAACCACTTGCGTCTCCTTGGCCCTTTTGTCAGTGGGGACTCGATCTCATAGGCAAGATTCACCCTCCTTCTTCTAATGGTCATAAATTCATTATCACTGCCACAAAGTATTTCACAAAATGGATTGAAGCCGTGCCTCTCACACAAGTCACTGGAAAACAGATTGCTACGTTCATCCTTAACTATATCATTTGCCGATACGGTATTCCTATTTCCATTATCACTGATAACGGGTGTCCTTTCAAAAATCGGGATGTGTGTGAACTCTGTGACCGCTTCCATATTTCCCATCGTTTCTCCACACCATATTACCCTTAAGGTAATGGTCAAGCTGAGGCGTCTAATAAAACAAGCCTTAAAATCCTCAAGAATACAGTCGACGAAGATGGCCGTAATTGGCATATCCAACTTAATCCTGCACTTTGAGCCTATCGCACAAGTGTTCGCACACCTATAGGAGCTACACCCTATTCACTTGTCTACGACACTGAAGTCATCTTGCCTATTGAGGTCAAGTTACCCTCTTTACGGGTCTCTTTGCAAAACATCATCAATGATGAAGACTATAGGGTCTCTCGCTTACAAGAACTTGAACTACTGGATGAACGGAGACAAACTGCTTTTAATCATCTCAAGGCTTACCAACAACGAATGAGTCGCAGCTACAATCACAAAGTCAAGCCTCATACATTTGAGGTAGGTGACTTTGTTCTCAGAGAAAACCCCAAAAATCAGCAAGACAAAGAGAAGAAGGGCAAGTTCGAACCAAATTGGCTTGGTCCTTACATCATTACAATAGCATATGGATTTGGGGCATATCAGCTCTCAACTACAGAAGGTGAACCTTTGGAGGATCCTATCAACAACATGCATCTTCGCAGGTTCTACACATAGCTCTTCGGAATATCCTAATTCAAAAATACAAAAAAAAAATAATAAAAAAAAAAATTTCAAAAATACAAAAAAATCAAAAAATTCAAAAATACAAAAAAATTATAAAACAAAAAATCGTTACTTGGTGAAAACCTGGCAAACAGGCACCTTGTGACAACAAAAAAAATTGAAAAATAGAAAAAGTAAAGAGAAATAATTTCGTCCAACAGTGAAAACCACTTCGGTGGCGCCCTGGGCAAGTACCATGGTGAAAATTGGGTCACCAACGCCATGCGTAGAGACATTGCTCCTCCCTCCTTCAGGATTCACTTTCATCCTTTCACTTTGCACACACTCACGACCAATTCGTTCATAATAAACTTACCCATTCCCATCATGGCTTGTTATTGATCTACCCAAGATTGGTTAGCCATTCATAATAAACCTCCCTTTCCATCCATAATGAATCAGATCCTATCTGTGGCTAAGACAAATCCTACGTCTAGTGATGGTGTGGAACTAAGAACATCACATGTGTCGAGGAGTACAGTTTCTTCCAGCTTCCTTCAGTCTATCCGTGCACAATCCGCAATAAAGCAACATTTGCATCACAGATCTGCAATAAAATTTCATCTTCTTCGCAATAAAGTATCAGTTTCATGGATTCAGTCAGTTTCAGATGAGACACAATAGCAATAATGGGCTTCAACAAAATCAAATCTTTCAACAGACTCAGACAACATTATGGTTCAGTGCTATCTATCCTTTTTGTGAAAGTAAACATTGTGACCACAATCAAATAAGACTTATACAAGTGACAAGAGACACTAAACTTGAGGACTATAGTGGATGTTGGTGTCGAGTCTTGGTTTTCTTTTGATTTCATCTTTTTTTTTGGTGACATGTCTTTTAGCTTTTCCGAGATGTCTCTGACTAGAGATTCTATCTCCAGGATGTCTTTAACTAGAAAGGCGAGGATGGGGTATCGTCACCTATTTGTATTTGTTGTCTGTGGATTGTCTCTTAGTAATGCTATGAATTGTCCAAGGATATGAGGACACTGTGAGTCTAGTGTGAACTGGGGCATTCCTTGTTTGTGACTGTCTTATCTCCATGCAAACAGGTACAATGACTTTCTAGGTCAAACATATGCCTCGATTGTCATAACCTACTTGCCATAATAAAGCTCGATGATGATAACGCACAAGAAGCTCTTTCACGTTCATATCTTCTATCTTTAATCCCCCTTTCTTGATTGACTTTCATCATCCTTCTCGAGTCCATGTAGCCTGCTATCACATGACTGAGTATAATGACACACCAAAAACATTTGCATTTCATGTAGTTGCACCTGCATTACCACATATTAAGCATTTCATACATACATATAGATATCACAACTACATCACATCCTCCACACAACACTTGTTAGCACAATTTACATTTGCATTATCATATTCATCTGCATTACATACATTCACATTTACATCATGCATACACATATAAAACATAAAAGAACAAAAAAAATATATTGCATTGCATCATATACATATTTGCATCCATATCATAAGCATCACATAAAAACATCTCATCACATAGGTACACATGCATATAGCTGCCGCAAAGATGAATCATCTCATATATATATATATAAAGTGTCATGATACAATGATGTCAAAAAAAATCAT
Organism: Cryptomeria japonica; assembly: GCF_030272615.1. NCBI lineage: Eukaryota > Viridiplantae > Streptophyta > Pinopsida > Cupressales > Cupressaceae > Cryptomeria > Cryptomeria japonica. Next base: position 152,916,287 of record NC_081405.1, on the reverse strand, counting down.
ATGGCTACAAGCACCCGAAGGTGTCTACATCATCATACAAAAATGGTACAATACTGATACATAGGGAGCCCTCTAAGGCTATGATGAACTCCCTCCCTCAGAGCCACCTAGCCTCGATGGAATCTAAGCCCCTGAAGGACCCGCCCCAGGATCATCCCTCATGTCCCCTCTCTCTGGTGGTGGTGGATGACCCATAACCCCACCACTAGATGCTTGTCTCCTCTGGCTCCCTCCCATAGCTATCGTTGTCCACGATGGTCTATGGAAGCTCCTCGCTCGCTGATCTGCTGGCACTGCACCATAATAGAGATCCCGCCAGTAGGCAATCTCCTCTCTGGCCCGCAGAACATAGGCATATCCGGCCCCTGTGTCCTCCGCTGCTTGTCTCCCCACCCTCAGCGCTGTCTCAGCCTCTATATAATGCTGAATAGCTTGATCCCGCTCCCGCTCAGTATCTCGGAGCCTCCTCCTGAGCCGATCCCTCTCCCTCTCCAACTCCTGGATCTCATTTGCCTGGCCCTAGCAGATCTCTCTCAGCTCTATCGGCTCATCCTCCTCTATGTTAGCCCCCTCCGCCTCTGCCTGTGGCTCCCCCTGTACGGGTGCCTGCCCCTGTGCCTGTACCTATACTAGTACCTGTCCCTGTACTTGTACCTGTCTGGGACCCTTTGCTGCTGGCACCTATAGCGGCAATCCATCGCGACCCCTCACCACTCGAGCCTGTCTCTCCTCTCCACCCTCCCTCCGAGGTGCAACCCTCCTCTCTCCAACTGCTCCCCTCCTCCTCCGTCGGCCTCTGCCCCCATCACCTTCTCCATCATCATCGTCCCCACCCCCATCTCCATCCAATGGCTCTCCCGGATCCGTTAAGCGTGGGAAGGGATGCTCCGCCCAGTATGCTGTATACTCGGCATCCATGCCGACATCCTCAATCTCTGGCCACATGTCCCAGGGTAGGGGCATCATCTCTACCAGCTGTGTAACTGCCTGATCATATGACAATAGGGGCCCAAACTGTGCCTGATCTCTGATAGTCCGTGCATACATGCCTGAGCCTCGTGGCATCCTCTAAATCCTGCCAAACTGCCTGCAAACCCTATCCACTAGCTACCTCTCTAGCACATAGGGCGTCCACCCAATCAGATACCTACTATGGAAGGTGTAAGGAAGCTCAACTACATCGTCCTCCCACTCCTCGCATCCCAGGTATGGCCTCCAAATGACCACATCAGTATCATCTATCACCCGTCGCCAATGCTCTAACCTGCCAATCCGTGGCTGCGACGTGATCATATCATACAGGTGCACAAAACTGCGTCCATGTCCCCTGCCTCTGAAGTGTATCGGCCTCGTCATTGGCAGATGCTCATAAGCCCACACCTGCAGCAGTGTCACCCCGTAGCCCAATCCCACTGATCCATCGTATACGAACTAATGCAGCTCATAGTAGAGGTGTGCTAGCACACACGGTCCCCAGGCATATCTGGTGTGATGTGTCACCAGTATCTCTAATGCACCTCCCCAACCCATAGCCAACCCTCGTGTCGCTCTGTCAGGACACAGGAACCCATTGATCGCTCCTCCTATCACTGCTGGCAGCACCAATCCTGTAGCAGTCATAGTATCCCAAGCCACATGCCCAGCCCTCATCTCCAATCCAGGGTCCTGGAACACTCATCTCAGTGCCTCCCGGTCTCTGTCTCGATCGTACGAAATCAGATCCCCGTCGATCGGTATCCTGAGTATCCTGTATACATCCTCTAGGGTGACTGTCATCTCAACCATCGACAAATGAAAGTACATGTCTCGGAGTGCCATCTCTCCGTCAGTGCAATCAGCAATCCCATGTTCACCCGAAACTCAGGCACATACAGAACATGTCTCAATCCCATGGCCTCAATCGCTGCTTGGTCCCCAAGTGTCAGCTTAGGTCGCAACCTCTGAGTCGATGTGAATCTCTCTCGTGACTCCAGCATCGACAAATACTCCTATAGTCAAGCAAATCAATTATGTCAGTCATAGTGGCATTCACTGTTTATCACAAAATGCTACTTTTTATCTAAATGCATATGGCTATCTATCCTAGTGACACTCACTGTTCATCACAAAGTGTTTCTATCTATCCTCGTGACACTCACTGTTCATCACAAAGTGTTGCTTCTACCCTAGTGGTACTCCCTGTTAATCACAAAGTACTACGTGTTTTGCACTCCCTGTTAATCACAAAGTGCTGCTCATTTTTAGTACTCTTTTTTCATCACAAAGTATTCTATCTTGGTACTCACTGTTCATCACAAAGTGCCTTGATCTCTCCTAGTCTTCCCTAGAGGACCTGCTTGAGTGTATCCTCTTAGTAGCTTATCTAATCGACAGCGTATGTTCATCACAGAACTACCAATTTGACCTAAAAGACAAAAATTCGCATTTTTGGACATAAACGCGCTTTCCTGATACAAACGCGCTTAAAGACTGCACAGACGCACCTGAAAAACACAGACGCGCCTGAAAGACACAGACGTGCCTATGCTCTACACAGACGCGCCTGGGCGATACAAATGTGCCTTCTTGGCACAGACGTCCCTACATTACACAAACGCATCTGCATTTGACATAAACGCGTTTCTAAACACAAACGCGACTGGCACCAACACAGACGCGCCTAGCAGACATAGACGCACCTGGCACCAATGCAGACGCGCCTAAACGTTTTTGATATTTTTTGGGACCCTATTCTAAGCGCATTTATTGCCCTATCTACCATGCATTAATGACAACAATAAATGCATCGAAGTACGAGGAGGTTTGGTGGTACTTACCGGCTCTCCTGCCTCTGCTGGCCTCTGGAATCGACGAACGCGATCGAATCTGTGAACGAAAGCCATCGCTGCTGACTGCTACTGCTTTATTCTCGCTCTGCACTCTGCACTCTGCACTCTGCTCTTGTGAATGTGTGGATGCCAATGAGGATGTATTTTCCCCCGTGGTCTATCTTATAGCCTACCCTCGCCTTAGCCCTCGTTTCCTGAGTCAGTCTTCTTTATCCCGTGACTTTGTCACTTTATCCGATCAGTCCATTCTATCCCGTCTTTCTTATCAAGAGATTGTCTGCAATCTTTTCAGATATTTTCATCCAATCTCTCGAGGGGGCATATCATTCCCATCTTGGGGCAACTCTGTATCAGTTCATCTTATCTTCTTTGAAACAACGCGACAAGCCGCATTGTCTCAAAGAGGGGCAAAATGTAGACACCTAAAATTGTCATGTTTAATTAAATGAATATTTTATTTATTTAATTATCTAAGCTTAATTCTTCTATTAATTAAATAAATTTTTATTTATTTAATTAATTCATTTATCCTCTTCTAGCCTTATTTCTCATTTAAATAAATACATTTATTTATTTAAATTATCTTTTTTCTAATTAAATAAATATCTTATTTATTTAATAATCTCATTTCTTCTATTAATTAAATAAATATTTATTTATTTAATTAATTTATTAACCTTTTCTACTTATGACACATGTCATTCATCTCTTAATTCCTACACTACCTACCTCTTTCATTATTTTATTATTTCCTCTACCTACTCTCTAATCCTAGCCGACCTCCTTTTTACACCTCTCAATCTTAACCCTCCATTTCTTATAGTGTCTTCTATTTAAGGAGATGCTTCCTTCATTATCAAACCCTAACTACTTGATCAATTAGCTACACTACGATCCTACTTACAACTACATTCCATTCTTTGTTGAGCTCTTGTGCACATAAAATCTGAGAGCAAATATATCAAACAAGATCAATGGAGATAGGAAAAATGGAGATCAAAACCCTATTGGACATGTAATGATATAATCTTTGTGATTTCATTTGATTTGCATTGTCTTAGGTAATCTTCATATGTTATGGTGGATCTTTGTTGTTGTTAGGCTAGGGTTTGGTGGTTGAATTCATTTAGCCTTTCAATTTTGCTATTATTGTTATCCATTTTCACCATATACAGAAAGAACACAGAAAAAGCTTTCCAACGATATAATTTTTTTGAAAAACAGAGTTTGGATGTGTACTACCCCCGCCCTAATCAATTTCTAATTTTGGTTTGACTTTGGTTAGTTTATCATGTTATAATGTTATAGTCAGATGTTTTAATTTTTGTGCGTACCTATTAATGTGGTTTTTGCACCAATTCGTATGCAAGTTTATTAGTTCTCCTATTTCGTGTTATTAATCTCAGGCTAACACTTTCATTAAGTATATATATGTATGTAGGTATGACTCTTGGTTGCAGGAGATTTCAGGTATAGTACCGCATGGGTGCGAGGTTCGTCTCTGCCTGGATTCACAGGTTTGAGTGTACCTCTTTGGTCCTTAGATTTTGGATTGGGTGGTTGTAAGATCCTTGTTTGACCATAGTTGTGCTCAAGTGAGCGTCGTCAGTCGTCGTCGGTATTCCCTTTGGGGGTGGGTATGCGGGTTGTCTGTCTGCTTGGCTTTCTTGGGTTGCGTGTTTTGTGTGTGGTTAAATTGAGTAATTAATTCTTAATATTTAATTTGATTTATTGTGTGTTTGCGCATTGTAATTAAGGGACTAAATTAAATAAGTTCCCTTTTATGCGATTAATCGTTAATTAGAATTGCTCAATTCAAGTTGGTAGCAAGTTCGATTAAATGGTTAATTTTAAATAATAAATTTATTTTGTTTATGCTTTTGGAAATGAAAGATTTAAATTTTTTTGAAATAGAATTAATTTAATTTCTTTTCCCTTTAAAAAAAATAAAAAATAGAAAGGTTGATTTCAATTATTTAAGAAAACCAATTTTAATTAGAAAAACAAGTTTAATATATATTTGATATAGTTTGAAAGAATGATTTTGGGATTTTATTTTAATTAAAAATATTTTGCCCTCATTAATATTTTGAAATTAAAATGTTAGTTTTGTTAAAATTGAGAAAATTAGAAATTAAATGAGGAAGAGAAAGCATTTTGATTTTTCTAATTTGAAATTAATTTTTAATTGTGTAAAAGTATTTTAATTTCAAAATGGGATTTTTGGTCAAAAACTTTTCCCATTTAACCTAGGTTTTAAAAAAATATGGGGAGGATTATTTTGGAGAGGATTTTTGGAAAAATATTTTTGGAATGAAAATTTAGGGATTTTGGAAGAGAAGAAATTTCTTGAGCTGGGAGGTTGAGCTCTTTCTCAGATCTTTTCCAGGAATGCTAAATGAGGTAGGATTTTGGCTCATCTCTTTGATTTCTTGTTTTATTGAGATTGTATGGTTTTTTGGAATGAAATCTGGTTGTGTCTATAAACAATCTCTTATATTTTGTGGAAAATAGAAGAGTTGTCATGAAATCACAAACTCAAACCCTCCTTGCTTTCTTATCAAACCTCCAGATGAAAATTTTGGTTGTTCTCATTAAACTTTGTTAAAATCCCACTAAAGGTTCTCAGATTAAGTTTCTTATTGGGATTAGTTTGTAGTTTGGCAGATTGGTGGAATAGATATGTGAGGAATTAATCTTTATGCCCAAATATGGGTTTCTCGCTAAGAAAATGTGCCTGGAAGGTTATTCAACAAATTTTATCATTTTTTTATAAAAACCATGGGGCTGCTGGAAAATATTTTAAGTCTCAGTTTGAGACTGTTTTTTTAAATGGAGGTTTGTTTATTTTTGAGAAGTTTAAAAATAAATAAATAAATAAAATAATAATAATAATAATAATAAAAAATTAAACTCCTCACGTGGCAGGAAAACCCCCACCACGCGGGGAGGTAGCAGGCTACCAGAGGTAGCGGCTGCTACCAATTGGTAGCAACACTACCAAAGGTAGCAATTTGCTACCATTTGGTAGCAGTGCTACCAATGGTAGAGTGGGCTACCAAGGGGCCCACGTGGGTGTCCACATGGGTACCCCTTTGGATTTTGCATTTTTTTTTAATATATTTTTTATTGTTTAAAAAAAAAATATTAGTATAATAATAATTATATTTTAAATTAAGTTTTAATTATTATTTAATTCAGACATTAAATAATAATCGATGTTTAGTTTGTTATTAATTAATTCTATAATGGTAAATATACAGTAATTAATATTCAGATTCTACTTTATTAATTAATGTATATTTTTAAATATATATTAATTACTGTTAAATTATGAATTTATTAATTAAGGTATATATAGTTAGAGAGATATATACTAATTAATATCTTAGATTTGTTCATTTGTTTAAATATACGCAAGGAAATATTTGTTTAATTTGGGAAATGGTTATCTATATTTGGTTTCTTTAAATATATATTTTCTTGATCTGAAAAGTGTAACTTGGTTCTGGGAAAGATGAATTTGGAGAAATTGTTTTCGAACCAGTATGAGAATGATGTTTATTTGAAGAATAAATGTCATAATTAGTTGTTAATGTTTATTTAATTATATTCATGTGAATTTGGTTTAAAAATACTCATGATGATGTATTTATGTTATGTTATGATTTAAACGAACTCAGTGAATTAGAAAACCATGAACGATCTGTACCTAATGAGGTAGACAAACTGCATCAAACTTATTATGAAACTGGACTGATTGTTGTGTGAAAACAATAGGAAAGAAGATTGTCTTTTCCAATCTATGCCTATGGAAGTTTAATTTTTTTGTATTCGCATTTGCTTAAGAAATGACAAGTCTTTGATTTTATTTATTGGACATTGTCATATGATTGATTTGGGTACCTGCTTATGTCCTTGATCTCAAGTCTTGACTGTTGTTTTGTGATGGTGTTGTAACTGGTCATGTCCTTTATGCGGGTGTTGAATGTTGATTCGTGGTTGACCATAGCCGGTCAGGCCTCTAGTTAGAGTATTGTCAGTTAGTGTACCTCTTATGAAGTCTTGTTTGACCAAGTGGGTATTCCTATCATTTTGAACTCTGTTTTCTTGACCTTATGTATTCCTTGGTTTAGGAGTTTGTTTGAGTATAGTCTAGTGTCATTTGGGAAAGTGGCTTTCAATTAGGGGCCACACCCAAAGTGGCTGCGTCTAATAAGTGATAACCTATTAGCATATTAGAGAGTTAGTTAATGAATCACTAAGTAAGTTAATTGTGCCTTACGTATGGGATGAGTGCTAGTACATACTCGAAATGCAGTGAGAAGGCCTAAAATGGCAAACCAT